>NC_137776.1:46944572-47616390 GCF_963455305.1 Plecotus auritus
GCTCTGTGGATGTGGAAAGTCCTGAGTGGAGCCTGGAGGATGGATAGGTCAAAGGGAAAATGTTTATATATTGAGCCTCCCTGAGGAAGAAAACATCCATTTTCTTCCTGTGCTTTAACAGATATATTTATTGGTTTTACATCAAGCCTTGCAATTGAGTGTCTGGCAAAGATGGAGAAAATAAACAGGGCACATTGTCAACATCAACCTGACAATGTGCCCAATGGTCTGAAGTAGTTTTGCTTGAAGCAGGAAGTGTTCCTTCTCAGGCCAAATCACAATTAAGCCATGCTTTTCTCCTCCCCTCTCCCTCCTCCTCCCCCTCCCCTCTCCCTCTTCCTCCTCCCCCTCCCCTCTCCCTCCTCCTTCTCCTCCCATCCCCCTCCCCTTCCTCCCCCTCCTCTTCCCCTCCCCCTCTCCTCCCCCTCCTCCTCCTCCCCTCCCCCCTCCCCCTCCCCTCTCCCCCTCTCCTCTCCCTCCTCCTCCTCCTCCTCCCCTCCCCCCTCCTCCTCCCTCCCCTTCCTCCTTCTTTTTTTTCTTCATTTGATTAAAAAAAAAATTGGTTATTTAAGTTCTTTATTTCCCCTCTGAAAGGGCTCACAACACATTGCTAGATGTGCCCAGTGAGCATGGTAGGTTATGTAAATGCCTGGCATATTTTAATTTATTATCATTACTTTTAATACTTGGTTTAAAAAATCACTTGGTGGTTATATTTTTCTGTGCAAATAGATTGCTTAATAGAAGAAAAAGAAATAGAGCAACTGTTACTAAATGACCCAAAAGCAGAAGTTGAGTTCCTTCCTTTCACATGAATATTTAAAAGTGCTCCAGCCAAGCGCTCTGTGTTGGCAGCTCAGAATTGGGGAAGGCCTGAGCTGTGTGGCGCAAAGTCAGAAGTGAAGATATATGAGCTGCCAGAGGAAGGCGGGCAGGAGGGAGACACGTGGAGGTGGCGGTATTGGCTCTGACGGATGAATCCGTGAAGAGAGCCACTTAGTAGCCATGAACACCACTCACAAACTCAGTTAAAACATGTAACACACACTCACGTTATGGACTTTCTCGGTCACGCATTGTGTTTCAGGAATCTGAAAGCTTCCCACAGGAACTTTCTCTAAACTGGTTCTGTTCAAGACCAAATCCCTAGATTTGGGAGCCATTTGGAATTCGAACGTCTTGAAAATAAGCATCCGTGTTACAATTGCTTTCAATCTGGAAGAGAGGTTACATTTTAACAACATGCACTTAAACATGACTTGGGATCATTGGTTGGACAGATATCAAATTTATAGAACACATAATTCCCTGCCTCTCCCTTCTTCCCCCCTAAAAGCCAGAGTGTGGTACAAGTGGGAAGTAAAGGTGGCTGGGTGAGCGGTGAGACAGTGATGGTTTCTCTGGCCGAGGGAATTTTCATAACTTCACATACCACCGAATTAATGCTAAGACTTGCTGTTGGCTAGTTAATTATCTCCTGCAGATTTTGGTTTCTGTTTTGAGTCTTGATAAGGGAGTAGATGTTATTGTAGTTTTCAGAGAAAGAATGGCACTGCGGGGAGCTTTTTTATACCAACAGGGTTGTGGAGATAATATTTTAACACATTCTGCCTCAGAAAATTAAGTTTTCTGGTTGCTTTTGTTGTGAAAATGGAAGTGTAGAAAACATGTGTCTGATTAGCTTCATAAAGAGAGGACCTGTCTCCAAATTGGCTTATACCAGATAGAGGCTGATGCTTTATTTTTACCTTAAGTTTGATGTTCTAAGACAGACTTTAAATTTAAGTGTTCTAATTAAGGGACAACACAGACAGTTATGTCCTGCTGGTCTCTGATCAGTGCCACAATCTCAGTGAGGCCTACTCTAGCTTAATTAAAATTGTGATACTGCTCCCACTCCCTACACTCCTTATTTTCCCATAACACTTACCACTTTCCAACCTACTAATGTAGTTATTTGCTATATTTGTTATTATCTGCCTCCTTCTATTAGAAGGTAACCTTCACGAAGGCAGGATTGCCTGTGTTGGTCACAGATACGTTTTTAGTGGCATAAACAGTGCCTGGTATACAGTAGACAGCAAATACCTTGTTGAATGATTGAATGGGCATCTGTAGATCTGCACTTCCAAATCCTTTTCTGTTCACAGAGTACTACCAACATCTAAGAGGCCCCAGGTGCATTTTTTTTTTTCATTTTAATTTCTTTATTGGTTAAGGTATTTGTCCCCATCCCCCCATTACCTTCCCACCCCCACCCCCACTGCTGCCCTCACCCCCCTGTTGTCTGTGTCCACCGGTTAGGCTTATATGCATGCATACAAGTCCTTTGGTTGATCTCTCCCCCTTACCCCCACCCTCCCCTACCTTCCCTCTGAGGTTTGACAGTCTGACTGATGCTTCCCTGTCTTTGGATCTGTTTTTGATCATTAGTTTGTTGTTCATTATTTCCTATAGATGAGTGAGATTTTGTGGTATTTATCTTTCTTTGACTGGCTTATTTCACTTAGCATAATGCTCTCCAGTTCCATCCATGTTGTTACAAATGGTAAGAACTCCTTCTTTTTTACTGCAGCATAGTATTCCATTGTGTAGATGTGCCACAGTTTTTTAATCCACTCATCTGCTGATGGGCACTTAGGCTGTTTCCAAATCATAGCTCTGGTGAATTGTGCTGCTATGAACATAGGGGTGCATACATCCTTTCTGATTGGTGTTTCTAGCTTCTTGGGATATATTCCTAGAAGTGGTATTACTGGCTCAAATGGGAGTTCCATTTTTAGTTTTTTGAGGAAACTCCATACTGTTCTCTACAGTGGCTGCACCAGTCTGCATTCCCATCAGCAGTGCAGGAGGGTTCCTTTTTCTCTGCATCCTCGCCAACATTTGTCGTTTATTGATTCGTTGATGATAGCCATTCTGACAGGTGTGAGATGGTACCGCATTGTCGTTTTGATTTGCATCTCTTGGATAATTAGTGACTTTGAGCATGTTTTCATATGTCTCTTGGCCTTCCTTCTGTCTTCTTTCAAAAAGTTTCTATTTAGGTCCGTTGCTCATTTCTTGATTGGATTGTTTATCTTCCTTTTGTTGAGTTGTACGAGTTCCCTGTAGATGTTGGAGATTAAACCCTTATCAGTGATAACATTTGCAAATATGTTCTCCCATGTAGTGGTCTTTCTTGTTGTTTTGCTGATGGTTTCTTTTGCTGTGCAAAAGCTTTTTATTTTGCTGTAGTCCCATTTGTTTATGTTCTCTTTAGTTTCCATTGCCCTAGGAGCGGTATCGGTGAAGAAATTGCTTCGGCATATGTCTGAGATTTTGCTGCCTGTGGATTCCTCTAGTATTTTTATGGTTTCCCGTCTTATGTTTAAGTCCTTTATCCATTTTGAGTTTATTTTTGTGTATGGTGTAAGTTGGTGGTCTAGTTTCATTTTTTTTGCATGTATCTGTCCAATTTTCCCAACACTCAGGTTGCATTTCTTTCTTTTTTTTTTTTTAATGTATTTTATTGATTTTTTTACAGGGAGAAAGGGAGAGGGTTAGAGAGTCAGAAACATCGATGAGAGAGAAACATCGATTCAGCTGCCTCCTGCACATCCCCCACTGGGGATGTGCCCGCAACCAAGGTACATGCCCTCGACCGGAATCAAACCCGGGACCCTTGAGTCTACAGGCCGACGCTCTATCCACTGAGCCAAACTGGCCAGGGCCAGGTTGCTTTTCTTAAAGGCAAAACCCCTATGGGTGTATGTGATCAAAGTATAGTAGAGAACTGAAGTTGGGCACACACGGGAGCTTCAGTAGCTCTTTAAGCATTTATTAGGAGCAGCTAAGTGCCAACTCTGTACAGAACTTAGAGGGAAAGCTCTCCCAGTTCCTAGGAAGTCAAGGCAGCAGATCTTGGCGAAGCCTCCATTTCTGTGTCTCCAGTGCTGAACCTCCTGTGAGGGTCCCTCAAAAGGAGAAGACCTGACCTTGTTCTCAACAAGTTGGCCCTCTGGCTGGGGAAGTTTCTATAGCAATGGGTACCTATGGTTCATGACTCTTATTAGCAAGAGGGTCCACCTAAGTTTGACAAAGGAACTGATTTAAAACAAAACAAAAAAAAACAAAAACAACACCTCAAGTCAATGAAGATCATTAAAAGCACTTACAGACCAGTAGCCAATTCCTTTGACCTGGTGACCAAAGATTTTAAAAAGTAACTCTTTGTGCAATGAAGCTGTGCTGGATAGTTTCAAAATAGCTCCCCATCTGAGTGTGCTGTGGATGAAGAGAGTTTGTATGTTTCCTTACTGTCTTCTACTTGTAAACAATTCAGTCAAGGTAGGATGCCTAACTCTCTTGTCTGTTTAATTGAGACACAGGTGTGTGCCTGGCTCTTCCTCTAGCTCACACTCACCCCCCTCACAGCGTGTTCCCCAGTGTTCTCACATGAGTCTGCTGGTCTCCCTGTCTCTGGTCCCTCCACCTCCAGCCCCTCCTGCTCACTAGGTCAGATTAATCCTTCTAAATTATGGCTTTTGCCTTGTTGGGCCCCTCTTTAGGGATTTATTTTATGACAATGCATAGAACTAAGTCTGAATTTCTCACCCTAGAATGTTAGCCCCCCATTAAGTTGTTCCATCTGGTTGAGGTAAGCTCATATCCTACGCTGTGCTCCGATCTGGTCTCTTTGCTCTTCTCTCCTCTTCCACGTTCTCATTTTCCCTTTCCCAGCTCTTGCTCTCCATCCTTATACCCTCCTCCTTGCCTTTGTTTGTACAGTTTCTCATTCATTCATTAAGTTGGTATTGAGCTTCTGTCCTATACAGTTGACCCTTGAATAACATACCAGTGCTCCATGCAGTAAAAAATCCATGTGTAACTTTTGACTCTCTCCCAACTTAACTACTAATAGCTTGCTGTTGACCTGAAAGAAGCCTTCTGACAACATAAACAGTTGATGAACACTTACTTAGTATGTTATAAGTATTATATACTGTATTCTTATAATAAAGTAAGCTAGAGAAAAGAAAATGTTATTAAGAAAATCATAAGGAAAGAAAATACATTGACAGTATTGTATGTACTTATGTATGAAAAAATGTGCATATACGTGCACCTGTGCAGTTCGAATCTGTGTTGCTCAAGGGCCAACTGCACTAGGCAGTGTTTTAAGCCAGAGGGACATGAACTCAGTTATTTGGAACATGCCCTCTCACCTTCGCCTCAATCCAAGGCAGTCCAAACCATACACTGCCCACAGGTCCAGTTCACCCCCACCTTCCTGAAGGTTTCCCAGCTGACTCCCAGGACGATGGAAGGCAGCTGAGCACAGTGGTAAAAAGCAAAGGCTTGGGAATCAGATGAATCTGGGTTGAAATTTTTGCTCTGGATTGTTAAGTTACTCAGCCTTTCTAAGCCTCCTATTACCTCCTCTATAAAACGGGGATCATGGTACCTCATGGGTTTATTGTGAGGATAAAGAGAGGTAATAGTCAATGGTGATGTTGCTATTATTATCTTTTCCTACTCTGAAACCATATAGCAGGTCAACGATGCCTAGTCACTTAAGAAGTTGAATATTGCTTGTAATGCTTTTGTGTGTTTCATGACACGCCTTCCTCACTCAGCGAGACTTAGATGTGTAGTGAATGGATGTGCAGGAAGAGGATATGTGGTTGTCTTATTGTCTCTCTCCTATTGGATCCCCAGTGCCTCCGGGACGCAGGCCTCCAGCTGTCCTTTCTAAACCAACTCCTGTCAAGGTGAACCCTTCCTATGGACTGAAAACCACCACGATAGAAAGGGAGATAGGGCAGCCTGACCAGGGGCTAATGAGACGGGGCAGCTTCTACAAACTGGGCAATGCCTGGATTTCCAGCTAGTGCTAAGTGGCTATAGCAAAGTATGAGCCATGGCTTCTATTTGGTCTGTCAGAGATGAAATTAAAAGTAAATTTGAAGTTTCACAACATAGTTCTCTCTATTACGGGTGCTGCTGTGCATTAAAGTCGTCTGTGTGGGGCTCATTGGGATGGGCAGAGATTCAATCATTGCTAATGGCTTAAGGAAATGGGGTGGTGAGAATTAGGGTCATCCATCCCAATTGGGGCAAGAAGAGAACCAGGAAATGTGTTTTTCAATCTTGACATCTTGCCAGCTGGAGCTAGAGGGAAATGTTTTTTTGAACTCATTGAGCAGCCTATTCACAAAGCATAGAGATAGCTGCATTCAATGAGGGTAGACATAATTTTTATGTGGTCTAGTTAAAGGCCTGCACCACCCACTCAGAGTTGTGCACAGCACCCCTTTGGGACCCTGGGAACTACACCACTCCACTAGGTGGAAGCCACAGCGAATGCCATGAAATATGGTTTTATGCAGTGAGGCTATTTACATATCCCCAGGAACAGTTTGGAATATTATAAGAAAAATACAATATAGCAGATGTGGCCATCAAATCTTGCATATTTAGCTATCAATAGATAACTGAGATATTATTTACTAGGTATATTTAGGTGTGGTATCTGGTATTGAATGTCTATTGACATTAAGTAGCCTTAAAAAGAATGAACCATCTACACAGGTTAAAAATCAACTTTATAGTTTCCAAAAACATAATCTCTTCTGGTTCTTAGGACAGCCCTGGGACAAGGGCAGGGTAGATAATTATCACACTTTACAGGTGAAGAAAGAGAGAGGCTAAATGACTTGCCCAAGGTCACAAAACCTCCATGCAGAACCAGGATAAGAATCCTAGTAGCCATAATTATTTTTATTATTATCATGATAATTACCATATTAACTCCCTGACACACTTCTCTGATTTTTCTGCTCTTCTGTCCCATACACAGAAACTTCTAGGATGCATGTACCCCTGAGCTGCTCCCATCCACCCTGGGCTGGGGAGTAGGGTGTCCCTGACTGGATCCTTAACTTTCACAGGAGCAGAGGGGGCCTGCCAGCCTGGCCTGGCCTGGCCTGCCTGGCCCATTTTCTAGTTTTGCCTGGAGCTCAGTAGAGAGGGTTGGTTAGAACTGGAGCCCTTTTTTTACATTTCATGTTTTTCTGGTTCCTAAAGATGAAACAGGGAGAGAAACCCCTGCAGCAGGACTGTTTCAGGCAGGGTGTTCCCTGCCAGTCCCTGCTGTTGGAGGATCTACCTTTGGGCATTCCTATCTCCCCTCCGTGGTATGTGATCACTCTGACAAGGTTTAAAGATAAAGCACATTCATTGTCCAGGTCTGACTACTGGATTAGAATGTAAATACCGTAGGTTACTGTAGGTTTTCATTTCATTTAAAACACTATTCTTGAAGTTGGAAGGCACATGTGTGTATTAATATTATGCTGACTCTTTAAGAAGGGACTGTCCCCAGTCCCTGAGGAGTTGGGTCTGGCTGGATGGCTTGCATGTGGCTGACACATACTGGTTTGTTGCCGGGGCACAGCTCAAGCTGAGGCTCTGGTGGATTATTAGCTGAAAGACAGATTATTTACTCTCATTTGGTCTTTGCTTGAATTTCTCTTGAAAAAATAAAAAAAGGAACACACCCCAAATTCCAAGGAAGCAGACTTCACTAAGTTGGAAGCACCAAGGCTGAGTGAAGAGGGAGGGTTTTTCGTTAAACGAGAAAGTGTAAAACGCTTGCTCCTTCGGAGCGGGAACCCACCCATGCGGCTCCTCTGCATGAGTCCTGCGGCCCGGCCCATGCTCACAAGTCAGAACCGTGCCAGGGGAAACCCAGAAACATTAGCAACTCTGCCCAGAGAATGCAAAATAGTCACATGCTCTCTCTGCGTCCCTTCACACACCGCCTGGAGACAGGGGACTCCGAAGGCTGCGGGGGAGGGCAGGGCTTTGAAAGTCTCTTTAATAGTCTGCAAGAACATGCTTTCCCACGTAAACTCGGAGACATCTGGGGAGAGAGAGATTGGAAGAAAGATGGGTGGAGGCAGGGAGACCTTTCCTGCAGAAAATAAGCCAAGAGCTCAACAGCAGCGGCAAGCGTGCCAGAGGAAGGCAGGCAGATGGCCAAGAACCTCTGAGCAAGAGCTGAGCAGCAGGCAGGCCCCTCTCCCAGCAGTCACGGGCCTAGAAGAGTTAGATGGTGACCACAAGTTGCCTAAGCAACCAGGGGGTGTTGGAAACCCCTGTGGGTTGGCTAGAACTCTGGCTCCAAGGAAGGGCCTCCCCCTTCTTTCCAAACTGCGGGATAAGCAGCTGGGGGTTTGAAGGGACTGTGGAAGGTTGCAGCTTCAGGAGCCCCTCCCCCCTCCCACCAGTGGAGTCCTTGGCAGCCGCTGTGAGTCTCTCCACCACAATCTGCATGTACAGTCATCCTTGTTACTGTTGCCTAACCCTTCAGTAGAGATGTAACTGAACTTTTAAATTGTCCTTTGCTGGCTGAGAATCGTCTGCATCTCCCCAGAGTCTGCATCACAGTTCCCAAGTCTCTAGTGTCCTCCACCACGTAGTCTTTCCCTTCTCCCATCCCAGCAAGAAAGAAACTGGACATCATGATGCTTAAAGTATCTCACCCACCAAGTCCTAGGAGGACTAGGCCCTCGGGAGTGAAGGTGGTCTCCTGTCCACAAGCTGTGTGCCATCACCCCCGGGGTGGGGGGGGTGGGGGCCGGGTAGAGGGCGAAGGGAGGGGGGCGGGGGGGAGAGGGTGTGACCATCAAGGCCAGCCTCCTGCATGCCTCGCACCACCTCTCTTTTCAACCGCCTTCCCTTCCAAAACTAAACTGTATTCCCTAGGCCACTGTACTCAACTTCCTGGCTCCCAGAAATCTTTGGTGTGAGAACAGGCAGAGGAATCTCCTGGGGAGCACTTGGGAGGAAGGGAGTAAGCTCAGGGTTGGATAACATCCACAAGCAGAATCTAAAGCAGGGGTTCTTAACCCTGCTGCACAATAGAATCATCTGAGAGCTGTTAAAAGAACTGTGATGCACAGGCCCTGAGATGCAGTTCAATGGGCCTGGACAAAAGTTCTTTTGTTTTTTGACAAAGGTATTTTTGGGAACCATTCCCAGGAGATTCTGAGATGCAACCAGGGTTGAGAACGACTGATGTAGAGGTGAGCTGCCTGAGCTACACAATGGGTCCCAACCTCATTTTCATTCCTCTGCAGGAAGCCGCTCAGCTTGTGCCTGTCAGCCAGCAGTGCTGGAGACCTCTTTCCTCCTCTCCTTATCCACCAACTTCACCCTCCAACCTGTTCTGAACTTGAGGGAGGTGGTCTTGGGTAAAAGGATCCCAGTTCTGTGGCACCATTGTAGTCAGCAGAGGAGAAATGCAACTTCAGAGCACTGGGAGCGGGGCGGGGGCGGGGGGGGGGGTGGTTGGTTGATTTTTTTCTTTACATCTAAAATAGAACCCAGAGGAGGGGTGGGGCCAAGACAAAAGGAGGGAAGAAACAGAAGTGAAACAGCAGCTGGAGGCATGAACGAAAATGAGAGAATCTAGGAAGATTAAACCCTCCTGCACACCTGTTCTGAGAGAATCTCAGAAGGCGGGGCTTTTGGCTCAAACAATTCAGATTGCAAGTGGCCTTCCTCCGAAATCTATCCCCAACCTGTGAATAGCTGTAGGTCTGGCAGCTGCTTTGGGACAGTTATTTCAATGTCCCAGAGGAAATATATTTTGGGGGTTAGTCCTTGCCAGAAATAAGAAGCTAAGGGAAAAGCAGAAACATCACAGAATTTCCAAGAGTATTTTGATAGCAATGCAAAACTTTGCGGAGGCTTAAAGAAAAATTAAAGTATGCTTTTACTTTAAGGATGCCTAGTGGACTGGCTTTGTATTTGGTTGGTAGATTAATTACATGATCCCGTGTCATCATCTGTGGAAGGGCCTGTAAAGACAGACATGTGGAAGTGCATTGTGGGTATGTGCATGCATGTGTATGCTTATTTATAAATTTTTACTTAGTGTTAGGATTAGTACATATGGAATAGGTAAGTATCCTTTCGGTTTTAAGGTAATACAGAACTTTTCCTATTTGGAAAATAAGGCAGATGACATCAGGTCTAAGTCTGATAGGAAAATGAAGCAGAGAAGACTTCAGTGAGTGACTTATACATCTCAAGAAAAAGTCATCTCAAATATGCCCCTGCTCATCGCTGGTCATCAGGACAGTACTAGCCCATTCCCATAACTCGGGGACCGTTTGTGGGCCTGCTGGGAAAAATGCATTTCTAATCAACTAATAAAGCCTGCTGTTCTCCTCCAATTCTTCCTCTACCAGCTCCTGCTCCCATTGCATTGTCGAGGAAAAGTCTCTTCTTACTAAGGTGTCCCAGTCTTAGTGGTTAAAGGACTCTGCTCCTCCCCAGGGGCCCAGCAATAGACTATTTTATGGGTTCTTAACTAATTACTTCAAGCTATTAGTTGTTGTTCTGTGATGTTTTGTTACAATGTGCTCATTGTCTCTACAGGCACCCAAGGGCTATGCTGAGCACAGTGTAATTTTAAAAATAAAACAAAATAATTATGCCCTGGAGGTCAGCAGATGTGGACTTTAGAATTACTACACTGTAAGAGCGTCCCTCAGTTCTGTGCGTACTCATAAGTGTCTGCCCATCAGTCAGCTTGTGGGGGTGGCAAATCTGTAGAGTCAGCTTGGGATCAAAGATACAAAAGTGGCAAAGCTTTGCTTATCTCAGCAAAGAAGGTCTTCATGCATCTTGGGACCAAGTAACAGGCATTTCCATGGTGGAAAATGAAAGTAGAGGCTCAGAAGGAACAGGTTTTCCCAGCAGTCCACAGTGTGGGCCCATTTGAAGGGCAAGCAGCTAATGATGATGCTTTTTTTTTTTTTTTTTTTAATGTTAGGGAGAGAGAGTTAGAAACATCGATGAGAGAGAAACATCGATCAGCTGCCTCCTGCACACTCCCCACTGGCATGTGCCTGCAACCAAGGTACATGCCCTTGACCGGAATCGAACCCGAGACCCTTGAGTCCGCAGGCCGACGCTCTATCCACTGAGCCAAACCGGTTAGGGCTAATGCTGATTCTTGTACCCAGCACTCAGCAGTTGAGGAAACAATGTTCGTCTGCTCCATAAAGTGGGTATTCAAAACCTCACCCCCGTGGCTCTTTCTTTTTAAACTTTTCCTTGATAAAGGAGAGAAATTTGTTTTTTGTTTAAAAAAGAAAAAGTATTTTTATTCATATGATTATACCTGTAGGAATTTGTTTTCTTTCTTTGAATTTTAGAAGATTGATGTTGCAACATATAAAACCCCCAAAGCAGAGTTTCAGGTTCATATTGTTACTAAATTTAAGATTGAGTTTAATTAAGAAAGTCTTCAAGTTGAATGTTTATTAATAAAGATAATCCAAATGTTACAGTGCTTTATAGTTTATAAAGAGTGTTCATATTTAATTTTCACAATGTAGAGAGGAAGATGAGGCAGATTTTATCTCCATTTTATGAGTGGAGAGGCCAAGGCTCAAAAAGTTAAGGCTCTCACTCCAAGTCATGAAACTGGTACGTGGAGAATCTAAGTCTTCTGATCCCAAACCCATGCTCTTTCTTAACTGTTGATTGATGAGGTGGTAAGGATTGTTGAAAACTGAAGAATCATATGGTTTCTTATTAAAGTTTTACATTTTGTGGGAGTTCTTTTTTTATTTTTAATTCTCACCCAGGGATATTTTTCTTCCATTGCTTTTTTTGTTTTTAGAGAGAGAAAGTGGAAGGGGCGGGGGAGAGAGAGAGAAACATCAATGTGAGAGAAACACATTGTTTTGTTTATTTGAATTTTAAAAGATTGATGTCGTGATATGTAAAACCCCCAAATGCACAGGCTGATACTCCAACCACTGAGCAACACTGGCCAGGGCTGTGGGAGTTCTTTAAGATGGTAAGCAAGCTTGAGTTTTCTGTGATTTCACTCTCTCTGTCCTAGATTCATCAGCCTTGTTGGCTCGGAAACTTGTGTTTCTAATCCCAATATTGAATAAGATCTAGAAAAATTCTCTTTTCCTCTTAGCGTAGTCCAGCCCAGCTGTGACAACATTGGACCCTTTCAAAATTGGCTCATCCTGGTAAACAGAAAACAATTATTTTAAAAAAACCTATATAAATGAGTTTTTAAATTCTAACTTTAGTCTGGCCTATAGCCACAGTAGCTTTCGGGACAGCCAGCTCCAGGTCCTATGCCCTATCCTGTTTGGGGTGAGAGAGAGGATGTGACACAACGTGCTCATACACCTCGCCTAGAGTGGATTTCAGGTCCAACGAGATACTCAGTTCGCCCTGGTATTATTTTCAAGTGTGAGCTCCCTGACCATGTGTCCTGCGGCACCTCTGCTCTGGAGCCACGTCTAGCTCTTTTGGCCTGTGAGAGCCCACAGGGTGTGTCACTTCTGCTACGATGGAAAAGCACTAGCCTGGGAGGAAGTGGCCAGGATAAGCCCAGGCCCCGCTGTGTGACGCTGGCAAAGCACTTTGCTTTTCTGAGTCTCAGTCTGGGAGGTGAGTGGACTAAACCAGATGATCTCATGTTTTCCCCAACCTCTGTCCTAGAAGTCTCTCTATATAGTCACAGACTCCAAAGGGCCAGAACCTAAGAAGATACGGGCTGAGGTGGTGGGGGAAATACCCTGGTTAACCCGTGCATGTGCACATGTGGGAGAAGTTCAGATTGGGCATAGGACCTGGAAATGCAGAGACCCAGCTTCTCCAAAGACTTGGGGAGCTGAAAACAAACTCATCTGGGGCCCAGGGATGGAAGAAACTGAGGCAAGCCAGATAATGACCTCCAGGAGTTCAGACCAAGAGAGGGTGCATAGCTACCCCAAGGACTGACAGATGATGCCCAGATGGGCTCTTTTTTGCTAGGATGTAAACTGCACCAGGGCAGGGATTTTTATTCTGTTTGGGAAGGGGTCCCTCATATCGGCACTCAATACGTGCTGTTGAACGACCAGTGAATACTTCAAACGTGTGATAAGCTAAATGAGCACTGTGAGGTTATCTAATTTATCTAACTGCATTCACCCTCAAATGACCCCTGTGTCCTAGGGCCAATCTCAGGGTAGTGGGGGCTCATTTAGAATCACTAGCTTAACTATTAGCCATGTAGCCAGTCACTCATTGGCTTGGCCTTTACTCCTACTATGCACGTTCCCTAGTTTGATCCTTGCCCATGGATGTTTGGTCTGACATTTGTGACCCTGTACGTCATCTGTTAATAAACATCCATCCCCAGGATAACCATAATGTAACCATTCAGTCATTAAGCTGAAATGGTCAGCAAGGTAATGCAATCCTCTAGAGACTCTGATTGTGGAGAACTAAGGGTGTGTTAATGTGTAAGTGAATATGCAAGTAAATATTAAACTGAGAAAAAAACAAAGAAAACGGGGAGAAAGCTGCCAGGTCTCCGTGCAGGGATAACCAGGGATATGCTCAGATCTGTTTAAAAACACTCTGCTTTGCCTGTGAAAAGCAGACTAAGTAAAATGATTCCATGAACATCATTTTACATGTAATAGTGCAGTCAGGGTTCTTTGGACTTGAGAAAAGCTTCACACAAACAGGAAACAAACCAGATAGGGCAATGGGGCTAGAAAAAAATCCTCGCAGCTCTTGCAAAACCTGCCTGGAGCCGACACCAGCGTTCCTCACGGGCGCCCGGCCCCGCCCTCTCAGCGCCGGGCTGTTTCTTGTTTGCACTCTCCTTCAGGCAGGTTCAGGCTGCTCTCTCTGGTTTATCTCCTCTTCAGAATTCAGTTCCAGAATCTGCTGATTTTGCTCTTCTGCTTAACTCCTACTAATACTAGTAGTTGTTTTTTAATAGTTTTCTTTTTCTTTTCTACCAACCTCTGTGTATTCAAGTCTGTGTCTTCTTAGGAAAGAGTTCCTCCTGGGTGTGCTGTCCCGGCACTGAACGCATTGGTTAGCGCCGGATGTTCCTCCCAAGAGGCATGCAGGTTTACAGGGTTTGGATTATATGTGATCTTTGCCCTCTAAGTGGTTTACGACCAAGTAAACAGATAAGACAGGTAAATATCGGATGATGTATAAAGAAGTAAATCAATGGACTACAACAACACAAATTATAAGGAATACATTTAAAACACACAGTTTGCAAAGAAATAGGGCTAGTTGCTGTTAGAAGGGAGATAAAAAGGTCTGGCAGATAGGGTGGATTTATGATTTGTTCATTCCTTCATCCAGTGATAACTAAGTAAATATGCTATGCTGGACATGGTAAGAAAGAACGTGAGCAGGACATAATTCCTTCTCTCCAAGCTCATAGTTTGCAGAAGAGACATGATGTGTGTACACATATCTAAAATACAAGGTATAAAGTGTTGTGTTACGAGAGACACACAAGGCTTAGGCAAGGGAACAATAATTTTTGGCTGAGGAGGAGGTGGGAGCATTTGTGGTGGGCTTGAAGCACAGGTGGGATTTCATATTTTCACATAACCATTGTTTTAGCAGGTCACTGATGCCATGAGGTAAATATGTCACATTAACTGAAAAAGCAGTAGTATTTTTCTGGCTTTGCCCCATGTCTACCATAGTGGCTTTCTCAGAATCTTACAAAATCTGCTTACCCCAATATTATTTTTGGCAGTTGCTAGTTCTTAACTTTTGAGGATCACATCCTCTTTTCAGGATCTGAGAAACTTATAGGACCTATTTCCAGAAAAATAAATATACACACAGTAAGTTGCATGCAGTTTTCAGAAGTAGCCTATTCTTGGACCCCCAGGATTCACGGTACCTAGTTGTTGTTTTTAAAATATATTTTTTGTTGATTTCAGAGAGGAAGGGAGGAGGAAAGAGATAGAAACATCAATGATGAGAGATAATCACCGATCGGCTGCTTCCCACCCGCCCCCCACTGGGGATTGAACCTACAACCTGGGCATGTGGACTCAGAATCGAACCTGGGACCCTTCAGTTCACAGGCTGACGCTCTATCCTCTGAGCCAAACCAGCTAGGGCAAATGGTACCTAGTTTAAGAATTCCTGATGCAAACAGCCCCTGAAATGCAGAAGCCATTGGTGTTCAGAACTACATAACAGGCCACACTGCCAGAGCCTGGGGACTCTCACGTACAGAAGCCACCCTCTGTGCTCTGTCTGGAGTCCCCTGTGTCCCCAGAGCAGGCTGATCTGCATAACTCTGAAGGCCAGTTTTGGTGCCAAAGTAGTACTCCTTGGTAGTGTGCACCACACACACACACACACACACACACACACACACACACACACACACACAGAATGGGGGATACATTTGTACATAGTGTACATATTTTTTAAGTTTCCCTGGCGATTCGGGTATCTGTGATGCGTCCCCTGACACTCACTGCCTTAGGATGTTATTTCCTATGTGCCTCCCGAATTGCTCGTGCTGAGAGGCTCCTGGCAAGCCCGTCAGACATGCCCAGACGAATCTGAATCCTGGCTCTGAGCCCAGCTTAGGCTCAGGCTGGGACATCTCTCCACCCGCCTTCCATGCCGAATTAATATTGAAGCTGGATGGCAAAATAAGGCCACCAACAAGGAAACTCTATAAAGCAGGCAGTTTACAAGTGTTCAAGAAAGTATTTCTATACACAGCTTTATTGAGTAAGTGCCAGGTTGGCGCCTTTTAGAATCAGGGATGTGACCTGGGATTGTTGCCTGAAAGTTGAGTTGTTCTTTTTTTTTTTTTTTTTTTTAGAGTGAGTGGAAGCGGGGGTGGAGAGAGAGAGAAAGATTGATGTGAGAGAGACACATTGACTTGTTGTCTCCCGCATACACCCCGACTGGGGCCGAGGATTGAACCTGCAACCTAGGTACGTGCCCTTGACCGGAAATGGAACCTGTGAACCTTTGTTCTTCAGTCGGACGCTGTAACCACTGAGCCAAACCGGCGAGGGCAAAGTTGTGTTATTCTCATCTGCAGCTTCAGAATTAGACCAACTTCTGGGAGTAGTGGTTGGGATGAACCACATCCCTTTTCTGATTTTGTATACCATTTAACAGCAGTGTGGTTTCTTGCTCAGGACCAAGACTGGTTTACCCACAGGGCAGAGTAAGTACTTGCTTAAGGTACCAATAGCACCCCCTCCCAGTCCCCACGCCCACTTTATCAAGGCCATATGGGTTC
The DNA here is from genome assembly GCF_963455305.1 of Plecotus auritus. Lineage (NCBI taxonomy): Eukaryota > Metazoa > Chordata > Mammalia > Chiroptera > Vespertilionidae > Plecotus > Plecotus auritus. The sequence continues at coordinate 46,960,687 of NC_137776.1, forward strand.
TTGTCTCCCTCCAGCCCCCCTCCTCAACAGAAAAGGGCAAATCAGGCAGAACTGCAGCTACCCTTCTATTTCTAGAAGGCAATCTGCATCTCGGAAGACTTGAGGACAAACACCTAGTTTACAGACCTCAGTACTTGCCAATAATTATTCTATTTCTAACAGCTACTCACAAATACTCACTGTACCTGGGGATTGGGTCAGGCACTTCAGAAAGGAACCATTTGTGCCCTCGCCGGCTTGGCTCAGTGGATGGAGCATCGGCCTGCGGACTGAAGGGTCCCAGGTTCGATTCCGGCCAAGGGCACATGCCTGGGTTGCGGGCTTGATCCCCAGTAGGGGGCGTACAGGAGGCAGCCGATCCATGATTCTCCCTCATCATTGGTGTTTCTATCTCTCCTCCCTTCCTCTCTGAAATCAATAAAGAAATATATTTAAAAAAAAAAAAAAAAGAAAAAGAAAGGAACCATTTGTGATGAGGTTGTGGCAGGGAGTATTCCGGGGGATGTGTGTGGAGGAGCCTGCGGGAGGTCCCTGGATTCAAGACACAAAGCGCCTGTTTCCTATCTGTGAACCAGGCCTTGTGCTTGCCTTAAGGTTTACTCTTTCTTTTCTTGTTTGTTTTTGGCTTAAATTTAATGTAAAACTTTTGCTATCATAAAAAAAGAGAAAGAAGAAGGCTTTTAAATCTTTGTGGTTTTAGCAATTTTCAGTCCTGACACTTGTACTGAAATTGTCACGATGTTAGACGTCCTAAAAGGAGGCGAGGAGAAGGGGAAACAGGAAGAGAACGCCTGGCCTCCCTGGGTCTGACTTCAGAACCCAGGCTCTCTTCTCTGTTCCGGGGGAGCCAGGAGCCCCAGGGAAGGCCTTGGAGGCAGGAGCGCACTCACAGTGGGGCTGGGGATCCCTACTGGTTTTGTGGGGGGTTTTTTTCCCTCTCAATCCAGAGAAAAAATATAATTGCCCAAATAAAAATACTGGGGACATAGGACCTTACATTTCCCCATAGAAGAAATACAAATGTTCATTTTACATATGAAGAGGCACCCAACTTTAGTGTTGGTTAGGGGAAAACAAATTACAATGCCAATGCATTTTTCTCTCATATTTGAAAACAGCTGATTCTGAGATTTGGGAGCTGAATTGTCTTAAAAGATGCGCTCCCCCCCTGCCTTTTTTTTCCCCTGAGAGTTTTACTATCTTTGGAATTTATTTCCTTGGAGGTTGGGTGGCAGCCTGGATTTGGCAGCTTCCAGGGCAGTGTGCTTTTGAATCTGCTTTCCTTTCTGTTTTCCCTCCTAAAGCTTAGGACTGAGGACTCCGGGCACTGCTCATTAGGAAGGGAACCTGTCAACTTGTGCTGGAACTGCTGGGCTGCAGGGCTCCTGGACTCAGCTGGGAGCTGCGCCAACAGGAACAACCAGGGTTCAGGACTGAGCTCAATATTCAAATGAAATCAAAACCAAACAGAAAACCAAAAGCAGCTACCAAAGGCAGAAAAACCAGTAAGAATGATTCACACCTCTGAATATCAAAATATCATTAAAAGGCAAATGAAAAATTGGGGGAAATAATTTGAAGTATGTATGAGAGTAATGCGCACTTTCAAATCAATAAGAAAATAAAGAATGCCTCAATAGAAAACTGGATAAAGGGAATAAACAGGTAGTGCACAGTATAAGAAGTACAGGTGGCACTAGTCATACAAACATGCTCACCATCACTAGTAATAAAAAAATGTAACTTAAGACAAAAAAAGTATTTTTATTAGGAAATTGATAAATAAAAATAATAAATGAGTGGGTGAGTATGTGGAGAAATGGGTGCTCCCACAAATTGCTAGTGAGTGAAATTTGTAAAATTCCTCTGGAAGGCAATTTGGCAGTGCATATCAGAAGCCTTAAGATTGTGTATACTGTTTGATAAGCAAGCTCACTTAAAGAAATTTAACCTTGGGAAATTATCATGGATCTGTGTAAATATTTAGCTACAGTACATTAAATAATACATCTATACTATGAAATATTAGGCAGGTATTAAAAATGATGTCATGGGTGTTTAATTATATAAAAAGATATTCATGATATGTCAAATTTTAAAAGTTAGTTAAAATTAGCATATAACAGTATAATCCAATTTTTATAAAAGAAAATGTGATGGATAGAGAAAAGACTAAAAGAATATAAGACAGTTATAACCAATGGTTTTTCTAGAGTGGAGGAATTACAGCTAATTTAATTGTCTTTCTTATTATTATCTCTATTTTCTAAATTTTCTACAAAGAATATTTTCTTTTCAAAACTAGAAAAATAAACCTCATAATTTTATTTATTTAGCCAAATAGTGGAATATTTTCACCCTTAGAGGATGGTACCAGTGGAGAAGCTTTATGGCTTCAGAGGTAACTTGGGCAATGAGCTCTATCATTTTCAATGTTTAAATAAGAAGTTTTTTACTATTTGTAATACCTTAAACAATAAATTTTTTTTAAAAATAAGTTTTTGGATAGGAAGCAATTTGATTTTGCCCTTTGTGGACTCGAATGCGAAAAATTTACTGTGACTCTTGGACAAGTGATTTAACCTCCTTTTAAAATTAAAATGATATTCTGAGGAATTTAAAGTCCACAATGGCTAATGTAAACATGAAAATAAGTACGGACATTTACAGGGTGTAAAAATAACTTAGGGCCCCAAAGCCCATAACACCAGTCTAAACATGAGAAAAGACTCAAACACAAATTGAGGAACATTCTACAAAATCCTATATAATAAAGAGCTAATATACTAATTAGACCGAACAGCAGAATGACTGTCCGGATGACCTTCCAGATGACCTTCCGGACGACCATCCGGACGAAGCCAGGGCTGCAAGGGCCGAGCCCCTTGCACGTATTTCGTGCATCGGGCCTCTAGTACTTTATAATGACTCCTTATAAGAGTCATGGTCATTAGAAGCAAGAAAAGACTGAGAAACTATCACAAGCCAGAGGACACTGAAACCCATCGACTCCCAATGGGGTATCCTGACTTAGATCCTGGAACAGAAGGACATTAGTGAAAAAAAGTGGTGAAATCCAAATAAAGTCTGGCGTTTAGTTGACAGTAACATGCCACATTGGTTGAGTTCTTAGTTTTGATTAATGTAACATGGTAATGTAGGATGTTAACATTGTAGGATGACTAATCATCCTAGTTTGCCTGGGAGACGGGTTTCTTGGCATGTGGGACTTTGGTGCTAAAACCAGGACAGTCCCTGGAAAACTGGGATGATTGTTTAACCCACGTTAGGAAGAACTGGGTTAGAGGTATACTAACTAGTATGGGAGCTCTGTTATCTTTATAACCTTTTTTTGTAAGTCTAAAAGTATTTAAAAATAAAGTTTGTTAAAAAATAACAAAATAAATTAAAAACAAAACACAATAAATTAGGGACAACTGACTAATAGTGGGTAATAGACTAAAGAAGTTAAATATCCATCTAGTCAATGAATGTACTGAAGTCCTACTATGTGGTCAGTTTTCCACTGGTTCCTGCATTCAAGTGGACAAAGCAAATATATCCAAATATGCACTGCCCTTCTTTCTATTATCTTGCTGTTATGTTTTCAGAGATCTGTGTTTGTGGGGAACCCTGTGGGGTTATTAATTTGTCCTTTCTATGCATTCACTTTTAACATACATTAAATATCTTATAAAGTTTGTACTTTTCTCCATTCCACTGCTTTATCTGTGGATTTTACCTTCAAAAGATTCTTTTCTAAGCCCTACTTGTATGCTCTGATCTCCTCAAAAGTTTCTTTGATTAAACTCTGTTCAATTCTACTATGTACAGTCCGTATGCTATTCTTAGTCTTTCACTCTCAGTATTGTACGAGATTTTTAAAATCAAGATTCTCTCTTTACTTTTTTCTCCCATTTAAAAAGTAAGCTATTAGCCCAGCTGGTGTGGCTCAGTGGTTGAGTGTTGACCTATGAACCAAGAGGTCATGGTTCAATTCCTGGTCAGGGCACATGCCTAGGTTAAGGGCTCAATCACCAATGTGGGGCATACAGGAGGCAGCCAATCAATGATTCTCTCTCATCATTGATTTTTTTTCTCTCTGTCCCTCTCCCTTTCTCTCTGAAATCAATTTAAAAAATATATAAAATATTTATTTAAAAAAAGTAAGCTATAATTTACATATGGTAAAACTTGCCTTTTTATGTATCATTCTATGAATTTTTTATTACTCTACTAGATTTGACTGTTGTAATTCAAATATTTTCTTTTTCATTCTTAGTAGATTTTGAATTAATCAATAATGACAAAGTTGACTTTATCTTTGACTATGTCTATATCAGTTATAATAAATAAAATCCATATTAAATTATTGCCCATTCCCTAAATATCCCTTTTCACCTGAGTACAAAATGTAGACTTATTAAGATTAACTTCAATGGATGACAGGATATTATAAATTTTGTAGAAAATCAATTATTGGAAGTGCCAGAAAGTTATGATTTAATTTAAAGAGCCGTCATGGACTCACATCTTATCTGCCTCAGTGTTGTGAAATAGCCTCGGTCCTAATGACAAATATTAGCTGAGGGAAGCCATGAACCAATTACTTGGGATAAAGCACCATGAAAGGAATACCATATAAACAACTAATCTAGAAGTTAGAGAAGTATGGTATAGGGATGAACCACTTAAGTAGATTAAACATTGACTTTGATATCAAAGTGTGGCATAGTTTGGAATGGAGTGGATTACAAAGCTCCAGGGATCAATATTAGGACCAATTTTATATGTCAGTGACTTAGAAGAAGGAACATTCAGTAAGCTACTATACAAAACCAGACGGAGGGACAGTCAATACAAAGAAGGAATGAAATGACTAGAGTAGACTAGGAGCATAAGCAGATAAGTGGTTTATTCAATTCAGCGTGGAGGAAATATGAAGTAGAAAGATTATCTTACCGTAATATGAAATCAGAATGTTCAAAATAGAGTAAAAACTTAAGAGATGAGTAAATAAGCATACTAGAAATAAATTAAAATAATTCAAATGGGATATTGACCATAGCATTTAAATATTAACTTAAGTAATAATTTTAAATTTAAAAATTAAGTCTATTTTTTTAATATACTAGACTAAGAAAATAATTCACTGGAATACATATAATAGGAGAAAAAATAATAACACACTGTCAAGGATGATAGAACCCTTAAATTATGGGTAGTTTATCAATACCAGGAATATTTTAAATTAGGTGATAGGATCACCCAATTTATATCTTATTAAGCTTTATAACTTACATATATATTATACATAATTTATATAGCAAATGGCTTATAATAAAAACATTTAAATATTTCCTTATAAGGTTTTGATAATTTGTCAGTTGATGAATACTAGATTTCTGGCCCTTTTATAATTAACAGGTCATACTATCAGCAGTTTCTCCATTAAAATAAGAAGTCTGAAACTTCAATCCTAACAGAATCCAAATTTGTGGCTTAATGAAATCAATGAGTTAATTCAATAGATATTTGTTGATTATATTCTATTTGCTCATATAGAACTCTTGTTAAACAATATGTCTCCCTTGATAAAGCATAGAAATCTAACATTCTCCTTTAATACTTGAAAGTCAACTAAGTTAATGTGATAGCTTTAAAAAAATGTCCTAGTGGGACAAATGAAGAACTGTTTTGTTTGCAAACCATACTGCTCTCCTTCCTTGAGAATGGCTTGTGAACGCCAGAAGGGTGAGGGGTGCTTGTGCACAAAATGCTAATGATTAAAACAGTGGTGACAATGCTGTCATGAATTATAAGGGTAACGGAAAGCTAAAGGCAAGGCAGTTATTAATTGCTGGAAGCAATGGCTTTATGGAAAGAGGTTAAGACTTGAATTGAAGCTTGAAGGCTTGTTAGAATTTGCATGAGCCCTGGGGTGGGGGGTAGGGAAGGACAATGCTGGCGGCAGGGTGAGTTAACTGCTCAGAGATAAGAATGATTAAATATAGGGCAGTGAGGAGTTGCGAGAGAGGGACCCTTGCGTATAGTAAATCATGGGCATCACTAACGTTTTTTGAGCAGTAGGGGAAGATTCATTTGGTGGCAGATGCAGAATGGAAAGGGGCAGGAAAGTCTGGAGTACCCTAACACTGCAGAAGTCCAGCCAGGGCTAGCATGCTTTGATCTCTTTCGGGAGCTGACTGATCCTCAGTGGTTTCTGAATTCCGAGAGCACCTTTTAACGCATCTAGAGTACTTTAGACTTTATTTATCTTCTATAATATCTGATTTTGTTTATGTTTCTAGTTTGTTTCTTAATTGGTTTATCTGCTTCTAGTGGGTAGGGGCCATGCAATATCTTGCCGAATGGGGTGCAATACATTTTGTGGTTTCAATGAACGGGTAGCTGAGAGAGATTCTGCAGGAAAACTTGTTAGCACCTGGCAAATGGCTGCCAATGGGGGAAGAAGGAGAGAAATGTGTGAAAGGTAACTTCACCTTTGGGCCCCTGAGAAAACAATGAGGACATTGTTGTCAGAGACAAGAATGTCCTAAGGGAGAGGGGAGCTGGTCTGTAGAAAAAGTTATGTGTTTAACTTTGAACATTCTTAGTTTGAAGTAAAAGTGAGACATTCAAGAGGAATTTACAGTGCTTGAGGATATGGAACTGGAACTCGTGTGACAACTAAAGATAAGATTTGGGACTGATTTTAGAGGCAGGGCTGGAGTTTCGGGGATGGTTGAGCTTCCAGGGGATGAATTTGTAAAGAAAAGCTTGGGGAATCAAAAACTGAATCTGGAGTAATGTTCATATTTAGGGCCTGGAAGAAGCAAAAGAAACCTTAAAGCTGCAGTGTCCATTTAGGTGGCCACTGGCTACTTGTGGCCATTTATATTTAAACTAGAGGCCCGGTGCACGAAATTCATGCATGGAGGGGAGGGGGAGTCCCTCAGCCTGGCCTGCATCCTCTCGCAATCCAGGACCTTTGGCTCCTAACCGGTCACCTGCCTGCCTGCCTGATCACCCCTAACCACTCTGCCTGCCTGCCTGATTGCCCCTAACTGCCTCTGCCTCGGCCCCCACCGCTGTGGCTTCGTACGGAAGAACATCCAGAATGACATCTGGAAGGTCGTTCGGCTGTCCGATCTAATTAGCATATTATGCTTTTATTATTATAGATTATTTAAAATTAAATAATTGAAAATTCAGTTCCTTGATCACACTAGCCACATTCCAAGTGCTCAAGAGTCACACTGGGTTAGTGGCTACTGTAATAACAGTGCAAATAAAGCATTTCCATCATCACAGATCGTTTCATTGGACAGCATTGCAAAGATACAGAGAAATACTCATTTTAGAAAAAAACAGAGAGCAGATGACCTTTCAAGAGAAGACAAGAGTTTTAAAGAGGCAATGTATACAGTATCAAATGCTGAGAAAAGCTGAAAAGGAATAAAAATGAGGGTGGGGGGATCCATGGATTTGGCAATAAGGAAATCATTAGAGACTATTAAGATAGCAATTTTGAGTAGCTTGGTAAGACAGAAATTGAGAGTAGCATTAAATTAGGCAGGCAGTAGGCAGCAAGTTATTGAGACCTTGGACAAAGAAAGGAAAGAAATAAGACTATAAAGAAAAATTTGGATGGTTTTTGAAGATGGAGAGACTTGCTCCTATTTGAAGAGAAATGGACAGAGGCCTATGAAGATGGTAAGGGCCCTGCCTAGGAAAAACTCCCTGTTTCTCTCTGTACTTGCACACTCGAATAATCAAAACACTTACCTTCTGGTCAACAACTGTGTGTGTTTTACTACATTAAACAATTCTCTGACACCAGCTGGGTCAATTCAATTTAGTTCTGACACTGTCTACCTGAATTAGTGTCAGCTCTCACAGGTTAAGGGCTCAGTCCTAGAAGTCTGTCTCCACTTCAGACACCAATCACAAGTCCTAGATTGTCACCAGTACTTTTGACCGACCAGCTATAAATTGGGGTTCCCACATTCCCTTCTTGGGTTGGATAATTTGCTAGAATGGCTCACAGAATTCAGGGAAATACGATTACCAATATACCATAAAGAATATAGATCAGGGATGGGGAACGTCAGGCCCGCAGACCGTGTAAGGCCTGGGAAATCATTTGGTCTGGCTTGGCCAAGTCATTAGGGGTGAGTTAATTAAATGTTTGACCAAATAGAGCAGGCTAATTTTAAAATTGATAATTTTGTATGGCCCTTGAATTATGTTATAAACAGCCAAACGGCCCTTGGCAGAAAAAAGGTTCCCCATCCCTGACATAGTTGAACAGCCAGATGAAGAGGTACATGGGGTGAGGTATGGGGAAGGAGTGCAGAGCACCCTCTCCAGCATACAAGCTTCCTAGCGCTTTCATGTGTTCAGTAACCTGGAAGCTTTCCAAACTTCGGGGAATTTTATGGAGACTCTACCATGTAAGCATGACTGATTAACTCTCTCTGGAGGAAGGGGGCCAGGGGGGAGGACGGGGACCGAAAGTTCCAAGTTTCCAGTCATGGCTTGGTCTTTCTAGTGACCAGCCCCCAAAGTTGCCTCATTAGGAAAAATGATGCTCCTATCATCCAGGAAATTCCAAGGGATTTAGGAGCTCTGTGTCAAGATTCTGGGTCAAAGACCAAGCATTTGAACAAAAACTCACTTGGTGCTTCTATCACTTAGGCAGCTTTGAGCTAGGAACCAGGGGTCTAGTCCTGATACATCAAGGTTTCTGGTTTGATTCCAGGTTAGGGCACATACAGGAATCAATCAATGAATGCATAAGTAAGCAGAACAAAACATCAATGTTTCTCCTCTCTCTCACTCCCCCTTTTCTCTAAAATCAATCAATAAATATAATTTAAAAAAAAATAAATGCAATTATATACACATAATATGTATATGTATAATAATATCTAGTGTTATGGTGTAATCCACAATGATTCATAAATTATGTTATATTCATTAAATAACATTTAAAATAAGTGAAAAGAGAGATGATTCATCATGGATACATCTCAAAAATAATGAGTGAAAAAAATTATTATAGTAGGATAAACAGTATAATACATACCATTTATATAAAGTTTTAAAACATACAAACTTATATTCTATACTCTATGTGGATATGTACATGTGAAATAAAACTATAAAATATTGCATGGGAATGATAAATGCTAAATTTTAAATGATAATTGCCCTTGGTATGGAGAAGAGACTGAGATTTGAATGGGTATTCGTTTGTATTTGCAAGGTCTCCTTAAACTAGGTCAAGTATATTATTATGATATTGTTCTCTATTACTACTCTGTTTGCCTGAAATAGTGCATAATCATTATTTTAAACAAACAAAAAGAAAAAATTAATAAGTGAGCCCATGGCAGAGTTAGTAGAATAAATATGCTCAGGCAACTGATTGACTGAAGGAGTGGAGGGGAGCAAGAGAATGATGCTCTGACCAACTGAGCTACCCAGGCAGGGACATTTATTTTTTACCCCACTTCTTGGGTTGAAATGGAGTGATGAGATAGTGCAGCATTTCAGCCATTTTAGAGGTAAATGGAAAAATTCTGTTCCTTCAAGGCAGGTAAAAATAGTTTTCAATTCAACTTTCCCCCTGCCACCTTATTCTTTATCCACTGCACCCTCCCCCCACTTCCTCTTACATTCTGTAAGCCTTGGTTCTTTTGGGACTAGTTAATGAATATGTCCAATTTGTAGGATTAAAGGATAGAAAAAAATTTATTATAAGAGAGATTGAATCATGAAGTATGAATACACTTCATAGTGAAGGTTGTTGCTCATCATTTAAAAAATATATTTTTATTGATTTCAGAGAGAAAGGGAGAGGGATAGAGAGACAGAAATGTTGGGGGATGGAGCCTATAGCCGGGCATGAACCGTGGGAATCGAACTGTGACCTCCTGGTTCATAAGCCAATGCTCAACCACTTAGCCACGCCGGCCAGTCTCTTGCTCATCATTTAAGGACACCACACCTCAGTGGCATCTAAGGTTGTTTATTAATAACCTTAGATCATTTATTAGTATTATTAAGTAAAGTTCCTTGATACATTTGCTAATTTACAAGATAATTTCTAGAATTCTATATTATTCTAAGAAAGGTAATTAATAAGACACCTTCTAGCATTCTATATCCTTCTAAGACAGATTATTAACATAGAAATATGTAAACCATCTTTTCTCAGGAAGTTGCACCAACTCAGAAATCTGTCAGTGGACTAAAACTTCCTGGACTGACATGAAGAGGACTTTGGAAGTGTTATGGATAACTAGGAAATTTAGAATACCCAGGGATGTCAATAGCCTGGATGAAGAGAATAGGGTTTCTTGAATTATAAAAACATCAGCCCTTTTTGTACCATGATGATATTGTTGGTGTGGAGCTTGAGTGAAAATGAGGGCCTAACTCATTTGGGAAATAAAATTTTGAACGAGGTAACTATTACAAGGTCAAATAAATTTTTTCATACAGTACTTATTGGTTAATTGTAATTTTCTATTCATCCTTTATTTCCCCACAAGATAACTGTGTTGACAATCTTTCTGCTTAATATTAAACATCCTCAACGTGTTCGGTATTTAGAGCATTCAAAATACATGATCCTTAACACAAGGAGCTCGCATTCTAAAGACTTGCTTTAAAAATGACCTTCCTTGTGCCCACCATCCAGATATCATTGCTGACATGTACACATAAGGAACTGTTTGACATTGAAATGGGGACTCAGAACTGTTGGACATTGAAATTGGGACTCAAACATTTTTTTGTTATTATATGTTTATTTCTAGTCTGCAGAGGCAAGATTTTTTAAAGGAAAGAAATGGGGAAAAAATAGATACAGAGGCAAAGAAGCATTGAACAGACTGTCAAACTACAGCGGGAAGGCAGGGGAGGTTGGGGGGGGGGGGCTGTAAGAGATCAACCAAAGGACTTGTACGCATGCATATAAGCATAACCAATGGATACAAGACACTGGGGGCGGGGGCAGGTAAAGGCATGTACTGGGGGGTAGGGGAGGCCGGGGGGGGGGGGAGGTCAAGGGGGGGAAAAAAAGGAGACATATGTACTACTATTTGTAATACTTCAAATAATAAAAAAAAATGACCTTCCTGCCCTAACTGGTTTGGCTCAGTGGATGGAGCGTTGGCCTGCGGACTGAAGGGTCCCAGGTTCGATTCCCGTCAAGGGCATGTACCTTGGTTGCGGGCACATCCCCAGTCAGGGGTGTGCAGGAGGCAGCTAATCGATGCTTCTCTCTCATTGATGTTTCTAACTCTCTATCCCTCTCCCTTCCTCTCTGTAAAAAAGCAATAAAATATATTTAAAAAAAAATGACCTTCCTTATAAATATGTACCTGTTTTATCTACTATATTTTTTATCTTTTTAATTTTTTTACATGGTGGGTAGGTGAATTTTTTAAGCGGATCATTTAAGACTTGGTATATTGACTGGTAAGACTGATACACATGGGTTTGAATCTGCCACTTATTTGAAAATGAAACTGAGCAAGTCCCATAATCTTACTGAGCCTCAGGTTCCTCACCTAAAAAGTGATAAACCTATGATACTTAACTCCTAGGGCTGAACAGAGTAAATATGTGAAAGAGCTGGCATGCAGTAAAAGCTCAAAATTTTACCTCTTCCTTTTTGTGGATTAAGAAAAAATAAGACAAGCCCGGCTGGTGTGGCTCAGTGGTTGAGCATTGACTTATGAACCAGAAAGTCAGAGCTCAATCCCCAGTGCGGGGGGCATGCAAGGAGGCAGCCGATCAATTACTCTTATTATTGATGTTTCTATCTCTCTCCCTCTCCCTTCCTCTCTGAAATCAATAAAAATATATTTAAAAGAAAAAATAAGACAAGAGATACGGTTTTTAAGGTATATTTTTCAGAAAGTAGGGAAGATACAAAATATAAAGGTGGTTAAGTATACCTAATCATGTCAGCTAGAATGCTTCTGAAATATGGTAGTGATTATGTAAACAGAACAAATTTGAAGATTCCTGAAATTCAGTGTTAACAGGTTAGAGACCCAGGGGGGCAGGTCAAAAAGGAGGGTCACAAACACAGAAACAAAAGTAAAAAAACAAAACAAAACATTGATTTAGGTAAAACTATACGAAACAGCTACCTTTTCTAGATAAAAAATGGTTGAATATTGGCAATTTCATGTGGTCCATGTAATAGATGCTCAGGAGGCAAGAAAAGCAGTAGGGGCTGGGAGGAAAGGCAGTCCTTTAGGGGTGGTGCAGTTAACCAGGGCTTTGGCTGATTTATTTATTTATTTATTATTTGACAAAATGTCAGACGGCAGAATTTTATGATTTTAGTAACACAAATACGTTTACACCATCTGTCTACTTATTTTCTTCGCTGTGCAGCCTGGCATTGGAATTGGTGACTCTGATGGCCAGCTGGGCTGCCCTTTCCACAATGGCTTTGGGTTCTTTGAGGAGATGTTGTGAGCAATCTCAGCACAGTAAGACTTGTTGCACATCAGCAGCACTTCAAGCTCCTTGACGTTATGGACCAGAAACTTCCGAAGGCCACTGGGCAGCATGTGCTTTGTTTTCTTGTTGCTCCCATATCCCATGTTGGGCATCAAGATCTGGCCCTTGAACCTTCTACGCACCCTATTGTCAATGGTTTCTGCCAGTTCCGCTTAATTTTGACATATCGGTCTGACTGGTGCCGGATGAACTTCTTGGTCCTCTTTTTGACAATCTTGGGTTTCACGAGGGGTCTGAGGGCAGCTATGGTGCCGAGTAGGAGATGGCTGCCACCTCCGTCACTTTGGCTGTTTTTAATACAGAATGGCTAGTCTCTTGTAGATGTGAATCAATCATTACTTAGTGGTCTCTTCTCTTTGTAGAGAAAAAGGGGATTGAAAATGAGTGAAAGAGTTCATGCAGATCTATAGAAGTCTTCAAAGCCCTTCGATATTCATTGGTTTCCAAAGGATTTAAGAAAATTACATAACACATATAAGATTTTAAAAAATTAAGTCTTTATTGTTGAAAGTATTACATATGTCTCCTTCTCCCCCCACTCCCCCAAATGACCCCTTCTAGCCTACCCGTCCCCTGCCCCAGGCCTTCACCATGGCCTACACGGGTTATGCATATATGGTTGATCTCTCCCCACCCACCCTCCCCTGCCTTCCCTCTGACATTCCGCAGTCTTTTCTATGCTTCTATATCTCTGGATCTATTAAAAAAATATTTTTATTGACTTCAGAGAGAAAGGGAGAAGGAGAGAGATAGAAACATCAATGATGAGAGAGAATCATTGATTTGTGGTCTGCAACCCGGGTTTGTGCCCTGACCAGGAATCGAATAGTGACCTCCAGGTTCATAGGTCTATGCTCGACCACTGAGCCACACTGGCCAGGCTCTCTGAATCTATTTTGTTCATTAGATTCCACATATGAGTGAGGGCATGTGATATTGTCTTTCTCTTACTGGCTTATTTCACTTAGCATAATACTCTCCAAGTGGGGAAATTGAGGATGAGGGAAAAGCAAGTGACACCCAGATCTCCTACTGTGATGTAAAGTGGCCAGCACAGAACTTCCTCAAATCATCTTTGGAAAGGAAAAAGTATAAATAATTTCCAGCACAGTACTTTTCTGATAAGGAACTGCAATTCTGGACTCCTATGTAATGTAGCAGTAGATATCATCGAGAGGGTAACCTCTGCTGAGAAAACAGGCAGCTTTTAATGAACATAAACTGTATTTCAAGGTTTGACTGTAGCACTGGAATAGTTATGAAAAGGTGTTTTTTTTTCAGAGACCGTTTCTAACCTTCTTAATATTCCACGGCAATCACCCTTTTAAGTGTTATCTGGGAGGGTCCTCTGAATTTGATTGTGATGCTTTTGGCACATGTACCTTTTAAAACCATCGCATTAACAGCAGAATTGTTATCTCTGGTAAGTTACCTTTTCTTTTCAGAAAGATTAGATGAAAAGTTTTTGCTTTTTGTCAGAATGGTCTACAGACCAAAAAAGTTTCAAAATGATTTCATTTGTCAAGTGGTATCAATGAAGAAATAATTGAATTCTTGCGGCCAAATACTTTACTCTCTATGGGTGGCTGGACTAAGACTTTGTAAAAGGGGCATGGAGGTGGTATGCTTAGACCCATAACATATGTCCCTATTCCTGGAAAAATAGCAGGAAAAAAAAAAAACACCTCTTCTAGGGAGAGCTATCTTCTATCCCACATATCTTTTGGCTAAGAAGAGAGACAATGCTGTGACTTGCCTCCTCTGCAACTCCACTTGTCTTCCTCTTCAGCCCCTGTCTCTTTTTCTACTCCTTCCCCCCCAAATCAGCTTATTTCCTTTAAAATTAAAGTGTAAAATAGTACAGTGTTTATACTACTTAGCTTTTAAAGTGATTCTTCTACTTAAATATGAGACTAAAATGTGTTTTGGAAGAGATCAACCCCATTGTTGGATTCATATTGTCTTGTTTTGCCTGCTTGTGATTTTTAGGTCACTTCCCTGGAAGTCTATCTTTTGTACAAGTGAGTGCCAAGTAACCATACGACTTCTCTTACCCTATGAGAATAGGTCAAAAGTATGTGTTTTAGAACTGGGACTCAAACTCATAAATGGATTATGAATTCTTTCTAGGTGGCACACACAAGTGTAGTTTAAGTGCTGGACTTCACAACCCCATCCCCTGGCACAATGTTGTCACACAAAATATAATAATCACAGTAATTGGATTCTTGTTTGAGTCAGATTTCTAGAAAAAGGCTATCGTAGACAGCATTTCCACCTCTTTAACTTAACCTTTTTTGGCAATTAGATCTAAAGGTAATAGGCAGAGATAGATGTCTCTTAGTTGGCAAAACACACACAAAAAACAGCATTTTCCTCCCCAGGATGAAAGCAAAATATCAAGGATGCCAAAGGGAAAAGGAGTGTTAACTTTATCTAATAAGTGAGATGAGATTTTAAAGTATAACTAAAATGTTCCAAGAAAAAAATACTCCCTGAGATTCACTATTTAAAACATGTTGGCAAGTTTTTTTTTTTTTCACGTTTGACTTGTTACCAAGACAATTAAGAAACAGGGAATATGATTATGTGACTGGGTTTTTTAAATAAAAAGTATCCTGCACCTCTGAGGATATTATATATATATTTACATATACACACATGCCACGGTTTCAATGAAATATACTTAAAAGTGGCTGTTTTGGTGCCATTGGGAAGAAGGAAAGCTCTGCTCTATCTGAGGTGAATTATTTCTTTGTTTTTAAGTGCCTGCCTCCAGGGTACACAAAAGTGGGAGATGAATTGGAAGGAAACCTGGGACTAAGGGGGATGGGGCCGAGATGGCTGGGACTGAATCTATGAGCTGAATGTCAGAGAAAATCCTCCTCCAGCCTCGGAAGGGGTGTCTCCCCCAATACCAGCTCCCTCCCCCCGGGCTCGCGGGGCGGGTCTGGTTTGCTCAGTAGCAGCAGCGGCCGCAGCAGCAGCCCCGGGGCTGAGCGGCGGCGGCCTCCCGGCAGTGCAGGGAAGCGGCGATTCCGAGAGCGCGAGGCCCAGGGGAGATCCGGCCGAGGCTGCCGCCGGGATGGAGGAAGCGTCGAGTGGAGCTGAGCCACCGGGGAAAGATTTCCTCCCCAACTCAGCTCCCCTACAGCTTGGCAAGGCCTGTTTCGAGCGCCTGCGAGGTGGAAGAGGCCTGCGCCTCGGGTCTGGCAGCGGCAGCCGGCAAGCAAGTCGGGCACAGCGGGGTAATAGGCCAGCAGTAGCCGCTTTCGGGAACCTACACCACCTAGGCCGCTCATTGTCTCTCCCCTCCACCCGGGGGGCAAACAGGAAGCGCGCAGCCGGGCTGAGCGACGGACAGGCGTCCAGACCAATGAGCACCGCCGACAGTGAGCGTGGCGGCGAATGAACGCGGAGAAGAGGGGCGGGACTTCCGGGCGGGCTGTCACCCTCTTCCCCCCTTTTGGGCTGGAGGCTCCACCTTTTGTGTTTCCCGCACAGTCAATCAAAATAGGAAAAAAAATTCCCCGGACCGCTCCGGCCGTGTCCGCCGCCGCTTCCCGCATCCTCTCCCGCCGCCGCCGCCTTCGCTCCTCACCATGTGTAAGGCGGCGGGGAGCCCCGCCTGAGGTGCCCTAAACACACTATGACCGGTACGTAAAGCCGAGAGAGCAACCCTTGCTGCTGCCGCCGCCGCCGCTGCCGCCGACCACAGCCCGCTCCGGGCCGCCGCTGCCGGCTCCCGGCCCCGTGTGTGCGACCGAGTGTCTGTGAGAGGCAGAAAGCCGCAGTCCCCTCCCCGCCAGCCACGGTCCACCCCTCCAGCCCCAGCAGCGCCGTGTCCCCTCCGGGCCCCGGGCGGGCGGCCCGGTCCGCTGGGAGCGCATCCCCTTGCGTGCGGGCGCGGGCGGCGGGCGGGCGTGTGAGTGACTGACGGTGCGAGAGGAGCGAGCGCGAGTGCGAGCGAGCGGCGCGGAGGGAAAGGGGAGGAGAGGAGAGGAGAGGGGGCAGGGGCAGCGCGGGGAGGAGGAGGAGGGATAGAGGAGGAGGAGGAGGGTTACAGCGCGGCGGGCGGGGGCAGCCGCGGGAGGGGAGGAGGGAGCCGCCGCCGCCGCCGCCGCGGGGCGGGTGGGGGAGGGGAAGGGGAGTCGGTCCGGGCTTTCGGAATAATTTCGACTCGGCCCGCGGGCCCCCTCCCTCTCCTCCACCCGCCTTCCTCCCCACCCCCCCGCGCTGTGCCTGCAGCTCCAGAAAAGCCCGTGAAACAAGAGGAAATGGCTGCCTTAGACGTGGACAGCGGCGGCGGCGGCAGCGGCGGCGGCCACGGCGAGTATCTGCAGCAGCAGCAGCAGCACGGAAACGGCGCGGTGGCGGCGGCGGCGGCCCAGGTGAGGCGCGGCTGAGCCCCGGTCGGCTCCCCCCTCGCGCCGCTTTCTCCTCCCCTCGCTCTCCCCTCCCTCCGCGCCTCTCTCCTCCCCTCCCCCCGCCCCGGGAGCTGCCGCCCGAGGCGCCAACGCTCCGACCCCGCCCGCTCTCCCCCGCCCGCCGCCTTTTTGTGTGTGTTTGTGTGTGTGTTTGAGTGTGTGTGCGCGCCCTCCCGGAGGTGGGTTCGGGCGGAAGGTGGAGGCCCGGCGCGCTGCCCGCCGCCCGCCTTCCCGCGGACGCTCGAGCGGGTGTGCGTGCGAGCGGGAGGACACGAGTCGGCGTGCGGGAGGAGGAGGAGGAGGAGGAGAGCGAGAGCGAGAGCGCGGGCTGGCGCTCGTCCGGGCGCAGCCTGCGAGGACCGAGTCGCACTTCCTGTGTGAGCGGCGGCCCGGCCCTAACCGCCACCCCTCCCCCTGTCTCCCTCTCTGAACCCGCCCATCGGGGGTAGGACACTCAGCCGTCACCGCTCGCTCTGCTGGCCGCTACCTGCAGCAAGATTGGGCCGCCATCGCCGGGCGACGACGAGGAGGAGGCGGCCGCCGCAGCCGGGGCCCCCGCCGCCGTTGCAGGAGCGGTAAGTCTCGCGCGCGCGCGGCCCGCCCCCACCGAGGCCCAGCGCCCGCCATCCCAGGCCTGTGGCGCTCCTGCCGCCCCAAGGCCTCCCGGGCGCCCGCGCCTTCCCGATACGATACGGACCGTTCGCGCGGCCAGGGCGCCCTTTCCTGCTCCTTCACATACTTGTTTGGGTCTGAAGCCAGCCCAGGCTTTCCCTAAATTGTCACTGCGGAACCTCGATTCAAATTCACTACAAAATGAAGTCTGGGAGGGCGGGGGTGGAAGACTCCAAAATGGATGTTTGAGTAATTCATATCACTGCTGAAAACTCCTTCCCTGAACACTACAGAATTTTCAAGCACAGCCTATCGGCCATAGATAGTATCAACTAGAGGCACAGTGTCTTTAGTTTTTAGTATTTTTGAACCTGGAGCTTTTTCGGTTGGAAGTTACTAGAGCTTACTGATTTAAACGGTAAATTGTTAAAAAAAGGAAAAAGGAAGGTTTACTCTTTGAATTATCTTTTTGTATGCAGGAGTGGATACTTTGAAGTGCTTTTTCAGTGGCCATTCTAAATTGTCGAATTTTAGTTTTTGCAGACTCTTATTTTGCAGTAATTTTTCATAAGTCGAATAAGTGAAACATTTAATTAGCGGCTGTTGAAGTTGCTGAAGTTACTTAGATAATATTTTGGCTTTTGAAATTGAACCTGAATACCAGGGTTAGAAACAAAAGTACATGTAAGAAGTTGTACTTCCATGCATGCTAATGCACACCACACTTAAACAGTTGAATTTAGTTGGTAAAGCCGTATTATTATCATTGATAGTCTGATGGGACGTGGTAAGATGCTTTTTTGTAGTGTTTTTAGAGTGTCTGGAGCAGGGGGAGGAGCTGACGTGTTATCTGAGGGCTTAATTCAAATGATCTCAGATTCTAGAGGAAAACAGCTTTAGCACTGTTGCTTGTGACTTTTATATTTGCTGGAATCATTGCTGTTGCATTAGTGTAACACGGATGTATTTACTTATTAAAGTAATTGAAGTATTTCCCTTTGAGGTGGATTATAGGAATTAATTTGTGTGTAGTGATATTTGGAAGTAGTCACAGTAGACAAAAACCGTTTGATATTTGATATAGTCTGCTGGAAATTCTTAATATTTCAAGGCATTAAAATTAAAAGTGAAGCTAAAGTTAAGCTATGTTGTTAAATGTTGTATTTGTAATTTTAGTGCTTCAAGTTATATTGTAGAGAGAGATGAATGGTTTTAGTGTCTTAAAAGTATGATTTTTAAGTTTTGTGCTTCTGTAAGCAGATTAAAATGTAAAGGCATAAGATTATGTTTGTGTGAGCCATTGTTACTTTTAAACAACTTATGGATTGTTAAACCTTCTTAAAGAACTACATCCCTCTAGCTCTACAATGACCAGACAAATTGAAACCACTGCATAAGTAAAATTGCAAGCCAGATTGCTTCTACTTACCTTTTTAATATTTTCAATTAGAACAAAAAGCTTTTTGTAGCTGCAACTTAACCAAGTTTAGGTATCAGCTCAC
Organism: Plecotus auritus; assembly: GCF_963455305.1. Classification (NCBI taxonomy): domain Eukaryota; kingdom Metazoa; phylum Chordata; class Mammalia; order Chiroptera; family Vespertilionidae; genus Plecotus; species Plecotus auritus. The sequence continues at coordinate 46,979,780 of NC_137776.1, forward strand.
CGATGGGGGAGGGGAGAAGTAAAGGAGGAAGTGAAGGTGAAAATATGTGTATGTACATGTATATGTGAATCTTACATGAATCTCAGTCCCAGGAATGGAATATTATCTCCAACTTTAGCCTACTGTGGCCAAATATCACTTGTAGAAAAGTTGTTTCCATGCCTCTTAAACTCATACTCTGAACTACTAAATCTCTGCTGATATGTATTTCCCTGTAGATGAACATGAACTGGAATCAGTTGGAGCATTTTTTTTTCTTTGTACGTTTGGTACCTGTGCAGAAAGTTTTTCACTGAGTAAAATTGGTAAGACTGGCTTGAATATATTTGCCTTAGGAAATGGGAAAATTATTTTTCTTGTTCAAATGAATTTCAGACATGTGCATCTCAGAAAATGAGAGAGAATTTAAGTGATATTATGGGCAATTTTTTTCCACCTAAAAATGTGCTTAGGTCATCTGCTTTAATTACTCAAATTACTGGGAATCTTGAGACAGCTATTAGACAGCTTTATTTTGTAGCTGTGTTTTTTAAAAACTCTTATTTTGGACGAATTTTAAATTTACAGAAAAGTTGCCAAGATAGAACTTGAGGGTTACCTTATACCCTTCATCCAGCTTCCCCTAATGTTAATGTACGTTTGTCAAAACTAGGAAATTAACAATGACACAGTATTATTAACGACAAATTTTATTCTGATTTTACCAGTTTTTCCACTAATGCCCATTTTCTGTTCTAGGATCCAGTCCAGGATACCACATTGCATATAGTATTGTTATATTTAAAATCAAGTCAAATACATACATGCATTTCAATTTTATGCCAGTTTAGTTTGGTATTTTAGGATTTAAAGGTTATTGAAAAGCCAATCACCTGCACTGGAGATTTGCTTTAAATATTTCAAATTTAGAATTTGTTTTAATATGATATGGATTCACCCTGGATCCTGACCACGAATGGATACCCTCAGTACAGTACTAAATAGATCTAATCACAAAACAATCTCACCTGTATTGCCCTACACCAGGGACTCTGATGGCAAGGCTCTTTTCTACTTTATTATTAAAAGTTGTGTAGTTAATTTTTAAAAAAATCTTTATTGTTGAAAGAATTACATAGGTCCTCCTTTTTTTGTGTAGTTAATTTTTGTAATAAATCAGGGAACGGAGTAAAGTAGACCTTTGTGACATATTAACTTGTCCGTTTTGCATTTGTGTGTACTTATGGATTATGAATTTATTTCATTTGTACTGTAGTGTAATAAGCTGTACAAGTACATATTATAAAAGTTGTTGCCTGACCTTCACTTTAGGTGGTAAATTTAGTGTTCATTTAGTATATAAATGTTGGTGAGCTAAAAAATGAGTAATAGCTTATTTTTTAAAAAGAGGTTATTTTTACCATTACTTAAAAAGATCTACATTGTCATTGTAATGAATTCATTAGGTATTTGTTTTTATTTGAAGTCTGTTTGAGTTCTTTAGTGTTCCTTGAAGATTTCAAGAAACCTGAGTATGTACTTATCTAAGAATGGTTTTTCGTTTGTTTCTACCTCAGCTTCATACTTTATTGTTTCTGGTTACACTCTTTGCTTGCCTGTTTGGTTTTCATATAAAGCCATTTGTGGGAACTGAGAAGTTAATAATCCTTTTCAAATGCTATGCAGTAAGTGGTGTGATTTTTTTCTTTTTCCCTATCTTCAGGTATTATCTGAGAAGGTAAACCTTTTTTTCTTTTCTCTCATCCCCAAGTCCCCACCTCCACCCCATTTTTATGCCTGGTTGTACTGGAGAATGTCCTTGTAATGAACTGCTGTAGTAATGTTTCAGGGCTACTCTGGGTTGTGGTCCTGTCACTGTGTAATTACTAGTATGTGTTTATATGCAGAAGGAACCTTAGAGTACCTTCAGTTACAACTTTTTACAGTAATGCCAACTTCCACCTAAATATGGGAAGTATTTAGATAGTATTTTGTTTGTTGTCCAATGAGAATATTAAAAGTTACTGAGAGAAACACGGGTGGATTTTTCTTTTAGTGTGAAGCTTATGTAAAGGGTTGTCTTGATCCAAACCAAATACTAGTTCTTGCCTAGGTTATGTGATTTTATGGCCTCTCTTCTTTTGTTTCGTATAGTGTTTCCAGATAGCCTAACAGCTTAGTTTTTACAGCTCTTTTTGGTCTTAGATGATTTTCTAATTTAGCCCTTTCCCTTTTGGTATCCAGAGTACTTTGTCTTTTAGTAGCAGCTGCTGATGAAATTTCTTACAAATGAATGGTCTTAGTAGGCTTTGTAGTTTGAAATATTTGGGACTTATTCATTATGGAATTATGGAAATAATTGATGTAGAGTTTTTCGCAGAAGACTAATATCTCAGGGTCAGTTTTATAGATCAATTTTTCTCTATCATTTTTTTTTGCAATGGTTTTAAAGTAAGATACCTTTAACTATTCATTCAACAAATACTGATCTTTGATCCAGGAATTGTGCTAGTTATCTAATGGGTGTTTTTCAAATCTGTCCTTAAAATCTTAGTAATCAGAATGATGCCTTAGGGTTGTATAATGCCTTATAGTTTATAAAGGTTAGCAGTTTTGATTCTTACAACCCTCTAAGGTAATACTTCCCCCATTTTTAACAGAAGTTCTGCTCTAAATCACACACAATTCTACAGTTCTAGCTAGGACCAGAACTCAGTTCTGAGTTCTTTTTGCTAGTGCAATATATTCCTCTTTCCCCAGCACAATCTTAGCTTAAATCATGGAAGTCTAGTAGTTTTCTGATTCAGTATTTTTTCCCATTCCATTAAAAAAAAAAAAAAAGAACACAGCTCTTGAGCAGCTCACTTGTTTAGAGCATCCAATTCCCCGTTAGAGGACATACCTAGGTTGCAGGTGTGATCCCAGGTCGGGCCCGGGTTTGGACTTGTAGTGGGGCAAACTGATCGTTTCTTTCTCACATTGATGTTTCTCCCTTCCTCTCTCTCAAAATCAGTTTTAAAAAAGATTCTGTAGTGAGGGTTTAAAAAATTAACATTTAGTAAATCTTTTAAAACTATAAATTATTTCATTAAAGAAAAACATTTTTATTGCTGCTTTTTGTTAATCCTCACCCAAGAATATTTAGAGGGTGGAAGGGAGGAGGAAAGACATAAAGAGAAACATCAATGTGAGCGAGACACATTGATTGGCTGCCTCCCTAATGCCCCGACCGGACCAGGATTGAGCCTGCAACCGAAGTACAGGCTCTTGCTCAGAATTGAACCCGGGACTCCTCAGTCCAGGGCTGACGCTCTATCCACTGAGCCAAACCAGCTAGGGCTTATTGCTGTTTTTTTTTTTTTTCTTAATTAAATTATCTCTTGCTATTCCTAGCTATTTCCCCCACCCCCTGGCTTGGGCTAAATAAACAAATAAATAAACCACATTAACAAATCCATAAATACATACATAAATAAATTTTAATCCTCGCTTGAGGACATTTTTTTCCATTGATTTCAAAGAGAAAGGGAGGAGGGAGGGAGGGAGAGGGGAAGAAAGAGAGAGAGAGAAAGAGAGAAACATTGATGTGATAAAGAAACATCATTTGGTTGCCTCATGCATGCCCCCCCCCCCCCCAACTGGGATTAAACCCGCAACCTGCTTATGTGCCCTCTTCTGGAATCCTCTACCCTTCAGTCCAAGGGAGGATGCTCTAAACCAGCCTTGGGCAAACTACGGCCCGAGGGCCAGATCCGGCTGTTCTATCCAGTTCTCTTGCTCTCCCCTCCGCTCCTTTACTTTCAATTTATATTAGTTCACACAAACACTCCATCCATGCTTTTGTTCCGGCCCTCCGGTCCAGTTTAAGAACCCATTGTGGCCCTCGAGTCAAAAAGTTTGCCCACCCCTGCTCTAAACACTGAGACGCATGCCAGCGCATAAATATTTTTATATGTTTTTCACCTTCAGTTTATTAAAAAATGTTCAAATCATTTTGTCCTAGGTTTGGGGATTTCCCTTTCTTTTTCTAGTTTCTTTTTTGGAGAAGGGGATTTCCCTTCAATTAATGACCTGCTTTGTTGGAAAAACGTGGTACTACAGTTTATTTTTATTTAGCTTCTGGAGAGGGAGGGGTGTGCTTGGGTAGTATTTACTAAGAATTGTCATCTGAGTAGTTGTATTTATTTTCAAAGAATTTCTTGACTAGAAAGCTGTTCACTGATGGTTAAATATCTGCCCTTTTATTTTTCTGTGAAAAAAATACTTTATATGTCATAAGTTAACTTTTTAAAAGATGATAAAGGGTCTAACTGCTCGTATTATATAATTTGTATCTGAGACACTATATTCTTTTATATAAGTTAAATAATTATAAATTTAATGCTGGTCAGAAAAAAATTCAACAGTTGATTCTTTAAAGGTGATCAGTAACCTTAAGATAAGGATTGGATTTTAGACATTATACTGTACTGCAGGTTTCAATATAAAGTACAGACTAGCATATCTTTAGTTTATTTAAAATGCCAAGAAAGACTGAAATGAAACGTGAATTGTACTTTAACATAAGGAAAGATGACTTAACCTTCTAATTTCTATACCAGATAGAAATTGAATGATGTGTGACATTAATGTTTGGTGCTTCATTTTAGTAAATTAAGTTTGATAGATTTAGAAGATTGTATTTATTTATTTTTATTTTTTGTTAATCCTCACCTGAGGATATTTTTTCATTGATTTTTAGGGAGAGTGGAAGGGAGAGGGAAAGACAGAAACATTGATGTGTCTTACATTGATTGGTTGCCTCCTGCATGAGCCCACAACCAAGGTTCATGCTCTTCACTGGAATTGAACCCGGGATCCCTGGGTCCTCAGGCCGACACTTTATCCACTGAGCCAAACCAGCTAGGGCAAAGATTGTATTTAAGTGATCATTGTTTTAGTTCGGGCTTAGATGTTTGTAATGAGTCCCACAGTTTCTCTGCTTGTACTCTCTTCCACCTTTCAGTCTCCTGCACTGGGCCTTAGTTTATCTTTATGAAACGGATCTGATTGTACCACCTACTTGTTTAAAAACCTTTTATAGCTTTCATTCACTGTCTGCAGGATGAAGTCCAAACTCCTTAGCAGAATATACAAAGCCATTTACTACAGGCCCTGATAAAAATGTCTAGTCCTGTTCTCCTTTTCTCTTGAATCTGAGCCTTTTCTGGATCCTCTCTTGAACACCAAACTACATGTTTCTTTTTGTCTGTGACTTACTGTGTTTTTGTACCTTTATTAATTCCTATGTCTCTATTTCCTAACTACCCAAATGAATTATTAAATTTTATTCTAAGATTACTTTAAATATAACTTACGTGAGATAATTGTTTTTTAGTCTTCTATGTTCCCAAATAGTGTTTTGATCATATGGCTAGTATATACTTTTCACATGTAGTAGCATGTATGTGTATGTCTGCTTGGATAGATTGTGAACCATTTGACGAAAAAGATTGTGTATTTCATGGAATTACTCATATGCTTATTTCATTTTGAGAGATATGCACAAATATCTTGAATTGTGTCATTAATACTGTGGTTTTATCCATTGAAATATATACTTTTAACTGCTTCTATATGAAAATTAGGTGGTGAGTTTCTTTAATAAGCTTTTAAGATATTCTGGTTCTGTAATATTTGTATTAAAAATGTGGAGTGGGTTATGTTGTGAGAACAGTATTTGTCTAACCTTTTTTTATGGTTACAGACCTCTTTTAAGAATATGATTAAACCCTAGAGTATCCTCCCCTCCCCCATTGTACTTTTCACTTTCTCAAAAAGTTGGTATGGTATTAGAGGATTCAAAGATCCTTTGAAACGCAGGCATGGATCCTAGGTTTAGAATGCTGGGCTAGATATGCTTATGCTCTCATTGCCTGCTGATATGTGGTGGTTTAGGAAATCACATAGATCTAGAAGGAAGTGGGACAGGAATCGTTTTATTTTGATGGTAATTAATATAGGGTTTCATTCCTCATGTGTTTATCCCTGGTCTTAGTGGGCAATAGTATGGTATAGTATGTAAGGGTCTGGGTTCTGGAGTTAGACTTGGCCTAGTTTTATATCTTGTCTTGGCGTTTGATAGCTCTGTGATTTGTCCCTCAATTTTCTCATCTGTGAAATGTGAATGATGGTAACACTACCTCAGTATTGTTGAAAGGAGTAAATAATAGAATCTTACAAACCCCAATTAGAGTTCTTGGCATTAAAAAAAAAACCAGCTCAAATGCTAGACATTACTGTTACTATGCCCTAAAAAGAAATCTGTCCTTTGATGTTGACATGTAGGATTTTATTGCTTTTTGCTTTTCTACACTGGTGTTTTTCCAATCTAATTTTTAAAGTATTGGGATGATACCTGAGATTCCAACAGGTCACAGATTGCAAAATGTAAATGCTGGGCACTTGACTGTAAACTTAAATAGAATAGTAGGTAAAGCCACAGTTTATATCCTCTGGCTCTTGGATCTTAGAAAAACTTTTCAGATGGGGTTACTTTGCCATGTAGTCACGGGGCAATAACCTTTCCTCGTTAAATTTTTAAAGGTGTCATTTTTTAAAAGTAATTCATGGAAAAAATAAAGAATTGCTAATAGAATATCCCTAGCCAGGAGTTTGCTCTGGAGTGCATTAATACATGCCATGAAAGAGTCACTTTAATTATTTGATTAAAGGTTTAGGTCAATAATATACAAACCTAATTCACATGGTTTGTTAACACTGCACTAATAAATGTTTCTTTTTTTCTCATATATAATGCACCTGATATTTTTAGTGCATTGTATATTTTTTGAATTCAGTGTTTGAGGTATGTCTGGTTTGAGCTGTTTATACTTTTTTCTATCCACTTCTATTATTTTTAACTGTGTAGCATTAGAGATCATAGATGAGGGAATAAAAGATCAGTTAGTGGTCATAAAGCAAAGACTGTGCTTACTGAAATTTTTTCCTGCTCAAATAGCATGGGTTATTTTTACAAGAAAAAAATTGGAAAGGATAATTATTATAGTTTATTTTCTGAAATTTTTAAATTTTTTAGAGCGGGGTTGGGGGGTAGAGATTCCGAACTCACCTATCAAGATCGATTCGTTGTTCTACTTATTCGTTCATTCATTGGTTGATTCTTGTACGTGCTTTGATGGGGGATCGAACCTGCAACTGTGGAGTATCAGGTGGTGCTCTAACCAACTGGCCAAGGCTGTAGGTTATATAGTACTGCTTCTGTATTTGGACTCCACTGTGTTATTAAGAGAACTTTTATTTTTACGTAGTAGGATTTATATCAGTTTTTAGAGTTTTGAGGACTGGTTTAACTCTACTACAAATATATATCTCAAAACAATTTTTGTTTTCTTCATCCAGACAGGTGATTTGGCTGCTGTACAGTTAGGAGGAGCACCAAACCGATGGGAGGTTTTGTCAGCCACACCTACAACTATAAAAGATGAAGCGGGTAATCTAGTACAGATTCCAAGTGCTGCTACTTCGAGTGGGCAGTATGTTCTTCCCCTTCAGAATTTGCAGAATCAACAAATATTTTCAGTTGCACCAGGATCAGAGTCATCGAATGGTACAGTGTCCAATGTTCAGTATCAAGTAATACCACAGATTCAGTCAACAGATGGTCAACAGGTTCAGATTGGCTTCACAGGAACTTCAGATAATGGCAGTATAAATCAAGAAAGTGGTCAAATTCAGATCATTCCTGGCTCTAATCAAACCTTGCTTGCCTCTGGAACACCTCCTGCTAATATTCAGAATCTCATACCACAGACTGGTCAAGTCCAGGTTCAGGGAGTTACAATTGGTAGTTCATCTTTTCCTGGCCAAACCCAAGTAGTTGCTAATGTGCCTCTTGGTCTGCCAGGAAATATTACCTTTGTACCAATCAACAGTGTCGATCTAGATTCTTTGGGACTCTCGGGCAGTTCTCAGACAATGACTGCAGGCATTAATGCCGATGGACATTTGATAAATACAGGACAAGCTATGGATAGTTCAGACAATTCAGAAAGGACTGGTGAGCGGGTTTCTCCTGATATTAATGAAACTAATACTGATACAGATTTATTTGTGCCAACGTCCTCTTCATCACAGTTGCCTGTTACTATAGATAGTACAGGTATATTGCAACAAAACACAAATAGCTTGACTACTTCTAGTGGGCAAGTCCATTCTTCAGATCTTCAGGGAAATTACATCCAGTCGCCTGTTTCTGAAGAGACACAGGCTCAGAATATTCAGGTTTCTACAGCACAGCCTGTTGTACAACATTTACAACTTCAAGAGTCTCAGCAGCCAACCAGTCAAGCGCAAATTGTGCAAGGTATTACACCACAGACAATCCATGGTGTGCAAGCAAGTGGTCAAAATATATCACAACAGGCTTTGCAAAATCTTCAGTTGCAGCTGAATCCTGGAACCTTTTTAATTCAGGCACAGACAGTGACCCCTTCTGGACAAATAACTTGGCAGACATTTCAAGTACAAGGGGTCCAGAACTTGCAGAATTTGCAAATACAGAATACTGCTGCCCAACAAATAACTTTGACACCTGTTCAGACACTTACGCTTGGTCAAGTTGCAGCAGGTGGAGCCTTGACTTCAACTCCAGTTAGTCTAAGCACTGGTCAGTTGCCAAATCTACAGACAGTTACAGTAAACTCTATAGATTCTACTGGTATACAGCTACACCCAGGAGAGAATGCTGACAGTCCTGCAGGTAAGTCTTAAGTCATATTGTAATCATAGATAGGTTCACTGATTTGTCAATACATAGGGAAATATTTTGCTTTAGATGTTTATCAATATCTATCTTTAGAGATGTTGCCTTAAATTTGTATGAAAAGTAGACATCAAAGTGACTTCCAAATTGTTCTTCATTGAAATTTTGTAGTTTTTGAAGTCAAGGATTTATTTCTACATCATACCATTATATTTGTAATTTTTCCTTACTCAATTCTGTATTTGTTTTCACATCTGATTGGTGTCAAAATTACAAAATTTTTATTTGGCAGGTAAAGTGTCTTGGTCATCCTTGGTGTGATGTAAGTTCAATGTTTTCTGCACTATATCTAATTGGGGAATCTGATTGGCATAGTAAAAACATAGTACTTTTGTCTCAGCCAGTAGCTAGCTAGCTGTGTGATTTGGCCAGGTTACTTTTTCTCTTGCAAACTCAGTTTCCTCACCATGTAAAACTGGGTTGTTGGACTAAGTAACTATATCTAAATTAGCTTCCCAGACCTAAAATTCTTTGATTCTCTGACAGCTTATTCTTACAAGTGTGTAGTGGGCTTTGAACTTAGTTGTGTTAGACATGTTATTTATAGTATGGGGTAGAAATTTCAGAAGTCTACTCTTCTTTTTTGTGCAAGAATTAAATAGTATAGTTTTAAAAGAAATGCTATGAACATTATGTGTTATAATGTTGTTTATTTAAATAGCATCTTACTATGTTGGACTAAACCCTTTTACTCTTCTACTTTTAATTCTTTTGTGGAGATTTTAATTTTTTTTAATATTTAAATTCTTACCCAAGGATATGTTTTTCATTGAGTCTAGACCAGAGACAGAAAAGAAGAGGGGGCAGGGAAGGGGGGAGAGAAAGAGAAAAACATCAATGTGAGAGAGAAACTTGGATAGGTTACTTTCCATATTCGAGAACCTGCAACCTGGGTATATGCCCTGACTGGGAATTGAACTGTCAATCTTTTTGGTGCACAGGAGGAGCTCAACCAATCAAGTCACTCTGGCAGGGTGGGATTTTGTGAAGATTTTAACCTTCCATTAAGTTAGTGATTCTAAATTCTTAAATTGGGATGCTTAAATTTAATTTATTGAAATAATTTCCATCACAATAAAGACTACCTTTTTTCTTTTGAGAAATTTGTGACATATGCTTAGAAAACTGGAATTGTCTTAAAGCCTCAGGTCTGTTCTTGGACAGCTTTTAATTGCACTTGAGTCTTTTGAAGCTGTGGTTTAGAGCAACAGTTCTCAAAGTGTGGTCTGTGGACCCCTGGGGGATCTCTATCACTCTTTTAAGAGGTCCTTGATGTCAAACTACTTTTCATAATAATACTGAAGTTATTTGCCTTTTTCATTGTGTTGACATTTTCGCTGATGGTGGCTAAAACTGCTTGTGTCTTAGCACATATCAAAGCAGTGGCACAAACTATACTAGTTATATTCTTTATGATATTGCACTTGCAGTTAAACACGCATTTCACTGAAGAATGTTCTTGTTAAACCAGTCTAAATAGTTATTTTTACTAAATCTTGAACCTTGAGTGTTGAATGTTTTTTAAAAAATAGTAGCTTTATTGAAATGTAAGTCACAACCCATGAAATTCACCCTTTAAAGTATACAACTCAGTGATTTTTAATATAATCACAGACTTGTGCAACCATCACCACTATCTAATTTTAGAGCATTTTCATCACCTCCCCTCCCAACTCCCATACCTGTCAGCAGTCACTCCTTATTCCCCTCCAATTCCCACCCCCCTTCTGTGTCCCCCCCAACACACACCACACCTTAGCCCTTGGCAGTCACTAATCTATTTTCTGTCTTTCTGGATTTGCCTTTCATATCAGTGGAATTCTATTTCATATTAATGAAATCATATAATAAATGGCTTTTTGCATCTGGCTTTCATTTAGCATAATAATTTCAAGATTCTTTTTGTGGTTGAATAATATTCCATTGTTTGAATATCCCACATTTTATTCATCAGTTGATGGACAAGGTTTCTGTGTTTTGGCTATCTATATAAAAGCCTAAGCAACTGAACGACCGGTCAACTGGTTGCTATGATGTGCACTGACCACCAGGGGGAAGACACTCAACGTAGGAGCTGCCCCCTGGTGGTCAGTGTGCTCCCACAGCGGGAGCACCGCTCAGCTGACTGACGGGCTTCAGATGCTGGGCTCATGGCTGGCGAGTGCAGCTGTGGTGGCAGGAGCCTCTCCCTCCTCTGAGGTAGTGCTACCAAGTGGTGGCGGTGGTGACGGCGGCGGCGGTGGCAGGCGCAGCGGGGCCAGAATGAGCCTGAGTGGCATGGCGCCCGGCCGGGGCTCAAGCCCAGCCGCCTACGGCTTTGCGCACTGCTACAATGCCTCAGGGGATGTTGGACTGCCGGTTTCAGCCCAGGCCTGTGGGGATCAGGCCGAAATCGGCAGTTCAATATCCCCCAAGGGGTCCCGGATTGCAAGAGTGCACAGGCCAGGCTGAGGGATCCCACTGGTGCACGAATCCGTGTACTGGGCCTCTAGTTATGAATAATGCTGCTATGAATATTATGTGTACATATTTTGTGTGTGGACATGCTTTCATTTTTTTGGGTATATACTTAGCAGTGGAATTGCTAGATTGTATGGTAATTCTGTGTTAAACATTTTGAGGATCTTCCAAAATGGTTTTCCAAAGTGACCGCACCTTGTACACCCAGCAATATATGAGGGTTCTAGTTTCTCTACATCCTTACCAACACTTATCGTCCTTTTTTTTTTTATTATTATAGTCATCTTAATTAGTATGAAGTGGTACCTTGGGTTTTTGATTTGCCGTTCCTGCTGCATGTCTTTGTAATATTTTTTTTTGTGTTAAAAAGTATGCTTTAATAAAGCACTTTAAAATGATTGTATTAGAAAAAATATTTCTTTTTCATTTGTGTAGTTGTGTGAGTTGCAAGCTGAACTAAATACTAATTTCATGAAACACTTTTTACTTTGAAAAAATGACTGACAAACTGGTTATTGGGAGACTCATGTATTTAAGTGAGATCTTGTCTTAAGATATAAATTAAGTGAGCATTACCTAAAGGAAAAAAACCTAACAGTATTTGTTTTCAATGGTAAAATTTGGGTTTTATAGTGAAAATTAGAATTTGGGAAGACTTGAATCTACTTCTATGACCTTGATAGCTTGTGAATAAATACTTTTCTGATGAGATAGATGGTGACATTTTTAATAAATAGGATTTAATACTTATTATAATAATAAAAGGCTAATATGCAAATTGACCAAACAGTTGCTATGACGCGCACTGACCACCAGGGAGCAGATGCTCAATGTAGGAGCTGCCCCCTGGTGGTCAGTGTGCTCCCACAGGGGGAGCACCGCTCAGCCAGAAGCCAGGCTCATGGCTGGTGAGTGCAGTGGCTGTGGCAGGAGCCTCTCGGACTGCAAGAGGGCACAGGCCGGGCTGAGGCACCCCCCCGAGTCCATGGATTTCGTGCATGGGGCCTCTAGTATTATAGTAAAACTAGAGGCCTGGTGCATGGATTCGTGCATTGGTGGGGGGCATGGCATGTTGGCATCGGCCCGCTGTGGGAGCGCCGCTCATCCCGGTCATCCGAGCGGCTGTGGACCCACCCTCTAAGCGGCTGTTGAAAGAGGAAATTAGTCAGCTGTTATTTCAGAGTAATGTCTTGGGTAAAGGCATGTTCTATGTCCTGGAGGAACCTGGCGGAGAGCTTTGCACCCCAAAGGCACTTGGTAAATGTCCTTGATGTGTGATAGCAGGTCGGTGACACCATCGGCGATGTTCAAGGCAGCAGTGCTCCAGGATCCTCAGTCATCAGGACAGCCTCCCCAGGAGTTCCACAGTCACGTCCCCTCTTGCCATCTACCTATGTCAGCTCCCTGCACTCTTTCTAGAACACACCTTAGAGAGCCTGCATCAGCTGATGGGGTCAGGCCAGAGTCTGGATTGTCTCAGGTATTTGATAGGTGCGGAGACTCAGCCTCACCCTGGGCCTGCTAGCTGCTGCTCCTGCTGTGGGAGCAGCTGCTCATCCTGGTCAGCCGAGCGGCGCTCCCACGGTTGGGAGCGCACTGACCACCGGGGGCCAGCTCCTGCATTGCGCGTCATAGCGACTGGTTGATTGGTCGTTCTGGTGGTTCCACTGATCGTTTGCTGGGCTTTTATATGTATAGATAGATGTGCTATTGTTTGGAAGATGTGTATGATTAATCAGTGAACCAGTAGTTTTCAAATGACCAGCTCATTTTACAAAATCATGCATGGGTAAGAGATCCATTTAAAATTAGGGGTAGAACAGTAACAAAACATATGGAAAGTTTACCAAATGGTTTCATATTCTACATTGCAACAGACCTTTAAGAAATTGCTAGTTGTCAAGTTTGGTGCAGTATCAAAGGATACACATAATTGGCCAAAAGGCTATCAAATTACTCCTTGCTTTTCCAGCCACATGTTTTTGTGAGACTAAATATTCTTCATGTGCTTCAGCACAAACCACATATTGCAACAGATTGATTGTAGAAGCAAATATGAGACTTGAGTTATCTTTTAACCTAGACATTAAAGAGATTTGCAGCCCTAGCTGATTTGGCTCAGTGGATAGAGCATCGGCTTGCAGGTCCCAGGTTTGATTCCAGTGAAGGGCACAGTCAACAAATATTAAAATATACAACTAGCCCTAGCTGGTTTGGCTCAGTGGATAGAGCATTGGCTTTCGGACCATGCCTGGGTTGTGGGCTCGATCCCCAGTAGGAGGCGTGCAGGAGGCAGCCTGTCAATGATTCTCTCTCATCATTGATGTTTCTCTCTCGCCCTCTCCCTCTCCCTTCCTCTCTGAAATCAATAATATATTAAAAAAATATATATATATATATATATATATGCAACTTACATGAACAAAAGCTTTTTGGAGACCTCAGTAATACTTAAGAGTTTAGAAGGGATCTTGAGACTAAAGTGTTTTGAGAACTACTGGTAGAATGACAGACTTCTGAAGACACAGCAGATGGTTTTTAGAAATAAGTTTTTAAAGCTTCTACAAAATTAAGGTTATAGAATTCTATATATGTTAGAAAAACATCTCTAGAGAATTTGTGATTTTGTGGATTTCTGTTGGTCATGAAATTAAAGCACAGTGTTTCAGTACAGTAGTTTATTTTAAATACCATCAAAATAGCAATTCTTTTTTTTAATATATTTTATTGATTTTTTACAGAGAGGAAGGGAGAGGGATAGAGAGTTAGAAACATCAATGAGAGAGAAACATTGATCAGCTGCCTCCTGTACCCCCCCTACTGAGGACGTGCCCGCAACCAAGGTACATGCCCTTGACTGGAATCGAACCTGGGACCTTTCAGTCCGCAGGCTGACGCTCTATCCACTGAGCCAAACCGGTTTCGGCCAAAATAGCAATTCTTTATGAATTAGATAAAAAAAGGAATTTAAAAAGTAGTAATTTAATTTATTGAATGTGGCAAGGAAGTTTATCCAGAAGGCCATTAAATTTGAATTTTGCCCCAATTTTAAGGAATCAGGAAAGAATTGAGAAAAATTAAAATGCTGCCATGTACACAGCAGCATATCTATAATCTACCTAATAAAAGTGTAATATGCAAATTGACTGTCACTCCAACACACAAGATGGCTGCCCCCATGTGGTCAAAGATGGCTGCCACAAGATGGCCAGCAGGGGAGGGCAGTTGGGAGGGACCAGGCCTGCAAGGGAGGGCAATTGTGGGCAATCAGGCCAGCAGGGGAGGGCAGTTGGGAGGGACCAGGTCTGCAAGGGAGGGAGGGCAGTTGTGGGCGATCAGGCCAGCAGGGGAGGGCAGGTGGGAGGGACCAGGCCTGCAAGGGAGGGAGGGAAGTTGGGGGCAATCAAGCCTGCAGGGGAGGGCAGTTAGGGGTGACCAGGCCAGCAGAGGAGGGAAGCTGGGGGTGACCAGGCCTGCAGTGAAGAGCAGTTGCGGGGACCCAGGCCTCCAGGGGAGGGCAATTGGGGGGGACCAGGCCTGCAGGGGAGGGCAGTTACGGGCAATCAGGCTGGCAGGGGAGCAGTTAGGCATCAATCAGGCTGGCAGGGGAGTGGTTAGGGCAGCTGTGGGCAAACTACGGCCCGCGGGCCAGATCCGGCCCGTTCGGCTGTTCTATCCGGCCCGTGGAGCCGAAAGAGTGGAGGGTTCTCTTGCTCTCCCCTCCGTTCCTTTACTTTAAATTTATATTAGTTCACACAAACACTCCATCCATGCTTTTGTTCCGGCCCTCGGGTCCAGTTTAAGAACCCATTGTGGCCCTCGAGTCAAAAAGTTTGCCCACCCCTGGGTTAGGGGGTGATCAGGCTGGCAGGCAGAAGCGGTTAGGGGCATTCAGGAAGGCAGGCAGGCGAACAGTTGGGAGCCAGCAGTCCTGGATTGTGAGAGGGATCCCAGATTGGAAAGGATGCAGGCTGAGCTGAGGGACACACACCCCTGCGCACGAAATTCGTGCACTGGGCCTCTCGTCTATAATAAAAGCGTAACATGCAAATTGACTGAACGACAGAACAGCTGAACCTGACGACCTTCCAGACAACCACTCTATGTCATGCACTGGTGCCAGGCCAGCCAAGGCGGGTGCCATGCGATTGGTCAGGGGTGGGGGCACCATTGCCCCATAGGGGGAGGCCCAGGTCACCCTCTGTGGGGCGCTCGATGTGAGGGGTACTCTGCGATTGATGGCCCCAAAGAGGGAGGCCCAGGCCACCGGCCAGCGGGGCAGTCGATCGGGTGGCGGGGGGAGGGGCTCTGCGATTGTCCCAAAGAGGGAGGCCCATGTCACCCTCTGCGTGGCGATCGATTGTGGAGCCCCACAATTGATCACCTCAAAGAGGGAGGCCCAGGCCACCAGCCAGTGATGCTGTGGCGGGTGTGCGGGACTGACCAGAGATTGCCCTGCAGAGGGAGGCCCAGGCCAGCCAAGCCATCACACCCCATGCCTGTCACCCGCAGAGGGAGGCAACCAGTGGTGGGGAAGGGGGCGCAGCGCTGCACAGATGGCAAGCAGTGGCAGCAGCAGGGGCGGGGCCAGCTGCCAGCAGCTGGCGGAAGGAAAGCCCCCGATAGGCCCTGATCTTTGGCCAGGCCTAGGGACCCTACCCGAGGGGTCCCGGATTGCGAGAGGGCGCAGGCCGGGCTGAGGGACACCCCCTTCCCCCCGGTGCAGGAATTTCATGCACTGGGCCTCTAGTAACAAAAACCAGGAAATTTTAATTTTGGGACTATTTGGTAATAAAAAAAACCAGCCCTTGGATTGTACTGTCTTTTAATTGGTACGAAGGAAGATAAATTATTTTAGGATGTGTGTTGTTTTTTCCCACCTGAAAATCAGGGGAAAATTTTAATCTATTAAGACATAGTATTGCCCAGATGAAATGCTGAAAACATTGACATAATTGCATTGCATTTTTATTTTTGTTAAGTATGGAATTAATGTAACAATTTTCCACATATACAAGAATGCACATTTTTGGGCTTTGGAATTTCTTTGACTTCTAAGCTCCCTTTTAACAACAATGACCCTCTACTCTAGTCTGTTTTAAGCAGTGAATCTGACTCAGGGCCCCTCCTCATCAAAAGGAGTTACTTACATTGAGAGCCTTTTATGCCTTAGAAATCAAACCCTCATCTTTCTTGGAACATAGAGCTCATCAGACCCAAAACTACAGTCTCATTCACTGCTTTTATTTCTGTTCATTTCTTGCCCATTGAGAATGCATGTTGTTTTAGAGAACTTCTGTTTTTAAAGTTTTATTTTTACTTTGTCTGCTATTATATATTTGAAACTGGTTGGGAGGAGACAAAGTGAATTTATATATCTTCCAGTGTCTTTCCTAGTTAGAAAATTTCCCCCTAATTCAAGCCAAGACTTTGTGTCAAATTTTAGACCTCTACCAGATTTTGTTTTATCTAAATACAGAGTTATCCTCTAACAATGACCGTATTTAAAATGCAGTTAGGTGATTGAGTGAGGAAGAGAGGTTTATAGAAATCAGTACTTCTTTAAAGCAAAAACCTAATATTTAGAATTTCTATTACCCGTGGCAAACTGCATAGTTGTAGACTAATTGGTAGCTGTGTTTTTTAAAATTAGTAGTGAGAGAATGGAATCACCACAAAATTGGATTTTTAAAACTTTATACTTAATTAAGAATTGAAGGGCATTTCAGTCATTCTCCCTCATGCCCATTCTCTGGTGAATAGGTATAACGCACATAAAAACTCCTTTAAGTCCTCTGTAATTTTTAACATACAAAGCAATTCTGGTGTCAAATTCAGTTTTAGAACTGCTGCTCTAATGAATAAGGGATTTTAAAAAGCATATGGATAGTACCATTATTTACAATGCCCTAAATTTTATAGTAATCCCTTAATAGTAATCCTTAATATCCTTGCAGTGTTCTGTTTCCCACAATTGATTTAAAAATGTCTTTAGAATTGATTTGTTGAAATTAAGATTCAAACAAGGACTGTGTATTTAAATTGGTTGATGTGCCTCCTAGTCTCAGATTTTCAGCTACTGGTTTTAGTAACTTTTTATTGTTATTTGGGTTCATTTACTTCATTGAGGTTGGCAAAATGGGGATTTTTCTAATTTTTTTTCAATCCTTTTATATTAATAGCTATGATTCCTCAATAAAGAACTTTCTCTTATTAACTATTTGTATTTAGTATTCTAAAATACAGTTTGTTCAAGAAAGGCAGATAAATTATTAAATTCATCTTTTTACTTATTTTCGGAATGAGTTGGTGTCTAAGCTGTCATTAGAGATTCTCTTTCTTTATGGAATATCATCATGAACTCAATTTTTTTCTATTGTGTTTTAATTCATGGCAATCATTCTTGGTAGTTAATGTTTATATTGTTAAAGAAGAAATGGAATGCTAATCATGATAACAAAGAAATAGAGGTGTGGGATGGGGTAGAAGGATCTGTGGGTAAAGAGTGTTGTGATTTTTAGGAAGATAATTTTATAAAGGATAGTTTTAGCCTTTTTACAGAAATTTATAATGTGAGTATAAGTAACTGTCCTATATAATAAAAGGCTAATATGCAAATTGACTGAATGGCCAGTTGCTATGATGCGCACTGACCACCAGGGGGCAGACGCTCAACACAGGAGCTGCCCCCTGGTGGTCAGTGCACTCCCATAGGGAGCCTGTCATATTGCGGTCTAGAGGAAAGAGTATTCCAAGAAGAGAGAATGAGGCAAGGTGGCTGGAGCTTAGTGGTGTTAGAAAATGAGATTGTATGTAGGCAGGGGCCACAATATAGCCATGGTAAGGACTTTGGATTTTTGTTTGTTAATCCTCACTGAGGATATTTTTCCATTAAATTTTTTTTTTTTTTTTTGAGAGAGTAGAAGGGAGGGGGAGAGACAGAGGGCGATACATTGATGTGAGAGAGACACATCGATTGGTTGCCTTCCATATGCGTACTGACGGGCCAGGGATAGAGCCTGCAACTGAGGTACGTGCTCTTGATCAGAATCGAACCTGGGACTCTGTAGTCTGCGGGCTGATGCTCTATCCACTGAGCCAAACTGGCTAGGGTGAGTTTTATTTTTTAATAGGAAAATATTGGAGGGTTTTGATTGGGGAAATGATATCATTTTATTTGTTACTTTTTGATCAATGAAACAATAAGTATGTAGTACTTTTTTATTTTTATTGATACTAGTACCGATGTCCTCCATTTCCTCCCTCCTTTGCTCAGTTCCACCCAGCCCCTGCCCACCCTTGGCCTTCACCACACTGTTGTTTTGTGTCCATGGGCTATGCATATATGTTATTTGGCTAATCTCTTCTTCTTTTATCCAGTTCCCCATCTCCCTCACCCCCCCATCTGTCAGTCTATTCCATGTATTTATGCTTCTGGTTATGTTTTGTTCACCAGTTTATTTTGTTTATTCATTAGATTCCACATATGAATGGGATCATATGGTATTCGTCTTTCTCTGACTGGCTTATTTCACTTAGCATAATAATCTCCAGGTCCATCCATCTATGCTGTCGCTAAGGGGAAGAGTACCACACACTACTTTTTTCTCCACTCATCTACTGATGGGCACTTGGACTATTTGCAGATCCTGTCTATTGTAAATAACACTGCTGTGAACATAGGGGTGCATATATTCTTTCTGTTTGGTGTTTCAGGATTTTTAGGATATATTCCCAGAAGTGAGATTACTGGGTCAAATGGCAGTTCGTTTTTAATATTTTGAGGAAACTCCATATTGTTTTTTTCCACGGTGGCTGCACCATTCTGCATTTCCACCAACAGTGCACTTGGGTTTCCCTTTTCTCCACATCCCCACCAGCTCTTTTTGTTTGTTGATTATATTTTAAAAATATCCTTGTGGCAGATAGGGATGAAGGGGGTGGGAGTTTTAATGACCATGAATTGGAAAGGCTAATGCAGTAATACTTGCAAAAGAAGATAGTGAGATTGGCTAGGCTGGGTATATGGAAAGTCTGGGGAAGAATAGGGTAAAGGGAGAATTAAGACTTCTGTTTTGGCTTTGTTAAATTTGAGATGCCTGTTAGATATCCAAGTGGATGGTTCAAGAACACAGTTGGATATCAGAATGTGGAGGTCAGGTTGGGCTAGAGATAAAATTTTTGGAGTTATTGTTGTAGATAGATGTGACCAGATGAAAAAATCTGGGTAATAGTTTTGCAACATTTGGCTGCATGGTAGAATCTCACAGGGATCTTTTAAAAAATGCCAACAGTTTGTGTTCAACTTCCTCCCAATTCTAATTTAATGGCTCTGCATGAGGCTTGGGAAAGATGTATTTTAAAAGTCTCCCAGTGATTTTGAAGTGAAACTGGTTTGAAAATTAATAATTTAGTAGGGGAAGAATATAGATAGAGATTAGAAAGTATCATAGATAGTATCATTCTGAGCTTTAAGTTATTTTTCTAGGTTTTCCAAATGCAGTGTCCAGCACAGAATCAAAAGTGACTAGGCATTTGAGGCGATGAGACACCAGGAGTGACAACCAGGAGAAACAATAGAGGACAGAAATAATAAGACATTGTAACTCCAGACACTAGAATGTTTACTATGGTCTAGGTCAGTGGTCGGCAAGCCACATGCGGCTCGCGAGCCGCGGTTTGCCGCTCTGTTGACTGAGTTTGCCGACCAATGGATAGGGGCTTAATCACAAGGAACAACAACAGCCTGTAATTTTTGGAATTGAGAGTCTAGGTCAGTGGTCAGCAAACTCATTAGTCAATAGAGTGGCAAACCGCGGCTCAAGAGCCGCAGTTTGCCGACCACTGGTCTAGGTCAGCAATTTGCAATTGATGGGCTGCAAGGGGCACCCTGGTATGCCGTAAGAATTTTTAAAACATGGAATACCTGACTATTTTGTCAGGGGTGCTGACCTCTTTTCCCTTAGAATGTCAAATTAAAAATATGACAGCAGTTAACACAACAGTAGTCGACCAGTGAAGGAATCAAGATTATACCTATTTTTTTGATCACATCAGCAAAAAATGTATTTTTTTGGTGTGCCACAGAATTTTAGTAATTAGTTTATGTGTGCCATGAGATGAAAAAGGTTAAAAATTGCTGGTTTAGGTGATAAAAGCCAAGCTTGAACAAATTTGACAGAATTAGAAACAAATTTTTTGTTTCTGCTGAAGCAAAAATTGCATAGCAGATTTGTTAAAGCAGCGAATAGAAATTCAGGAATGGAAACAACCAAATTGAGAGAAATCCTTAGGGCTGAACACTAAAACAACTTCAACATTTAGAGGGCAAGAGATGGAGAAAGCTGGCAAAGGAAACAAGGAGTTCCCAGGAGAGAATCCTGAAAGCCAGGTGAATAAACTACCTAAAGTAGGAGAGCATTCTTAACTTTTCAGATATTGTGGAGGGTACATAAGATGATAGAGAATGAGATTCTGGTTGTTGAAGACAAGTGGTTTCAGTGGATTGCTGGGGAGTAAAGCCTGAGTAGAAAAAGAGGTTAAGGGAAGAAAGGAAGTATCGACGGTAATTATAGACAAATATTTTAAGTTTTTTTTTTTTCCCTGTTAAGAGGAATATTGAAATAGAAGATGGTAGCTGGAGGTGGACTTGAGGTCACAGGAGGGCTTTTCTGGAAATGTCAGTAAAGAGTAGAAATTGATGAGGCAGGAAGAGGAAGTTTTTAAGAAGGCAAGCAAGGTGAAATATAGGATACAGGTATAGCGGTTGACCACATAATATTGCGGATAATCATATTTTAATGGGAAAGGCAAAGATAGGATAGAGCTTTGCAGATGTAGATATGTCGGTAGAAAGATAAGGTAATTATTGTCAGATTTCTTTCCTTTTGTAATAAGAAACAAGCTGAGATGGATGAGGAGGGCAGGTGTTAGAAATTTAAGAAGAAAGGAGGTCTGAACTGGTTATCTTGAGAGAACTGGAAAGTGAAATTACTGGTGAGATGTAGAATTGCAGGGGTTACTGGGTGTCACCACAAGTAATTAGCACAATTGTGTTATTTCTCCAGTTACTTTTAGCTGCTCAGATGCAGGTGTAGGGTTAACTTCTCTGTTTCCTATTAGAAAGGTATAGGCCCTTTTTGTTTTATCTCTGCCACATATTTTTTGTTGTTGTTAATCCTCACCTGAGGATATTTTTCCACTGATTCTTAGAGATAGTGAAAGGGAGGGGGAGAGACCGAGAGAAATGATGTCCGTGGATTGGTTGCCTCCTGCACATGCCCCCACCAGGGCTGGGATCAAGCTTGCTATTGAGGTGGTGCCCTTGACCAGAATTGAACCAGGGACTCTTCAGTCCGAAGACCGATGCTCTATCCGCTGAGCCAGACCAGCTAGGGCTCTGCCATATTTTTGTGATCTGTTCTCTTCTTTCTCGTTTTGTTAATCAGGCCTTTACTATTTTCCTAGGCCAGTGGTTGGCAAACTCATTAGTCAACAGAGCCAAATATCAACAGTACAACGATTGAAATGTCTTTTGAGAGCCAAATTTTTTAAACTTAAACTCCTTCTAACGCCATTTCTTCAAAACAGACTCGCCCAGGCTGTGGTATTTTGTGGAAGAGCCACACTCAAGGGGCCAAAGAGCCACATGTGGCTCGCGAGCCGCAGTTTGCCGACCACGGTCCTAGGCCATTGTAATAACATTGAATCTGTTTTTCATGCCTCTACTCTTTCTGGTGCATTTAAAGTTTTTAAAAAAATTTATAGTAGTCCCCCTTTTATCTGTGGGGGATATGTTTCAAGATCCACAGGGGATGCCTAAAACAACAAACCCTCCATATACTATGTTTTTTCCTGTACATATATACTTAGGATAAAGTTTAATTTGTAAACTAGGTACATTAAGAGATTAACAACAATAAAATAGAACAATGACAACAATATACTGTAATAAGTTATATAAATGTGTTCTCAAAATATCTTATTGTAATGTATTCACCTTTCTTCTTTTGATGATGTGAGTTAATAAAATATCAATGTGATGAGATGAAGTGAGGTGAATGATGTGGGCAGCAGCACCCCTTAACCTCCAGTCATGACAATAAAAAATGGCTTCAGATATAGCCAAATGTCCCCTGGATGGCAAAATTCCCTTTTCCCTTTGAGAACCATTGGGTTAGACAGACTTGTAGAAGATTCTAATATAATGTGGTAAATTATATGTATGTATCTTAGTATTGAACTTCAGTAACAGAGAGTAGAGGATTAATCTTCCCGCTGATGTCTTTTAAGACTTAGCTCAGATACTGTATTGTCCCATTGCCTTTCCTGACCCCCTGCTTGTTTTTAAATTGCTGCTTCTTTAATAGCACCCATATTTTTTCTTTTGTGTTTTACATAACATGGTTGTCTCCTTTTGGAATTCAGCAATGATTTCTTATTCATCTTTCTGGTGTTTTTTTTTTTTTAAGAAATGAAGAAATATCAGTAAAAAATGCAGAAGAAACATAGATTTGTGGGATAACACATAATGTAAATTTTGCCTATTTGCTTTTGAAATAATTAACATTGTTCAGAAGCACGGTACCTGTTTATTTCATACGACTACCAATTGTGTAATTGTCTAAAATTTGTACCTTTTTAAAGCCTACTGGCATTTAGAATTGTTTCAGAAACCATCCTATATAAGGGGGGAAGGGATAGGAGACAAGAGAAGTAAAAGGAATTTTAAATTTAGTCTTGCCTACATATGTAGGAATTTAGAAGACTTAAATGACTCCACTGTAACTTTCATGTATTCTAGAATAACATGATGAGAGATTTTAAAAATGTAAGTTTTTTATCTTTGAGTAGTACATACTGAAATATTTGTGGATGCAATGTTATGTCTGGTATTTGTTTCAGAATAACATAGAGGTAGTGTGGGATGTAGCTGAACAATTGTCACAACTGGGTAATGGATACCCTGGGCTTTGTTATTATCTACTTTTGTATATATTTAAGGTTTTGCTATAATTAAAAGGTTTTATCCTCTCCTGTTTTTGGTTAGTGGACATTTTGGATTATAATTTTTAAAAAGGAAACAATATGGAAGAAAGATTGGACTTTAATTTTGATATCAAAATCCCCTGTGATGTTTGGGTTAGTGAGCCTTGCTCATAGTAACAGCTTGGTTGGGTGTGAATACTTGTTTTACAAGTGTCAAGAGCATTTTATGGTTCTATGAAAACCTTGAAGATGGATTTTGATTGTTTAGACTATTTATCTGCTTTATCACCTATAATATGTCGAAGGTAGTTGATCAGTTTCAGAGAATATCCAGTAGCATTAAATTAAGTACTTTTGGTTCTTACTGAATATGAAGGGGAAAGACAAAAAATATCCTATCTAATAAAAGAGTAATATGCAAATTGACCATCACTCCATCACAAGATGGCTGCCCCCATGTGGACACAAGATGGCCAGCAGGGGAGGGCAGTTGGGAGGAACCAGGCCTGCAAGGGAGGGCAATTGTGGGTGATCAGGCCAGCAGGGGAGGGCAGTTGGGAGGGACCAGGCCTGCAAGAGAGGGCAGTTGTGGGCGATCAGGCTAGCAGGGGAGGGTAGTTAGGGATGACCAGGCTGGCAGAGGAGGGAAGTTGGGGGCAACCGGTCCTGCAGGGGAGGGCAGTTAGGAGCAAACAGGCTGGCAGGGGAGCAGTTAGGCATCAATCAGACTGGCAGGGGAGTGGTTAGAGGGTGATCAGGCTGGCAGGCAGAAGCGGTTAGGGGCAATCAGGAAGGCAGGCAGGCGAGCAGTTGGGAGCCAGCAGTCATGGATTGTGAGAGGGATGTCCGACTGCCCGTTTAGGCCCAATCCCAGTAGGATTGGGCCTAAACGGGCAGTCAGACATCCCTCGAGGGGTCCCAGGTTGGAGAGGGTGCAGGCTGGGCTGAGGGACACCCCCGTGCATGAATTTTGTGCACCGGGCCTCTAGTTTTTTATAAATGCCCTTGGTGCTTAAATTTTGGCAGCCTGCTTGGGAGAAAGGGTTAGTAAAAGCTCATGAACTTGAGAGAAAGGAGGAGTTGAACAAGTTTCTTGGGATGGAACTGTATTTAGTGAAATAGATAATTAGCACTTTTTATAAAAAAACATTGTGTGGTCTATAAGAGAAGTATGTACATGTTCATATTCCCTAGAGATTTACTTGTTGGGGGTATTTAAAGCAGACACATGGAGCAGTATTCAACAATATAAATCAATGTGAAATTGACAATATAAGTCAATGTAATGTTACTCATTGCATGATACAAATAATTGTGTAGAAGTTCAGAGAAGTGGAAAATCAAAGAGGGCTCCTGTTACCAGGGAAAACTATACATAGAGAAGGGAGAACTTCAGTGGATGAATTTAGATTTGGATAGGTAGAGAGATGGGGGAAAGATGTTTACTAATAAGACAAAAAGCAATATAGGTGAGAATAGAGGCAGCCTATCCAGGAGACAGCTTAATAGCCTAACATTCCACTCAAAAATGATTAAGATATTTATAGGTACTATTAAATAACTTAACTGCTAAGGCAAGGAAGCAGCATCCTTTTTCATTTTTAGATTATACATCTCCAGAGATTAGTATTTCATTGGGTTAATTGTGAGGACCACTTTGGGAAATGATGTAATAGTATGAGTAGAGGGCTAATAGGACACATTTTGTAAGAGAGTGGAGAGCACTGAATAATACTAGTAAGGATTTTAATATTTTTAACTTAAGGAGCCCTTAAAAGTTTTGAGTAGATGAATTACATGAATAAATAAGTGTAAAGTGTAAAGAGTAGTAGATAACTTGTTGTTTTAGTAAATAGGTCTCTGTGAAGAGGGACCACATCTGGACCTGATAGGTCAGTGGTCGGCAAACTCATTAGTCAACAGAGCCAAATATCAACAGTACAACGATTTGAAATTTCTTTTGAGAGCCAAATTTTTTAAACTTAAACTTCTTCTAACGTCACTTCTTCAAAATAGACTTGCCCAGGCCGTGGTATTTTGTGGAAGAGCCACACTCAAGGGGCCAAAGAGCCTCATGTGGCTCGCGAGCAGCAGTTTGCCAACCACTGTAATAAGTTATTTCCACATCATCCATAGACCCTTGCCTTTGGGCTTGCTGCTGTAACTAGATGGGATTTTCTGGTTATGTTCTGCAGGGAGGGGACAGGTGTATTCTTCCAGGAAGAAGAATAAACTAAGTATTTCTTTTTTTGCTTGTTTATACTTATTATTTTTTAAAATTTATTTTTATTGAATTTATCAGGGTCAGGTTGGTTAATAAAATTATAGGTTTCAGGTATACAGTTCTACAATACATCATCTATATATTGTATTGTATGTTTACCACCCCAAGTCAAGTCTCCTTCCATCATCACTTAATCTCCCCCTTTACCCTCTCTTACCTCCCCTTAATCCCTTCTTCCCTCTGGCATTCACCATCCTGTTGTCTATGTCCATGAGTCTTTCTTTTTTTTTTTTAAACAACAACAAAAAAAGTATTTATTGATTTAGAGAGAGAGGAAGGGAGAGGGAGAGAGAGAGATTGGTTGCCTCTTTCTGCCCTGACCAGGGCCAGGGAACGAACCTGCACCCCAGGTTAAGGTATGTGCCCTTGACCAGTAATTGAACCTGAGACCCGTCAGTGTTCAGGTGGACACTAACCACTGGGCCAGGATTTCCTTTTAAAGGTCACACAATATCCCATGGTATTATATACAGCATTTTCTTTGTCCTCCCCAGATTTTTAAAGTTACATTAATTTGATCAAACTACAATTAAAATCACATATTCATAGGGGAGGCTAATTTAAGCCTGCTATTCCTGGAAACTATCCCTGGTAGGAAACTGATGATCTGTAGCAACACTTGCAATATGGTTTCACATAATTCTTTGTCTTGTGTCCTGGCTCTATCCATTTTCAACTTTGTGACTTAAGGCAAAGTACTTAACCTCTTTGTTTTCTCATTTAGAAAGTGGGGAAAAATATTACTATACTAACCTCAGGGTAGTTGGGAGCATGAAGTGCTTACAATGGTGTCTGACAAGTAGTAAATCTTATATGTACGTGATCGCCATCACCTGATAGAACAATGTTCCCTTAAAAAGGACTTATCTAGTACTTCAGATTAAATAAAGTTAATATTTCACTGTTTACAGTGTATTAGTTGAAAATCACATTGACTTTTTCTCATATATTTGTGGTTTGACTAAAATGAGGCCTTCTATAAGTCATATTAGAAAATCAGTTATTTCCAGTTATGTTTCTTCCTTTTTATTTTTTTTTTAGAATTTTTTAAAATATATTTTATTGATTTTTTACAGAGAGGAAGGGAGAGTGATAGAGAGTTAGAAACATCAATGAGAGAGAAACATCTATCAGCTGCCTCCTGCACACCACCTACAGGGGATGTGCCCGCAACCAAGGTACATGCCCTTGACCGGAATTGAACCTGGGACCTTTCAGTCCACAGGCCGACGCTCTATCCATTGAGCCAAACCCATTAGGGCTCCAGTTATGTTTCTTAAGTGAATCCTATAAAAATTTTACTTCTAGATTTAATAGGAAGAATAATCCTATTACTGTATAATCCCCAATTGGGTAGAAAAGCTTTGGAAAACTGCTGTAAAAAAGTAGAAGGGGAAGCCCTGGCTGGCATGGCTCGGTTGCCATTTTTATAACACTTGCTTTCCTAACAAAACTCTTGGAAAGAGTTGTATGTACTTGTTTCCAATTCATCTCCCCCTCTTGAATCTATTCTAGGCAGGGTTGTGTCCTCACTTCTCTACTGTTGAACAGCTCTTGTCAAGATCACCAGTGATTACCACATTGTAACATCCAAAATCATTTCTCAGCCCTGTTTTACTTAACTTAATCTTCTCTACTTAACTTTGAAGTACCCCAGCGGTTCTTCCTGTCTACACTCTATTCCAGGTGACTCTCAGTAACCCAACTATATATGCTGATGATGCCCAAATTTATATCTGCGGGCCATATTTCTATCTGAGCTGCAGACTCACTCATCAACTGCCTGATCCATCATTTGGATATTTCATAGGCACCTCAAAACTTTCATATCCAAAAATGGGCCCCTGATTGAGACTCTTCTCCCACAATCTTTTCTACCTTCAGCCTACCCTATTTCCATTAATGACAACTTCATCTGTCTAGTTGCTTAGGACAAAAATCTTAGAATTGTTGTAGCTTCTTGTTCTGTCACCTCACATAAAATGCTATTTTCAAATCTATTAGCAAATGTCTTTGACTCTACCTACAGAATATTTCTTGACTAACCATTCCTTATCACTTCATCATCAACCGTAGTTTTAGGCCACTGTCATCTTTTGCTTTGATGATATAGTAGCCACCTAATTTATTTAGTCACCGTACCTCTGCCCTTGCATCCTAGCAGTAGTCTCTTTAATACAGTACCTGGAGTGATTCTGGATTTACTTTAACAAAATGTAATTTAAATTATATTACTCTTCTACTCTTAAAATTTCAGTGGTTTCCCTCACTCTGAATGAAATGTAAAGCTTTTACAATGGCTTATGAGGTAACATACAGTGTAAAGGTCTTAATGATTTGATCTTACCCTGTCCCCTCCTGTGATCTTATTACTCACTAGAGGCCCAGTGATGAAATTTGTGCACCGGTAGGGTCTCCTAGTGGCTGCCAGCTGCCGGCTGGGGCCTCCCTTCCCCAGGCCGCCTGCCACCGCTGCCAGCTGGGGTGGGGCCAGCCGGGGGGAGGGGCTGTGGGTGGTTGGCTGGCTGGCCCTGCCCCCTGGTTGAACTCCTAGTCCAGAGGAAAATTTGCATATTAGGCTTTTATTATATGGGATTTCTCTTCCACATTCATTCCATTCTAGCCACACAGGCTTCCTTGCTATTCCCTGAACCCATCAAGCACACACACATCCAACTTGCTTTTTCTTCTGCTTGCAATACTTTACCCCTTGCTTGCTTCTTTGCCTTCTTAAGGGTCAAAGGTCACCACACGGGCAAAGCTTTCTCTGACCTCTTCCCTCCTTTCGCTTCCTATCTCTACTTACCCTACTGGATACCATAACACTTAACCACCACCTAAAATACTATGTATTTACTTGTTTATTTGTTTTGTCTTCTTCCAACTAAAAAATAAACTCGATAAAGGCATAAACTTAATTAACTCTTACCTGTTTTATCCTTAGAACCTAGAACCATGATCAGCACATTGCAGTCACTCTCATATATTATGAGTGAATTTTTTATTCTAAATTTCTAAATTTCAAATTATGGACTTAAGTTTTAGAGCACACTCATCTTAAGTGTTGCCCCCCCCCCCCCTTTTTAATTGCTATGGTGGGGTAGGGTCTAGTTCAGCCATGGGCAAACTACGGCCCGCAGGCCGGATCTGGTCCGTTCGACTGTTCTATCTGGCCCGCGGAGCCAAAAGAGCGAGGGTTCTCTTGCTCTCCCCTCCACTCCTTTACTTTGAATTTATATTAGTTCACACAAACACTGCATCCATGCTTTTGTTCCGGCCCTCCGGTCCAGTTTAAGAACACATTGTGGCCCTCGAGTCAAAAAGTTTGCCCACCCCTGGTCTAGTTGATTATATAAAAGAACTAGAGATGAAGCCACAACAAAAGGTGTTGATTGACTGTCTTTAACAGAATTCTTTTTTTTTAATAGGTGCTTTTTTAAAAAAATTAATAAATATTTATTCAGATTATTACAATTGTTCCTCGTTTTTCCCCCATAACTCCCCTCCACCCAGTTCCCACCCCACCCTCTGCCCTTATCCCCCCACACTGTCCTCATCCATAGGTGTACGATTTTTGTCCAGTCTCTTCCCACACCCCCCACAACTCTTTCCCCCTGAGAATTGTCAGTCCACTCCCTTTCTATGCCCCTGATTCTATTATATTCACCAGTTTATTCTGTTCATCAGATTTTTTTATTCACTTGATTTTTAGATTCACTTGTTGATAGATATGTATTTGTTGTTCATAATTTTTATCTTAACCTTTTTCTTCTTCTTCCTCTTCTTAAAGAATACCTTTCAGCGTTTCATATAATACTGGTTTCGCGGTGATGAACTCCTTTAGCTTTTTCTTATCTGTGAAGCTCTTTATCTGCCCTTCATTTCTGAATGATAGCTTTGCTGGGTAGAGTAATCTTGGTTGTAGGTTCTTGCTATTCATCACTTTGAATATTTCTTGCCACTCCCATCTGGCCTGCATAGTTTCTGTTGAGAAATCAGCTGACAGTTTTATGGGTGCTCCCTTGTAGGTAACTGACTTTTTTCTCTTGCTGCTTTTAATATTCTCTCTTTGTCTTTTGCTCTTGGCATTTTAATTATGATGTGTTGTGGTGTGGTCCTCTTTGGATTCCTTTTGTTTGGGGTTCTCTGCGCTTCCTGGACTCGTAAGTCTATTTCACCAGGTGGGGGAAGTTTTCTGTCATTATTTCTTCAAATAGGTTTTCAGTATCTAGTTCTCTCTCTTCTTCTGGCACCCCCATAATTCTGATGTTGGTACGCTTGAAGTTGTCCCAGAGGCTCCTTACACCATCTTCATGTTTTTGGATTCTTTTTTCTTTTTGCTTTTCCAATTGAGTGTTTTTTGCTTCTTTGTATTTCAAATCTTTGACTTGATTCTTGCGATCCTCTAGTCTGCTGTTAGGTCTCTGTATATTTTTTATTTCAGTCATTGTATGCTTAATTTCTAGTTGGTCCTTTTTCATATCCTCGAGGGTCTCGCTAAATTTATCGGACTTTTCTAGAAAATTCTTGAAAAACCTTATAACTGTGGTTTTGAACTCTATATCCAGTCGTTTGCTTTCCTCCATTTCTTTGATTTGTGACATGTTTCTTTGCCTCCACATTTTGGCTGCTTCCCTGAGTTGATAGAGTGGCTTTGTGTGCTAGGTTTCCTATATGGCCCAGTAACTCAGCCTCCCCAGTTACCCGAGGTGGACACTCTTGGTGCACCCCTTTGTGGGCTGTGTGCACAGTCTTGTAGTTAAGCCTTGATTGTTGTTGGTATCACTGGGAGGAATTGACCTCCAGGCCAATTGGCTGTGAGGATCAGCTGTGTCTATGCTGGGAGAACATATGTTTTAACAGAATTCTTAAGTAATGTCTTACAGATTACTTAAATTTTTTTTCTTTAGAATAATCTTTATGTTGAAGAATGATACACATTCAGAAAAATGTACAAATCATATGTGTGTAACTTGATGAATTTTTATAAAATGACCATATAGGAAAAATTACCACCCAGATTAAGAAATGGTGTATTACCAGTAACCCCGAATTCTCCCTGTACTCATTCATTACCCCTGTTAAAGGTAGGCAGTAACCATAAAGTAGTGTTGCCTATTTTGAGCTTAAAGGGCAACGCTACTTTATTTATATGAACAATTTTAAAATTGTTTGACATTCATTTCTGTTGTTGCCTGTAAGCTAATTTTCATTCTTTTTAAAACATATTCCATTGTATGAATGAATGTGTCATGGTTTATTTTCTTTTTAAAAAAATAATTTTTTTTTTAATTGATTTCAGGGAGGAAGGGATAGGGAGAGGGAGAGAGATAGAAACATCAATGATAAGAGAGAATCATTGATTGGCTGCCTCCTGCATGCTCCCCTACTGGGGATCGAGCCGGCAACCCAGGCATGTGCCCTTGACTGGAATCAAATCTGGGACCCTTCAGTCCACAGGCTGATGCTCTACTTAGCCAAACAGGGTACGGCTCATGATTTATTTTCCCTTTCAGTACTAGTGAATATGAGTTGTTTACAGTTTAGGGTGAGTTTTTATACTTTAATGTCATGTTTATGCATTTCTCTTGGAATGAAATTGCTTGGGTTATAAGGTATACATAAGTTCAGCTTTAGAAGATATGGTCACAAGATTTTCCGAAGTTGTTACATCAATTTACACACCCACTCACCATGTGGGAGCGTTTCAGTTGTTCCATTACTTTGCCAACAATTGGCCTGGTCGCTTTTAAAGTTTCTAGCCGTTTTGATGGGTGTATTGGACATCTCATTGTGTTTTTAATTTTTCTGATATCTAATAATATCGAGTATCTTTTAATACTTTTATGAGTCATTTTGATGGATTATTATTTCCTGTTCTCCTGAGTCTTATAAATAGTAGTTTTCTAAGAATAACGGGGGGCTATTAATACAGCACAGAAAAAAAAAATTTCCTGTCATTTATATTAAGACTAGAGGCCCGGTGCACGAAATTCGGTGCATGAAATTCGTGCATGGGGGGGGGTGTCCCTCAGACCAGCCTGCACCCTCTCCAATCTGGGACCCCTCGAGGGATGTCCGACTGCCCGTTTAGGCCCAATCCTGGTAGGAGGCCCTGATATCTGGTAGGATTGGGCCTAAACGGGCAGTTGGACATCCCTCTCACAATCAAGGACTGCTGGCTCCCAACTGCTCGCTTGCCTGCCTTCCTGATTGCCCCTAACCGCTTGTGCCTGCCAGCCTGATCACCCTCTAACCACTCCCCTGCCAGCCTGATTGGTGCCTAACTGCTCCCCTGCCAGTCTGTTTGCCTCTAACTGCTCTCCCCTGCAGGCCTGGGTCCCCCCCAGCTGCCCTTTAGTGCAGGCCCGGTCGCCCCCAACTTCCCTGCTCTGCCAGCCTGGTCACCCCTAACTGCCCTCCCCAGCAGGCTTGATCACCCCCAACTGCCCTCCCTTGCAGGCCTGGTTCCTCCCAACTTCCCTCCCCTGCTGGCCATCTTGTGGTGGCCATCTTGTGTCCACGTGGGGGCAGGATCTTTGACCACATGGGGGCATCCATCTTATGTGTTGGAGTGATGGTCAATTTGCATATTACTCTTTTATTAGATAGGATAGAGGCCTGGTGCATGGATGGGAGCCGGCTGGTTTGCCCTGAAGGGTGTCCCAGATCAGGATGGGGGTTTCCTTGGGGCATGGGGCGGCTTGGGCGAGGGGCCTGTAGTGGTTTGCAGGCTGGCCACGCCCCCCTGGCGACCCAAGCGGAGGCCCTGATATCTGGGGTTTATTTATCTTCTATAATTGAAACTTTGTAGCCTTGAGCGGAGCCAAGCCTCCTGCTCGCTCCGTGGCTGCAGCCATTTTTGTTGGGATTTATTTATCTTCTATAATTGAAACTTTGTAGCCTTGAGTGTAGGCCTGGGCCATCCAGTGTGGCAGGGAAGCTTGGCTTCCTCTGTTGCCGGGGAAACGCAAGCCTCCTGCTTGCTGCAGCTCTGTGGTCGCAGCCATCTTGGTTGGGTTAATTTGCATACTCGCTTCTGATTGGCTGGTGGGTGTGGCTTGTGGGTGTAGTGGAGGTATGGTCAATTTGCATATTACTCTTAGATTATATTAGATAGGATATTGAGGAAGAAGTAAACTTGATTGCCTAGTACTGAAGACTTATGTTTAAGGTGTCTGTATTAAATTGGTATGCAGTTGGCAAAGGGAAATTATTTAAAACTTATTAGATTAATTAATTTTATGATTAAAACTAAAATATCCTAGATGTGTATGAACAAGTGAAATAGTTAAAAATTGGGTGTAACACTGTGTCTTTAGTGTGGACCTGTGCATATGAATTGACTCATTTAAGTTATAAAATTTTTCTCTTTATATAACTTGCAGAAAGCATGGAAAAGCATAGGGCAAAGTCTTTCCAGGAACTTCTACATTGGAAGTTCCTCCTTAGGGGAGGTTTGTTCATTCAGTCAGATTGTATTTTCTGAGCACTTTTGAATGAAGCATTCATTATCTAAAGGGATTTACGAGCCAGTAAATATAATTAATTCTACCAGAAGCATGTATAAAGGAGATAACATTTGAACTAGTCTTAAAGGATAAGTAGAGGTAGGAAAGAGCTAGAAAACAGTCCAGGCAAAAGGCATGGCATTGAGAAAGAACATGTGTTCTGAAAAGGATGATAATTTTAGTGTTTCAGTACTCAAGTTGGAAGAGTAGGTTGGGGCCAGATTGAATACCAAGTTAATGAGTTTGGACTTTACACTGTAGGAAATAGGAAATTAGTGTAAGTATTGAATCAGGAAAGTGATGCCATTTTTATATTAGGAAGAAAATTTGGGAGGCTGTTTGAACATGGATTGGCAAAAGAGAGATGAGAAGCTGGGAATGGACTGACAGGACTCACCTGAAGGTCCCCTCTTTTCCCATATTTCCCCCTGATTCTTGATTGTGGTTATTCTGATAAAATACACTAGTTTTAAACTGTTTGAGCCATTTTTCTTGTTGGTTATATGTTTTAGTTTTCATTAGTATAAATTTAGGAGTTTTTGGGTACATTTGATATTTTGAGTTATTTTTGCCCAATTATTAGTGACACAGATATAAAATGATAAATTTTCATTAAGATTTTTAGCTTGCATAAACCAAGATAAAAATTTGTAGGTTTGTTTTACTGGAAATGGTTATATTCAGTGTTGTAAATTATGTATTATTTCTTTAAAATAGAATCAGTTTTCTAAGATTAAAAAACAACTAGTTTCTAGTAGAAAATGATGTATCATTATCGACATAACTAAAGATGTTTAGCTCTTCTGAGAAAATGATAAAACTTCCTGCCATATTCACTCTTCCTCACCATTGCCTTTTTGTTTACCAATCCGGTTTTAAATAGAACTTTAAAACAGAAACTGTCTTTCATACTGCTATACCTTCCTTCCACAGTGATGTCTATACCTCCTTCCACAGTGATGTGGCCATTTTAGATATTTTAGTAATGATTGATTCTAAAGCTTAAGTATGTGACTAACAGTTTCAAGTGGATGCCATCCTTTTTTTTTTTTTTGCGTTTACATAGTACCTACATATTATGCATATTTGATACAGGTTGTGAAAGAGAGGTTTAAGGTTTAGAATTTATTCCAATCTGAATTGACCATTGGATTTTTTTCCTGGTCGAACAATTACAATTGAAGTTTCAGATTGTTTATGACTGAGCTTGCTCAAAAAAAAAAATCACTTGCTTTTCTTAATAAATCTTTTTAAAAAGTGAGCTCATTCTGGCTTTATTCCACTGTTGGCTTAATTTTTGATATTTGGAATAAAGAGATTGTTTTGAAAGGATAAGCCACAACAAGGAGCGATTTTACATAGTACAGTACTCACTTTACCCTAGTGTGGCTCAGATCTCATGCTTTCTTTTTTGGGCCATTGGGCTGCTTCTCATCTGTATTTTTTTTCTTCTTTAGATATTAGGATCAAGGAAGAAGAACCTGATCCTGAAGAGTGGCAGCTCAGTGGTGATTCTACATTGAATACCAACGATCTAACACATTTAAGAGTACAGGTGGTAGATGAAGAAGGGGACCAACAACATCAAGAAGGAAAAAGACTTCGGAGGGTAGCTTGCACCTGTCCCAACTGTAAAGAAGGTGGTGGGAGGTATGCACACATTAAACATTTTTTTTTAAAGACTGCTTATATCATCACCCTAATTTTTGAAATAGTGCATGCCATATCACTTAATTATGGGATATTATTCATTACATGATTATTTTGTGTGTATGTATGTATGAGTGTTGCAGAAAAAGTTGAGAACAAAATGTATGAAATTAAAACTTTCAGATCTAAACATTGTTTTAAAATTACTTGTTTGGCTATGTAGGGTTTTTTTGTTGTTATTTAAAACAGCAGTGTAACAGATGCCATTTGACAGGCTCACGTCAGAAATCAGCCTATTTGCAAATTGGCAGTGGGATTTGCGTAAATACAGATAAAAAGTTGATTCTAGGCTTGAGAATAGTTGTATAAACATACATTCAGAAATAGTTGTAACCATAAGCATTTTTATTTTCAACAGATAAATAATAAGCCTTAATGATGGAAGTCTTTAAAAAGTAGAACTGTAATATTTCAATTTAGAGTTTTTAAAAATAAACATTAAGACAGAATAACATGACAGGAATAAACTCAAAACAGACCAGTAATTATATTAAATATGGATGGATAAAGCTTAGTAATTAAGGGATGGAGATTCAGATCATATTTAAAGAACATAAAATCCAGCTAAAAGGATGGAAAAAGATTGATTAGGCAAATGTTAACAAAGAGAACTTGGATAGCAATGTTAATATCAGGCAAGGTAGGATTAAGGTAAAAATCATCAAATGGATAGATAGGGGTATATTTCTTAAAAACAAAGTTTTCACCAAGATTTAGTAGTCATGGTACCTTTCCCCCACATCTTTGAAATATATATAGCAAAAGCTGAGAACTGTAAAGATATACTAACCAAATTCCCAGTCATAGTGAAAGGCCTTAACATACCTCTCTCCAAAATGCACTGCTTAAACAGACAAAAATGCTATTGATACAGTTAATGAGTTTGAGATAATAGAGGTTTTGTCTGCCTTTGAGTTGATCTTACTTAGTTGATTTGAACATCGGTCAGCCACTTAGCAATAGTAGTAATGATAATAACTTCTAACATTGAGATATTAGATAGTTTTATAAGTGAGGCATAGAGAGGTGAGTGACTTGGATGAGCACACATATAACAGATATCTGGTTCCAGATTCTTGTTCCAGAACTTGACCACTATACTGTCTCCTAAGTGGATTTACTTCTGCATCTGATGCTAAGATATTTGTATTTACTGGTAATTATTCAGTTGTTTGAAATTGTATTTATTTGAAATAGTTTGGTCAGTTTAAGTAAATGGAACTCTTTAGTTAGGCAATAACTTCTTAAATTGACTCATATTTAGAGGAACTTTCAAGATAATTGTTTATGCAAGTCAAATTGAAGATCAAGGTCTGGCCTGTTTTACTTATTCTTTAAAATGAAAATCTTTTAAAAATGTTTATTAAACTAATGCATGCTCATAAAAATTCAGAAGTAGAAGAGAGTATTAAAAGAATACCCAAATCCTACCTCACTTCAAGATAACTGTTGTGACATTTTTATATTATCCTTCCAGACTTTACAAATATTTTAAAGTATAATTATTTTATTCTCACTACTTTACATGTCTGTTCTTATTTTGAAAATTTTTGTGACCACGTTTTCAAGTCTATATATTTTGCATCAGTTTTTTTATGGCTGTATAGTAGTCTATTGTATGGATGCATAAAAATTTAACGTCTTTTTTGGGGGAGTTTATTGTCATTTTAATTCTCATGCATACATCTTTGCACATTTGTCTGATTGTTTCATCAGTGTAAATTGGTAGAAGTGGAATTCTTGGATCAAAGGGAATGTGTGCTAGAAAGGCTTTATCAATTGATTACTTCCACCAGTGGTGTATGAGAATATCTGCTTTTCCACACCCTTGCCAATAATGGATTTTATAATTTTTTTTCAAACCTTTTAAAGTCTGACATGAAAAGTAATACCTCAGTATTGTTTTATTTAGTATATTTGTTATTTGTAAGATTGAACATTTTTTGGTATGCTATTTTACCTTTTTAAAATTTATTTTGTGCATTGTTTCTTTATGTCTTCTGTGAATCTGTTAATTTGTGTGTTTAACTGTCATACACAGACATTTTTTTCTGGTTTTACATTGCCTTTCAACTTTATGTCTGTGGTTCGCAAAATGCATCGTTATACAAGTGAAGAATGAGTTTCATTACTTAGTTTGCAAACATTTTTTAAGCCCAATCTTTTTTAGTTAACAGTTTTTATTTGATGTCTTTTTAAAATCTTTTCAATCCGAGGATTATAAAAGTACTTATATTTTTTCTAGAAGTTTTGTAAGTTCATTTAAAAATAACATTTTAAGAAACCAAATTGATGTTCGTAAGACAAACATTTTTTACATTGTTTCTTAGAACTCATTTGAACAGAATTCAGTATATACACGCGCGCACACACACACACATACATATATAGTAGGCACAATTGTATCATTGATAATTGCTGTCTCTAATAAAAGCATAACATATATATAGTAAATCCCAAATATTCCAAAATGTTTTGCATAGGTGAGACAGGTGGTACATTAAAAAATTTAGGTTATTAGCCATTTTTCTCTGTCATATTCTTTAAATAAATATGTGTAATTTAGAGAACTAAATTTCATTTGTTTACCCTTTTGAGCAAGATGTAAAATAAATTAAGTATAAAAACCAGTATTTATTTGGCTATTTAGCCAATATTTGTTAAGCAGAAGCAGCCTTCAGAAATTTTTTACTGTAGTGGAAGAGACAAATAATTTTAATAAAGGGAAATACATTCTAAAGGCATTGTTATGTCAATTTTGTGTAGATTAAACGTCAATCCATATTTCAAAAAATCAAGTTATTTTGCAAAAATCTGTTTTCTTTGTCAGCTCAGTCTGTGTCCCATTTCTTCCATCCCAAGCAAAAGAAAGACTTGATTATTTAGCTTTTCTTAATCCCTCTACCTTTAGTTTATTTATTCTGTCACTCTATCTTGGCATGATTAGATTATTTGGAGCATGCTTAGGCACTCAAAAATACTAGAAATTTAAAATTCTTCGGTTTTTTAGATTACATAGTAAATATTAGAGGAATGATTATGACGAAAACGTATGGCTAAATCTTTTGTTACCTGAAGTTTGTTGAGAAATTTACTTCAATTCTTTTCCTTCCTTTACATCATCACATGCCATAAATTCATACCTAGCATATTTAGTTCTTATCTGGAATAGAATTTCCTTTTTAAATGGAAACTTGGACTGCATTTTGAGCTTTTCCCTTAAATTATATATTTATGTGTGCCCATCTCTATTTTTATTTTCTTTCTTAGATGCTTGTCCTATTTCCAAATAATGAATATTTCTTATTTCCTTATAATGAGGAATACCTTTAATATCTTTAATAATGAGGAATATCTTTATCTTTCTCTGGCTTCTTGGTTCTTTGAGAACCCAAATTTGTTGCTGTATTTTGTTACAATCTTGTGCTTTGTTAGTGTTCTCAAGCTAAATTTTTGCTAAGTTAGTAAAATAGCACTTTTGAGTTTATAAAAGCACATGATTCACCTGAGTTGGTAGTCTTAGGAGAGTACAACAGTGAACCAGATTGGGTTCTCTGTGAAATTGCTATGGTGAACACGATATGTAAAATTGGTTTGCACACCAGGAGCCACAAGCATTGCTCTTTTTCTTAGGGCTATTTAAGAATAAGCTAAATTTAAAAAGCTAAATTAAAGGAAACATATTGGCTTTGGTTAAGACTTTGGCATTACAGGTGAGCCAGAAAAACCTGTTTCACTCAACTCAGCTCTTTAAAGAGAGTTGTAGAAATTGGGGGTGGACTGGAGCAGAAACTAGAATTGTGTTAGATTATGACATCCTTGCCCTTGAGACAACAGCATGATTCCTCCTTGTCTTTACTTATGCTATTCCTCTGCCTGGAATGCCTTCCCTCCTTTCTATCTAAATCCTACCCACCTCCTCCACGAAGCCTTCTCTAACTACTGGAGCCCACATTGATGTCTCCCTGTTCAGAACACCTATGGCATCTAACAGCCAGCACTGCACCGTTTAGCACTGTTTGTCCTATGGCAATTTCACATGCTACTGAGTGTGAGTACATTAAAATATAAATGTGGGGAAATACGCATTTTTCTAGTAAATTTGAAAAATGATAGGTGTATTATATACAGGAGGATTTTCAGGCTTATGGAAGTTTTGCAGGCTATAACTTAGACTGAGATTGGGGGAGGAGGGGAAGTTGGGGGGGTTCTTAAATGTACCTTTGTTAATCTCAGAAAAACATTGCAAATTTTATATAATATGGTTTTGACAATTGTGAGTCTGAAATGTTACATGTTTTTTATAAACTCATTTTTATTCAGTAACTAGTCTAATTTTTTAAAAGCTGTAGTAGTATCATTTTATAGTGTTTAAGATTATTTGAATATCAGTTATGGAATAAAAAAATTTTTCTTCTTGCTTAGTCTAAGATACCTCTGTTCACCCATCTAAGCATATATCTCCCAAACCCTGTTCTTGGTATCAATACTGAAAAATAACAAATGTCAAATTTTGCGATGTGGAGAAATTGTATTTTATTATATCGTTGATGTATAATTTGGGGTATCTTTGCATGGTTAATATGAAGGAAATTTTAACTGTAAAAATAATTTTTATTTATATTTATTTCATGTAATGCTAAGGGAGCTAAGACAAAGCTTTGTCCAAATTTTTTAAAAAACTTTCTCCAGTGTATATTTAGGGTGTGACCATATAAATATAAGAGTAAATATGCTTAAGGTGCCTATCTACCTTTTAATTGTACCTGTGATTAGTTATGTATTCATGCTTGGTTTATTTCCTTTTTAAATTAGCCAATAGCATGACTTTGAGTAGACCACTTAGTTTCCCATACTACTAAATTGGGATTGGGCCTATGCATAGAATTTGTGAATGGTGCTGACAGAATAATAAATAACTTTGTTACACTTTTTAAATACGTAAAGTATCCTTTTAAATTATGTAATACTTTAACATATTTACATTTGGACAGCAATTAAATTAATTATTGAGTAAAATCAACATGTAAAACTTAACATGTTTGAAACAAAAGTTTTTATTTAAATTGATTTTAATTGGTCTTGGTTTCTGATTGATCTCATGGTGATAATGTCTTCTATTTGAAATATAACATGGTGGTATATAAGTGGTAATATCCATTTGAATATTTACATGTAAGTATATATTATTCTGTGTGTGTTTTTTAGAGGTACCAATCTTGGGAAAAAGAAGCAACACATTTGTCATATACCAGGATGTGGTAAAGTCTATGGGAAGACCTCACATCTGAGAGCTCATCTACGTTGGCATTCTGGGGAGCGCCCTTTTGTTTGTAACTGGATGTTCTGTGGTAAAAGATTTACTCGAAGTGATGAATTACAGAGGCACAGAAGAACACATACAGGTTACTAATATTTACTTTTAACAGACAAAAATGAATTATAGGGCTACATACTATATTGAAAGTTTTTTGTTTTGTTTTTTAGCACACCTAACTGAGCTGAATTTAAAAAAATGTGACCAATCACATCAAATTTTTATCTTTATTAACACCAGTTTAAAAACACTGATTCCAAACAAGCCAATATGACTTATCTTATAAAATAACATTTTGTTTTATGCAAACGTTGGTTAGCTTTTCTTTTTCAGTTTTTTTTTTTTTACATTATTGAGTATCTTAAGCCACATTTATGCTATTGTTTATGTTAAACCTTTTAAATTAGTTGTCTGCTTTTGCTGCTGATCTGTCTTATTCTTTCATCTTCCTCAACATTTTAATAAAAAAATAATTCCTTTTCCTCTGACAAAGTTAGATATTTCACCTTTTCTCTGTTTTAATGTCTGATGTAAGCAAAAGACATTTCATTGAGAAATAACCAAGGCATTGTTGATGTTAAGATTCTTTCATTTAATTGTTTTTATACAGTATGTGGTTGTTACATGAAATGGGCCTACGAATGACCCAAACTTAATTCTAATTTATAATTTAGAAATAGTTGTCTCCTGCTACCATGTAATGATCAAGGTGTTCATCAGTCTATGTTCAACACTGAAGAATTGAAAAATATGTAATGTACTTACAGTCCTAGAGAGCTTAGAAGGAAGAAGCATGGTGAAATGGAGGACATTATGGATCCTGAAGTCTCCTAGATCTGGATTCAAATCCATGAACTCTGTTAGATTAAGCAAATAAGCTGTCTCTGACATTTCACACCTCTTTTATTGCTTTAAATATTACATAAAATAACCTGTGAAGTATTTAGTATTATACATATTAGATGCTCTACTTGTTTTTATAGTTTCTGTCTCCTCAGGTAGGTAGGTAGACAGATGAGTTGTTTATAACTGCAACAGACAATGTAAGAAAGTATGCTTAGAGGCAGAGATCATGATTGCTTGGGATAGTAAGGGATTTTTGGGCAATGGGTTGGCCTTATTATGACCCTATAACAGACTTTTCCTCAGTTGAATTTGATCAGCAGGATATAAAAGTCAATGAAATGGGGGGGGAGCGGGGCAGGGGAAGGTCTGTGACCAAATGTGTGGAAAACACTGGGTAAAAGAGGGTTTTTACATGTACCTTCAAGGCAGCACCTCTTAGGGCCTTTAATTAAATGTTAACAAGCACCATGCATCTCTGGGGTGAGAGGGGGGGGTAGTGTGTGTAGCATTTCCCAAATATCTTTGATCTTGGTGCCATTTGCCATGGAACATCTCTCAGAACTAATGTTCCAAGAGAAACTTTGGGAAATACTGTCTCAGAAGAATAGTATGTGAATAAAAGAGGTGAGGGATCATTTGACATGAAGGAAGATGAGATTTTAGAATTTAGATAATCTTAGTTATCTCAAGTTAGCCTTGCATTCCCATACCACTTACTACAGTGGTGAACTTTTGTATTGTAATAATATTTGGTATTTAAGGAAGATTTGTCTGGCATTCATTTGTTAGGTTAGAAGAGTAAAGACAAGGGTGTCATTGCAATATAATTCATATGTGAGGTCTGTTGAGAACCTACCTCGAGTAGAGGTGCTGGAACAGGAGATAGATAAGGCATGTTAAAGAAAATAAATTAAGAAAAGACTAGATTTGTTGATGGATTTATCTGTGGATTCCTTTCAGGCTGGCCTTTTGCCTTCTAATCCTCTTACATAGTAAGTCTTCATAATAGAATTTAGTCTGTCTTTTGTATTAAAAATGTTTTATTCATCAGGGTCTTACTAACTTTAACATGATATATTGGATTTGCTCTTAATTATTCCATATGAAATCAAGTCAACTAGCCATTTCTTGGGGTTTCAATCTTAATGGTCCTCAAGCTTGCATTTTCACTTTTATCTAGAAGTACTCTGTGTACTTGAATTCATGTTTAAGAGTTGGAGGTTTAATATCATGGGTACAACATGTTAATAATAACCTTAAATATAGCTTAAAACTGTAAACTTTTCTTTAAAGGAATACAGTGAGTCCTCACTTAATGACGTCAGTAGAAACAGAGACTTTTAAGTGAAATGATGTCTATCAAAAACAATTTTACTATAAGCTGGCTGACATAAGCGAGAGTTAAGTTCCTATGGCATATTACTGATCACAAAAACATCACTACATCGGGGACAGGCTAACAGGGATCAGTGGGGGAAAAGGAGACATCTAATACTTTCAACAATAAAGATTAAAAAAAAACCACACAAAACACATGCACACAAAAACATTAACTACACTGCTAATATTAAACATTGAAATACATCTGAGATGTGTGTGTGTGTGTGTGTGTACACAGAGGACTTTCCAACCTGCTTATGTCAGGTTCAGGGTTGCAGATGGCTGGAGCTTCTCTCAGCAGCTCTGTGCAAAAGGTGGGAACCAGCCCTGGGCAAGACCCCCTTCCATTGCAGGGTGCACTCACACCTACATCCCCACTCACTCAGACTGGGACAATGCAGACAGACACACCAATTCACCTCACCTGTGTATCTTTGGGATGTGGGTGGGAGGAAACCAGAGTACCTGGAGAAAATCCACGCAGA
This sequence comes from Plecotus auritus, assembly GCF_963455305.1. NCBI lineage: Eukaryota > Metazoa > Chordata > Mammalia > Chiroptera > Vespertilionidae > Plecotus > Plecotus auritus. The sequence continues at coordinate 47,022,564 of NC_137776.1, forward strand.
CATGGGGAGAACAGTGGCTCTATTAGAAGTCCATATTTTTTTCTTCTCATTATTAAAAAACAACAACAACTGAACAAAACAATTTTATTTAAGGACCTCCTGTATGTTACAGATTATCATTTTTTAGCTGATACCTTGTAACATGTTTTAAAACAAACTATTAGCATAGTTGAGGTATTAAAATATCTGAATGACAGTCTGTAATAAGTTTGGAAGACTGCTTTTCATAAAAAAGTAAAGACATTTATTTTGAGGGGAAATATTCTATCAGAGAAAATTGCAGAGGCAGTTCATGAAACTAACACAATGTTAATTGAACTCTGTTCCCTGTCCTTACCTGTCAGTGTTGGGTTATTTTCTTTCTCAGGGAATTATCAGTCTGTTGTTGAATTTTGAAAATTAAGTTACTTAATTTTATTTCTAACAGGTGAGAAGAAATTTGTTTGTCCAGAATGTTCAAAACGCTTTATGAGAAGTGATCACCTTGCCAAACATATTAAAACACATCAGAATAAAAAAGGTATTCACTCTAGCAGTACAGTGCTGGCATCTGTGGAAACTGCACGAGATGATACTTTGATTACTGCAGGAGGAACAACACTTATCCTTGCAAATATTCAACAAGGTTCTGTTTCAGGGATAGGAACTGTTAATACTTCCACCACCAGCAATCAAGATATCCTTACCAACACTGAAATACCTTTACAGCTTGTCACAGTTTCTGGAAATGAGACAATGGAGTAAATATTACACAAATACTTATTCATTGTGGTTATTTTTATACAGTAGTGAGAAGAATATTGTTCCTAAGTTCTTAGATATCTTTTTATTGATGTGCAAAAATTTTTGGATTGACAGTAACTTGGTTATACATGACACTGAAATGCCTTACTTTGTATGATATTCCATAGTATATTAAAAATGGTAAAATTGCATGGGTTTTGTAGGTACTTTTGGAATCTAGAAGAAATGAAATTTTACCAAGTTATATAAAGAAAATTGAATTTAACAATGCGAATGGTAGTCTAACCAAATGCATCAATCCTGTGTGGTTTAGTGTAAAAATGAGAACATGTTGGTATTTATCTATTGTAAGATAAAAAAGTTGGTGGGTGAAAGAAATCATGTTATGATAAAAAAAATTTTGTAATTTTCTTGATGACTGGAATTTTTATTATGCATAACTGACAAATCAAGTTTCCAAGCAAATGTTACATAGTGTAGGCTTTACTTAGCTTATCAATTTGTCATTTTGAAGCTAATTATTTTAATTAGGTTAACTATGTACAATATTTTAAGCATTACTCTTGTAAGATTTTGAAAACTACATTTTAACATGGAACTCTAGGGATAGTCACCTTTTAAATCCTGTTGAAAAGCCATGTTTAAGATTTAATTTGCCAAAATAATGTCTTGTTAATATTCTTTCAATAACGAAGTTGGGCAATATAACCAATGTTTAAAAAAGTTAAAAATGTATAGGTTGAGGCATTTGGGTGGTAAGAAAATGTTCTAGTGAGATATCCCTTTTCTTGCATATTGGAGGACCAAAAAAATAAGGTGTATTGCGTCTTAGCAGTGACTTTTATATCCAATCTTGTTTCCAAAAACCATGTCTGCCAGGGCCTTAAAAGCCATCATGTAAATTACCAGTAAAGTATAACATATGCAAACATAACAAAATCACTTCCATAGTGACGATACTCCAACCATATGGATATTAGTCATAGAAAACTAGTGGTTTTATGATATTTTTTTTAAGTATTTTTTTTTGTCTAGGTAGTCAGTCTGCACTTAAATATCAACCATTTTCTTTTTTTGCTTCTTCCCTTAAAATTTATATGTATTCAGTACATTTAATTGAGAAACGTATGTTTTTTATTATGCTGTATTTTCTTTTTATTTTTTAATTATTGTTTATATTTTCAATTATTAAAAATGTACAAAATAAAGTTTCATTGCTGGTCTTGTAAGAGCTATACAATTTTCCTAAATGTATACCTATAACTGCAGCAGTTCACCTATTTCAAAATTTGGAATTCTGTTCATTTGTTATTCTTAAGACCACCTCAAATTTAAAGGCTACCTTATTGTACGTTTAAAGTGTATTATAACAGTGTGGTAGTTAATAAAACACTATTTTTTTTTCTTTTGAGTTTGTTGTATTCCTATGCATTTAAAATATTGCAGTGGTATGGGGTAAGAAAATCTGTGTGGTTTTTCTTCAACTTAGCCTTTTATTTGCCTTAGTGTTGATTTCAGACATCAAAATGATCTTAAACAGGTATATTTGCTTAAAAAGAAGAATAGAGGTACCAGCAGATTACTAATTTTTTACTGAAGAATGAGCTTATTATTAAATAAAACTTTGGAAAAATATATTTTATCTCTTTGCCCAAATTGAGAAATATCAATGCCATTTTGCAAGTCTTGTTTTTTATTTGTTTATTCTCCCTGTTAAAGCAATGCGCAGAGTATTTTGATTTATCAAAAACTTGAATTTACGTGAAGATTCTTGAAAAAGATAACATAAGAGAAGTTTTGGTAATGATAGCAAGCGTTATTGAAAAGGTTATATTTTGAATTTGTATGTAATTATGATAAAGGCACAGTAGGAGGCAAGGAAAATTTAATATTAACATGACTATATTTTAGATAATTTTAAATTAAAAATCCAATTCTCCACATGTATACAGTGGGGTAAAGATTTCCATCATCTGTTTTCCAGGCTCAATGTGACACTGTCAATAATATCTTTGAATGCATAGGACAATTCTAGATATACATATAAACAAAGTTTTTCTGAATGAAACTTAAGCTTGTTACATGAAATAGGGTCTTGGAATTACAGAAATTAATGGAATATACAATTATTTTGAAGTTATAAGGATTAGAATTTGAACTTCAAACTCCTTTAGGTAATTTTTATTTTATTTTTATTTTTTAGGATGTATGAAAAGGATTATGTTAGGAGATTGCTCACTAAGCAAAATACTCATTAAGTATTAAAAAACTTCAGGGATGGTATAGATGTTTTTAAGTAGTGAAATTTTACAGTATGTGTAAAATTTTAATACTTTTTGATCTACAAGTTTTCAAGCATATTTTATCAGTTCTTAGAGCATGAATGCAATGAAGAAAGTAATTAATCTTGAAAATTATTTAAATAAGTGTTTGGAGTTTTTGGAGTGCTCACTAGAAATATACCAGTGAATTTTGGATCTTTACCTAACAAAGAAGTCAAACTTAGTATTCATCCTCAGAATATGTGGTTTTTAAATATTTCTATATTGGTGTTAAAAAATGTGGAATGTACTCTGGAAACAATATTTGAAGAATTATCCTGAAGTGTTTTTTTTTTCTAGTTATAAAAGTTGTGTAGATACAGAGGTCGGCAAAAACAGGCTTATAGTTCATATGGTAAATAATAATAAACGCGTGTATTCACAGCTGTGAGCCTACTTTTGCTCACCCCTGTATATTCTTTAATAGTTTTTTGTAATTGCTTTATTTCTGTAAACGCTAGAGTTAAGATACATGCAGTATATTTACATAGAAATAATTCCTACTTATCAGAATGTACTCATCTAGTGGACTAGGTGTCTGTACTCTATGCCTTAATTTAAAGAAAATATCACTTAAGAAAATTTTATTTTTTGTGGATTGAGAGTCAAGGACTTTAAAAAGCAATCCAGTTAACCAAAAAGCATGTAAAGTTTTAATGGCATAAACTTGTTGCAAAAAGTCAGGTTCTCTGTAAGTAACTTTGGGCAAAATAGTGAAAATGCTTAAGATATTTCAAATAGTGAAATTGCTTAAAAATTAAACGTACATATAAAACTGAAGGCATGTCATACATTTCATGGAAAATAGTTCTTAGGCAATATTCTTCAGAAAATGCTGGGAGTATTTTAAAATGTCCACATAGCTTCATCCTTGACCTACTAAATCTACATCTCTGGGTATGGGGAATATATATATGTATTATGTAACAGCTTCTCTAGTGAATGATAAACAGTCCTGGGTTAGAAGGATCTAAATGGAGCAAGTATCCCCTTAGTGTCTTAATTGTAGTTCAGATCCTCATATTGACTGCTCATGATCCCAAAATGTTTTATTAAAAATTTTATTGTATTTAATATTGTTTGAAATTTGAGGTTAAGTAGTAACATTTGGTTTTAAAATACATAAGGAAGGTGACATGTTCATGCTGCCTGTGAGTAGATAATTTGGTTGTTTTGGTTTTAATGCTATTAACTTGATAAAAATTGTTTTCAGTGTAAAAGATGTTTAAAACTTTTTGCCATCAATGAGTAGTAATTCTTTTTTTTTTTATCCTTCCCCAAGGATATGTTTGCTTGTTTTTAATAAATGTTTTTAGAGAGAGGAAGGGGGAGGGGGGGGAGAGAGAAACATTGATTGGTTGCCTCTCATACGTGCTCTGGTGCCCCAATGGGAAATGGAACCCAAAACCTGGGTATGTGCCCTGACTGAGAATCGAACGCATGGCTCTTAAGTGCACACTGTGACACTCCAACCAACTGAGCCATACCAGCCAGGGCCAGTAATTCTTTTGTTGTCTGTTAATGAGCACAGAACAAACTGCTTGATAACTTGGAACAAGATTTGATATTTTAGTAAAATCACCTCCTTTATTTAGTGTTGGAGACACAAAGATATATTGATTTGGCCCAGTTTCTTGTTCAGGTAGACTTGCATATCAAATGTATTATGGTAAATTTATACTAGCAGCAGATAGAAAATGCTCTAGAAACTTGGGTTCTGCATGGAGGAGTTTTGGAAACTCAGGCAGAGACATTAGCAAAGGTACAGTGTGGTACTTAAAAAGGGAAGAATAGAGGTACCCGGGAATTTGTGAGAGATGGAGTGTCAACATTTTGGAGGAGGGGCTGTCGAGTTGAAAAAGGGGTTCAGAATTTAATCTTTACCAGCGATTCCCAATCTTTTGGGGATCACAGTAATTGACTGAGGGCACAAGACAGGCTCTGGAGACAGCAAGCATACAATATTAAGTTTGGTCATGAAGAGAAGAAGGATGGACAGATGCGTGGCTGAATCAGGATTGAGAAAACTTAAAAATATCTCTGTAAAAGGGATACTTATATTGATGAATATTGAAAGAGAATAGAAGGACTTAAATGACCACTAAGCTACCCAGGTACAAATGCATAACAAAATTGGAGTTGAAGAAAATGCATGGGTATGCTGTCATGTAACATGATTCATACCATTTCATTATATATTTAAAAGTTTTTTTACTATTAAAAATGATGTGCTGAAATGGGGGGGGGGGGTCTATATTCCCTTCAGACTTTCCTCCCCACCTCCCAGCCTTTAACTTCTTGCTTCTCTTCTAAGTCCATATTAAACTACACAGTAGACTTGATATTGGGTAGTTTCTTGCCTTGAAATTTTCATCATTATAAAAGGGATAACTAACAATAGTACACATCAAGATTGTTTTGAGGATTAAAATGTAAGCATTTAGCAGTGTCTGGCTTATAGTAAAGGCTCAATAAATGGTTTGTATTTTTTTTTCCACACCTGTTAATTCTTGAGATTTCATTTTTCTGTAGTAAAGACGGTTATTTTGGATTTTCCATTTGACTATGGTTCATGCATTTTCTTTTTCAGAATAAGAGGTAATTTTTGTTTATTTTAATATTTTTATTTCAGAGAGGAAGGGAGAGGGAGAAACATCAATGATGAGAATCATTGATTGGCTGCCTCCTGCACGCCCCTTACTGGATATCCAGCCCGCAATCCGGGTATGTGCCCTTGACCGGGGACCCTTTAGTCCGCTGTTTGATGCTCTTATCCACTGAGCAAAACCAGCTAAGGCAGTAATTTTGTTTTTAATGCAAAAATGTGGAAGGTGAACTTTAGAATCTAAATTGATAGTGGACAATGTGTCTGAAGCGACTGCTTCTTACAAAGGATGGAATACGAAGAAAAAAATGAAGCAGAAAAATAGCGTCTTGAAGAAATCACACCCTGATGTAGAATTCTTTCCTATTTTAATGTTTTAGGAGCCAACCAAAGACTCTAGGTTTCTTTCAATTGAAAGAAAATTTAGCATGTAATGGTTCCAACCTTAAATTGGAAAAAGCCATCAAAGAAATGCAGCTTATTTCTCCAAAAAAAGAAAAAAGTCTAAGCCTCTAATTACTAGATAACAGGGAAATACTAACTTCTGGCCCGTTTTTTGAATATTGCTTCCTCCCACCTTTAGGGATGAGCTGTTTAGATGATCAGACAAGGAATGGACATCTGGTCAAATCTGAGCCAAGTAAATGATTTCTGGGAATTTGGAATCGGAAAGCTGATGTCTTGGGAGGTTGCATTTGGAACATGTATGTGAAGCAGAAAGAGTAAGGCAAAGATGAGAGATATACAACCCCAGAAGGAAAAAATGAAGAAAACGGTGCCAGAATTCCTGAAAACTAGTTTTTGTTCCAGTGTTTTGTGCTTTTTTGCATTTCCTTTTCCTGATTTCCTGAAGATAACTTTAAAACCTTACTGAGACTGCTTCACTTCCACCTTTAGTTTTTTAAGTTTGGGAAGCTGTTATTTGCTACCAAATAATGCCAACTAAATCATCTGAGATACAGTTCTTTCTCTACAGTGGTTTGAAATCGTTGATGACTTGGTCCTGTAGAAAATACCAACGAAACTGTGGTTAGTGCCGGACGAGTCAGGCTTAGATGAGTCAGGAATTTAGTTTTGCTATGTGAGTGAGTCAGGATGGACCTTGAAGAACCAGTGAAATGTTTCTGAGAGAACTGATTAAAAGGCTTAGAAGTCCATCTGAGCACACTCTTATCAAAGGGCGGTGTCTGTGTTTGGTCTTAAGGAATGACTCTGCCAACATTAGTTTTATAGTTAATATATCTAACACCACATAATCTTCCCTTTATATTTTCACTAGGTATTTAGACTCAGGTTTGGTTTGGGCCTTACTTTTAATTGTGTAAACCCACTTAGTTTTCCTCACCCTGATCCTTTACAAATTCTTAGCTAATTGGATCTTTCTCACTTTTACTCTTGGTAACTTTCTGTGGCTTTTTCATCTTTAATCATTTAATAACTTTCACTATAATGTAGTGCATAGGTTTTAGACTTAGCACACCTGGGTTTGTCCTGGCTCTGCTGCTTCAAGCTATGTAACTGTGACTACCTTTCCACTCAGCCTCAGTTTTCTAATCCGTACAATGGGGATAACAGTTGCATCTTCTTAGGGTGTTAAGAGGAGATTAAATAAGTTCATGCATGCAAAACACATCCCACAGTACCTGGCACATAGTTAAGTATTAGTAAATAAGCCTTGGAGAAATCAATATTCCTCCTACATTTGGAAATAATAATCTCCATTCTGTATTAATGTGTTCATTCACTTTGATCCACCTAGTTGTCAGCAAACATTTATTTACAAAATTGTTAGCATTCATATTGTGCCTTTTTTTATTATGAAGCTTTTCAAACATAGAAAAAATTTACAAAATAGAATACCTGCGCATCTACATCCAACGTTTGCAGTTACCATTTTATAAGTATTCGCTTGTTTTCTTTTAAAAAGAAATGATTATAGCCATAGTTGAAATCTATATAGCCCTGTCTCCATTTTCCCCCCTTCACCCACAGAGATTATTGCTGCTCTGAATTTGATGTTTATCCAAATAATACCATGAATGGATTTATATGCTTATATGTGTGCATAATTGAATTGTTTTCATGTTTTTGAAACTAAATGGCATACTGTACACAACCTTTGGGACTTGTTTTTTTTTACTCATTTTTGAGATGTATCCATGTTACATGTTTCTCTAAATTATTCATTTTAAATGCTGTAGCTCACTGAATAAGTGTATCACAATTTATCCATTTGCTTTGCATATTTTAGTTATTTCCAATTTTTGTCTACTATAAAGAGTGACATGTTTCCTTGTGCACGGTGTGTTTCTCTGAAGTATGTATCTAGAACTTCAATCACTGGCCAATAGAATATTCTTCAGATTCACCAGATACTTATTGCCATATTGATCTCCACAGTGTACATACCGAGTTACACTCCTACCAGTAGTGTATAGGAGTCACATTTTCCCACACTTTACCCAGTCCTTGGCCTTGGCAGATAATTTTTTTTCCAATGAAAAACAATATAATTTTATTTTGGAATTTGACAAAATGATTTAAAATTCATCTGGGAGAAAAGCCAGTGTAACTAAGAAGTTAAAGAGGAATCAGAAAAACTAAGCCATGTACATATAAAGAGATTGATACCAGAAGGCTTAGCCAAACCTTCACTAACGAGCAGAAACAATGCATGTTTTTCCTACTGGTTCCACTTTTTTTTAACTCATTCAGCTCCTGCCCTAGTATGGTGCTCCTCCGGATTCTTGCTGCAAGGATCTCTTCACGCAGCACACAGCCCTCTGGGATCAGATGTAAAGAAGGTTCAAGCCAGCTCGATGCCTTCCATGGTGCTCTCTCCATCCAAGGGCTGGGAGTATAGGTGCTGCACTATCTCTGCCCTCTTGTCTCTTACCCTGTTCTCTCTCCCTCCACCCCCACCCCAACACAAGTAGTCACTAAGCAGCCAGCCAGCTGCATACACTGACTTCAAATGGGAAGCTTTCTTGCAGAGACCCCCAGTATTGCCATCGCCATATATGTAAAATGTGTGTGTGTGTCCATATGATGGGTGTGAAATGCTAACTCCTGATTTGGATTCTCATTTCCCTGCATGCTAGTGAGGTTGAGCATGTTTTCATCAAGTGTGTAATCCATTTATGTTTCCTCTGAAGGGAATTACCTATTTGAATTTTTTGTCCTCTTCTTGGGGGTTATTTGCACTTTAGCATTGATTTTTAAACACTTTTAATAAATTCTGGGTACATGATTTAGAGATATATGAACCGATGATATCTTTTCCCAGTCTGAGGCTTACCCTTTAACTTTGTTTATATGTGTGTTATTGTTTTATAGATGTTTTATTTCTTTGGGCTGGAACTTTGTGTCTTTCTGAAGAAATTCTTTGCCTAGTGTCATAAAAATATTTTTCTCTACAAGTTCATATTTTTTACCTTTCAATTTATCTTGTTAATCCACTTTGAAATAATATTTTCTTGTGGTGTTAAGTATATGCTTTCCATAGGGATAGCCAGTTGTCTTGGCAAAGTTTATTGAATGGCCCAACTTACCCCACTTGTAGTGCTATCTCTGCCATTTATCGAGTTTCCATTTTTGTGTCAATCTTTTCCTTTACTCCTTTCTGTCTTCCCTGTGCTGAGACCATAAGATCAATGCCATGTCTTTCATGTTCTGACGTTTGGTAGGGCAAATCTCCACCCACCCCTTAACCTGCCCTTCAAAATAGTTTTGACTGTTCTTGAGCTCTGGCTCTTTCTATCAGTTTTAGGATTCAATTGTCAAGTGCCATTGAAAAGTCAAGTGCCATTGAAATAAAAGGACTTTTATTTGAATTACATTGAGTTTGTAGATTAATTTGGAGGAAGAATGTTATCTTCCTATCTATGAACATTCTTTATCTCCATTTATTCAAATCTACTTTAATATCCTTTTATAAATTATTATTTTCTCTTTGAAAGGTTTTACATATAATTTCTTACATTTATTCCTATGCAGTGTTTGTTTGTTTAGTTGTTGCTTTGGGGAGTAGGTTTTTTTAAGTTAAATGTGTAAATTGATCAATGCTGGTCTATAAAATGCTATTGGTTTTTGTAAATTGATTTTATCTAACAATCTATATACTTTTGCTAGTTTTAATAGTTTGTAGGTTCTATAAAGTTTTTTTTTTATGGAGACAGTCAGATTGTTCGAAAATAGGAAAAGGTCTGTCTCTTCATTTTCAGTTCAGATGAGCTCTTTTAAAAAATATTGCATTGGCAGCTTAATGTTAATAGAAGTGTTAAATAGACCTTTCTCCTCTTTCTACCATTTACTTTTCTTTCCCACATACCTTATTTGATCTTTCTGATGTTATGGATAAGCAGAATAGACATTATCTTCATTTATAGTTCAGGCCTAGGTAAAGTATCACACAAAGTCATGCTAGAGAATTCGGACTCAATTCCAGATCTCTGATTATCCCAAGTACCACATCTGTCTTCATAGAGTTAATAGGATTGATGGCATTTTTTCCTTCCTTTAACAAACATTTGGGATAAAATGATGATCAATTCATAGTTTCTATCCTGAAGGATATAATCAGGGAGGCAGGACATTCTTACTACTACTTACCTACCTGATGTTTAGAAAAAAAAATTATCTGTACTCTTTTTAAAAAAATATTTTTATTGATTTCAGAGAGGAAGGGAGGAGAGAGAGAAACATCAATGATGAGAGAGAATAATTGATCGGCTGCCTCCTGCACAGCCCATACTGGGGATCAAGCCCACAACCCAGGCATGTGCCCTGACTGGCTGAGCCACGCCAAGTGCGCTCCTGTACTCTTTCTATTAGAAGAACATAGTCCCTTTCATTTCAAATTTTGAGAAGAGTAGCTCCCCTACCCCTTAAACATGATCATCTAAGAGCTACAGGATACCTCTGCTAAGTGTCCAGAGATACAATATCTGGAGCATCGTACTCCAAGCATGCCAGAGCCTGGGCCAAGGCCCTCTACTTGGCACAAGATTATGTACATGAGGGCACCTTATGACATTCAAACAAGGAACATAGGGGCTTACTTGCTCAGGCTCAAGTGTTAGGCTCAAGGATAACTTGAAAGGCCAAATCCAGGGCAGGAAAAAACTAAGAAAAGTTGCTTATAGGGTGTCTTTCTGGCCAAAGTCTCAAATCTACTCTAATACTGGAGACAGTGAGTCAACCCTGAAATGGAAACCAGAGACTACAAGGCAGTAACATATGCATTCAACCAACTTTCTAGTCATAGTTGGTGAAGAAGGGGAACGTACTACTTTGCCCTGTAAAATCATATTTGACTGATGATGCACAGCAGGAGGGGGAAAACCACCCACAGCCAGGGGCTTTGTATTATCTGGGCTCCTCTCTACAGGGCTGGTTCCCTTTTCAACTGGCAAAGGATAAAGGTCAGTTTTTGAGATATTCTTGTGTCCCAGACTTTAAACTTAGGATACAGGCAGGAGAGGTTTGTAGGAAGGCAGTGAGCAGTTAAGAGCAGCTGGTTTGGAGGAATGCGCAGGAGAATTGGACCGGCTCAGCTTTTAGCATCGAGTGCTGGGTGTCCTCGTACATAGAGAACCGCTGAAGTTCACAGGACGCAACTTATTGCTTCTTGAGCCAACATTATTTGAAGGTGGCTTTTTGGACTCCGGCCCAGTGTGATCATACCCTCTCTGTTCTCTGCTTTGCCCTAAAACTTGAGAGCTGCTGGGAACACGCTGCAAACTTAAAATTCCTCTTTGGTTTTGCTGTGCAAGGTCAGAGGAGATGATCCCTTTGCAAACCATCATAAAATGAACAGGATCACAGTGTGGCTTCTATCAAGTTGCTAGACAGACGGGCCTCCAGCTGCAGAGGGCCTAGGCCATGTTCGTCACTGGTGTCTAAGAATTAGCAGCATTAGGTTGCTAACTCCTTTGTTTTTGGCCAAGTTTCTTGTGCCTTACTGTCCCTCTTGTGAGGTGGGCAGGCAGCAAGGCTGGGGGAAGCCAGGATTTGGCTTGTCTCACTGTCACCTACTCCTCTCCTTCGCAATGAGCTTCTTGAAAGAGTTGGCCGTTCTCTTTCCACTTCCTCTCTTGCTTTCTTCACTTTACTCTCATCTGGTGTCTGCCCCATCGCTCCACTGAAAGTGCTCTTGGAAAGGTAAAAGATGCCCTCCATGTCACTAAACCTTGTAACATTAATCGTTCGCATCCTGCTTGACCTCACGCGCGTTCGGGTCAGTTGGCCGTCCTCCGCTTCTTGAAGCAGTCTTTGTGACAGCCACGACCCTCCTGACTTTCCTTCTGCCTCTTTCCACGTTTCCCCTCTCTCCTTTGCCGGCTTTTCTTCTCACACCTGACACTTAAATGTCAGATTTCTCAAGACTTGATCCTGAGCGGATTTCCCACTTTTTTTTTTTTTTACTGGATGATCTCATTCATTCTGGGAATTCCCTTTTATTCCAGATATGAAAAAGCTTCCAAATTTTTTATCTCCACTCCTCACTTGAGTTGCAGCCAAGCTACTGAACTACCTATTTGGCCCCTCTATTGGATGTTTCACAAGTGCCTCAAATTGTATGTGTTCAAAGCCCAGTTTCTGAATGTCTGCCCCTCTCCCAGTATTTACCTTAATGAATAGCATCATTATATGATCTAAATGTTCATGCCAGAAAAGTGAAAATTCACCTTGACAGCCCTGCCCCTCTCAGCCCCGTATTGGTTATGTTGATATTCCAAGTGTCTCCAAGGCCATGGATCTCTCTACACCTCTGTTGGCAGCCTGGCCAGCAATGTCCTCTAATTTGTGCTGCTCACAACCACTCGTCCTGACGCTTAACTAGTCCAGTCTCTGCATAGCAGCCCAGAGTGATCTTTTATAAATCTAATCTCCTTAAAACGTTACTGGCACTTCAGATGGCATCCCGAGTCTTGCCAGTGGCCCAGTTGGTCCTCCGCTAACTTTATCAGCCCCTCTGATAAGAGGCCCTTCATGTGCTGTGGCAGCCATGCTGCCTTCTCTGACGCCTTGCCTCTGGACTTTGTGTATCTGTCAGGGCTGCATTATGACTTCCATGCGCTCTGGCACTTTTGCCTGTGGGTCCTTTCCTAAATTTTTTAAAAATTATATTTTATGTCCAGCCAGATTGGCTCAGTGATTGAGCATCGACCTATGAAACAGGAGGTCACAGTTCAATTCCCAGTCAGGATGTATGCCTGGGTTTGGGGCTCAGTCCCTGGTGCGGGGCATGCAGGAGGCAGCCGATCAATGATTCTCATCATTGATGTTTCTATCTCTCCCTCTCCCTCTTGAAGTCAATAAAAAATATTTTTTAAAAATTGTATTTTATGACTGTATTGTGCAGAGATCAATATAACCCAGGTTGGGTTCATTGTTTTCTTTTTTCCCATCAAGATAAAATTTACATAACATAAAATTGACCACTTTAAAATGTGTAATTCAGTGGCATTAATATAGTCATAATGTTGTGCAACCACTACCTCTATCTAGTTACAAAACATTACCCAAAAAGGAAATCCTGTACAAATGAAGCAATTGTTCTCCATTACCCTCTCCTCCCAGTCTCTGAGAACCACTAATATGCTTTCTGTCTCTCTAAGTTTACTTATTCTGGACATTTCATATAAGTCACTTAGCATACAGTTTTGGAGGTTTATCCACACTGAAGCACATATCAGTGCTTCATTCCTTTAAAAAAACAAAACAAAAACAACTTTTTTTAAAAATCCTCACCTGAGAATATGTTTATTGATTGATTTTTTTATTTTTAGTTAATCCTCACCTGAGGATATTTTTTTCATTGATTTTTAGAAAGAGTGGAAGGGAGGGGAAGAGACACAGAGACATATTCATGTGAGAGACACACATTGATTGATTGCCTCCTGCACTTGCCTCCACTGGCTAGTGATCTAGCCTGCAATTGAGGTTACATGCCCTTGACTGGAATTGAACCCATTACCCTTCAGTCCATGGGCCAATGCTCTATTCACTGAGCCAAACCAGCCAGGGCTGTTTATTGATTTTTTTAAAATTTTATTTTAGAAAGAGAGAGGGGAAGGGGAATAGAGAGAGAGAGGGAGAGAGAGAGAGAGAAAGAGAGAGAGAGAGAGAGAGAGAGAGAGAGAGAGAGAGAGAGAGACATTGATTGGTTGACTTCTGTACACACCCTGATCAGGAGCAAACCTTCAACCCAGGTATGTACCCAGACTGGGAATCAAACCCACAACTTTTGGTGTATGGGACGGTGCTCCAGCCAAGTGAGTCACCTGGCCAGGGCAGTACTTCATTCTTTTTTAAGGCTGAATAATATTGCATTATATGGATATACCACATTTTGTTTATACATTTATCAATTAATGGGCATATTGTCAAGAGTGCTGCTATAAATGTTTGTGTGCAAGTATTTATTTGAATGCCTGTTTCAGTTATCTTGGGTATATACCTAGAAGTGTAATTTCTGGATTAATTATTCAGCTGATTTTTAAAAAATATATATTTTATTGATTTCTTTACAGAGAGGAAGGGAGAGGGAGAGAGAGTTAGAAACACCGATGAGAGAGAAACATCCATCAGCTGCCTCCTGCACACCCCCTACTGGGGATGTGCCTGCAACCAAGGTATATGCCTTTGACCGGAATCGAACCTGGGACCTTGAGTCCGCAGGCCGATGCTCTATCCACTGAGCCAGACCAGTTAGGGCTATTCTGCTGATTTTAAGAGAAATTAAAAACATTTTCATGGACCCCTAATCCTACTGTGAACAAAGGCACTGTGCCTACGGTGCCTGATGATTAAGTGGACCCTGCGTTCTAGTCCTTCCATCTGGGGTGCTTCTGTTTCATTTTCACTGCTCCAGAAGAGGGGCAGCCCAGCCAGCAAAACCTACTATGGGAGACCTACTGTGCCTTGTAGAGCAGATGGGGCCCACTGAGTAGGATTTATTCTCAATTCCCACACTAGAGAGATATAAGAATTGATGGCAATAGTGAGTCTGAGCTCAAAGAAAAGGACTGCTTTATGCATCTGCATAATCAACTCTCTGTGTGGCTCCCCCAGCCCATGTCCCACTCCTGGCACCAGGGACCTCTTGGTTCTCATGCTTTCACCCCACCTCAGCTACCTCCTGTTGGAGAACCTGACCTTAACAAAAGAAAAATAACAGATCCCTCTCATCTTGACTATCACATTGGTGATAGGCGATGGTAAAATATGACCCAGTTATGCTGACATTATTGCTTCAAGACCCTGGAGTTGTCTTCTTGTATAAACTGGAAAGTGTGATCTGCCATCGTTTCATGTTCATTGCATCAGTGTACTTCTTTATGCTGACATTGTAACAAGAGAAGATTATGTAGTCAGTAAGAAAAGTCCCTACCCAAATTTCTTAGTCAAACCCACAATATTTTCCATTCCCCCTTTTAATTACACTTGCTCTGTGGTTTGGGTAAGTAGACCACATTGCTTGCTGCCTAAATTATTTTCCAGCTACCAAATTGCTACGTCCCTGAACACATCCCCAAATCATCTACATGCTGTCAGGCAAGCTGCCTTTTAGGACATTGAATTATATCCTTTATTATGATATATAATTACAGCATCAATGTCTCTACACCTTTTGTTATAAATATATGCTAATTATTTTTCCTGTTTCAAGATGATTGAAACAATTCTTGGGCATTAAAGGGTACTGTCAACAGAGTAAATACTGAGCAGAAGATTGGGGTGGGGAAACCCAGAGGAAGCCATAGATGAACCTACTAACTTCTCACTAGCCGTGATGCTTCTTAATATGCCTTTGACAGTTGGTAATTGGTGGATTTCCCGACCTCCCTTTGAATTATTTTGTGAAATCAAATGGGTCACTATGAAGCCTAGATACTCAGTAATCTTATTTTATTTTATCACCTCAAAATTGGCCCCATTTGGAGATATGCAAATGGTATTTGTCAGTACTTAGCAAACGTTTCTCCATGCTGGAACACTGCCTCTGCTTTTGTCAAGAACTCAAGCTGATACTAAATACCGTGGTAATCCAAATGGCTAATGGAGCTGCGAAACCTGAGAACATAGGATTTAAAAAAAAAAATGCAAGGAGGAGAAAGAATAAAAAGGGCTTTCTGAATCCTAGATACTATGAATTTCCCCAAGACTCCATATTTTATGAGATAAACTAGACATAAAAGGGTTTTCTTAACCTGTTGGATAATCTTTTTCTCCTCTTTAGTTTCACTTTCATTTTACATCTTTCACTATGATTTATAGGTCTGGTTTTCATTTCAAATTTTGAACATGGGACTTGGGAACCTTGATTCTCAATTATAAGCTCTGTTTATCGAAATTATTCTAATGGGTAACCCCAAAATGTGCAGGAAGACATAAGAAGGTGCATAGTGAAACTCAAAAATAAATCTGGGCAAAGTCAAGTGGCAGCAGGTCTAGTCCTCTGCTCATCAATATTGGAAACTCAGGTGAAGAAGGAGTGAGTGGAGGCGCGTGTGTGGAGGGGTACCATGCCTAATTAAGATAATAAAGAGGAGCCTGTCCCGCCTTGGCCAGAGTTAATTAGCTCTCCCCATTACCTGATGTTTCATTATCTTCTAAAGTTTCTTAGGCAAAGACTCGGAAGAGGTGTTTTATGAACAAGTTGTAACTATTTTTATGGATTTCAGTGATTTAGATCAGGTTCATGACCCACAGCCACATTTGCCATTATGAGCAATACAGACTTGATTTTTTTGAGATTTTGTGCAATGAATATCAATTTTTTTCTCCTTTGAGTAGTGCTGAAAACATCATTTTTAAAGTTATTTTTATGTGATCCTTGACAACAAAAATGAAAATGAAAGGAGATCTTGAGACATAAACTAACCTTTGCCCCTATTTGAGATTCTGGGAATGGGGAGTTCCCTTTCAGTGTTGAGTGGACAGGGGTACCTACAGAACATCATGGGAGAAGGGAAGAGGGTCATTTCAGGCAGAGACGGGGCTCATGGAAGGCTTCCTGCCCGAGTGACAAAAGCTGAAGATGAGAACGAATTGATAGGTAAGAAAGGCCCGAGACAGGAGGCTCCCACGTCTACTCCTGCCACCTCCGCTTCCTCTGGCGCAGAGAGGCCTGGTTAGGTATAGCAGGCAGCCACTAAGTATTTGTTGCATGACTGAGGAAAGGGCTACTAATGTGCTCTTCTTCCCACGTATGCTGCTTGCATTTAGCAGGACATTTGGAGACCCGATAGCGTAACCCTATGCAAATATTCTGGGCAGGAGCAGACTACTGGGAGGGGAAGCTGGGCGGCAGATGGTGCCTCAAATGAAAAGCTCCTAGGTGGCTGCCCCCTCTATATTCGGCACCTGTGTTATGTCACTGATGGGCATACTGCAAGAACAACCCAAGGAAATGAATGCTGCTGACAATCTCCTACGCTCCTGTGACGAGTAGAATTTGCACTCTCATCTGGGCTCACTGAGGGCATGTGGTGCTCTGCGGAGGGGGAAGCAGCTCACAGGTCCAAAGTGAGCCTCAGCTTCTACCGGTGGTCAGAGAGAAAGCTGCAGAAAAGAGTCTGGGGGAAACCCAAGTGAGCATTAGCTCACTGTCTTCGTCAGGTAAGACACGCTAAGGCCAGATGGGATTTTCTCTGAGCCTCTCTGTACTGCTCTAATGAGAGAATGTACCGATTTGTCACTTCCTCTTGTCAAAATATGTTAGATGCCGTCCTGCAAAGTGACACCGTTCGGAAAGCAGTAGGGAGACATAACTCACAGAGCACAGTGACTTCCCTAATGTTGACTCCAGTATTTTTTTTTTTTTTTTTGCAGTAAATAATGTGGCCGGAAACAGGACAAAGGTGTTTTATTTTGGATTTTTGTTGACTGGGATTCTGGTAGAATGGAAGCTTCCTCCATTGCCTTTGCCTCTAACCACCTGAACAACAGATCAGTCCACACAGTTTCCAGGAGAGACTTTGCTCCAGTAGCTCCATCATTAAAAATAATTGACAACTGCTGCTAAGTCCTTTCCCGAGCCACAGCCTCCTGTCCTCTGCCTCCTGCCCCCTCTAAAACAAGCCTGAGTGTCAGGACGGTGACTGGGGTGACAGTGGCCTGGGTGACAGTTGGGGTGGAAGGCAACGAGGTCCCTTGTCACATTCCCCAAAGTGGAAGTATCGAGTAGAAGTATGCTCTCATCCCTCCATGGGTGAGACAGGCTTGAAAATCATGTTGACACAGGGCTGGGACTGCCAAACATTTGCAATAATTAGAGAAAAGCATCATTCTGAGCAGAGGCAGGCCCTCCAGGATGCAGGGCTTGGCAGGGGAGCTTATGCCCTTGTGCGGGAACCGTCTGCAGAGCCGTGCACAGTGCCCTGCTCTGATGTGCGCTGTAAACCATGCTGATACTGTTACTGCAAATGGTGGCTGCAGACAGGAATGCTGGGTAGATTTGTTCTTGGTACAGTGGCATTCTTCTTTTCTTTCTGCTCCTCTTACTTCTCTCTACCCAGTGCCTTTGAGCTGGACCGCCAAAATCAGCACAGTGTCCGGGTCTCTCTTCTTAGACTCCAACTTCTTCCTCCTATCCTTCATTCGAAATTACTTGTTCCATTTCTCCAAAACCCTCCCAGGGAGCAGGAATTAATCTGGTTAATAAATTGGTGCTAAGTTGCTAATGGTTGATAATATACCACTCTTCCAATAGAACCTTGGTGAATATTTATAGATGGGGCAACAGCATGTACTTTTTAGTGGAGACTTTCAAGACCTTAACCCAAAGAGATGGACGCTATGAACTTCATGTCCTGTGGCATGGCCAACAGAAAGATATTTTAGGCTGACTTTTCTTTGCATGTCTCCGGAACACTATTTAGGTAGGTAATATCTTTATACAAGGCGTGAATTCAGTTGATAACCCAAAGTGGTCTTCAGAAGTGTTGAGCAAATTGGAGAGGCATACTAACAAACATTTCAAGGTTTTGTTTTGTTTTTAAATATTAATGATACCATTCTAACATTTTGTAGAATGCAAACTGTATTTGCTTTTCTTGCTACACGTTTTTCCTTTTTACTCAATGGCCTGTGAATTTGCTCTACTTATTTAAATTTAGGGTTAGGTATGGTAAAATTATTTGCACTCTTGTCCCTAAAACCCCAAAGTCCTGGAGTTTCTTCTCAGTCATAGCTGGATCCAGAAGCTCTTACGATGTAATCAGGCCCTGGTCTCCTCCCCTTTGCTCCTCTATTGCCTTTGATCTTCAATGACCCTCTATTTTTACCCTCTACAGTTTTTAAAAAATTGTTTTGAAATAACTTTAAACTTACAAAGAAGTTGCAAAAATAGTTATAGTTGAGCAAGTCCCTTACCCAGCCTCCACTAACATTAATATCTTGCATGACAATAGCACAAGGATCAAAACTAAGAAATTACATTGGGACAATACAAATAAACTAAGGACTTTATTTGAATTTCACACATTTTTCCACTAAAGTCTGTCCTAGCATCCAATCAAGGATCTCACATCTCATTTAGATGTCACTGCTGCTCAATTCTGTGACATTTCCTTAATTTTTTTTGTCTCTCATGACCTTGACCCTTTTAAAGAGTACTGGTCAATTATTTTGTAAAACATCCTTCAATTTGGGTTTGTCTGATGTTTTCTCATGATTAGACTGAGGTCATGCATATGTGATAAGAATACCTCAAAAATGACATACTCTTCTCAGTTCACCATATGATGTCAGATGTCAAGTTCTGGTAATGTTGATCTGAAGTGGTGTCTACTGACTTACTTCAATGAAAAGGTATTACATCTCCCTTTATAATTAATAGATATATGGGAAGGGGAGATACTTTGAGACTGTGCAAATCTATTATTTCTCCTCAAACTTTTGCCCACTTATTTTATTTTTTTAAAATTTTTTTAGCTTTGGGACATTTTATTACAAAAAGCTGTTTTCATATATGTGACTAACAACTTAAAATTCACCATACATTTACTTCATTTTTTTAGCTTGACTGTCTAATAAATCTTTAGCTTCATTGATTTTGGCTGCTATATAAGGAGATCCTCCCTTGTCTGGGTGATTTAACAGCATAATTTGTCGGTGAGCATCTCTTATTTTTCCTTTATTGGCAGTAGGGCTTACACCTAGTATTAATGCTGCTTCTCGTTTTGTCATTTTGGGTTCAAACCCACCTCTGTAATAGCCACCACTGAAGGCAGATTTTGGTAGACTTTGAAAAACTTATTTTACTTGAGGCTCCATATGCTTCATGGCTTGCAAAACATAATGGCCTGCAAATCCTGCAGCAGCAATGGTCAATCCAACTGCTACCACTGTACTGGCCATGGCTCCGGCTCAGCTCCCCTGCCTCCGTGAAAGCGCGGTTCATCCCAGCCCAAAAGGCCGTGGCCACCAGCTCCCTGCCGCTACCAGAAAGCAGGGGCGCCGCCAGTGGGGACCAAAATGCCCACTAATTTTAGAAACCATTGGTGACTATTGCCTGCAATAATAATAATTATATTATTCTTTTTTTTAATTTACCTTTATTATTGAAAGTTATACAGATATACCCCTTTTACCCCCATTGACCCCTTCTAGCTAATTCTCCCCCCCCCCTCCCTAGGCCTTCACCATACTGTTTGTGACAATAGGTTATGCATATATGCATATAAGTTCTTGGGTTAATCACTTCTCACCCACTCACCTCCCCCACCTTCCCTCTGAGATTCCTCAGTCTGTTCCATGTTTCTAAGTCTCTGGATGTATTTTGTTCATCAGTTTATTTTGTTCTTTAGATTCCACATATGAGTGAGATCAATTATTCTAATAGTAATTTTCAATTTCCCTTATTCCATCTACATTATTGATTGAGATTTTTCTGTAAGAAGAGCTGTCCCTTCTCCACTTATTAATTCAATTATTTATTGGTATAATTATGGACTTACGAATTTTTTAATTCTAGGATTATAATCCAGTGCTCTCCTTATTCACCTTCTTGCTCATATTGTTCCGGTGTTAGCCAGTGAGAGTTCTTTCATGCCCTTTGAGTTGCCTCCATCCTTTATGGACGTTCCCCTTACTATTTAGCACTATGAGCTACTACAGACTCACGTTTCTCTACCTCAGCTATGAAATCAATTGCTTCTCCAAGGAGCCCTGGTTCCTTTTATTGGAGAATGATAATTAGAATCTGAGATCTGGGTGGTAGGTGTGCTCATTACTGCTGGGGTGTTGTTGCATCCAGGCCTCCTCAGAAGACAAGGCCAGGAAGTATACTAACCCATGCACGCACAAACATCTATATTTATTTCTCTGCCTGTCTATATGTTAAAACAAAACATGAATTCATACTAGTACCTCCAATTCCAAACCTAAATCTCAGGACTGTTCAGTTAACTTCCCCTCTTCTCTTATTTTTAAGTATTTTTTTTTGACAGCAAGAAACTTGCCTTTAAAAAAAAAAATCTACAATATATTTGTCTATTTGCTCAATTCTAGTAAAAACAGTCACCAAGCTGTTAACCTATGCCGTCTGTAGGACCACCCCTTCTACCTCGACTCTACATTGCTTTCTGCAAGCCCCTCTCAGTCAGGTTCTCTCCATGTGGTGGCCCTAGCATCTTTGAGTTTACATTCTCCTAATAACTCCTAATGAAAATGTTTCCTCTTCTTTCCTGGGAATTCCAGAAAAAGTTCCAAGATAGGTTCTTACTGGACTGATTGGGTTCAACGATCACCCTTGACCCATTTACTGTGGCCAGAGGAATGGAACAACTGGGCTGGTCATGCCCAAGAGACGTGCCCACCCCTGAACCTGGGAGGCAGTGACTGTCCTACTCAACCATGGGGAATAGTGTATAAAGGGGTGGTTTTCCATAGAGTGCAGTTATCAGGAGAAAGGAAAATAATTCTGGGCATGTTAAACCTACTCAAGCCCACCTGTGCCAGCCAGCGGGGCAGTAGTGCCCATAACTGAGAGGCATCGATCGGGATGACCACAAAAAGGTGAATTTTTAAAAGTGTACGTAGAGTTGACAGGAAAAGGAATATCGCTCCCATTTAATAAGAGTTATTCCCAGGCTTGACCTAATTTAAGAGGAAATAAAGAGAAGCTTGGTAACTTGAATGCTTTTTGTCCAAATTAATGCAGAAACGATGATATGGCTTCTAAACTCTGTTTAGTTTCAGCAGGTCAGTCCACCTGAAATTTGGGCAGCTGCTACCTGGTGGCCAAGACTGCCCCTTGAGACTGGAGGGGCCCGTTCGGCCTTGAGCTGCTGCCCGCAGATTTTGAGATCACTTTTTATGATACGAATCAAATGGCTACAGCTTAAAGCTTCTCTACAGTAGAAAAACTTCGAAATTCAATCTGTTCTTGCAAGACTGGAAAGCCACAGAAAACTTAAGTAAGAGGTAGAGGTTATTTTTAGATGTAGCGTTAACAATTACTATTCAGTCTTGGGCTGTGAATTTATTCGAAAATTTTCAGGACAGACTTCTTGGGGTTGTACTTGGTCTGGTCTCTAACCCTATAAAGAAACCAGCTCTGAATCTGAGAGAGCGAGAGTTCGAAGGACAAATGGGACTCTGTTAGCCTCATCCTAGGCAGGGCTACTATTTCCCTTGGTTTGCTCAGTAGCCATTCTGCTAACTGTCTCTCCCTCTTTTACAGCCTTCTATCTAATCAATACTTCGCTTACACAGAAAGAAGCTTCTTTAGTTAAACATGGCATTTCATTCATCCAGCATTCTGCTAACAATCACATTTTAACAAGACTTTGCATCTTCTAGCCTCTTTTAAAAGTCATTTATCTTTAAAGGGGTTTGTCCCTTCTTGCCTCTGAGTAGTTAGAATGCACCGACAATAGAATACAACAGTTTTTATGCAGCTACTCGGTGGTTTAATCACGATGCGAAAGCAACATTGCTAATCTGGACAATCTACATGGATGACAACTCATGGAAATAGCTATCAATTAACAACATAATTGTCACTTATACGCTGCCAACATTAAAATAGGCAATTGTTACTTCTATGAGGCTTTGTACTTTTTCTCTTCTTCTCTTCACAGGGCTTAAATATAGGGCAGGGGCCAGGATTGAAACGTTTAAACTGATGACCAAGTTCATTGTTGGTTTAATCATTAGATCATCTTTCCTATGGGTTGTACAGAAGTGAAAACAGTGGTGCTAGTCATAAAATTTCACTGCAGGCTTGGTGGGGCAACTGTGCTTTGGCTCTGAAATCTCTACAGCATCAAATGTGTTGCCAGGTCTATAGTCTCTCTAATAGGGGCCATTGTAGACAGATGTGACATGTGAGTTCTCTCCTATTTTGTTCCATCAAGATCGTGTCAAAGAAAAACCAGCCTCTACATGAAGGCAAAGTCCATTTTTGCTAAAGCAGCTGAAAAAAATTTAGTCCAGCATCATCGGGAGAATAGCCTCAGTGTCCTCCTCTCTCCACTGTTTCAGCATAGCACACCCCACCTCCCACCTTTGTGAGTGCGTGCGCCAACATCACAGAGGAAGGGCATCATGAAGATCAAAAGTGCCGTGACCACCTCCGGGTTGCATAGCTCTCACCTGGCAGAAGACAGGCATCAGATGGAAGCATTTCCTGATCATGCAGGAACTACATGAACTGCCTAAAGCCTGGCCAGCGTGGCTCAGCGGTTGAATGTTGACCTCTGAACCAGAAGGTCACAGTTCGATTCCCAGGCAGGGCACATGCCCGGGTTGCGGGCTCAATCCCTAGTAGGGGGTGTGCAGGAGGCAGCCAATCAATGATTTTCTCTCATCATTGATGTTTCTATCTCTCTTTTCCTCTCTGAAAGCTATCTATCTATCTATCTATCTATCTATCTATCTATCTATATCTATCTATCTATCTTATTGATTATATTATATATATATTTATATTATATAAAGAACTGCATTAAAGCTACAATTCCAACTCACTCTAGGGCACAAGTCACTTCATGGTGCACAATCAACACTCCACGAGCCAAGCCCTGGAACTAGCTAAAACAGGACATAAATCCACTGGCTCTTTGGCATTGGGACAATTCATCTGCATGTCATCAGGTGGTACTTCTCCATTTGAAGACAAAAGTTTGACTTGGAACTTCAAGGAGCCCACTCCCTCTTGGGGGGATCACTGCAATGGAGTGGAGAGAAAACAGGCTTTCCAGCCAGACCCTGGGGTGGGAACAGCAGTGCTGTGAGTTACTGCCAGAATTGGCCAGGTTCCTTTCTTGGATCTTTTTTTAATTTTTTATCCTCACTTGAGGATATGTTGTTTTTTAAATTGATTTTTAGAGAGAACATGGTAGAGAGACATCGATCAGTTGCCTCTTGCACATGCCCTGACCAGGGATGGAACCCGCAACCTTTTGGTGTACGGGATGATGCACCAACCAACTGAGCCACTCTGCTAGGGCAGTGGTCGGCAAACTGCGGCTCGCCAGCCACATGCGGCTTGCGAGCCGCGGTTTGCCACTCTGTTGACTAATGAGTTTGCCGACCACTGACCTAGACTCTCGATTCCAATAATTACAGGCTGTTGTTGTTCCTTGTGATTAAGACCCTATCCCAGTGGTCGGCAAACTCATTAGTCAACAGAGTGGCAAACCGCGGCTCGCGAGCCGCATGTGGATCGTGAGCCGCAACTTGCCGACCACTGAGCTAGGGCCTTCCTTGGATCTTTAATTTCTTACCGCTAAAGTGATGAGAGCAATTCCATTTTTCAGGGTTATAGAGGATTAAGTACGTTGGTAAAGTATGAGGTACACTGTTGGTGCTTACACCAGGTGGCTGGTTACTATTAATTTAAAGAAACAACAACAAAGACACTTTTACCTAAAAATATTTGTTAATGAAGTAGATTTGCTCTTATGATCTTAATGAAAGGGAATTTAATGTCCTTAAATTTTTTTAAAAAGTCATCAATTAGTGTTTACCTTTTCTTTGTTATTTTTAAACTTTATATCTCTTGTTTACACTATCACAGATGTCCCCATTCCCCACCCCCTTTGCCCACCTCAGTGTTTATACTGTAAAAGCCGCTTTTAAAACCCAGTGGTCTGTGATTATTTCTGTACGTGATAACTTCATTAATTATCAACTTCTGAATCAGGCTTTTCTGCGCAGCTCGGTAGGTGCTGTTTGTAAGTGAGCCAGCTTTGCAAATAAACCGACATGTACAGGTGGCGTTTAATAACAGTATAGCGCACATCCTTTGTCTTCCCTCATGGTTACATCATTTGCTGTTTATAGTATAGCCAGCATTCCTGTGATACTAATTAGCAATCATGTCTTGCTTGGAGGGGATATGGTTCTGCTCTTCATGCCCATTGGCTTAGGTCATGGGGGGCACTTTTAGGTGCCAAAGAACAGGGTTTCCAATTATTTAATATTTTGCATATTTTCCTTCTCTAAATGCCTCCCTTACGCCAGCCCATCCTTGTGCTTGTCACTGGCTGCTTCGGTGATCCTCGACGTGGGCACGCTTCTCCAGCCTTGCGGGAGACACACTTCACCTTGGGGCCCCGCCCTTCAAAGGTTACACTTGCTGCATGAAGAATAGCTGACTCTGCCCGTAGGGAACGTCTCATCGCACCCCTTTTCCACACCATCTGTCTGACCTGGACCCATTCCAAACACTCTGGCTTTGCTGGCAGAATGATCTTCCTGCTGCAGAAGTTTTGTAATCTACTAATTGACAGGGTAAGGAAAATTTATATTTGGGTTACAGCTGAAAAGTTGGATGTTTCTTTGATGGGGATTTAAATACTGACATATGCTGCATTGGTTTTTGATTTTAGGCATTCCCATTTGTGCATGATCACGCACTCTCCCCTGTGTTCTCTGCCTCATTGAGAATTTGGCATCCTTTGGAGAAGAACATCAATATGATCTACCAGGGAATTATCCTCTACTTAGTTTACTCATTAAGCAATGATTTTATTATTATTATCTCTTTGTAGTATGAGACAGATGGCAAAGAAGGAGTTTGCTTTATTGAACAAGATGCAGTCTCGGGCATGGCCGATCTTCCTGAATGGTTAATACCTTAGTAATCATTTGTCTAGTAAGTATCCTTACTTTTGTGCAAGGCCTGGGCCTACACTCACCTCTCAATTTAAGTGCAAAGTTGTTATCAATCCTCTTTTTGTACACGTGAGCTGAGGGCAAAATGATCCCAGAGAAGGAAATACCATGAAAATCGTGCTCTTTAAGTTGACGTTTGTGGTTGTCCTCATCTTGAAATTGTGCTTTAAAATCCAGTGTGGACTAGCCCCACATCAGTGAGTGTGGTCATGCTCACCGATTCAGACCCGCGCCCCTGGAACACGGTCCTCTCTGCACGGAAGCTACATGCATGTGCCGGGGGTAGTGCATACGTGTGGTATGATGCTGTGCCTTGGTCTCCATGGGCCCCGCTCCCATGCAGCCCCCTCAGCTTGCCCTGAACAATGCTGGGCATGAGGAAAGATGAGAATAAAAGAGGGTTTCTTCCCTACCTTTGAAAACTTCAAAGAAAATGTTCTCAATCTGGTTCTGATGATCCCAGTCTCAAAGCAAAGCATACATAAAAATCTGAAATCCGCACACTGATCGGAAATGGTTTTTGGAAAGTCAGATTTAATCCCACGAGCCAAATGATCACTACCAACAGAGATCAGGAAAACCCAAAGTCCACAGCAAATTTTAATTTGGCGAATGCATAAAATGTTCAAAAGAGCAGAGGTCTCATTTACATTCCTCCCTCTTATATGGGATTTTCTTCCATATTAGTAATTAAAGGATGCAGGCTCTAGAGCGCAACTATATCACATAATAGCCATCGGGGACACACTAACAACTTCCTTGAAGTAACGCACACTAGGGTGTTTATGGTTCAGTGTCACATAGACTCTCTTTGATCTAAATTAGGATTCATTGGCAAACTCACAATAGGCTCCACATGTACCCCTCTCAACCTCTTTCTTTTAATCATGGAAATTAGAGATGGAAAATACCCATTAAGTCACTTAGTCCACTTCCCTGCCAGGGTGAAATTGTTGCCTGTGATACATGGGTAATGCTTGGTCCAGCTTAAATTTAAATGTCTCAGGGGATAGGTAGACTCCTGATTTTATAATGTTCCCCTTTCCCTAAAAACTCAGAGGGAGAAAAATATAAAACAGAGGAAGAGATTTCCTTTGCTCCTTCTGGGTTGGAGGTAAATGTCGGTGGGTGAGTGTCAGCTTTCTGGAAAGCACACCCCTTGATCTTATGGCAGTTTCATCACTCATAAGGTACACAGATCCCACCCCTGTCCCCCAACATGTTGTACTGTTCAGCTCTATGGGACTCTCCAGATTCCTGGACTGCCCCTCGGGTGAGCAAGCAGTGCAGGTTTGGTGAGGGAGGTGAGGCTCAGCAAAAGAGAAGCTGTCTCTTTTCAGCTTCCTGGTTGATTGGCTATGAACTGCACAGGCCCTCCTGGCTGGCGTGTGATGTCACTGCTGTGGTGTGAGCTCATGGATGGAACACTGCCAAGCCTACCCTGGTGAGTGACCAGCTGAGGTCTTTTATGCTTTGAACATTTGGCATCTGAAAGATGAGAAATGTGTGTGTTGCACAATGAATTCTCTCCCTGACTCATGTTCAGCAGCAGAAGACTGTCACTCAGCATCTGCCCACATCTCCAGCTGTTGAAGCCAGTTAATGGGAAAGAAGTGAAAACCCCATGATCATCTCCCCAGTGGGATCTCCATGAGACGCAGGGCAGTGGTTGAGATGAAGCTTCAGAAGGGAAATGCTGGCCCATCATGAGATTTGTATTTTGGGTTTGTTTCAGAGGCTTTCTTTTAGTCATCGGTGAGATTGCACCAACTTAGAAAGTCTGATCAGTGGACAATTCAAAGTCAGATACAGATGTGTTCCAGTGTGATTATTCACATATAAGATGGGTTTCACTAAATGGCTAACTTCACTGCAGGTTTCATTAAATAGCTAACTTAATGTATTTGAAGGAGGATCAGGTTTGCAAAATCTGATGTACTTTCAAAGGTCTTCTGAAGATACCTAGTCTGGGTTCTATGAGACAGAAAAGGTCTTTGGGTGTGTCTGCATCAACTGCATTCCCAGAGACATTTTCAGGGCTTCTACAATGTACAATGATTTCTGGAATGATTCTTATTTTAAATACTCCGGGGTGGTAACAGATAAAGGGTCTGAAATAGGGAGGGAGGGAGGGAAGGGAAAGGTCAGAATCAGTTCTAAGTTGATGGACTAGAATTAGAATCCTACTGAATGCAATTCTAATACTGGGCCTGTACTTTGCTGATGGAAAAGCAGATGGGGCAGAGACTGCTTGTTGTTATCCCCACATCCATTCTCCTGATGTGTACTGCCTCTGTTTCCCACCCAGCCTCAGGCTGTCTCCCGGTAGCCCGGCCATGGTGATGTAAGGGAAGTGACGTGGCGCCCCCTGCAGTGTGTAGTTACGAGGCACCCCTGCCCCCTCCCTTCTCTCGCTGCCAGCCTGGGAAGTGCCGTGATGGCTGGACCTCCAGCTGCCATCTTATATCCCAGGGATGCACACCATGTCCTAGAAGTGCCTGAAGGTGGCCGGGTCCCAGATAATTTCCTGGAGATGCCAGCCTAACCCCAAGAAACCTGTCTCTAGACTTCTTTAGAAACAAGAGAATAAAATTCTCTGTGTTAAAGTCACTGTTTTCTGCACCAAAGCTATCCTGATTTGGTAGATACTTAACATCTTCTTAAAGTCTAAATATCGCAGTTTCAGTCCATAATCATTGCCAGCTCACGTTTATTCCTCTGAACGTGATCTTGAAACGTTTGGAGAGATGGGTCCATGGAATAACCCCAAACTTACAGATTCCCAAATGTACGTTAGCTAAGATAACCAAATGCACATTGAGAAGGAGTCATTCAGGTTTGTGTATGTTCTGTTCACAAGACATAGGAAGGTATGCTCTCTCATTTCGTAAAGGATTTAATGAGAACACAGCCCCCAAATAATGTAGTGTGATTGAAAACAGAGGGAGGCCAAGGAATAGAGTGAGTAGGAGGTCAGGGCCAGGAAAAGGTAGAAACGGACAGCGGTAGAGAAAGGTGGGTTCCCAACGGGTGAGTAGACATGAGACCAATTGTGATGTGAAAAGAAAATACACAGGATGTTTAGTTAGAAAAGGTTTTCATCCTGAAATCAGCGGCATTAGGATTTAGAGCTAGGATTTAGGGCTATTTATCATGCACTTGTCACTTTTTCTTCCCTTTGCCGCATCTCCCCAGTGGGATCTCCACGAGACACAGGGCAGTGGCTGAGACCAGAGTCCTGAGGCCACAGCCCCTCCTCGTTGCTCGGTTGCCCTCGGCAGGCTGTGACATCTCTTCCCATGTGTGTCCAGTTGCATGGCTTCCTGCTTTGTATCATCCAGGTAAGCACAGCCTCACAGAAGGAGCACAGGAGCTTCAAAATATTCCTGCAAAGGAACTGCTGCCTTTGCTTGTCATCTGGTCTTCTCTCCAAGGGCCGCAGAGCATGGCAAAGCTGGCGCTTCTTGTGCTCCTTGGACAAGCTCCTCGGCTGCTTCATTAACCGTAAACGTAAAGACAGTTCAGTCTGGTCGGGGCTGAGAGAAGCCAAAGCAGTTTTTAATTTAGTAAGAAGGCTCTCTGAGCCCTGGCCAGTTTGGCTCAGTGGATAGAGGATCAGCCTGGGGACGGAAGGGTCCTGGATTCCATTCTGGTCAAAGGCACATGCCTGGGTTGTAGGCTCGATCCCCAGTAGGGGGTGTGCATGAGGCAGCCAATCAATCGCTCATCATTGATGTTCCTGTCTCTCTTTCCCTCTCCCTTCCTTCATGAAATCAATAAAAGTACATTGATAAAAAAAGTAAAAAAAAAAAAGAAGGCTCTTTGAAATATGGATTTATATCCTCAGTCATTAGCAATGAACTTGGCCTCTGTGTATATTATGCTTTAAAATATCAGGTAATAATATATAATCAGGTACATGCATATAATTCTTAAATAAATAGATAGATAAATAAACATTTACTAGAGGGTTGTTCTTAAATTGTTCCCTATGGAGATGATGAGATAAACAAAGTTTTAGGCCCCCGGTACAGGCTACAAATGCCCTACCAGCTTTAAAAAATGAGAGAGAGAGAGAGAGTGTGTGTGTGTGTGTGTGTGTGTGTGTGTGTGTGTGTGAGAGAGAGAGAGAGAGAGAGAGAGAGAGATGGATGGGCCATTAGGACATAATTTTTATTCTCTAAAATGACAAGACATAATAGTTCCTCAAGGTAAATAAAGCTTTTCTCAGCTTAAAAAAAGTTTTTATATGGTCTTTCCTATGGGGACTGGACCATATCCCCTCAATTTTTCCCATTGCAGATGCTGCAAGAGTTTCATTTGACTGCGTCACAAAGGATTTTTGATAAATATTCACAGCAAAATATCTAAATGCAACGCAAGGAAATAAATTCTGCCAGCGACCAGGACAACAGCACCCAGGTACCTCGCTCTCCAGCAGTTCATCTAAATGCAAGGATTGGTCATAGAACAAGCATGTCCTCTGTAATCCTGCTTCCTCCAGAGGGGTTGGGGTGGAGCTGCTGGCAGCTGGCCTGCTCTAAGGCTCTCTGGTGAGGACTGGAGTGCTCAGCACCTGAGGTGCTAGTCAGGGCAGATCCACGTGCTGGGTAAACTAAACAGAGATGCTGTCTTGTTGAGACAACAAAGGAAATGGCCTGACCTGGGTGGAGAACCATCCCACCTGTGCCAAGAGGGTGGTACCCAGGGCAAAGCCACATCTGATACATTGGGACCCAGCGCATATGGGATCCCCGTGTCCCTCATGTGGGCAGCCAGATGGAAGTTTGCCCCACTCATGATCTTGATTGGATTTCAGGCAGCAGAATTCTCGAACACTTTCAGGTCTCAATGACTGCTCTCCCTCAACTCTGAGGTGTGTTTCTTAGGCAGTCCCTGGTTGGGCAGGAACCTGAATCCCGGAACAAAGCTACGAGTTTTGAACTCTGGCTCCACTGGGTACTAAATGTGAGATCTTGGGAATTTACCTCTCTTCTCTGTGCCTTCATTTTCCCATTGGTCAAAATAAGTAAACAAATAAATAAAGGGTGAGAATAGTATCTCATAACAATGAGAATTAAATGAGTAAACCACCTGTAAACCACTTAGGACAGTGTTTGGAACATAGTAAGTGCCCAGGAAATGTTGGCGATTGACACTATAAGCAAAAGGGCACATAAAGGGAAGGAGATGCTGGGCTCTGGAACCCGGCTGTCTGAGTCAAACCTTGACTGGCCATGTACCACTGTGTGGTCTCCTTGGTTCCTTCTTTGTAACATGGGACTAGGGGGCGTGCAGTGGGGCCCTGGGTCAGGGTGGACAGCTGGCGGGATGGAGGCGACTTTGGAGGACAGACACAATGAAGAATCTATCCATTGTTGGAATCTGAGCAGATTCCGAAGGACTTAGCCTGGCTGCGTGGGACCCTGTCAGATGAGCATGTTGGGTGATATCTGTTCTGGCCCAGCAAGCACCTAAGCTAAACTCAGATCCCACTGATATTCCTGGGGTGTGTCTAGAATCAGATAATGGGAACTTTATGACCCAGAAACATGGCGGTATCACAGTGGCCATGCCCAGAATGGACCCCTTGATGCCTCCCAGCAGTTCTCCAGCAGCCTGTCAGAGGGACTCAGGCCTGTTGGTGAATTATCTCACACACCATTCAAATTTCAGTGTGACGCTATTCACTGAATGTGCTTTGGGCACTTTTGTGTTAATTTTAGGATAAGTTGCTTTTGGACACTCTATGGCCTGACATCAAAATATTAGTAAGGATCTTGTTTTGCAGCAGCAGGTCCACATAACTGTATATAGAATTCTATTATGTTCAATAACTCTGGTTGGAGGAAAAACAAACAAACAAACAAAAACACATGGTTCTAGGGTTGGCACCTTGCACGTGATGGCATCTAGAATACGGTCAGGACAGGAGCCGTGCATGGTGAGCAGTGAGTGCTGGCTGTTACTACTGCAAATGCTGTGTCCATAACTGGGGTCTTTGGCAGTGCAAACCTTCAGCTTTTGGGTGGATTTACATCTGAAGAGCTCAGTTTTTACTGTTACCCTATAACTACTGACTGATGGCTTGATGTTTGGCTTAAATTCAAGCCAGGCCCCTCACCCATTTGCCTGACATAGGCACTGGCATTGGCCCCCTTTTCTTGTGCTGAGTTCCTTTGGTCTGTGCATAGTGACTGCCAGAGCATTGCCTAAACAAGCTATAGCAGCCCATATTTTTCTTTACGAATTTTTCTTCCAGAATTTGGTTAACATCTTTGAAGCAGCAAACTCGTGATTTGTTTTCACTGTATCCTCCTGAGGCACCCAGCTCTGTCGAAATCCTCTGACCTTCCTTTGGGCTTCCTCCCTCATCCTCTCCCTGCTCCCTCCTCCCTCTTCCGTCTCTCCCTCCTTCCTCTTTCCTGTCTCTCCCCTCTTTGCTGGATGACATTTTCTCAGGAGTTGCCCAAAACTGTGATACTGCCTAGCAGACTGAAAACTTGCGACACAAGCAATGAGCTGCTCTTCTTGGTTACATGCTGGGTGTGTTTTTCCCAGCTCAAATGTGAAGTTTGAAATAAATCTGGATGATGTTTTAGGCATCTCCTCACCCCCTACCATGCTGCTTGCCAGGTTCTTCATATGCAACAATTATTGGCCTCAGCTTCCAAACAGAGCCCTGGGATGGCCTTGTGGTGCAGCGAGGGGGAGCCACGTCCTCCGGATGCAGTTAGATGTGCTTGTGCTGGTGGCCTCGCTGAGACACCTGGGACCTCATTAAAGATGGGTTGAAGAGGATGCTGAAGGGCTTTTTAAAAATTTAAATCTCCTAAACCACAAAGACCTTATGCTCTGTATCTGCACTCATAGTTTGCTGGTTGTTTGAAGGTGGAAATCTGTCTGTGCCCATTGGTAGATTGCCCCTGCCCCAAGCCCTGTGCCATGCCCTCCCCGTCATCCTGGCTGCTCTGGAACCCACAGGAACCCCCTCATCATGTTCCCATGATCCAGAATATCACACCTGGATTAGACCAGGTGTGAGGTTGAGTTTTGAAGGGCCTCATCATACTACAGATCTGGCCCCAGCAAGCCTCTGGACTCCTCCATCTGCCCTCTCAGAGTCTCTTTCTTGCCCCCTAGCACCCTTGCCCCCTTTATATCTGGATTGGTGAGTGCTTCTGCCACTCAGAGAGGTGACCAGAGGCAAGTTCCTAACCTGCCCTGGCCTCAGACTGTCCACTGGGAAATGGAGTTGCTGTGTGAGGTGAGATAAGAAAGTGACTGAGGTTAGCTCTCCTCCTTCTCCTCCTGGGCCTTTCCTCCCCTTCTCTTCCTCACCATCATCATCATCATCATTCTGCACCCAGGGACCCAGTCTGCCCAGTAGCTATTTACCAAACCCCATTAGGGAGTCAGATGATAATTACAATGCTAATAGTGCTCCAGGTGGGGGTGAGGGGGTAGGGGGGAGAGACCTTTACCCTTCCTGTTTTGACCTACCCACTTCTTGCTGGCTCTGGAGGATCATTCAAGGGGGTGAATGTGTGTTCCCAATTCTCCAGTGACTTCAGGGAAGCAGCTTCTAGTCATTTCATTCCAGAAAAGGATTGCTCCCCTAGCCTCGTGTCTGTATTTTGTTGTTCTTATATTTTCTGGGAAGTCTGATCTCAGGGGCATTATTGGGTGGTATGGCAGTGGTTCCCAAACTTCTCTACACACTGGAATTGTGTAGATGTTGGCGGCAAAACGACACCAGTTGTTATCAGCGAAGTTGGATGTCGGTGAAAGAATTCAGAGCCAAGAACTCAAATTATAAAAGAAAGTTTATTTAGAAAGTTACAGAGGTAGTAAAAGTGAGCCGTAGAAGAAATGGGCTCAGGAAACAAGTTACAGAGACAAAAGAAGGGCTCCTGAAGCTTAGGAGAGGGAAAGGCAAAGATAACTCCTGGCAAGAAGAAGAGGGGGTATGGGAAAGGCTCAGGGTTGCTCCAGAGAAAGATACACTGAGCCCTTCATCTTAAGGGTTTTAAAGGCTGGGAGTTTGGGGGAGGATCTCAATAGAATATTCATTAGCTTTATGCTAATGTGCCAAAATGAGATTTATTTCCCTGACTTTATCCATCCTTGGTTGTGGTTGCACAAATGACACTAATTGGATTTTTGTTATCTGTCTCCCTGAGCCAGGTAATTTAAGCTATTTACCCTCTGGCTGGGGAGAAGTGTAAACCATTTACTCTTAAGTGTCCTTGGTTTAGGGCAGATGGGATTTTGTGATTTGCTAGATAGCTCTAAACTGTCTGTCTCAGTTTCCCTGTTCCACTTGTCCTGGCTCACTAGCCTGTCTCAGAATCCCTTGAGCACCTTTAATCTTGGATGTGTTGGGATGTTCTGATGTGATCCGAATAGGGTGCTACCTGAGCAGCTGGAACTTTAGAATCTCCCCAGGTCTGGTGCTCTCCCTCTCGGGGATGCTGTACAGCAAGCATGTCAAACTCAAAGGCTAACATGGGCCAAATAAACAAGGTTTAAGTTTATGTGGGCTGCAAAAAAACAAAAGTTTTAATTTTCATAGAAACGTAGGTTTATTTCAATAGAGACATGCTGAATACAAAGTGCTAAAATAAATGCATCATCGTTAACAAAAAATAACAGGACATTTTAATAAAAATTAATATTTTGTCTTGAACTTTAACTTACCAGACACTGAATGACTGCACATTTTTTTAAAAATATGTTTTATTGATTTTTTACAGAGAGGAAGGGAGAGGGATAGAGAGTTAGAAACATAAATGAGAGAGAAACATCGATCAGCTGCCTCCTGCACACCCCCTACGGGGGACATGCCCGCAACCAAGGTACATGCCCTTGACAGGAATCGAACCTGGGACCTTTTAGTCCGCAGGCTGACGCTCTATCCACTGAGCCAAACCGGTTTCGGCATGACTGCACATATTAATGAGCATAACTCAAATAAACTTATTTTTCTTGTTCTCCAAAAGTGAAATATTTCCTGTTGCTCACACCAAACAAGTCAGTCCAAGACTAATGACATGGCAATCGGCTGCTAAAATATTCACTGCTAGTATTAGTGGAGAGAAATGGTGCGCCTGCGCGTAAGTGTGGAAGGGAAATGAATGCAACACGAAACCAGTCATTAGCGAACCTTGTAGTTCATTATTAATAACTAGAGGCCCGATGCATGAAATTCATGCAAAGGGCTCGGCCCCCACCACTGCGGCAGCTGCCTCTACCTTGGCCCCCACCTGCTGCTGTGGCTGCCTCTGCCTCAGCCCCCGAAGCCACAGCTTCATCCGGAAGGTCATCTGGAAGGACATCCGGTCTAGTTATTATAGATTATGTATAACAGGATATTGTAAAAATTAAGTTACGAAATTTTTATTAAAACATTTCTTACATACCGTTATATTGGCTGGGCCACAAAAATATTCATTATGGGCCACATGTGGCCTGTGGGCCACCCAGTTTGACATGCTTGCTGTACAAGATGCCACACACCTCAGAAAAGGAGGATTGTGAGCACTGCCATGAGTAGCCCACATGGGTCTAGGGAAATGGGGGCCTGGAGCAGGTGAGTTCTAGTGAGTTGTCAGACATCATGGCCATTTACCAACCAGAGGGGCAGACAATATGGGGAACATTGAAAAAAGGAACGAGGAGCAAGGAGAGGGGTGGAGTTTGATTCCCCACCACCATGAAGACATTACATTTTATATTATTTTATCAAGAACAGATGTTGGTGTGAGTAAAATTGATTCAAATACCAAAAAATGCCGAATCTTAGATGTACTGAACTCTCTAAGCTTTGGGAAAACTGGAAACTTTACGATCTCTTGATTTCAGAGCTCCATTGGCAGAGCAATCTTACCTAAGAAACGTATAATATGAAGCCTATTTTTCCTCTCATAAAACTTAAGGATGAGATGTATGAGGGAAGACAACACAGGGAATATTTTAGGAGAACTAGTAGTAAATTCAAGTTATCCTTGCACAGCTGGGTATGTTCATTGGCCTGACTCCAGTAAGTTATAAAGGGAATATGAGCAAATGCAGCTTTTGCTCCTTAGAGTTCATCAAAGTCCAAATCTTTTACAATTCTTTTTATGTGGGCCCTAAAATGTTACTGGACTGAAATAATCTTCCCCTCGATAGCGAAGAATGTCTCACAAGCTGCAGATTAATTGGTTAACTTGACATCCTAGGTTCCCAATAGCTAATTCTGGCGCCCCTTTTTCTAGAATATAGATCTCGTGGGTGATTTATGAGTGGGAGTGATTTAAGGCTCAATTACCCTCCTTTTAACAACTCCTGTAGTGCCTCTTACTCTGAATTGTATATCATTTCCCATTCAGTTCCCTGTGATCCAAATAATTTTCCTCTCTATTTGAACATGCTGACTTCTTCCTTGACTTTAAGACTCACCTTGAAAGAAAAACGAACATTTATTGATGTTTCATACAAATCAGACACTGCACCAGCTTTTGACATTGGCTATCTATGTAAAATGGTCAATAGCTCTTTGAAGAAGGTATTATTTTTGCTCCGTTCAAACTTTTTCATTTTATGGGGCTCAGAGAAGTTAAGGAAATAAAGGTTGTGGACATGAATTAAGGTGACTGCGAAGCCTCGATGAGTTCCCCTCTTCTGAGAAAGCTCTCCAATACCCAGAGGTAGGAGTAGGCACGTGGCCCTCTTCAGGCCAATCGAGTCATTCATTAGGGTTTGTGCATCTGGAATTGGGAAGAGGAATCGAATCTCTCCTGGATAGTTAAGCTGGAGATGAAGGCGAGCTCACGGTTTCACTGTGTGGACAAAGCTGGCCTGGGAGAACTAATGCTGACTCAGAGAGAGCTGCAGAGAAAAGAGAGCATTCTGGGTGCGTGCTGTCCCTGGTCCCAGCCTAGCCCCAGCCGTCTCTGATGTCCAAAGGCATCTCTGCTCTTCCCACATTGAGGGTATTAGTCTTCCAATAATTTTTTCCTTTTGCTCAAGCTAGTTTGGGTTTCTATCTTTGACAATCGAGAGTCTTTATTTTCCTAGTGAGTGGGACAGGGATTCCAGAACACCTGCTTTTTTCTGGGCCATATGACACGCATGAGGTTGTCTTCATCAGGCCATTTCTGGCTTCATCTCATGGATGACCTGTATGTGATTTCATCTGGTCACACCCATCCCATGGCCTTCTTCTTACATTTGGAGAAACAGGAAGAAAGGCAAAAGTTTGACAATACAAAACCAAATTCCATGCTATAGCCACAATGAATGCTGGGTTCTGTGCCATGTGAGTTACCTGAGCACAGAGAGCAGGACTTAAGAATTATTATATACTAGGGGCCCAGGGCACAAATTCGTGCACCTTGAAAGGAACTGTGGGCCGCCAGGCTGCAGTGGGCATAGGGGCGGGTCTCAGCCCATCCTCCGCACCCCTGCCCAGCCTCTTCTGCCATGGCCCCAGTCCCCTGTCTGCCGGCAGCCTCGCTCCCACCGCCGCTCCATGTGCTGAACAGCGCTGGCCCCGCTCACACCCGCTGACAGCATAGAGTGATTGGGGCTGGCACTGTCAGCGGGTGGGAGCAGCAGCTGCTGCCCTGATCGCCCGTCAGGACCAGGGGGAGATGAAGAAGCCCTCAGGGGTGATCTAGGCCAGCAGCCATTGCTCACACATGCTGATGGTGCCGAGCAATCAGGACCAGTGCTGGGTGCCAGCAGCCGGTGTGAGCGGTGGGGCCAGTGCTGGCTGCGGGTGAGAGCGGGGCTGTCGCCTGCAGCAGGTGCAAGAGGCAGCTGCTGGTCCTGACCACCCCTCAGGAGCAGGGGGAGGTGGAGAAGCCCTGAGGGGCATTTGGGGCTGGCAGCTGCCAGCGATCAGGGCCGGTGCCGGCAGCAGGTGTGAGCACCAGGTGGGACCGCGGCATACAGGAGCAAAGAATTTTCAGTAACCACCAGAGGCTCGCCCCAATGACAGCGACCAGCGCCCTGCCTTGGTCTGGCACCCCTGCTCACCTGCTCCACCATCCCACTGCGGCTGATGCCCTCCATGTTCCGCACACGCCCCCTGGTGGTCAGTGCACGTCATAGTGACCGGTTGTTCAGTTGTTCCGCCGTTCGGTCTATTTGCATATTAGCCTTTTATTATATAAGATGGTAATAGAACATCTTCACTGTAAACACATTGAATACTGAATTTAAATAAAGCATAGGAAGTAAATGTGGAGTTAACAAACAGGGGAGCACACAACCATCCAAGCTTGTTGAATGTGCACAAAGCTAAATCTGTCCAAGAGAGAGACAATGTCACTGGAAAGGAGGTAAACTGAAACAGGAGTGTGTGGGGGACCAACTGAAAGTCCAGTGCTTCAACCAGGGATATCTATCTGGTCTGCTAGTTCCTGAGAACTTGAGGAGCAGAACATACAAGGTAGGGGCCTCACTTGAAGGAGCTTTCGGTCTAGTTTGACTGTTAGGGCAGCTCAGAAATGTGGAAGCAACAGACAGGCTCAGTGATGAGAAGGTGGGAATGGAGAGACCTCAACAGGCTGGACCTTCTCCATCACCTCCCTTGGCCTTGGGCTCCTCCCTGCAGTCACAGAACATATAGTCAAGTTTCCTTCCAGCTCTAAAATACAGTCATTCTGTGAGCTGGAAAGGGAAGAACAGCATATGCAGTTCCCCAGTGGAATCCCAGTAGACATCTGCTTAGACAATGTGTATCTTATAGGGAAGGCAGAGGAGCCTTAATTAGCATTGTTGCTTCTCTGCTCATTTGGGGCTGATGGAGGAAATACATGAATGGGAGCCAGCAAGACATAGTGACTCCTATTATTTTCCAAGACTGAGTTGTCTTTGTCATCTGTTTTTAATGAAAAAGAAACAAAATTCTCCCCATCCCCACCCCTGGCCCTTTATATTCTTAAAGTGAAATCAAATCTAAAACTAATAGGAGAGGGCAGGCTCCAACTGACCAGGAAACCCTGGAAAGTCAGAAGTGGAGCCTGGAAGAGACTCGGTTGGAAGCATCTGCATGGGAACTGCCTGCAGTGGAACAGATGATACAACCTATGAGATCATCCTGGTGACCTCGGGACTGCATTTCAGATTTCAGCGTTGGCTTCAGTGGAGGGTGGCTGATTCCTTTACAGTCGAAGAGAGAGAAATGCAGAAATACGAGTGTTTACTTACGGACAGAGGGAGAAAATAGGACCTCTAGCAGGTACTGAGGTGAGTCTTAGACTGCTTTTTAGAAAAACTGTCTGTGAATTGAACTCATTGAATGGGCTGGAGAGGAGCCAGGAGGCCAGCCAAGGACGGGATACTTTCCTAAGGGAGCTGGAGTCTGGGCATGAGCTGCCTGGGGGGAGGGTCCTGGAAGTGAGTCCTGGCTGCACCGGGATTGCCAGCAATTGTCTTCCCTGAATGCCCATGAGTGTGTTTGGGAAGAGCTGGAGAGGCGTGTGGCGCGGGCCAGAGGAAGGTGGCATTTCTTGAGGTAGAAGGCACCTCCTGGAGGAGTCCCGGGTTTGTGCAACTGGATTTGTGGGTCCTTCCCCAGGGCTGGAACGTGAGGCTTGCTGGAAAGTGTGCAGGACATTTATAGGGGGAATACCTGGTCCAAGTGGCTTCAAAACAATACCAGCTACAGTCAGTGGGTTCCTTAGAATACTGTAGAAACAAGCAGCCCCAACGCTCAGTGGGTTCACACAGTAACCTTCATTTCCAGCTCCATTTATGTCCCAGCCAAATGGGCAGGGCGCTCTGCTCCACACAGTCACTTAAACCCGCGGTGCCAGTGGCTCCACTATCTTGTAGCTGTATCGCCTGCAGTATGTTGCCTCCTCATCACCCTGGAGGATCCCACCTGGGCTTCTCGGTGCTGGGTCCAGAAATGACACTCCCTTCTTTTCACAAGGTCACATAGCCATGTGCAACGGCAAGGGCCTGCGACTTGAGAAGTCTCCTGTGCGCTCCAGTCAAGGAATGGCGAGGGGTTACGTGGCATGCGGCACTGGTCGCTGGGCAGTACTGCAGGGCGACCTGTTAAAGGACCGTTTGGCATAGACGCTGACAATACAGAAGGAGATGGACGGGTGGGTAAGCAGTACAATGTGTACTTATCAATACAGCACAGCATTCCAGAAGTTCACGGAAAGGCAAAAAACTGCCGTGTTTGTGTGTTAAATTGGTTGTGTGTCTGTGTGTTAAAGGGGCAGGAATCCAGGCTAGAGTGATTCCCATGGTATTGTTTTAGTGAATATCCCTGGAAACTCACATAGTTAATTTGTAGGGGATTAGAGTGTTTATGTGTGTGTGTTTGTGAATGAAGAGTAACAAAGGTTTGATTTTATGAGAAACATATTGTGTAAGTTATTTGGGGTTGCCTGAGTAATATTGATTGCCTATCCATATGATACAACACTCTATGGACCTTTCATTCTCCCTCACCCCAAAAGAAAGAAGTGGAAGAGCTTAAATATAAGAGCAGAGATGAAACTTTTAACCAAATAACGTTTTAAAGAAATCAAGTATGCTGTGTACAATGGAAATCCCACGAGAGTGCATAGAGGGTCAAAGTGTGTAAGCTTGTCTAATGGACAGTTGCATATTTCTAGGTTTTGCCAGTGTTTCAAATGTTACAGTAATTTCAATAGTTTAAGAAACAGGGTCAAAGTTTTCTCTCTGCAAGAATTGGTGGGCACTTCCAGTTATTGGCCTACCTGTAGCACACCTGTAGCTCGCGGTGAGCTGCAGGGTAGGGTCCCGAAGATCACTGTGACAGGGTCAGCAGGGTGGGGATTTTGTTTCAGCTCTGCCCCTAACCAACTGTGTAACTCTGGCTAATCTATATACCCTTTTTCACTATCTGTAAACTCATAAAATTGTCCATTTAAAAAAAGTATTCCAGTGCTGAAAGCCTATGTAATAAAAGAGTAATATGCAAATTGACCATCACTCCAACACACAAGATGGCTGCCCCCATGTGGTCAAAGATGGCTTCCCCCATGTGGACACAAGATGGCCAGCAGGGGAGGGAAGTTGGGAGGGACCAGGCCTGCAAGGGACAGCAGTTGGGGGCGATCAAGCCTGCTGGGGAGGGCAGTTGGGGGTGACCAGGCCTTCAGGGGAGGACAGTTAGGGGTGACCAGGCCTACAGGGCAGGGCAGTTAGGGGCAATCAGGCTGGCAGGGGAGTGGTTAGGGGGTGATCAGGCTGGCAGGCAGAAGCAGTTAGGGGCAATCAGGAAAGCAGGCAGGCGAGCAGTTGGGAACCAGCAGTCCTGGATTGTGACAGGGATGTCCAACTGCCCATTTAGGCCTGATCCTACTGGGATCGGGCCTAAATGGGCAGTTGGACATCCCTCGAGGGGTCCCAGATTGGAGAGGGTGCAGGCTGGGCTGAGGGACACCCCACCCCCATGCACAAATTTCGTGCACCGGGCCTCTAGTTGTATAATATAAGCTAAATGTTCTTCAGAGGGCGGTGTATAAAATTAAGTGATTTTTTTTTTTTAAAGAGGACAACCAGATTTGAATGTCAGAGGCTCTTGGCATATTTCTTGTTGATTTTCAAGAAGGTTCAATAAAGAGGTCTCCAGCTGCCAAGAATACTAAGTGGGGAAGGGACAGTCTCTTCAATTTCCCCAATAGCACTGGGAAAACTGGATATCCACATGCACAAGAATGAAATTGGACCCCTATATGATACCACTCACAAAAATTAACTTGAAATGGACTAAGGACTTAACATAAGTACTAAAACAGCAAAACTAGAAGAAAGCATAGGAAGAAAGCTTCTTGACATCAGTCTTAGCAATGATTTTTTTTTTATCTGACACCAAAAGCATAAGCAACGAAAGCAAAAATCAGTGTGACTACATCAAGCTCAAAACCTTCTTCTGCCCAGCAAAAGAAACAATAAAAAAAAAAAAATGAAAAAGCAACCTATGGAATGAGAGAAAGTATTTGTAAACCATCTATCTGATAAGTTTAATATCCAAAATACATAAGGCACTCATACAACTCAGTAGCAAAAACAAAGCAAAACAAAAAAACCACCAACAACAAACAATCCAATTAAAAAATGGGCAGAGTACTTGACATTTTTCCAAAGAAGACATACAAATGGCTAACACATACATGAAAAGTTGCTCAACATCACTAGTCATTAGGGAAATACACATCAAAGCCACAGTAAGATTTCATCTCACACCTGTTAGAATGGTTATTACCCAAAAGATAAGAGATTACAAATGAGAATGTGGAGAAAAGGGAACCCTTGTGCACTGTTGGTGGATGTAAATTGGTGCAGTCACTATGGAAAACAGTATGGAGGTTCCTCAAAAAATTAAAACTAGAGCCTGGCCAGTGTGGGTCAGTGCTTGAGCATTGACCTCTGAACCAGGAGATCACAGTTCAATTCCTGGTAAGGGCACATACCCAGATTGCAGGCTCTATCCCCAATAGGGAGCGTGCAGGAGGCAGCCAATCAATGATGTTTCTCTCTCTCATTATTGACTAGAGGCCCGGTGCACAAAATTCGTGCACGGGGTGGGGGGTGTCCCTCAGCCCAGTCTGCCCCATCTCCAATCTGGGACCCCTGGAGGGAAGTCCGTCCGACTGCCTGTTTAGGCCCAGACATCCCTCTCACAATCCAGAACTGCTGGCTCTCAACCGCTCACCTGCCTGCCTGCCTGATTGCCCCTAACCACTCCCCTGCCAGCCTGATTGACGCCTAACTGCTCCCCTGCCGGCCCGATTGCCCCCAACTGCCCTCCCCTGCCGGCCTGGTCGCCCCCTAACTGCCCTCTCCTATAGGCCTGGTTGCCCCCAACTGCCCTCTCTGCAGGCCTGGTCCCTCCCAACTGCCCTCCCCTACTGGCCTGGTTCCCCCCAAATGCCCTCCCCTGCAGGTCTGGTCCTCCCCAGCTGCCCTCCCCTGCAGGCCTGGTCCCCCTCAACTGCCCTCCCCTGTAGGCCTGGGTCCCCCCCAACTGTTCTCCCCTGCAGGCCTGATGTCCCCTAACTGCCCTCCTCTGCTGGCCTGATAGCCCACAACTGCCCTCCCCTGCTGGCCATTTTGTGGTGGCCATCTTGTGTCCCCATGGGGGCAGCCATTTTTGACCACATGGGGGTGGCCATCTTGTGTGTTGGAGTGATGGTCAATTTGCATATTACTCTTTTATTAGATAGGATGTTTCTCTCTCTCTCTCTCCCTCTCTGAAATCAATATAAATATATTTTTAAAAAAATTAAAAATAGAACTATCACATGATCCAGTAACTCCACTTCTGGGTACATATCCAAAGGAGAGAAAGTCACTATCTTGAAGAGATATCTGCTCTCCCATATTCATTGCAGCATTATTCACAATAGCCAGGACATGCAAACAACCTAAGTGCCCACTGAGAGATGAATGAATAAAGGAAATGTGGCATACACATACAATGGGATATTACTCAGCCATAGAAAAGAAGGAAACCCTGCCATTTGCAACGATATGGTTGGACCTTGAGGGCATTATATTAAGTGAAATACCTCAGACAGAGAAAGACAAATAACCCATGATCTCACTTATCTGTTGAATCTAAAAACATTGAGCTCATACAAACAAGGTAGAATGGTGGTTGCCAGGGGCCAAGGGATGGGAGATGGGGAGATGTTAATGAGAGGGTGCAATCTTCCAGTTATCAGGTGAGTTAGTTTCAGGAATGTACTGTGCTGCAGGTGACTGTAGGAACAATACTCTATTGTGTACTTGAAAGTTGCTGTGAGAGCAGAGCTTTACTGTCCTCACCATAGCAACAACTACAACAAAATGGTAATTATGTGAGGTGTTAACTAACCTTACTGTGGTAAACATTTTTACAACACATACAGGTATCAAATCATCACATTGTACACCTTAAACTTACACAATGTTATACGTCAATTATATCTCAGGGGGCGGGGAGAGAAGAGTTCTCCAACTGCCAATCAGCCTGGCCCAGTTGTCCCCTGGACAGGTCTTCTCCTGGCCCCGCTGGGGGCCCTGTAGGCAGAGAAAGGCTTTTCTGTTGTGACTGAAGATGCCAGGCACCAAGTGGCATTAACTAAAGGTTTGTTCTGAGAGAATCGCGATGTTGCAGGAGGGCAGGAAGCGTGACTGATGGTGCTCATCCGGGTTCCGGTTAGATCCAGCCTACGGTTTTCCTCACAGGGAGCTGGTCTTCACTGCTTGTGCCCAGGGCGATGTACTAGCTCAGGACCTTTGGTGCCAGCTCACTGTTGACATTTGGCAAGGGCTTGGTAATCCGAAACTCTTGTTCATACTTTTAAGAAGGGGAGAGGAAACACCTAACTTACCTTTCCCAACTAAAACGAAAAACGACTTGCTCCCGGAACAGGTGAAATAAGAACATGACGTGTTTTTTCTCAAGCGCTTTGCACCATGTTCTGTTGTTCCAGATTCTTTTGTTTGGCTTGATCCGCCTGCGGGCTTCCCTGTTTCAGATGATGGCAACTCCAACTTTGCAGTGACTCAGGCAAAACACCCTGGAGTCATTCCACATTCAGCCGTCCAGGAAATCCTCTTGGCTCTACCTTCACTCCATATCCAGAATCCAGCCTCTCCTCACCACAGCTGCTGCATCACCCATCTCCAAGTCCCTGGGCTGGACTCTCAGCAGCTCCAAGGGGCTCTCCCTGCTTCTGCCTCTCCTCAACCCAGCGGCCAGAGTGATCCTGTTACAACACAAGTCAGACCACATCATGGCTCTGCTCTAAACCCTCTTTGCTTTGCCAACTCACTCATGGTAAAAGCAAAAATTCTAATTGTGCTCTGTAAGGCCCACCAACATCTGGCCTTGTGCGACTCTGACCAACTCTCCTACTTCTCTTGTTCATTCCTCTCGGGCCATACAGGAATCCTTGTTCTTTAAGCAAGCCAGCCTCACTCCTGGCCCAGGGCCCAGCACTGGCTGTTCC
This sequence comes from Plecotus auritus, assembly GCF_963455305.1. Lineage (NCBI taxonomy): Eukaryota > Metazoa > Chordata > Mammalia > Chiroptera > Vespertilionidae > Plecotus > Plecotus auritus. The sequence goes on from NC_137776.1 coordinate 47,067,347, forward strand.
TCCGTCTGCAACGCTCTTCCATGCAGTTCCCTGTCTAGCTTGCTCTGTCAGCTCCTTTGGGTCTTGACTTAATGTCACCTTCTCAGAGCTCCACTACCTAAAAGTGCAAGCTACCGCCCAGCCGCAAGGAGCATTCGCCACGGCCTGCAGGCTGGGCACAGCCTTGGTGCCAGCCACGCCCTGCCCACGCTTGGCCCCCGGGGCCGGAGGGCAGGCGCTGTCCGGAAGCTGTGCACCTGCCCCAATCTGTTCTTTGTGCATAAATTCATAGAGAAACATGGATGGATAACAACAGAAAGTGGTATTGGAGCAGTGCGAGTCAGCAATTCGCACAGGATGCTTTGGGAGATGTTGTTTATTGTAGTCTGCCTGAAATTGAGGCAAAATTCAATAAACAAAATGCCTTTGGTGTTTTGGAAAGTATGAAAGCTGCCAGTGAACTCTATTCTCCTCCATCAGGAGGAGAATCTGGAATTAATGAAGCTCTTGCAGAAAATCCAGTACTTGTCAACAAATCTTGTTATGAAGGTGGTTGGCTGATCAAGATGACACTGAGTAACCCTTCAGAACCAGATGAATCAATGAGTGAAGAAACATAAGAAATACATAAAACCTATTGAGGAGGGAAAATGGAACCCTCTAAATAAAGTAGCATGAAACAACTGGACCTAGCATATAGTTGTCTTAAATATTAGTGGTGAATAGAAGATTAAAAATAGCAACTTTTAGTGATACCAATGGAAAAAGATACAACAATGCTATTGGAAGAAAATACCCTGTAACTTTCTAATGATTGCAGATAAATACAATATGCTTTTTTTCACAATACCCGATGATTTTTAGGCGAGGCTACAGTTATAATAATATCAGAATTCCTGAAATTATCTGTGGTAAAATCTAGTTAAAAAAGTAATATAATTCAAGGATAACATTGTTATCTTAAGCCTTATATAATATTGTAACTTACTTATATCCTTATCTGATTTGGGTCAAAATAATGATCTTCCCACTGGAAATAACTGGCAGTGGAGAAGTTTCTATTAGTTGTGCAGTGTCAGATGCCAAATGACACTCCCTTAGTTTTGCCATAGACTGGGTTTGCTGGTGCTATTTTTATACAGTGAAGTAGCAGTCTTGTAGGAAAACAAGAAAGTTTAACAATAAAACATTCAACTTCTTCATTAAGAACATAAATAAAAGTAAAAGTGCAAATTACCACTGATGTTGTCTATACCCCTTCCTGCTTTACACTCCTCCGTAGTACTACACCGTCTAGCAAACTGCATATTTTGACTGATTTGCTTTATTTTCTTTCCCCTGTAGAACGTAAGCATCATGGAGGCAAGAATTTTTGCATGTTTCTTTTGCTGTGGTTCCCCCAGCAGGTAGGAGAGTGCCTGACACATAGTAGGTGTTCAGCAATGATTGGATGACGGGAGAAACACTGCTCCGAGGCTACAGAATACCCGGTGGGAATGTTCTCCTGCACGAGGCTACACACCTGCTGCTCCTTTCAGAGGACATTAGGGAGTCATCCATTCCGTCTTTTCATCTGCGCTTGGCTATCCAGGTTGTGTTAGAATTGCTCACTCAGGCACTTCTTCTCCAGGGGTTTATGTCTTGAGAATCAGGGCAATGAAACCATAGACCCTGAGTGACTTTGAGGCCTGAACAGCCGCTTTGGGGTTGGCAATTCTGCCTTCTGGAACAGGCCTTCTCGCATGATGCACACAGCAGTCACCTGAGGCCTAGTTAAAGTGCAGACTCTGACTCAGTAAATCTAGTGGGGGCCAGAGTCAGCCTTTCTCACAAGCTTCTAAGTGATGCTGCTGCTGAATTGGGGTCACACCATAAATACCAAGGTTCTAGTACAAACCTCTCTACAGGCAAACATTAGAATGCTCCCCTCCCCCCCAATATTGTATTGGATTCCCAATTTCAAAAGACCAGAGCTCTGCGGCTGGGTCTTGTTAAAGGCCCCGGGGCTTCCTGACTTTATAAGCAGCATCTGCCCCAGGAAGGCCCAGTCTTCATTAGGGCTGCACCCGTCACGAGCCCTTCAGGGTCCCAGGGTCCTTCCAGGAAATCTTTGGCCTCATGCTTTCCCACCACTACCCACTTCCAACTCTTTCACATAAACCAAGGTTGGCTTTTCAGAGAATACATAGGGCGTCTAGTCTCAACAACCTCAACTTCCTTCTTCCCTCAGCAACTCCAAATTACTTAACCTTCTTCACGGGCCCTCTGGTCTCAGAGGAAGAGGTCGGGAATTTCACCTCTCCTCTGGCCTCCCCGGTGTCCTGTCCCAGCACTGGGTGGCTCTGACATCAGATAGCTGGGCTCTTACTGGCTGGATGACTTGACTCAAGTTCCTCACCATCACTAAGCCTCACCTTACTCATCTCTAAAATGGGGGTGATGACAGTGTCTACTTCGAGGGTTGTGAGGATGAAAGGATGAATAGGGGGGAACTGTTCAGACAAGGCTTGGTAACTCAGTTAAAAGTTCTTATTTTGTTTTTAATTTTATTTTATTGTTTAAAGTATTACAAATAGTAGTATATATATCTCCTTTTTTCCCCATTGACCTTCCCCTGGCCTCACCGCCCCCCCGCCCCCGCCCCAGTGTCTTGCGTCCATTGGTTATGCTTATTTGCATGCATGCAAGTCCTTCAGTAGATCTCTTAACTCCCCGCTCCAGTCCTCTCCAGTGTTCCCGTGGTAGTTTGACAGACTGTTTGATGCTTCTCTGCCTCTGTATCTATTTTTGTTCATCAGTTTATAATGTTCTTTATTATCCATAAATGAGTGAGATCATGTGGTATTTTTCTTTCACTGACTGGCTTATTTCATTTAGCATAATGCTCTCCAGTTCCATCCATGCTGTTGCAAATAAGAATTCCTTCTTTTTTACAGCAGCGTAGTATTCCATTGTGTAGATGTACCACAGTTTTCTAATCCACTCATCTGCTGACGGGCACTTAGGCTGTTTCCAATTTCCAAATGGTAAATTGTGCTGCTATGAACACAAGGGTGCATATATCCTTTCTGATTGGTGTTTCTGTTTTCTTGGGATATATTTCTAGAAGAGGGATTACTGGGTCAAATGGCAGTTCATTTTTAATTTTTTGAGGAAATGCCATACTGTTTTCTACAGTGGCTGCACCAGTCTGCATTCCCACCAGCAGTGAAGGAGAGTTCCTTTTTCTCTGCATCATTGCCAGCACTTGTCGTTTGTTGATTTGTTGATGATAGCCATTCTGACAGGTGTGAGATGGTACCTCATTGTTTTGATTTGCATCTCTCGGATGATTAGTGACTTTGAGCATGTTTTCATATGTCTCTTGGCTTTCTGAATGTCCTCTTTCGAAAAGATTCTATTTAGGTCCTTTGCCCATTTTTTGATTGGATTGTTTATCTTCCTTTTGTTAAGTTGTATAAGTTCCCTGTAAATGTTGGAGATTAAACCCTTATTGGAGATAACATTGGCAAATATGTTCTCCCATGCGGTGGGCTTTCTTGTTGTTTTGTTGATGGTTTCTTTTGCTGTGCAGAAGCTTTTTATTTTGATGTAGTCCCATTTGTTTATTTTCTCTTTAGTTTCCATTGCCCTAGGAGCGGTATCAGTGAAGATATTGCTACGACAGATATCTGCTATTTTGCTGCCTATGGTTTCTTCTAAGATTTTTATGGTTTCCCATCTTACATTTAAGTCCTTTATCCATTTTGAGTTTATTTTTGTGTATGGTGTAAGTTGGTGATCTAGTTTCATTTTTTTTGCAAGTATCTGTCCAGTTTTCCCAACACCATTTATTGATGAGCCTGTCTTGTCTCCATTGTATGCTCTTGCCTCCTTTGTCAAATATTAATTGAGCATACTGGCTTGTGTCGAGTTCTGGGTTCTCTGTTCTGTTCCATTGGTCTGTATGTTTGTTCTTGTGCCAGAAACAGGCAGTTTTGAGAACAGTGGCTTTGTAGTATAGCTTGATATCTGGTATTGTGATCCCTCCAACATTGTTCTTTTTTCTCAAGATTGCTGCAACTATTCGGGGTCTTTTTTATTCCAGATGAATTTTTGGAAAATTTGTTCTAGGTCTTTGAAGTATGCCGTTGGTATTTTAATGGGGATTGCATTGAATTTATAGATTGCTTTGGGTAGTATGAACATTTTAATGATGTTGATTCTACCAATCCATGAACATGGTGTATTCTTCCATTTGTTCATGTCTTCCTCTATCTATTTTTTTAGTGTCCTGAAATTTTCTGAGTACAGGTCCTTTGTCTCCTTGGTTAAGTTTATTCCTAGATATCTTAATTTTTTTTGTTGCAATGGTAAATGGGATTGCTTTTTTAATTTCTCTTTCTGTGAGTTCATTATTGGTGTATAGAAAAGCCATAGACTTCTGGGTTTTAATTTTGTATCCTGCTACATTGCCGAATTCATTTATTAAGTCTAGTAGTTTTTTGATGGAGTCTTTGGGGTTTTTTAAGTACAATATCATGTCATCTGCGAATAAGAACAGTTTTACTTCTTCTTTTCCAATTTGGGTGCCTTTTACTTCTTTTTCTTGTCTGATTGCAATGGCTAGTACTTCCAGTACTATGTCAAACAGCAGTGGTGAGAGTGGGCAACCCTGTCTTGTTCGTGTTCTTAGGGGAAATGGTTTTAGTTTTTGCCCATTGAGTATGATGTTGGCTGTGGGTTTATCATATATGGCTTTTATTATGTTGAGGTCTGATCCTTCTATTCCCACCTTGCTGAGAGTTTTTATCAAGAAAGGGTGTTGGATTTTGTCAAATGCTTTTTCTGCATCAATGGAATAATTATATGGTTTTTATCTCAGTTTGTTTATGTGGTATATCACATTTATTGATTTGCAAATATTGTACCATCCTTGCATCCCCAGTATAATTCCCACTTGGTCATGGTGTATAATCTTTCTAATGTAATGCTGGATTTGATTTGCTAGAATTTTGTTGAGGATTTTGGTGTCTATGTTTATGAGGGATATTGGCCTGTAATTCTCTTTCTTTGTATTGTCTTTATCTGGTTTTGGGATTAGGGTAATGCTAGCTTTGTAGAAAGAGCTTGGAAGTGCTCCTTCCTCTTGAATTTTTTGAAATAGTCTGAGAAAGGTATGTTTTATTTCTTCTTTGAATGTTTGATAAAACTCCCCTGTGAAGCCATCTGGTCCAGGGCTTTTGTTGGAAGTTTTTTGATTACTGCTTCAATTTCCTCCATAGTTATTGGCCTATTCAGATTTTTTTATTCTTCCTGGTTGAGTTTTGGAAGGCCATATTTTTCTAGGAATATGTCCATTTCTTTTAGGTTGATCAGTTTGTTGGAGTAGAGTTGCTCATAGTATTTTTTTACGATTCTTCATATTTCTGTGGGGTCTGTTGTTATTTCGCTTCTTTCATTTCTGATTTTGTTTATTTGGATCCTCTCTCTGCTTCCTGGTGAGCCTGGCTAGAGGTTCATCAATCTTGTTTATCCTTTCAAAGAACCAGCTCTTGGTTTTGTTGATCTTTTGTATTGGTTTTTGGTCTCTATGTAATTTATTTCCACTCTGATCTTTATTATTTCCTTCCTTCTGTCCACACTGGGCTTTTCTTGTTGCTCTCTTTCTAATTCTTCAAGTTTCAAAGTTAGATGGCTTATTACCAGTTTTTCTTGTGTTTTTTTTTTTGTTGTTGTTGTTTTTTTTTTTTTTTGAGGTAGGCCTGTAATGCTATGAACTTCCCTCTCACGATTGCTTTCACTGTGTCCCAAAGATTTTGGATTGTTGTGTTTTCATTGTTGTTTGTTTCCAGGATGTTTTTTAATTTCTTCTTTGATCTCTTTGGTAACCCACTCATTGTTTAACAGTATGTTATTCAGCCTCCAAGTGTTTGAATTTTTGTGATTGTTTTTACTGTAGTTGATTTCCAATTTTATGCCATTGTGATCTGAGAAGATGCTTGATATTATTTCAATCCTCTTGAATTTGGAGAGACTTTGCCTGTGTTCCAATATGTGGTCTATCTTTGAAAATGTCCCGTGTGTGCTTGAGAAGAATGTATATTCTGTAGTTTTGGGGTAGAATGTTCTAAAGATGGCTATTAAGTCCATCTGATCAAGTGAGTCATTTAGGATTGATGTTTCTTTGCTAACTTTTTTGTCTAGAGGATTTATCCAGTGATGTTAATGGGGTATTAAAGTCTCCTACTATGATTGTGTTGCTGTCAACCTCTCCCCTGATATCTTCCAGAAGTTTTTTTAATGTATTTGGGTACTCCTGCATTGGGTGCATAAATGTTTACCAGAGTTATATCCTCTTGTTGTATCCATCCTTTTAGAATTACGAAGTGGCCTTTCCTGTCTCTTGTTATGGTCTTCACTTTGAGGTCTATTTTGTCAGCTATAAGTATTGCTACCCCAGCTTTTTTTAAATTTCTATTTGCCTGTGATATTTTTCCATCCCTTCACTTTCAGTCACTGTGTGAGTCCCTTGTTCTGATGTGGGTCTCCTGTAGACAGCATATATAAGGGTCATGTTTTCTTATCCATTCAGTCACTCGATGTCTTTTGATTGGACCATTTAATCCATTTAATGTTATTATTGATAGGTACCTGTTTATAGCCATTTCTGTACTTTATGCCTGTGTTCCTTCCTCCCTTTCTATTTCTTCTTTTTACAGCATTTCACATTTCTTGCATTGCTGGCTTGGTAGTGATAAACTCTGTTAGCCTTATTTTGTCTGTGAAGCTCCTGATTTCCCCTTCAATTTTGATCGATAGTCGTGCTGGATAGGGTATTCTTGGACTTTGTGACTTTACCTTGCATCACTTTGCATACTTCCTTCCATTCCCTTCTAGCTTGATGTGTTTCTGTTGAGAAGTCATTTGATAATCTGATGGGGGGTCCTTTGTAGGTAACTCTCTGTCTCTCTCTTGCAGCCTTTAAGATTATCCCTTTGTTGTTAACATTTTCCATTGTAATTATGATGTGTCTTGGTGTGGGTCTTTTGGGATTCATCTTGCTTAGGACTCTCTGTACTTGTGTAACTTTTTTCTTCCCCATATCAGGGAAGTTTTCTGTCATTATTTCTTCAAATAGGTTTTCTAATCCTTGCTGCTCTTCTTGTCCTTCTGGCAGCCCTATTATACGTATGTTACTTCATTTTGCGTTGTCCCAAAGCTCCCTTAGGCTTTCCTCCTGCTTTTTAATTTTTTTCTCCAGTCGCTGTTCAGATTGGGCTTGTTTCTCTACCTTATCTTCTAACTCACTAATTCGGTCCTCTGCTTCTTCTAGTCTACTGTTGAAACTTTCCATGGTGTTTTACATTGTTGCTATATTGCTTTTGATTTCTACCTGATTTTTGCATAGGTTGTTGATTTTCTCATCCATCCAGTGTATGAACTGTACGACCATTACTCTGAATTCTTTTTCTGTCATGTTGGATGACTCCATTTCATTTATTTTCTTTCTTGGTGATTCCTCTTTTTCTTTCATTTGGGGATTGTTTCATTGTCTCCTTATTCTAACTATCACTAGAAGGTTCAAATGCCGAGTTGTGGGGGCCTGGGCCATGTGCAGTGGGAGCTTCACGCCACCTGAGTGTCATTGAAGAACTTTGACACCAAGACGTGTGGCTGCTGCGGGTTGGTGGGAGCCATTCTCACCCAGGATCAGAGTCACCAGTGCTCAGTGCAGCCTCGTGCGTGCACCTAGTATCAGGAACCCCGCCTGCGCCGCACTGAAAGAGAGACCCTGCTGGCATGTGCTGAAAATCAGAGTCCCTTAGTGCATGCCAGGAGTCAGAGTCCCCCTGTGCTCGCCCTGAGAATTGAGTATCAGAGTCTCTGTTGCTTGGTGCGGCTGTGCGCTGTGTGCGCATGAGCCGAGAATTGGAGTCACTGGCTCTTAGTGTGCATGCACTGGGAATCAGGAATCCCAGGAGCATGATGAAAAACAGAGTCAAGTCACTGGTGCTGAGTGCTGCCTTTTACGCAGAGAATCAGGGTCCCTGGTCTGCTTGGGGGACTGGGTTGCACAGCCGCCCTGTGTCGGCAGGAGGTCCACTCCTGTGCTGCGGCAAACAGACTTCCGTGTGTGCTTGCCTAGAATCAAAGTCAGGTGGCACTGCCGCCCCATGTGGGTGTGGGGTCTGGTTGCATGATTGTGCTCTGCAGGAAACAGATCCCAGTGTCCGTGTGCCCAGGCTCAAATTCAGGCAGCGGAGCCAGAGCTGCCCTCTGTGGGCAGGAGGTCTGCTTGTGCGGGGCAAGTCCAGCAGTTCCTGTGGGGAGGGGGATGGGCTCTGTGACTCACAGAAATCTGTGGCTGGGATGTCTGGATTCTTGGTGTCTGTGGGTCTGCAGCTGTGATCACAGGTCTTTGTCCCTAGTGGCTGTAGGGTCCCAGTTTACATCTGAGACCAGATTGGGTGGTGGTGAGGCCAGGATCCTAGTCTCAAGCAGTTCTGTTTTTCAAGATGGCGTGGTCTCTGTGCCCGTGCTGGCCGCCCCCAGAGTGTCCGCAGTAGCAGCAGGGTTTTGTCGTCTAAGACTGCCCAGTTTGGCAGCTCCTTGGAAGACCTGCAGGATCTAACTGTCCCTAGCTCATACACACACACACCACACACGTCCACACACTCCTCTATCGCTCCCTCACTCTCTCACACTCTCCCTCCCTACGTTCTTGCTGGTCACCATCTTTCCAGTTAAAAGTTCTTATTTTTAACTTACAATGATCTCTTCCCTCACATATTCAATCTTGGGTGGGAAGGACAGGGAGAAGGAATGAATGCTGTTCCCACCACCATGAGGGTTCGGGGGAAAGCTTAATGTCCTTGAAAGCAGAGAGGTTCTTTACAACAGGTTTCTCCAGTCTTTTGTTGGGAAGTGTTTTCAAGGTCAATAGAGGGTGATAGTCAACAGCGTCTGTTCTGGTCCATCCTGATTTTTAAACCAAGTTGACCAATGGGGCCACCTACACCCTTGCTCTTCAGCAGCAATTGTTCTGAGACCTTCTTTCCTCTCTCAAAACCTTGTTCTTGGTTCCCACTTAGTCCCTGATTCTTCTTGACCTTCTTGTCTTCATTTTTTATTTCAGCCTTCATACTAGTTCTTTGATGACAGATTCTGGCTTTATAGCTTTTACCCTCAACACCCAAAGGACATTTATAGTCTCATTTTCTGGCTCTTTCTGCTCCTGGTCACACTGGGTTCACTTGCCCGCTGAGCCCCTGTCTGCACTGACCTCATGTTAATGTCATGCTGCCAGTCAGCTCCATTGGGCCCTGTTCCCTTGAGGAAGACTGGAGGTGGTGCATGATAACAAAAATGATGATGAATTATATTTGTTGAACACTTACTATTGTTTTGAGTAATTTAAATGGATTGTGTCCTTATAATTTAAGTAGAGGCCCAGTGCACGAAATTCGTGCACTCGTGGGGGGGGGGGTGGATCCCTCAGCTTGTCCTGCACACTCTCGCAGTCCAGGAGCCCTTGGGGGATGTCTGACTGATGGCTTAGGCCCACTTTGCTCTAAACTGTCAGTTGGACATCCTTAGCGCTGCCACGAAAGTGGGAGAGGCTCCTGCCACTGCCACTGTGCTCTCCAGCCAAGAGCCCGGCTTCTAGCTGAGTGGCACTCCCCCTGTGGGGCAGCTCCTGCCTTAAGTGTCTGCCCCCTGGTGGTCAGTGTGCATCATAGCAACCGGCCATTCTGCTATTCAATCAATTTGCATATTAGCCTTTTATTATATAGGATTGCAAATCTGCCAAGTTTAATCTCATTTTAGAGATAAGAAAAGTGAGGCTCGGTGAGGTTAAACTCAAAACCACACATATGGTTGAAAGGGATCAGAATATGCCACCCACAATATGCCAATTTAGCACAAGGATTATTTTATCTGAAGGCAATTGAGAATCAACAGATGTAGGAAGAGTTCTCTGTCCTCTCTTTATCTGCTTAAAGGAGGACATAAGTTTCCCTTTGTGAAGGTACCAGGAAGGGAAGAGCAAGACAGAGTGGACATTGAAGTTAGCTTGCATAGCAGAATTTACTAAACTAACTTATCTTCCATTAGTTCCCCTCTCTATTTCCTAGTCACTTCCCATGATTTATCCTCCCTTGAAGACCAATCCCCCTTTCCTTTCTTAAAATGGTATGTAAGTCTCTGAGTCTGACTTCTTTTTTGAGTTTCACTTTTTTTCTGTGAATGCCAGTGCATATAAATATTAATAGAAGTTGTGTGCCTTTTCTCCTGTTAATCTGTCTTTTGTTAGTTTAATTAACATACCCCTAGGACAGCCGTGGGCAAACTACGGCCCGCGGGCTGGATCCGGCTGGTTCGGCTGTTCTATCTGGCCCGTGGAGCCGAAAGAGCGGAGGGTTCTCTTGCTCTCCCCTCCGCTCCTTTACTTTGAATTTATATTAGTTCACACAAACACTCCATCCATGCTTTTGTTCTGGCCCTCCGGTCCAGTTTAAGAACCCATTGTGGCCCTCGAGTCAAAAAGTTTGCCCACCCCTGCCCTAGGAACTGAACCTAAGAGGGTACAAGAAAAGTTTTTCCTTCCCAACATGTTAAATGTAATTCAGTTCATGGGCCCTGGGAATACCTTCTCCTCCTTCAGTAGCACCTGTCTTCTCTCTCCCGTGCCCCTGCCTTCATCCAGACCCCCATCAGCTCATTCAACCATGAATATAGGAGCTTCCCAATAGCTCAGTGGCCCTGCCCTCAGGCCCCTTTCCCTTCATCCACCCTCAGCACTGCCACCAGGGAGCTTCTAGAAGGCAGGCCTTGCCTGTAACTCCTGTGTGAAGCCCTTCGGTGGCTCCTCCTGCCAAAAGGAGAACATGCCCATACCTGTCCCATCCCCACCAGACTCCTTTCTCAGAGCCCCCGGGGCTCCTTTGTCACGTGCTTCCCCCTGCCCAGATTTTCTTTGCTCAAGCTTGGCCATCTGCACAGATGGTCTCCTGACCTCACCTTTCCAGGCTTGTCTTGAATAGCACCTCCTCTGTTAGGCACCTCCCAGGGGAGTTATTTATTCACTTCCTCCCTGTGCTCCTTGTCTGCTAATCTCCCTTGCGACAGAGCCCTTGCGACATTGCGTTTCAATGATCTTTCCCACACCTGCTCCCATCTGCACACCCAGTCTGTGTGCTCTTTGAGGATAAGGACTGCAATGTACTCATCCCATGCCCCTGCCGCCCGGCCCAGAGGGTGGGAAGGGGCTGTGTAAAGGTTTAGTAATGAGAGGCTGACAACTGGCTCTACTCTAAGTGATAAAACAAATGGCACTTTTTATGTCCCAATTATGCAAATGAATTTTCTGTTAGAATTATATCATTTTGGAGCTGGAAAACACCTTTAAGTTTATCTACCCAATCCTATGATTTTTAAAAAAATATATATTTTATTGATATTTCACAGAGAGGAAGGGAGAGGGATAGAGAGCTAGAAACATCGATGAGAGAGAAACATCGATCAGCTGCCTCCTGCACACCTCCCACTGAGGATGTGCCTGCAACCAAGGTACATGCCCTTGACCGGAATCGAACCCGGGACCCTTCAGTCCGCAGGCTGACGCTCTATCCACTGAGCCAAACCGGTTTCGGCCCAATCCTATGATTTTTATAGCCAAGGAAAGGATGGTCCAGAGTGGAAGTCACCTGCACGTGGGCTGGTCAGCCTCCAGCTCCAGTTCAGAGTCCTGTGTGTCACTGGCTGTGGTGCCCAACACTGCGTGGAAAGGACACCTTTCTATTGGCTCCTAGAATTTCCCAGACATGTCTGTGTGATGAAGGAAATAGCCACTTCCACTAATAACACATGTTTATGGTACTTTCATTCAGTGACGTGGGCACAGCTGACTTTGCTGAATTAGAATAATTCTAGAGCATTTATTTTTATGTGGAAAGATCATTAATGGTACTCTAAAATTATTAATATAGCTGATTATAAGTGATGAGAAGAAGAATCTTCAATGTTTTGTTTTACTTCTAGGAACACCTACTTGAATATCAGAGAATGTTTGAAGGCCGGGGGGAGTTCACCTAATGCTGCTATAAAACTATTCCTTTTTTGTGAAAACCTAAAAATGAACTATATCAATTTATTTTTTTCAGATTCATGGAGGCATAACTGGCAAATAAAAGCTGTATATATTTAAGGTGTATAACATGATGTTTTGATACATGTATACATTGTGAAATGATTACCACAATCAAGCTAATTAACACATCCATCACCCCACATAGCTACCTTTTATTTGTAGTGAGAATATTTAAGGTCTACTCTCTTAGCCAATTTCAAATACCCAATAGAGTATTATTAACTAGTTACTCTGCTGTACATTAGGTTTCCAGAACTTATTCATAATTAAAAATGCATAATTGAAACTGTACCCATTTACCAGTATCTCCCCAGACTCCTGCTCTCTAGAATTATTTCTTTTCATGTTGTATCATTATTAATGATTCACATAATTGTAATTTTTTTTTGGGGGGGAGAACAATATAAAGTAATTTATGTTGATCTCTGGCATCTTAAAATGTCAAACCAGGGCAACAACTTACCTGGTAGAGACTGTAGAATCATGATTGCCACATAAATGGGTGAGCGCTTATTATTTTGTTTGCTTATTTCCTCTTCCTTCTGAGACTCTGTTTCGGGACATGGCTGGTTTAACATATGATTCAAAAGGAAGTTGCACTTTTAAAATTTGACCTCAGCTCCCTGACATTGTGCTGGTCATACGGCAGGAAGTTGGCATGAGTTGGGCCAATCATAGCACCATATTTCCTGGCAAGAATGATTAGTCTGAAAATGGGCATGTGTCTGAAAGTGGGCCAATCAAAGTCTTTCCTTGTTATTTTTATTGTTATTATTATTTTTAATCCTCACCCGAGGACATGCTTAGAGAGACGAACATTGACATGAGAGAGAAACATCAATCTGTTGCCTTCCATATGTGCCCCGACTGGGGATTGAATCCACAACCCAGGTATGCACCCTGACCAGGAATCAAACCGGCAACCTTTCGGTTCATAGGACAATGCTCAACCAACAGAGCCAGTTCAGTTGGGTGTCATGTCATTTTTTAAAGAAAGAAGCTAGTAGAAGGGAAAAAGAGATTCTTTACTTTCTTGCTTTGACATTGAGAAGGTACCAATATCTGAATTGCAAGTGGCTCTGGTTCTAGCAGGGTAGGCAAAGGATACCTGTGAGAATGAAGCAGGCCAGCGGAGAGAAGCAGAGAAGCGGGGAGGAGATCTCTGACAGCATTAGAGACCCTGGCTCAGCTGCTCCTGAGGCTCCTTCCTTCCTGTGGTCTGGGATCAGACATTGATGCCTATTTTTTCTTTTTTGCTGGTTTGTGTTTTGAAGCGTTGCAAATGACTGTTCAAAATATCCCAACACATGCAAATTGTGTTTTGCTTTGTTAGGTAAACAAGTTGAACAAATGTGCCTTCTGTACCCTAGGATGGAGATCACGTTGTGTGAGGCAGGTATTTGCAAGCACACTACAGGCAGTCCTCAGGTTACGTCGGACTCGAGGTACTCGTTTCGTGGTTACGTCGCCATCTCCCATTTATTTATAAAAAAAAGTTCCGTCATTTCGACGTATGTACATATGTGCTTTATGTTTTTTATTATTTATTTACCACAAGTAAAGGTCAGGAATTGTTATCTTTCTTTTAAATTTTTTTACTGTTTCACTTCATTACTTCTGTGTATGTGCTCCATGTGAGTGACGTAGGTGCTTATGTAGGTGGGTTCCGACTTGCGGCAAAAATCGAGTTATGTCTCATCTCACCATAGGAATGGATCTCCGACGTAACCCGAGGACCTACTGTATATTATTTCTAAATTCTCTCTTACTTCATCATGGACTCTGTATCTTTTATGTAATAGGTAATCTAAAAAATAGAGCGTGAGAAATGTGTCTAGCCACCTGGCTAAGCTCATCCAATTGCCAGGTAGTTTTGTTAGCCAGACAGATTTTAACCTGAAAAAAATAAAAAACACCTAACTAGTTTGATGCAAAAAGTTTTTGTTGAAGTGCTTTATAGTATGAAAAATGGCCTATTTATAGTACAGCCTGCCTATTTTTGCCTTTGAAAAATAATTTTTCTTGTCTTGTGCACATGATCAAAAGTAATAATAGGTACATTAATCAAATGAAATATATACATTTTGTATTAAACTCTGGAAATTTGAAGCAGGACAACTGAAATGGATTTCACTGAGCATAGTGTACATCATAGAGTTCTTGATGCGGGGAAACAAAATAAAATTTCCATGGCTTTGATTTCCCTGCGATTTTTCTCCAAGAGGAGTTGAAGCCTGGTGAGTAGATGAAAGAAAGTCATTGCAGTCGTCTTAATGCTGGCACAATGTTCCTGGACACCTGGGAAAGGCAAGGACAGGGAAAGCCACTTCTCAAACACTGCCTACCAGCTTTTGAATTTATTCTTGCCTGAAGTGTGCTTTCTACAGGCAAAGGGAAAAACAGCAGAAAATGAGAAAATTTCTATCAAGTTCTGCAGAGCCAAGGACAAACCAGTACTTACATACCCTGACACTCTTATTGATTTATTTACTTATTTAAAAATTTTTATTCCCATGCTCTCACTCCCCTCCCCTTTGGCAACCTTCAGCTTGTTCTGTATATCTAGGGGTCTGTTTCTGTTTTGTTTTGTTCTTCATTTGCTTTGTTTTTTTAGATTCTACATTTAAGTAAAATCATACGGTATTTGTCTCTCTCTATCTGACTTATTTCATTTAGCATAATACTCTCATATTGAAAACTTTATTTGGAATGCATTAGTGTTAAAAAGGTTGATCAATTTTGAAGGTAAACAGAAATGGAAATATTTACTGGATTTAAACCCCTGTTTGTAGCCTTACCCTGGCCAGATGCCAGATGGGAGAGCTGGCAGGAGGCTTGGATGAAGTCACTAAAGGACTCTGGCTAGTGACTCATGCTTCAAGTTTGTGTAATTATTTTGGCAAAGTCAATATGTTGCTCATGTGTAGCAATAGAAATAATGAGGATATTTGGGTTAATGTCATCCTGATTTTTTAAGGAGATGCAGTAGAACTTTTTGGTCTTAAATGAATAGGAAAAAAAAAAAGAGTAGGATAGAACTGGGACCCAGGGAAGACATTGAGTGATGACATCCATCACTTAACTAAAGGTTTAAATGAAAACTAGAATCTTTCAGGAACAGAAGTTCAATCCTCTGGAAAATAATCCTATAATATAGAGGAAATGGCAGGCTTTTTGGTAACTGTTTCATTTGTGTATTTTAAAAATATTTTGTAACTGGGAATTTTTGTGTGAATAGAAGCTTGTAATTTTCATAACAATCCCTATCCTATATAATATAATAAAAGCCCAGCGACCGAGAACAGCGGAGCGACCAGAACGACCCGTCAACCAGTCGCTATGATGCACACTGACCACCAGGGGGCAGATGCTCAATGCAGGAGCTGTCCCCTGGTGGTCAGTGCGCTACCACAGTGAGAGTGCTGCTTGGCTGACCAGGATGAGCGGCTGCTCCCGCTGCGAACCCCGGGCCGACAGGCAGGAACCTGGACAGTGATCGCCGCCTCCTCACCCCAGGCTCCTTCACCTCGCTCCCTGCCACCTCCTCTGGATGCTTGTAGGTTGTGTAGTGCCGCTGCCGCCAGGCTCGCAGAGCTGACCCCAGAGGCTGGGAGGCGGGTTTGTGGCCATGGCGGGACTGAGGCCTACTCTGCTGCCTCCTGGTGCTATTGTCCTTGGGCCTGGCCCCAACCGGGTCCTCTGGAGAGGCGAGTGCTCCGGTTCCATGGAAGATGCCGGACCAGGGATCCCCTGCTCAGATGGCAGGTCCTCAGCTGCTTGGCAGACCGGGATGAGCAGTGATCCCACAGTGGGCAATCCCCGTAGGCCACGCCCCCCACCAGTGCATGAATCCCGTGCACCCGGCCTCTAGTTTATATATGTGTGTGTCTGTTTATGGTGACACTGAGCTTACTCAATTATCTGCAACTTAGCTGAAACCCAAAAAGTGAGAAAAAATGGCTGAACTGAATGGCCCCACCTCTGTTAACTAAAGCTCTTGCACTTTATCCATGAATGTTCTTGTGATCTTCTTCTAGTGTTTTCTGTCTTGAGTAAAACACCAGAGCTCCACAGTCCATCCACTTGCATAAACCATGCCCCCAGGAATTATCCCAGACACCTGCCTCCTCTACCTAGCGCACCATCCAGGTCATGCCACATTGACCTTCTAAATAGCTCTCCAACTTCCCACTCCCCTTGACGCACAGGGGTTCTTTACTTGTGAAACATATGGGCCCCTTTTCAGAATAAGACTTAACTCATTAAGTAAAATACATAGGATTACCCTGGAAACCAATTACATTAAAATACAGATATCAAAATATTAAAAAATTGAGTTATAATAATATGTGCTTCTTTATGAATGCATTGTGCAACATTATATAGTAACAAGCCTAACACCTACAGTAATTTTCCAGTAGTGATGAGCATAAATGACATCTTCACATATGCACAACAATGCTAATGTGATTTGAAAACACCTGCCATTCCTCTTGGTTGCAAAGGCGCAGGTGCTGCTGATACTCCAGGAATTAGGTGTTTCATTCTTCATGGAAGGAAATACAGAATTTCAATTCGAAGTTGGTGAGAGTAAAGATGGGTTTTTTTTCCTACCCTGGTTCACAGGTTTCTGGGAAGTCTAGACTGAGAGCTCCTGCCTTCATCCAAGCCACCATCATTTCTCACTAGATTTACTGCCACACTTTTATATTGGGTGGACACACTTATCCATGTCCAAAATGTCCTCTACTCTGCAGCCAAGGTGATATTTTCAAAATGCAAAAATTTGTTGTCACCTGTCCCCTCACATTTATACCTCATCTACCTTCCATTGCCCTTAGAATAGAGACCAGAAGATCTGGGTCCCAGCCACAAGGACCCCTTGTTGTGGATTCTCTTTGGTCTCTTTCACTACAATGCATTTGCACATGTGTTTTCCTCTGCTAGGAATGCTCTCATGTCACTGTGCACCAAGTTTACTCTTCAGGAAATCAGCTCAACCATCATTTGCTCAAGGAGGCCTTCTCTGGCTCTCTGACAAGTCCTAGGTTCTCTTATGGGGCCATTGCCCTCTTATACCTTAGAGGTGATGCTGCATTTATTCATGCGATTCTTTGCCTAATGTCTGTCTGCACCCACCAGCTGTGTGTTCCATGAGAACGGGTTTATGTTATCCCTGGGGCAGTGCCTGGCACATAGTACAGACTCATTAAATACTTGTAAAATGAAGAGCTGAGTGACTGAACAGTTCCAACAAGCATTTTAGAAGCAGAAAATCCAGTGATGTGGGGGTTGGGGCGAGGAGGAAAGAAGAGTGTTAGAGGCAGACACTTGGCCAGCAGAGAGAGGTGATAATCTCTTGTCTCTTGTTATTTATTTATTTATTTATCTTGTTCTCTTGTTTGAGGAGACAAATCCTCAAAAAGCAAAGAAGTAACTCAAAACAGACACTCCCTCCCCCCAAATTGAAACCTTTCAGTATAACTAAAAAGGGAGTTCTATGTACATTAATAGGCCCTGAGAGCACCCCTGTCTTGAGAACAGTAACTTGTGTTTCTAAGGTTAGCCCTAAATATTAAGCAAAGATTAAATTACATCATTGTATTCATATATTTAAAAAATGTCATAAAAATAATGAAAATCCAGATTTGCTCTTGGAAAAAAAGTCATTTGGAAAATAAACTAATATATGAGGTCAGATGATTATCAATGTGTGTGTGTCTCTTGTATAAGGTGTGTGTGTGTGTGTGTGTGTGTGTGTATTCTGGAAATATATTCTTCAGTGCTGACATTTATATATTTAATTTCCTTATGGATCTAAAACATACTCTTTTAGTAATATAACCAAGAAGTAGAATATTTAATGGGTTGATGACACAAGTAGAGATGATAGTAATAATGTCAAATTATGGATAATTTTCTCATAAACTGAGTGATGATATTGTGACACAGATTTCATTACCATTTCCATCTGGACATGGTGCAGCTGCAGGCCTAGGGATTGGATACAAGTAGATGGATGGATGGTATAAATCCATCCTCAATAATTAATAAGTAACCCAAGGTTGTCTTGTATAATACAATTTTGAGGAGCTACCTATCATGTTCACGGCTTATTAGTAAATACTGGGATGTGTGGGAATCCCATATTAGCCTTGGACCTAGTTTCCTATATTGATGGATGCGTTATTACTGAAGTTGGACTACTGTATGGGGACTCCTTTTATGGAGGAAGATGTGCAAATGTTAGTCCTTGGTTGTCAAAAGGCAGAACATTTTTATTCTAAACCCCCATAGAGAAGATGATCATTAGACAGTCACTCTGTACACCTTCAACATGTGAGGCAAAGCTAGGCTTTGCAACTCTGTGCTGTTTCAGGGAGCACTTGGAATCGTTTTAGGGAGCATCTCCAGAACATTGTACAGGATTTGGATTCAAACAAAAAGTCAACCTATTGGCTTATTTCCATATCTTACTTAAAGGGAAACCACATACAATCCTCCCTCCTGTGGACCAAGTTGGTGAGCCCAATCTGGAAAAGTGATCAACTGTGACTTCTAGGGCGAGGGTCCAGGCTACAGCCATCAGTGACCCTGGGTCTTATTTTCTTTCCCTCTTTCCCACTGAGTTTGGACTCAGCGGCCTGAAACAATGCCTATGAAGCTGTCACACTCTGTTGTGTCAAAGCGACTCAAGCACCTTTGGGCTGGGACCATTGAAATGATGGACTGTTATGGTCTTCCCTCTTAATGCTCATTTAATGCCTATTCTGGGAGCACTTCATTTACACCTCATTTACATGCTAGATAATTTTGGGTGAAAATTCAGTATTACTCTTGCATGTGAGCCATGTTTTATTTAAATAAGATGAGCCCCTTTTACCCTGAGTACAAGTCTGTACATGTATTTCTAAACTATTTGCAGGAAGACTTATCATGGAATTATATTACAATTTTTACCAAAACAATGCTCAGGTTTCAAAGGAGGAAAATAGGTTGAAACAAGAAAATATTCATATTTTGTTTATGGTAATTCTTAAAAAGAATGCATAAGAATTACAGTCTCATGTAATAAACTTTAGCCTAGAGGTTTATTACCTTACCCATGTCTTAAATTTAATAGATAGTAAGAATACAAATGCCAATACAACACAAACCTTGGAGCAGTCAAATCATTATGTATTGTATTAACTGGGCAGTTTCAGAGATTGTTTATAAATATTTCTGATTTCTGTGTCACAGAATTAAAAAGTATAGAAGGTAGCTTTCTAGGAATAAATTAAAATTTAAGATAAAAAAAGACTATAGTGGTCCATAGAGATCTCATCATACCTAGATACCAAAACAGAAAAAAAAATTTTTAAGTCAGAGTTTTATTATGTTGAAGAAATTACTGGGGAGCAAATGAAGTCTCCTTCCTTAGTAGTTAAATAAATAGAGACAAGTATTTCACTTATTTATGGTGATTATAAATGACGAGGATAAGAATTTTAATGGCATTACCACAAGGATAATGTCAATCATTTTTAGTCAATTTTTGTTTTTTAATGGGTATGGGAAGCAACAGAACATACAATTCTTAGAGAGTTCTTTTAATTAAAATTGGAACTGAAAGAGTTATTTGGGGGATGTTTCTCTAAATGGAGAATATTGATAATTTTAATTGAATTCTGATTTGAGTATATAGTAAATTGAAATGCAGGGATTTCTCTCCAACTACATGGAATATCTTAGTGGATTAATGACTGATCATTTCAAGGGTCAAAAGGACTGGAACCAGCTTTTGATGTGAGAAAATGAGCTGCTGTATTTCCATTTTAAGAGTTTACTCAGCTGTGGTTAGAGATACATTAACAACAAGTTGATTTCAAAGTTAAAGTGTTAATATTACTAATTTATAATGACTGATGCAGTTGGCAATTATTTAACCTGTGTAATCACACCTCTGTCCTCTGCCAACCTCAGTTCCACACCTATGGTTTTGAAATGCCATTTCCCATCTGTAATTATGAAGCTGGAAATGACTCTTTGCACCTGGTTCACAGTTCTTTGTACCCTTCACAGTCTTGTACAGATATAAAACCCCGGGGTTTGGGTGATTTGGTGAGTGTTTTATTTCTGGTCTACACATCTTGAGATCGCCTTTGTAAATGGGCCTCCATTCTATGAAAGTGACACAAGACCGCGAGGGGATTTGCACTCCCTATCTTAAAGGAATGATAAAGCAGCAGAAGAAAAGTGGGAAATACACAACAAAAAGAAAATTCACAAAACAACACAACAAAAAGATTTTCAGCAGCCACAGAGAACCCTTCAGCACCCCAGATCCTGCAGCCACAGTGGTGTTCACAGCCTCATGAGGAGAGCGTGTAGGGCTGGCTCTGGATAAGTGAGGAGGCAGGTCCCTGATTGTCCTTTGCTTGTTTAGCCTCCCAGGTCAACACTGTTTTTTTTTCCAGGAGCTTCATTTCCACGCTCCTTCCACTTCAGGTGCTCAGCATCCCTTGTGCTCCATTAGACGTGAAGCCTGTTCTCCCAGCACCCTGGGGCCCTCACACACCCAGGAGCACAGAACCCAGAGGTTGTTGCTTAGCCAGGAGGTGCAGCCAAGTCTGTAGAATTTCCTCAGATGCTATAAGGCCACCTAATCAGCTGTGTACTTTGCTCATTTAGGATAAAATTTCCAACTCACCCTTTCAGCTCTCCTAGGGCAAAAGAACTGACACCTGGAGGTTGATGATGTGGGGACTGAGACCATGAAGGAAGGAGCAGATATGAAACATGTATTTGTGTATTCATGCTTATTCGTCTTTTAAAATAATTGATTTGGTAAAAGTTCATTTTAATCTTATCACAGAACCAGCCCTTGGCGTTGTTGGTTGTCTCTATTTTATTTTTGTTTGCTATTTCATTCATTTTTGCATTTACATTTTTATTGTCCTTTTTGTTTTTACCTAATGTCCTAAATTTAATGCTTAGCTCTTTAATTTTTAGTTTTTGTATTATCTACCAGAGGTTTTTAAGGATATACATTTTGTTCTATGTTCTATTTTTGCTACATCCACAAGGTTTAATTTCTAGTATTTTTATGATCATTTATTTCTGAGTATATCTAAATTTCTCTGGTTTTTTTTTCTTTGTGTTACTAGAAGGTTTGTTCTGAAAATTTCCAAATATGTGGGTCCTCCGCTACTTTTGTTATTAACTTCCAATCCTTTGCAATTGAATTGTTTTGTGGTCAAAGGACAGGTTCTAGTTGACCTGGATTTTTTTGAAATTTGCTGAGACTTACTTTGTTGGCCTAGAATTGTGGTCAATACAATGTTCTATGTATGCTTGGAAAGAATGCATATTCTTTAATTGTTGGAGCCAGGGTTCTATTTCATCCAGCAAACCAAACCTGTAAATGATGCCAGTCAGTTATATCGGTGCTGGATCTCCTGCCCTTGCCCCTCCAGATGGACTTCCTAAGTTTCCTCACACTGCTTTGTGCTTCAGGAGGCTGACCCGTATAAACTTCATCAAGCACTCTCTATCCCTGGCTTTCTTGGGATCAGCCAATGGGAGCGATGGGCAGAGATTGGAAAGGCCAGCATATTAACGCATCCAGCTCCCTCCTGCTGGACCATTTTGGCAAAGACTGCAGTCCTCTGTCAGAGGCCACAGAGATTGTCTGGTACCCTCTCTCTTAGCTACAGCTCTCACTAGTGTTGGTAACCAACCCCTCTCTCGGGGCCCTTTAGGCCTAGGGGCCTGCTCTTATTGCGAGCCCTGCGTGTGCTTCGCCATTCATTCTTGGTTGGGGTCCCTTAACCTTACCCATAACTTGTGAGTGTTTAATTAAGCTCTCTCTCTTCACCTCATCTGAGTGTGGCATCACTTTCTGCTAGGACCTAACTAATAAACTCTCTGGACTCATTTTTGCCTGCTTGCCTTGATAATAACGGATGGGAATCTTCCATTATGACAGTGGATTTGCCAATTTCTATGCTTTATTTATTTTTCTCCTTATATATTTTGAGGCTATTTTTTTTAAGTGCATGTAAATTTAGAATTGTTGTCTTCCTGGTGAAGTGAATCTTTTGTTATTATATAGAGGCATCTCTATATTTTTTGGTCTCAGGGTCCCATTATGTTCTTAAAAATTATTGAGAACCCAAAGAGACTTTATCTGTGTAGATTATATCTATCCATATTTACCACGTTATAAATTAAAACTAATAAAGATTAAATATTTATTAATTCAGTAACAAGCACAGTAATACACTTATTACATGTTAACATAATTAACATTTAAAAAATTTTAAAAATTATATTTTCTGAAACAAAAAACTAGTGAGAAGAGTGGCATTGTTTACATTCTTGTAAATCTCTTTAACGTCTGGTTTATTAGAAGACAACTGGATTCTCATATCTGTTTCTGCATCTAATCTGCTGGGATATGTTGTTTTGGTTGAGGTTGAAGAGTATGAAGAAAATCCAGCTCCACACAGATACAGAGTTGGAAAGAAAGCAGCATTATCATAGCCTTTTCAGATGACCGTGGATCTCCATCTTTGATACTACTCTAAAACTCACGAGCAGTGGTTCTTTAAAGGTCAGAAATCTGACAACAGATCAATGAACTTTTCTTATTCTGTTACATTAAAACCTATTGCTCCACCTTGTACCTTGAATGGATCTCTTACCCATGCATGATTTTATGTTATTCATTGGTCATTTGGAAAATACTAGCTCACGGAGCTATGCAAATCTTCTAAATGCTGACACATTTCATTATGCAATATTTAAAAAGTCACATTTGTGCTATGCATTGTACGTAATGAACTCTAGCTTCAACTCTGCTTTCAATCCACTGTCTTTAAAAAGTTATTTCTAGCTTTTCTAGTCTCTAATTTTTCCATGTGTGAAATGGGGGTGGTCATTATGCTTTTCTTTCAGGGTGTTTTGGAGGAAGGAAAGAAGTAATGGTGATGAATGCATTTTGTGAATATTCAGGTGCAATTTAAACAGGTGTAAGGATTGAGAAATTAGAAGATTGTGTCCTTATTGTCTCTTCTAAACAAGTCCAGGTATTAACATTTTAATAGAGTAAAAACAATGCTTATATTATCATTAATATTCCTCTATTTATAAAATAATTGATATAATATTCACTTTTTTGCCATGGGGATCAATAAAATAATTTGCATTTTGAGTGAACAAACGAACACATTTGGCCCATTGACATGTTTCTTTTTCTTGAACTGGCCCTGCTAGGAAAGCTTCTTTCACTGATCAGGTTCAGCATGTTCACTGTATGGATAAGGCAGCTGAGAACCAGAGTTCTGTGACTTGCCCAAGGACATATATCAGGTGAAAGTCAGACTTCAGTCAAAGCCTTTATCTTCTGAAGCCAGGGCTTGCTTCATTATTGTGTCTCTCAAAGTTCCATTGGTAACATTTTGAGTATTTTCAGAGGGAGGAAGAGAATGTCTAATTATTTTGATTTGTTAACTTATTTTTTAAAAAATATGTTTTTATTGATTTTTAGAGAGAGAGGAAGGGAGCAGGATAGAAAGATAGAAACATCGATGAGAGAGGAACATCATTGATCGTCTGCCTCCTGAACACCCCGTCACTAGGGATTGAGCCTGCAACCCGGGCATATGCCCTTACCAGGAATTGAATCAGCAACCTCTTGGATCATAGGTCGATGCTCAACTGCTGAGCCACACTGGCTGGACTTAACTTCTGAGTTTCAAAAAAATCATATTACCTGTTCCACTGATTCTTTCTGATTCATGGCAACATTTTGAATACTTGAATTTTTTGGCAGCACACGGTCAGAGAAAAAAAATTAAAAATTGAAAAAGTTTTTGATAGTCATCACATTATTTGCCAACTCTTTCAGCACCAAATGCTGTTTGCGTCGAGCTGTTAACTGCCATGGCTACACTATCTTATAAATTCATAAGGGCAAAGGTCTAGTGAGCTATGTTGAATGGGGCCTCTCTCTTCCAGGCTGGCTTGATATACTCTGTACTGGCAGGAACTTGTACCAGTCTGTAGGCTGCATACTGCAACCCATGCAACTCAAGAGTTTATCTGAAAACATTGCTGGTATGTGCTCTCAATTACAGTAAAAATGCAGTGTACACATTGATTGGACTCTGATGGCACCCCGGCAGGGGTCAGGGTTCATCACGGTACCACGCATGCAGAGAAGGAGTGGGATGCAAGCTATTGCCATAGGGCACCAGGCCCTGCCACACTGCCTCTGCCTCCCCCAGCTCATTTCTGAGGGATCATCATGAACTCCTTGTAGAATCTGTCCTGCCCTATCTCTTGAACCCACCAGGAAATATAGCTAAGGTTCAATGGTATTCCTCCCCTACTCCTTGCTTATTCAGTGGAATTTAGAATTAATTTGCTCCCTCCTATCCCAGGATCCAGTGGCTCAGATACAATCAACCAGTCTCATTTGTTCTTAAGGCACATTCACTATCAGTCAACCCCCTGGCCCAAAGAAAGGACTCCCAGGTATCTGAGTTGCTTTTGGACTATCTTCTCCCTCACTCCTCACCCACCTCATTCCCAATCCCTTTCCATGACTCTATTGGCCTCCTCTGAACCCCAGTGTGGTATGCAAGGGCCAGATTTCTACTTTAATTTTGTTCGTGCTACTCTGTAGGGCTAGAATCTTAACAATAGAGGTAGGTCAGGCAAGGGGATGAAGTTGGGTGGGGCAGGAGGTGAGGAATTGAGAATTTATCCTCAAGTGTTGATTTATTTATAGAGAAGATGTTGAAACCCATATTTCAGCCCCAGTGAAAGATTCTCTGGAATCATTCCCAGAACACACACACACACACACACACACACACACACACACACACACACAGAATTTTCCCTAAGGGACAAGCTCTTTAATGGTATAAAGAATATAAATTGGAGCAAAAGAGCACATTTTAAACTTTAGCCCTAAGACAGGACCCAAAATTAACATCCCTTCCCCCCCAAAAGGAAACCAACAAACCAACAGTTCCCCCCAAACAACAAATCAGCAAAACAAACTCACAGAGACAATCAACATGTCCCCAGACTCATTCTGCAGCTCATGATAGAAATACCAACCCAATCTGACCGAATCCTGAGCCACCCATTTGGATGCAGGAGATCGTCTACCGTGTGAGAGAAACTGAAGACAAAATAGCCGCCAAATGATTTGGAGAGAAAATGAGCCAAATACCCAACCAAACAAAGATATGGATTGAAAAGACATGGCTGAATACACCGAGTTATGTAAGAGTCTGAGAAAGAATTCATAGGGTTTCTGGAAAGACAATTTCATCAGAGCTGAAGGAAAATGAAAAGGAAGGCAGCAGGCATAATTGCCGTGAGCAATCGTTTCCTGCTGGGACAGAAGAGTTTTACCATCAGCTCTGTTAGAATACATCCAGGCAAATACAGAAAACACGGAAATAAATACTTCTCATAAAATCAGGATGGGAGGACAAAAGGGCACCCAGAGACATGCCATGTGTTGCAGAAAAGAGAGTGGGCAAAGGCCAGAGCAGGTGATAATAGAAAAAGAGAAGTGAGAAAATGACATCCCTGTGGGCATCATTAGGGCGAAGGAAAGCAGGCAAAGGGAAGTCGCTTAAAATGTAACAGAGCAAAACATCCAGAACCCCCCAGGTCAAATCCTGTTCGAGCAAATAGCGTCACAAAGAAAATCTCTTTATGACAAAAAAGCAAGGAGTGTAAGCACAGGGAAAAAAGTGGCAGCTAGAAATCAGGAGAACTAGTCTTAATTCTGCCTAATTCTGTGTCCACCCCCCACCCCCCACCCCCACCTGGCTCTATTTCCTTGGGAACACTTGCTAACCTTTCTCAGCCAGAGCTTTCTGTAACACCAAGGACTTACTTAGCCCAGAGCAGTGATCTGGAGCTTTTTTTGCAGCCTGACCCCTTTAAGAATCTGATGAAATTTGTAAATCTTCTTCCCAGAAAAAGTTTACATGGGCTTATACTAGATTTTTCATGCCATCTCCAGGGGGTCATCTATATATTTGCAAGGAGACATTAGACTTTAGGTTGAGAACTGTCACTTTGACTGATCTCATATCATTTCCAGCTTGGAAAACCTATGCTTCTATGACTTCCAGGTGGTTACGTGTCTACTTAATTTAAATAATATTTAATTCAACACAACTCCAGCACAAGGCAGGTTTTTGGAGCTTGTGTAGAGGGGGTTCCACTATTTAGTAGTAAAAGGTACATGCAAAAGGCAGTCGGGGGGATTGTTAAACTGGCTCACAATAGTTCGCCCTTTCTCTTTTAGCAGCACCGGGTTTTTTATACACTCAACATGGCAGTGAAATTTAACCTAACCTATTATCAGGGCTTGTCTTGGCTCAATTCTTTTTATATTGATTATCTCATTCGTGTTCCTTGCTTTGCCCCATTCCCCCCCTCTCTCTTTTCTGACCTTATTGCCTTATCCTCCTTTATCTGACTTTCTTCTTTTATGAAGTGATGAAGTGATTAAGGCTAGTGCTTTGAAGGTGGATGACTTTAGAAAGAACTTTTCATGTGCCAGAGGTAGTATTGGGACAGAGAGAACTATAAAGAAATATGAGACACAATCTCTGCTCAAGGAATTTACAGTGTAGTTGGGAAGATAAGATATGAACACATGAAAAGTGAAATAATCATAAAGAATTAGATTACAAGAGAGAAGATTACAGTGCAAGAGATATCTTCAAAGGGTTTGTCTGTCATGTGGATGAACCTCATGGGTCATTAATGCTACAGGTTTAAAGGAAGGTGAACTCAGCGGGCCTGGGAAGGCTTCATGGAAGAGATACATCTTGGTGCAGGGCAGGGGCCAAGCCTGGAAGGCTATGGATGGTATGAATGATTGGGAAAATTCAATGGAGAAAAAGGTGAGAGGACATTTGTCTTAGTCAGTTTTGGCTGCTATAACATAATACTATAGACTAGGTATCCACAGAAATTTATTTCTCACAGTACTGAAGGCTGGGAAGTCCAAGGTCAAGGTGCTGGCAGGTTTGGTGCCTGGTGAGAGCCAGTTTCCTGTCTTCTCCCTCTGTCCTCACAAGGTGGAAGGGGTGAGGGAGCTCTCTGGGGCCTCTTTTATGAGGGCACTAATCCCATTCATGGAGGCTTCATCTTCAAGATCTAATCACCTCCCAAAGGCCCCACCTTGGGGATTAGAAATCAACATATGATTTTTGAGGGGACACAAATATTCAGTCTACAACAACATTTTAATTCAAATTCATCTTCTCTCTTTTCTCTTCCATGGCCCCAACAGGAAGCACTGCCTCCCATTCTGTAACTCGAATGATCATTTTGCCAGTAACCTGGTGGGCCACGGAAGACGGGCCAATCTTTGGACTAAGGCAAAAGCACCTAGCTTGCATCTACCAAGAAATGAAAGAAAAAAGTTGACCTGCTTACTTTTTGGGAAAGCCCATTCATTCATTTATTTAATAAATACTTACTGAGCACCTACTATGTGTTAGGCATTGTGCTACACTGTGGGAATACAGCAGGCATAGGTGGTCCTGACCCCTTGGCGCTTAGTGAAGGAAAGCCAGACACCAACTTACATTGTGTACGGGAGGCTTCATACTCAGAGGACCCACTGGGCACAGTCACAGGTTGATTTAAAAGTCCGATACTACCCACCCTCATTCTATCAAGAGCTATTCTATTTTCATTTGGTGGGGCCACCACGAGCAGCCACTTGTTCAGAAACAGAATTTCTGATCCTGGGAAATGGCAAACATACTAACACAGGACAACAACCACAAAAATTAAAACAGTAAGTGGGTTTCAGCATTCAGTTCCAGGTTAATGAAGCTAGCAATGTGGCAAGAATGCAACGTAGAAATCTTCCCAAAGGTTGGGAGAGGTACAGTATAGTGATTGATGGTTTTACCAAGAATACAAATAGCAGGGAGGAATGAGTAGGGCTTTTGAAAAAATGCCAAAAATGAGGCAGCACAACAGAGATAAATAAAATACACAGTAAAGAGGCAAAATAATAAAATACTGCAATTTGGCCTCCCAGCATGAAGGAGGGAGCTGAGACTATAAGAACGGATTAGAATTCATGAGTCATTTGTATGGAACCTGCTGGTTGGAGAGGCTGGAGCCAGCCGATTGTGCTCCCTTCCAACCCCGAGATCCCTGCAGAATAGACCCACTCTCTCATTCTTTCTCCTAGGAGGCTCACCATTTCTTCTTCTCCTTCTCCTTCTCCTCCCCCCCTCCTCCTCCCCTTCCCCTCCCCTCCCCCTCCCCTCCCCCTCCTCCCCCTCCCCCTCCTCCTCCTCCTCCTTCTCTTCCTCCTCCTCCTTCTTCCTCTTCTTCTAGCAGCAGGTATGGGCCTGGCACTGTGCTAGATGTTCACCTGTATCTCAAAGCCCTGCAAGGAATGAATGAGGAAACCAGAGATGTGGAGTGACCTGCTCTAAGGCAACTCTGCTAGCGTGGAGGACACGGCTAGTCCCAGTCTCTCTGACTATGTTTTGGTGCCCTTCCTACTATGGTCCAGCACTTCTTGTGTCCTGTGGCTTCCTGTACACTTTGACACTTGACAAATGACCTCTGTTTGAGAGGCAAAGCGAATACCTCGAAAAAGTGAGCACCAGGATCCAAAGAGCCTACACATATCCCTTTCCTTGCATAAAAGGCAGGGACATCCTTTTAATTACCTACTTCTGGGGCTGCCTTAAATCAGGGTCTGCTAAGGGTATTATTTAAGAAACAGGTTCATCTTGTCATACCGGAAAGTAGGAACGTCCTTAAAACAAAACAAAACATAACAAAACAAAGAACTGTACGTTGATTGAGGGTATGTCAAAGGGAGACAGGAGTCAGCCGAAATAACTCTCAATGGTAAAAGCTGAAATAATTTGAGCTGCAAAATAAAGTACAATTGGATTATAACCCAAAGTATAAAATAAATATCCAAGGGTTAAACTAATGTAAATAAATGACTGAGTAAATAAACAAACTAGGGAGAAGAGACTAATGTCCGGTGCAGAAGAATTCTAAAAAGTTTATGTGGCTCTTCACTTGCAGGGAGGCGGGCAGCCCTCCCCACTCTGTAGATGTAGGCAGCGCATAGTGACTGCTTTTCAGTAGAGAAATCTGACAGACGCCACCTCAGCCAGATAATCAAGGTCACCATCCATAGAGTGAGTTGTGTTCATAGTATGCACTCTTGATATCATGGGACAAAATGGCACTTTACGTCTGTGATCTTCCTCCCAACCCCCCACAATCCCAATAGAAGGACATCCGACAAAGTACCTGCCCAGGATTCCTCAAAACTGTGAAAGTATCAAACACAAAGGAAGCCTGAGAAACTGCAGAGCCTAGCAAAACCTAAGGAGACATGATGCCTATTTTGTAATGTCTCCTGGATGGGATCCCAAAACAGAAAAAGGACATCAGGCCTGGCCGGTGTGGCTCAGTGGTTGAGTGTTGATCTATGAACCAGGAGGTCACAGTTCGATTTCTGGTCAGAGAACATGCCCGGGTTTCGGGCTCAATCCCCAGTGTGGGGTGTGTAAGAGGCAGCTGATCAATGATTCTCTGATCATTAATGTTTCTTTCTCTCTCCCTCTCCCTTCCTCTCTGAAATCAGTAAAAATAGATATTAAAAAAGAAAAGGAAAAGGACATCAGAGTAAAACTAAGGGAATCTGAGTAATATAGGGCTTTTGTTAAAAATAATATCAATACCTGTTCATTAATTGTAGCAAATGTACGATATTAATGTGAGATGTTAATAACAGTGAAAACTAGCTGTGGGGCATATGGAAACTCCCTGTACGCACTTGTCAATTCTCTCTAAATCGGAAACTGTTATAAATAGTAAAGTTTATTTAAAAAAACAACAACGGGTTCAGTTCTATTAGCAAGGTATTTTGAGCATGAATTTAAACTGTGGGCAGGAATGTCACCCCCTGTGATGTTGCTTATTGTAACTCCAGTCCTGTTCTTAACCATGAGCCATAGCAAGGGCTGTCTGGGCTGCCTCAGGAGAGGTTCTGTGGAGGAGGCAGCCCCCAGGGGACAGGAAGTCCCAGGCTTTGGAAGTGTAGCCAGCAGGTATTCAATCATTTTCTCATCCCCACCTCCAGCCAATAAAACTCCAAACTGAAAACCTCCCTCAAAAAACAATCAAAAGGTGATTTAGGCCTAACTTTCCTCAAAATATCAAAGTACCTTGTAATCTAGATCACAGTGGATAGTCCTTGTCCGCTGAAACTCAAATGAAATGAAATTGAATGTCAATGCCACCCCAAGTGCAGGAGTCACCTCTGCCCCTGAAGACCCCCCTGGGCATCCTGGAGCGAGGTTTCTTTTCTTTATTGTTGAAAGTATCACAGATGTTCCTCTTTTTTTCCCCATTGCCCCCTTCCACAGGGTTTCCCCCAACCCCAGGCCTTCAGCAACCTATTGTCTGTGTTCATAGGTAATGCATATATGCATGCAAGTTCTTGGGTTAATCTCTCCCCCTCTCCCACTCCCTCTGAGATTCCTCAGTCTGTTCCTTGTTTCCATGCCTCTGGTTCTGTTTTATTCATCAGTTTATTTTGTTCATTAGATTCCTTATTTTCCTTGTCACTTCGGCCTGAGCTCCTACACCTCCCCATCCTAGGCACGTGTCCTTTTGGTTTCCACCTCAACCCTAACATGCCATTTCAGCCCCTTTCCTTAGATTTCCACTGCAACTCACTCACACCAACGTTTTTGGGTATGTAGCAGACGTTTTGAAAGGTTTAAGAATTTGGAGATTTACATCAAAGGAGTGCAAAAATCTTTTAAAAATTTAATTCCAGCCAAAACCGGTTTGGCTCAGTGGATAGAGCGTCGGCCTGCGGACTGAAAGGTCCCAGGTTCGATTCCGGTCAAGGGCATGTAACTTGGTTGCGGGCACATCCCCAATGGGAGGTGTGCAGGAGGCAGCTGATCGATGTTTCTCTCTCATCGATGTTTCTAACTCTCTATCCCTCTTCCTTCCTCTCTGTAAAAAATCAATAAAATATATTAAAAAAAATTTAATTCCAGACAGTCCCATTTCTAAAGAATCTTTTATCTTGCTCATCTTGCTCAGCTGTGCACTCTCTTCCCCAAACTCCTATTTGTCCTTTATGAAGAATAGTTTTATTTTCTCTTTTTTCTTGCCTTCTTCCAAGTGGCCCTCAGCCAGCAGACTTCTCAAGACTATTTTCCTCATTACTCCTGGAAGAG
The DNA here is from genome assembly GCF_963455305.1 of Plecotus auritus. Taxonomy (NCBI): domain Eukaryota; kingdom Metazoa; phylum Chordata; class Mammalia; order Chiroptera; family Vespertilionidae; genus Plecotus; species Plecotus auritus. The sequence goes on from NC_137776.1 coordinate 47,098,739, forward strand.
TAACAGTGCCAACTTTAGGTGGGACACTCAACCTTCCTGACGTGACAGTCTCATTTGTAAAATGGAAGTGGAGATAATGCCAGCCTAGTGAGGATCAGATGTGACAATATACCTGAAAGCGTTTTGTATCCTAAGAAGTGTTTGTACAAACAACCCAAATGTCCATCAGTGCATGAGTGGATCAAGAAAATATGGTATATCCACATAATGTAATAGTATTCAACCATAAAATCAGTGGCGGAGCTGGAAGTTGAACCCAGCCTGGGGTCTAAAACCCTGTGTTAACCATTTAGGGTGACATGAGTCCACCTGTGTTCAAGTCTTAAAGCCCCTCTCCCCTCTCAGGCTCCCTGTGCTGTATACCACTGATTTGGGGGGATGATGTCCTGACTCATATCCTTTAGCCTGGTTGCTGCACACTCTCAGTTCATAGCCGTGGGTGGCCATCCCCAACTGATGTTTAACGTTAAGCCTGTTTATCCTATTGAGTAGGGTAGTGAGATTGAGATGAGTAGCTAACAGTGGGTCTTCAGCTGAAAAGTCATGAGGTGGAGTCAGGACCCAAGAGGCCATGTGAAAACTGGAGTAATGAGGGAAAGCAATTGTATGTAATCTGAGAGGCTGGGTGTTAACAGAGCAGAGCCTGCCAAAGCAGGGTGGGGGTGGGCAGGGGTGGGGAGAGAGAGAGAGAGAGAGAGAGAGAGAGAGAGAGAGAGAGAGAGAGAGACTGCCTTGGGTGCTGTCCTGGTCAGCCCAGGTCCCATAGTAGATGTCTGGGTGCCTGTGCCTCTCAGTCAGAAGATGGTAGCTGAAAAAAAGGAGAGTCTATGTATTACAGGATAGACACAGAGGAGGGTTTTATAGCAAGTGCTCAGGAATGTTAGTTATATGCTCTTATCTCCTCCCAGGTTTTTCTTTGATCCCTACCTGTCAGGATATGGCTGGGGCCCAGAAGTACAAAGGGATAAGCAACTAAAAATAGATGGGTTGCTGAGGCAGGGCTGAGGTTGGGCTACAGTTGGTGCCCCCCGCCCCTTTCCTTTCTCCCATGCTCCTTCCCTTCTTCCCTCTCGCCTGCCTCTTCCTGCAAATTGAATGCCTACAATGTGCCCAGCACAGATGCTGCAGATGTAGTGCGGATAAGACAAACAAGATTTATGGGCCCTACATTCTAATGGGGAAGACAGATGGTAAACAAGCAAACAAAGAATAAAAGCAGAGGATGTGACAGAGATGGACTGAAATGGGCCTGCAAGTGTCACTCCCATCCATAGTCTTTCCAGAGGTCAATCACACAGGGCCCCACTCTTAGTTTAATGCTCAGCTGTCTTGAAATTTTCCCTAATGTTTTTTAATAATTTGCATCATCATTTTGCACTGTCCCTGGTCCTGCCTGGGGGGAGAGGCAGTAATGGGGTGGGCCAACCTGGGCATGAGGAAGCTCGAATCACCTAGTCCACACAATCGCTTTCTCATGTGGCAGTTGATAAACGAGGAACGAGAGGGGGCTGTGGTGTGTTGTGTTGTTCTGCCTAATGGCAGGGACTTGGGCATTATTCTTGAGGGCCTGCCTGCCTCTATACAAATCCCTTGTAAGAATGAGAATGTCAAGGGAGGTAAGGGAATCCATGTGGAATTGGATTTTTTCTTTTGTAGTTGTTACATAAAGTTTTATGAAGAAATCACTTTCTCCCTTTTTACAGCACGCATGGAACTTCACAGAAATGTGTCAGTGACAACTGAAATGATTTCACGAGCCACCTGGGCGGGAGTCTCCCACCCCAGTGCACCTAGTCTGCTCGAGCAGGGCACCCGAGCGCCTGCCAGGGCTGCTGCCAGCTGTTGGCCGGGAAAGGCAGAACCAGTTGCCCATATTGAAAAGAAATTCACAAGGAGGTCGATCTGCCCTCCAAGAAGTGTCTGGGTAAAAGAAAACTACCTGGTTTTCAAAAAATACTGAAATGGTTGTATGGTGAGGGGAGATAGATTCCTTCTAGAAACAGAAATCCTAGTTGCTTTTGCAGATTACATTTCAAGCAAGCAATTCCAGGAGTAAAGGGTGTGGGTTATTAAATGTTAACTTTGATCCAGAGTTGGGGCGGTTCAGTGTTTCAGTATATCGCCGTTGCAATCATTTTAGAAAGTTCCCTCTCCCTGTTGAGAAGGGTGGGGGATGCAGCTGAGTGAAGAGATTTTGTATGTGTATGTGCTCATACTAGGCTACGTGTCTTAGTGGCCAGCGAAACAAGTGTTTGCTGAATTTCTTACCTGTAGAGATATTTTCTTCCACATATCACATTGTTTTGTGTGCATCATGTGTGCAGGGACTTCTTATTTTTCCATTAGCTTTTTTTTTTTTTGGTGGGCGGGGGGAGGACATTTGATGTTTTTTATTTCTCATCATCTAGATAGATTTGAAGCCCATCCCGTGATGGGAGAAAAATTAGCAGACAGAGGTTGAAGGCAAGCAGCTCCAGACAATTATAGAAATCACGTTAGGGAAAAAATTACGTCTTCAAGAAACTCCACCTCTTATCTGGGTGGAGAAACAATTAGAGAACAATACGAGACAGTATATAATCAAGTGCTAAATTGTGTGGTGCGGATAATGAGTGCTATAGGGATTCAGAGAAAGGGAGCATAAGACTATGGAACAATTCACAGCGTTTTGTGCCGCCAGACAATCCTACTGCCAGGGAGAGATGTCTGCCTTTTCTTTGAGAGTTGATTGTGAGGCTCATCTGGCCCACTTTGTGAATCTATCACTAATGGGCAAGATCAGGTCTTTTGTATGTTCGATTGCATATTGGTTATGATGGAGCCTGGACAAATGGCGTGTGGAAACCAGTAGCTTAGAGTGAGTCCTCCCATCCAGGCGAGCATGCCGCCAAGATGGTCTCTGCATGACAAGCACCCGCTTCAGTCTCCCTGACAACAATTTCTGCAGAGCTGAAAGCCATTAAGGGGTGGATCTCTACAGTGATAGCCTACATTTTCCAAGGCATAAATCTTTTCTGCTACAGAGGTTGGCGGCTGAATTTCAGTTTCCTTGCCACCCCCCACCGTCCCCCCCGCCCCCCATACTCCGCTCCCTTCACACTTTTCACAGAGCAGCTCAAAGGCTAGTAGCAGCTGATGGGGATGGTAAATATTTCTGGTAGAGTGTGAGATGGTGGGTGGAAATCTCTCCCAATTTATAACAAGACATCACCTTCTCAGTGTGAAGGGTTAAAATCAGTCAGGCTGTGAATGTCTGTAGCTTTCAGCTGTTCCCCAGGAAGTGTGATACCTAGAGATTTTGAAAGATCCTGACATACCCGAAGTTTTGACACACTTACATCCTAAAAGAGAAATTCTCCACCAGGTAAATATGGACCATTTTCTCTGACAGATGGAGGTGAGAGCAAAACGCTGCAGGAGAGTCGAACCAGCCTGAGCAATGAGTTTGAATCTATATTCAATTCCAGCTCCAATCAAAGAATGTCAATGAATTAAGACCTGTTTAGCTGGTCTGTCAGCAGGATTGTTAAACAGTTCCTCATCGCCTGTCATTGACACCAATTGGCTGAACACATTTGTCAAACATGGTTTGTAATGGACGTGACCTCATAAGAGGACACCCCCCCCCCCCCTTGTTTTACGTTGGTTTTGTCCTTTCTCTACAAAGTGTGGAAACAAGGGCAAGTGCATAGAGGCCCAGCAGGCATGACTACAACCAGACTCTAACATGTGTGTGTTTTAAAGTTATTTTTGTAAGAAATTCTTTTCTACCTCAGTGGATGAAAATAGGTGATCAAAGAATATTTTATGTTCACTGTCCAAAACAACATTTCTGGTTTGTTTGTTTGTTTGTTTGTTTTTCAGGATCTGAATCGTCATTGAGTGGAATTAGGCTTTGAAATAGCATCTTGCATTCAGGAGCTCCCTGCCCCACCCTTTTGACCATGAACATGAAGACGTTAGTTAGCAACTGATGATAATACTGATAGCTGATATTTCTTGAGCCCTTACTTTAATATACAGATACCCAGTTTCTCACAATCCTCACAACCATGATGTTCCTCATTTTATTGGTGCAGAAGTAAGGCATAAAGGATAGTAATTGCCCCAAGTTACAGTAGCTGAGCTCCATCCCATGCAATTTGAAGTCAAATTCATGCACATGGCTGCCATGCTATTCCGTACTACCTGTTGGGTTGGGTTGGCAGGTTTTGATGCGCTGTGGAAAAATCTCCTGCAAACCTGAATACAGTTGAGAGCATCAATAGCCAGGTCCAATGGGCAGTGGGAGCTGCTTCTATACGAGCAATGTGATTAAGCAACACCCAGTTTTTCATGAGATGAATGTATTAAGTGGTCTGCTTGTCCTTATAGTGAATGCATGGTCTAAGTTCTCCTTTCCCCAGGAATGTGAGCAGTTTATAGCTGGTTAAGATGATAGTCCCCTAAGTTTTGCACTTACCAGAGACAGAACTTGCATCAAGGAACCTCTCTATGAGCAAAAAAAGACAAACTTGAAAGTTTTCTCAAAAGAGTTGATTAAATATAAGTGTAGGCTGGATGACTACTTCTAATCACTTATTCAGGACCAGTGAAGTCACTTGTTTGATCCTATTTAAATAGTGAAAGAAGGTTTTCACAGATCAACCAATCAAAGCCTGCCACATGCTTGAACAACACAATCATTATGGTACATGTCAGATTTGCCCAGTTATTATCTGACTTGCTAAATTTGCCCTGGTCCTTCCCACATATGCCTGTAACCCCTCATCTTCCCAGTAAACATATGCAGCAATTTTTCATACCCAATAAGCAAAAACCACTAAGTATTGATTTTCCTTCAGTGAATGAACCCAGATTTTCCCTTAAGAATTCAAGTTAACACAGTAGAAAGACTATTAACCTATCATATTTCTGGAAGGATTAGTACTGATTTTTATTAGATACCTAAGTTAAATTCCTTTAAGCCCATTTTTATTGTTCTTACAGGATTGGATCTGCCAAGTGTTTACTTTCATGATTTTTAATGGACTTGCCTGGTATGGCAGGAATGGATGTGAAACTCATTTCTAAGGAACTTGTCTTATCACTCATGTGGTCCAGCCGCACCCTAGAGAGATTTATGGGTTAGCAGTCTTGTCATAGCTGAAGTGAAAAGCTAGCTAAAAAGAAAGCTGAAACTTCCTTACAAATGAAGTGGCCAATTAGCTGGGGTGAAAAGGAAACATCTAAGTGCTTATTTCACTAACTTATCATTTTCAAGCCGTTATCAGGACAAGCAGAACTTTCTCCAGCCTGATTTTGATGAATGGGAGTCGTCATTGTAATTACTTGGCTGTATGTGGGCTGAACGGACATTTGAGGGTTTGCATCAGCATCAGTTAGAACCAGCATCTGATGGAACATATCAAGACCAACTCTAAATCCATTCCCTTATTTGGGGCCCCTCTTGTCCTGACTTTCCAAACTTGTTGGAACCGTGCTGTCAATAAAAATGTCACTAGCAGGAAAGAACGCCTCACAAAGACTTCAGTGTTGCCTCATTTGTGAAGGAAGTTGCCAAACACCTTGGAAAAGACAGCTGCCAGGTACTGCATTTCTTACAACAAATGAAAGCTCTCCCTGGAGCATTTTCCACTAACTGCCTTTTGCCTCATCCAAGACCTGCCAAGGAAGCTCATATGTAGGCAATAACTCACTCTTGTCTGGCTTTGTTTTCTTGTCTCTAGGACTGAAGGGAGTAACCAGCTTGAACCTTAGAGAACTTCCCAGTTAATACCAAAAAGCAATCAACCAATTCAAACTTTTGGTAAAGGAAGGCAGAATGGTGGTTAGCTTTCTTCCCTCCTGCCTTGGATTAAACGCCACTTTTATTTGCCTAATGTAAACTTAGATCCTGTGCCCCCAATCTGTGTATTCATTTTTTAACTCCTTCTGCTTTATTCAGTATCTCTTCCCATTATGTCATTTTTCAGGGTCTAGAACTGAGCCAAATCTGTGAACCATTCAATAAACACTTAGTGCATACTGATTAGGTGTAAGGCACTGTGGAGGATTAAAGATGGCTGCAAATGCTTCTACATACCTTCTATTGAGAAGTGGGATTTTTGCCCCCTCCCTTGAGTCTGGGCAGACTTTGGGACTGCTTTGACCAGTAGAATATAGTGAAAATATTGCCGGGCCAGCTTCAGGGCACAGGCCTCAAGAAAGTGACAATTTTTACTTTCTGTCTCTTGGAGCACTCTCTCTGGGAGCTCTGAGCTGCCAGAGGGAGTTCTACCGCTGGAGAGACCACAAGTAGGTGCTCTGGTCCCCAGTCCCAGCTGAACCTGGGTTCCAGATCCGAGAGTGAAGTTGTTTTGAACATTTCAGACAAGCCCACTTGACAGCTGAATACATCACTATGTGGAGAGAAGGCTCACCTACCTGAGCCCAGCCCCAATGTCCAACTCACAAAAGCATAAGCTGTAGTGATTGTTATTTTAAGCCACCCAACAACCCAATGTTGGAATAAATGTTTTGCTGAAATGTGAACTCTAAGTCTGCTTTGAAACACTGAAGTGACAAATAATGAGCTAATGTGGGTAGAGAGCTGGCACATAGTAAACACTCAGCAAGAGGGAGGTTATGTAAGTATTACTGTAATATCCCAGCTATTCTCCTTGTTCCTAGCTTTCCCCCCTTTGCTTCATGTTCCACATCACTGCCAGAATCAACTTCCCAAAGCACAGTCATATGTTTAACATGGCATGGCAGGTACTGCCAGTTGTCACTCCAATAACAAACCCTGTCTCCTTCCTCAGTAATAGAACCTTTGAATATTCCTTGGGTATATGGAGGCATGGACTAAAGACTACATTTCCAAGCCTCCCATGCAGCTGGGTGGGGCCATACAACTAAGTTTTGGCCACTGGTAGGTAAGCAGAAGTGGTTGTGTTACTTCCAGGAAGTATCCATCAAGGGAGTGCTATGCTCTTATTCTTTGTGCTGCATGGAGTATGAATATGTTGCCTGGAGCCCATCCACCATCTTGGAGTAGGCTAGAAGGATCACATCCTTAGGGTGGCAGGAATAAAGCTGAAAGGACTGTGGGATCCTGACTCATCTACGAAATTGCCTTAGCAGCCTGGGTTCTCATTTCTAGATTTTCACATGAAAGAAAAAAGCCTAGTAGATTTACACTCCTCTTTTTAAATTGTTGTCAAATGTAGCTTTACCTAATTTGAACTAAAACATCTACTACACATTCGGTGCAGATTATATAGGTGAATAGAATGAGGCTTCTGCTCTTCTGGAGTTCAGTCTTTATAGATGGAACAAATATTTATTTCACACTTTCCATGTACCAGGGACACCTTTTCATTCATCATCTCACCTTGTCTTCACAATGGTCCTGTAAAATAATGATTGATGATTCATTCTGAAGAAGAGGAAGGTTCAGAAAGTGTAGGTCTTCTGTGTAGGGTCATGCTAGTAAGAGGGGAGCTCCAAGTCTTCACCCCTCTCTCTGACTCTGGTCCTTCACTGTTTCTGCCACATCAAATCACAATGAGGATATTATTGAGGTTCAATCAGTAAGGTGCCTTTTACACTGGACTTTGAGGAAAGTGTGCAGATATTTGAAAGACACAGATGGGGAAGGGACTTCCAGAAGGAAAGGACAGAACAAGCAGAAGTGTTGTGGAACAGGCATGATGCATTGGGAACATGGCAGCTTCTCCAGGGCTGCTGGAAAACTGGGTGAGGTCTGATGAGGACAAGCTCTGAACGTGAACGTTCTCTGCTTTTGTACCATGCCTTCCGACTTCCTCGTATTCTTGTGTATGCAGTGATATTTTTTTCTCCTGTATGCAATGAAGATTGTACTAGCTCCCTGTATCAATCAGGACACTTAAAGCTAGCTACTGTAACACTCTCCAACTCCGGGTTGTTTAACACAATAAAGGTTTATTTCCTGCTCTTGCAAAGCCTAAAACAGTCATTGGGGGTCAAAGGGGGCGTGTCATAAGAGGGGGATTCTGGTATAAGCAGTGACTCAAGTTACCTTTGAGTGTACTTCATTTGTGGCACCACAATATTCTGAGGCCTCCTTGGAGTTCTTGTTGGACTCTTTGCATTCAGCTGGCTGACAAGTGATGACAAAGTGTGGAGGACTATGTGGCATTTCATGACCAGGCCGGAAAGTGGCATCGTTCACTTCTGTTCACATCCCATTGACCAGACTGAGCAACATGGTTCCAACCCAACGGTAAGGAAGAAGGAAATGGGATTAGCAATCTCCAGCTGGTCTCAGTCACACTGCTCGAACTTCTTCATGGAGGTGAGGTAGGGGTTTAATGAGATAATAAGTATGAAAGTACTCTATAAAACTCTGGGTGTATAATTTACATCAGGTTATATTCCTTCAGGTTCATATGTCCAAATCCTACCTATTTTCACATGTCACCTTCTCCACGAAGCCATTTTGCATTCCACTCTGTTTCTCTCTTTCCACACCTCACTAGGTGATTATCTGTCTTCTAACCTTTCATTGCATGACTCGAACCTTTTAATTTGCTGTATATGTCTTTTATCTCTTAAAAGGTCTGGCACAGTGTCTTGCATATACAGGATGGGGCAAAATAAGTTTATAGTTGTGAGTATGCAAAACACAGAATTTATTCTTATATTATTACCAATTAATTACTGTATTATTTTTCATACGAACAACTGTAAACATACTTTTGCCCCACACTGTACAGTGCGTGAGTTTTGATAAGTGATTGATACATTAGAATAAAAAGAGCGATAAAAAAGATTCAACCTCTAGGGTAACTGGCATATTTCCCCCAAACATAACTGAGTCTCTCATTACTTTTTTCTCCCAACTTGCTTTATAAGGATGACATAATGTTGAACCAAGCATGAAAATGGAAACCAAAACTGTATAAATTGATCATAAGCACTGGTTGGTGTATTATGTATCCAGCCAAGAGAGAAAGTAGGGACTGTAATGTAGTGACACCTGCCCGTGGTCAACACTGGACAGGCATCGCTCATTTGGCTTTGTCTTTCTCATAGTATCAGTCTCCTGGCTGCTTGAGGGACTGGGAAGGAGAGTCTGGGTTGCTTTTGGTAAAGACATCATCAGGGGCTTTGGAAATACTGGTAACTGGGTTGTCTTGCCTACCTTGATGGAGCTTCTGGGTGTCAAGGAGACGATGCTGTCAGAGGGAAGCCTGTCCTTTTCTACTTACCACTCTTTTGGGATCAATTCTGGTGGTTTATGAGTGTTCATGGTGAAAAGTAATTTACTTCCCACTCTACAGACTTAATTGCATATTTTGGTCTTAAGAACTCCAACATAGGTTCTGGTATACTCATTTTATTCTATTTTCACGTGAAAGATAAATTAAGTAAAACGTTTTTCACTTTCCAAAAACCACTTTACTAATTGATTTACATACAATCCTTTAAATAATGAAATCATCTATTGTACTTAGAGTGTGATTCCCTTTACAAATACTCAGTTTACAAGACAGCATTTTGAAAATTCTTGTATCATATAAACTCGTGCACTTACTTGGGGTAAAGACTGGTTGGGTTTTGGAAGGTAGCCAGTCTGACTTCTAGCAGCCCACCTCTAATTCTTCCTATTTTTAAATAAAATAATTGGCTCCACTTACTCTTTTCAACTTTATTTTCCCTTTAGGTAAACGCATGACTCAGATGGATGTGCTGGAAAAAATGCACTAGGAAATCCTGACCAGGGTGCAATCAGTCACTGTTAATGCTCGTAAGTATCAAAACTACTTGAAGAAATACAGCTACTTATAAATGGGCAATAAAGTTGAATTCATGAAGCAGTTCCTTCTCCATGGGCAATTTCTTGGTGCTGGAGAACCAGAATTGCATGCAGACTATGAGTGTCAGAACTCCACAGCACAGTTAACACACTTTAGAGAACAGATATTGAATTTTAGCTGAGTCTAGCATCATCTTTTTCAATTCCAAGGACAGCTTGTTAAATCATAAAATATTTTGAAATATAAAGCTCTTGTCTTTGAGAGATCTTTTTTTCTCCCCTTTAAGATCAATATCTATGAAATACTATGTGAAGGAGTTGGCAACTTTAAAAACCAGAGGATATCTAGTGGCTAGTTTCAAATTGATATTCAACCTTTTAAAAATCAATGATCAAAGTTATAAAAAATGGGATTCGATGTTTAGGGAGCATCTCCTTAACCATGTAACCTGCAGATAGAGTAATTAGAATCTGGTTGATATGAAAGGAAATGAAAATAACACAAATCATTTGATGAAATCATCCTCATAGAATTCCAATTTAACTCAAATAATAAGTATTTGAATGGGTCTCCTGTGTGCATATTTTTAGTTTTTTATTCTCTAAGTTATAAGAGAGTTGCTTTCATGCATGTGAAATGCAATTCTCTTTTTGTGAAAACTTGACATAATGCTTATACATTTGATTTGATTGCATTTGCGTGTTCATTAATGAAATTGAAACATGTGGCTTCCCCCAAGGTTTACAGACATATCCCTAATTAACTGTTGGCATTTTCTCACATTACATGTTAGTGTAACTGAGTTCGGCCAATTTCTTAATGAAATAGGAAAAAAATGAGCAGAGGAGGGGAAAAGGTTCTGCCCGTTCAGTACTGATTGGGGATCTATTGGCAGCTGGAAGGCGCCAGGCAATGGCCCTTGAAATCTCTGTTTTTCTCTTGAATTCAAGCTTCCAGAAGAGACCTGTAAGACTCAAGTGATATGGACTCAAGAAAGAGGGGTCCTCCAAGAGGTAGTAGATATCACTCTACTGGACCAAAAACTGCAAATCAAAGGAGACTCTTGGTGTCCTAAGTATATTCTGTGTGTTTCCTGGGTGTTTTCTTTTGAAAATATGTTTTTATTTATTTTAGAGAGGGGAAAGAACACAGAGAGAGGGATAGAAACATCAACGATGAGAGAGAATCATTGATGGGATGCCTTCTGCACACCCCTACAATCCGGGCATGTGCCCTGACCAGGAATCCAACCATGATATCCTGGTTCATGATTCGACGCTCAACCATTGAGCCACACCAGCTGGGTACCTGAGTGCTTTTAAAGATTCTAGTAATGATGTGAGAGAAAGGTCTAAGAACTTGGAAGGAGAAAACAGAGCTTTCAGCCCTTCTGTGGCCACTTTTAAGTGCTGTAATCTTACATGAATCAGTGAATGTGAGTGTATTTCTTCATAGAGCCATGGTAGGGGTTTAAGTGCAATAATTATACACTTAGTCAGTCCATGTTTGCTGAATCAGTACATGACTTTTTTGGGGGGGGGAAATAAAAGATAGAAAAATGAAATGTGTGAAGGAGGTGGTGAATAAAATAGACAAAATAGATTTTTTTAAAAAAATATATTTTATTGATATTTTACAGAGAGGAAGGGAGAGGGATAGAGAGTTAGAAACATCGATGAGAGAGAAACATCGATCAGCTGCCTCCCGCACACCTCCCACTGGGGATGTGCCCGCAACCAAGGTACATGCCCCTGACCAGAATCGAACCCGGGACCCTTCAGTCCGCAGGCCGACGCTCCATCCACCGAGCCAAACCGGTTTCGGCTAGACAAAATAGATTTAAGTAGAGCTAACTTTTCAAATAAAATAAAATGTGTAAAGTCCTACTTTTTTTTGTCCTTTACAGATTAATATGAAGATATCTGACTAAAATAAATTTAAGAACTCCCTACTTTTATTTTTGCTTCTTTCATATTATACTTGTTTTTCCATACCCTAGAACTGGATTGGTTATATTAATGAAACGGATAGGACAAATTCATAGCAATCAGGAAAATTTCCATTTTAAAAACGCCAGCTTTTATTTTCATGGCATCAAATGAAAAGAATTTGGTTGACAAATTAGCGAGGCACCCATTTCTCATAATGGCTCTAATCCAGGTTCTTCACTGTGACCCCAGAATTAGGAGGAGAGGGGATCTGATCTATAAACTCCTGAGAGTTCAGCCTCCCCCAAGTGCCTGCACCCAGGCATCTCCAGGTGGTCTCACACTGGGCATGGGGGATGATAGCCTGTGCGGACTCTGTAGAGGGTCATACTGCTAAGAAGCTGGACTGCCCTGAAAAACAGGATACTCAACCTCCAGGTCTGAAACCTTGGAGTGTGGGTCACTTCACCACAGGGTTTACTTGAGAAAAATGCGTTTGCTTTCACGTTATATTTACATGACTAAAGGGCTCATTAAAATGGTTCCTCTTGATTAAATGGAGAGTCTTCCCTGAAAACAAATTCCATTTTCTTCTCTTGAATGCAAAAACTGCCTGTCTCCCACAAAATAGCAAATTACTACTTCAAAAGACATGAAGGCACCCAGTTGCGATCCGATTAGGGCCACCTGGTTAGTGACTGTGACCCATTCTCACATCATAATCAGGGCTGCTTTGACTCCCTGGAAAACTCAGAGTTCTCATCCTAGTCGGAAGTGATTCTGCCCTCAAAATGCATCTATATAACAGGAGACCTCCCTCTTGTAAAGTTGCTTCAAATTTTGGCACTGTCTTTACTCTTTGATACATATAAGAAGAGGAAGTATCCTGCAAAAATGAAAACATTGAGAAAAGCCATTCCTATGAAAAAGAAAGAGCCATATTTTAGTCAATGCAAGTTGGCTATGAAAGCAAGTGGGCTAGCCTGCAACTTCAAATTGTTGCATTTGCCTGTGAGTGCAATTTTGAAGGGCAGGGAGAATATTTGAAGGAAGTGAAGAGTGCTTAGGTCGATGCAATCAGTGGGGATAAGGGAACCTGATGGGATGGCTTGCGAGGTGGAAAAACTTGTGCTTGCATAAAACATGACTGGATGCAGCAAATTTGTATGTCTAAAGAATGAAGTAGCAAATTTGGCAAAAGCATTATTATGTTTTTTCCTATGCTGAAAAACAGACTCCCAGGAACAGCAAAGGAATATGTTGTCAGGGAGCACAGAGGATATTCCCATTTCTCAGGAAAGGGACTTTTATACCTTCAGCATTCTGCAGAGGGAAACGGATAGTCTCAGTAGTGAGGCAATGAGGACCTATTGAAATAGCAGAGGGAAGAGATTCTTGAAGAATAGGAATTTGCCAAGGACACTGTTCTTCCAGCATTTACCACCATTTAACAAAGACTTTTATAATCAGTCATGCATGCAGGATAGGTTAAGAAAATATTTCAGACAAATGACCCTAATTTACATGTGGTCCCAAATCTTCAGGGCCATCAGGAAAGCTCTAACAGCCACAGGTGTGCCAGGAATGGAGGGGTCTGCACGGTGCTGTGGAAGGTCCCCTTGGTTCAGCTCATCCTGAAAATTCTCTGAAAAGGAAAAGCCACAACAGACATTTTATATCTGAGTTTGTTTGTATGTTTAAAATTCCATGTTTGTAAAATCATTTGTTATGTAAACACACGTTGTAAAATGTTCCCGTTTTATCTTTGTTTCATGATCACTTTGATATTTTTATTATTCAAAGGGCAGTGGAGGAACACAGCTCCAATTATTATTTTTTTTTATTTCAGAGAAGAAAGGAGAGAGAGATACAGAAACATCAGTGATGAGAATCATTGATTGGCTGCCTCCAGCACGCCCCCTACTGGGGATTGAGCCTACAACCCGGGTATGTTCTCTGACCCGGAATTGAACCCAGGACCCTTTGGTCCACAGGCCAAATCTCTATCCATTGAGCCAAACCGGCTAGGGCCAGCTCCAGTTTTTAACAGTGTGTGCAGGACATAAGGTTTTAGGTTCTAAATTAGAGTGTGCTCAGTAGGAAGGTTTTAAACAGGTGGGACCGCAGGGAAACCTCAGGGCAGCCCTGGAGGCAGGTATTCTTCAGGTGAGGAGAAAACTGGGCCCAGCCTATGGTTGGTCACTGAGCTTTAGTATTATTACTTTTTTAATTTTTTAAAAAATATGCTTTAATTGGTTTTTAGAGAGAGAGGAAGGGAAAGTAGTTAATACAAGTCTGTCTGACTCCCAAACCTGTGTTCTTTCCTATCTTAGAAGACTGCCTTCTAGGAATTGTGGTTAAAAAGTACTTTACGACTTTCAGCCTGACTGACATTCCTAATAACAGCTGCACGCCCATAGGTGCGCACACCTACCTCCTGCACACACACAGTCTAACGCGTGTCTTGGGGATGCTCCCTGATTTACACCTCAATTATCTAATTTCAATTATTTGGAAATCACAAAGCACTTCAAGGTTATTCTAATGAATAATGCTCCCGAGAGGCAAAGTAACATGGAAAACAAAAGAATGTGCTTTGGAGAAAGAGCTGAGGCACATTAAAGCACAGATAGGAGATGGCAAAATCAAAGCCAGGTAATCAGTCATTAAATTAGCCATTTAATTCTACCAGCACTTGTTAAATACCTACTGTGTGCCAGGTCTAATGCTTGTCCCAAACCAGATTTCCCCAAATTCTTTTTTTTAAAAAATATATTTTATTGATTTTTTACAGAGAGGAAGGGAGAGGGATAGAGAGTTAGAAACATCAATGAGAGAGAAACATCGATCAGCTGCCTCCTGCACGCCCCCTACTGGGGATGTGCCTACAACCAAGGTACATGCCCTTGACTGGAATCGAACCTGGGACCCTGGAGTCCGCAGGCCGACGCTCTATCCACTGAGCCAAACCGGTTAAGGTTAATTTCCCAAAATTCTTAGCTCCTTTTTAAAACTTGACAGAATGAAAACAAATAAAGAGAGAGGGAGGGAGAGAGGGAGAGAGAGAGAGAGAGAGAGAGAGAGAGAGAGAGAGAGAGAGAGAGAGAGAGAGAGAATGTGTTTCTAGTTGCTTGTAAAAATTATTGCTTTCCTACACTGAACACTTATATATATTAAAAAACTAAAGTTCAAGGTTTGGCTTAAACAAAAGGGTTCTGAACTCTCTGTGATCTGGTTGGACCCAAAAATTTCCCCTAATTATTCAGTGTTTCTCTCCTTTCCCCTTGCCTTATTTCTGACTTTTAGAAAACTTAAGATCTGATACTTTGTAAGAGTATTTTTATGTCTTCCATTGAAAATGAGTAAAACTATATTGAATGAGAAGAATGCAACCTAGACAGGTTCACTTCCTAATGGAATTATTATTCTCATCCTATTAAAGTCTAATTTTTGTTCCAAATTTTGATAGTGTTTGGTAAAAACAAACAAACAAATCCTCCAAACATAGCATACTATTATGGTGCCCACATTTCATTTAACTTTTATTAATTTAGTAAATTTGCTTTTCATGAGTTCAGCTCTATTACAAATGAGAATGGTGGAAGGACTGGCAAAGCCAAGGTGAGGTGTGTGTGTGTGTGTGTGTGTGTGTGTGCGTGTGCCCCCCCCCCCCCCCCCCCCGTGCACGCATGTGGGTGTGACTGGAGGGTGTGAGTATGTGCAGGTGACTGTGGGATGTTTAATTAAAGATGGAGGCAGGGCTTGGCAGGGAGCCCTGTCAGTAAACAATGCAGTTTGTAGCCTACTCAGGAATTACCTGGGAAGTAGCATGACCTGGAAAGGCTGTGCATGAAGTAGCCCCGTGGCTGTCCAATGAAGTGTCTGTTGTCAGAAGGAAATGTGTACTTTTTGAGGTGAGATCAGTTCTGTGCTCTGAACCGAATGATTTTTCGTTTTTTGTTCTGATAACAAGCTGGTGGTAAGCTTCACTGAACTGAGAAATTGTAAACTCTTAGAAAAGGCTGTCTAAAGATAACAATTCAATGTTTCTCTGTAATGTATTCTGGATGAATCTGATAATTTAAAGCCCACTTCACCAAAATGGGAGTGGTGCTCGCGTCCTCTTTATCTTCAATTATGTCTAATCTGTTCCTAATTCAAACACTGTGCTGATGTTGTCAGATCAAATATAGATTTTAAATGTTTTATGCTTCTCCCTGGGAAGGTTTAAAATGTATGTGAGCTGTCTGTCAGGACTGTGCCAGTTGAATCTAATAAAGTTTTAGATAAATTTAAAGGAAATAAAAGAGTACTTAAAAATGAAATGATTCATGGTTCATGAGATGGAACATGTTTAATGAATGGCAGTTGGGGAAAAGTTATGGTAGAATCTCCGTGGATCACCTGCTTCACCTCTACCGAGCTCTCCTTGAATAAATACGTTGTGTCTTTCGGCTTACAAGGCAGGAGTTAGAAACCAATTTAAAAATCAAGTCATCTTTGGGCTTGTTGCAAACAGGGCCTCATAAGCAGATGGGCACAGGGCCTATAATCCATGGGTTTTCATTCCACACGATGACACTCCGTCATTGCAAGCAGATTGGAAAACATAGTTGCAGTTTTCAATCACTGAATAGGATGCAGTTGTTACTGTTATTGCATTTCCCCCCGCTGATTTATGTAGATGCACTCCACGTATCTGCGTGCTGCGGAATATCAAAGTGCAAACATGAATCTAATACTGGGCGTCGTTAGACCTGGGACCTGAGGGGCCAGTGCCAGGGTTGTATTTGTACATTTCTACCCAGATTAGACTTCTGAGATCTCTTCTTAACTTAGGGTAAGCAGGGAAGAAATGTTTTGTTAGAGCTCAGACCATGTTTCTAATCTTATGAAATAGTCAGGAGTGTTTAACTGGGGTTTAAAGGTGAAGGCGCTGGAGCAATTTGTCACCACATAGATTTTTCTTGGGTTTGCGTCTAATCCCTTTTGGACCATAGGGTATATCTTTTGCTGCCTTGGATGTCTCTCCAGGTTTGGTTTTGGAAGGGTTGTTCAGAGTATTCTTTAAATGTTAATTAGAATTTGTGCTTAAAAGCAAAAAGCTTTGAAATTTTAACACCATAATCCTTCTAGGTTCCCATCTCTCTCCCCCAAGTTTATCTTAAGAGCAAGAGAAATATTTTTATCTGGAGTAAGACCCTTGCATGGTAAAGAATAGTGGGACTAAGCTGATTCCTAGGAAGGGAAGAAAATCAATTTACTGATCTCCTAGCTCACTTGGCTTGACCCACTTACAAAGCTGATATTAAAAATCTGAGAGAAAGACATTTCCTTCACCTGTGACCCTCATTGCTTCTTCCTTTTCTTTGAAGTCTTAAGGTCAAATTCCTATAAACAAGCAATATGTTTTGCTCACACGCTCTCTGTAGGGATGCAAGAAAAATCTCTCCGTGTGTTTGCAGAGACATTTTCCTTTGATTTCTTTCTGACTGGTTTGTGTTTTCTGTCCATCTGAAGTGTCCAGCCCTGCACTGAGGAAACCATTCTGTTTTCTGGAAAGACGCGTTAGATTTTCCCACTGGGCACCCGTTATGACTTGGTAACCAAAGTGACATTCCAAATGGAAAGAAAAAGACAGATGTAGGCCTGAGGGCAGAGCACCTGAGACAGGCATGCTGGGGGCTCTCTCTAAGGGCATCAGAACACCTGGGGCGCCGAGCCTTAGGCCGAGAAGTGCTGCCTGTGGCCCTGTCGGAGCCTCGGTTATGCAATGTCTCTATAACTCATCTCTGAACTCCTTTCACAGTTTCGACCCCAGCATAAGTTCTGTCTACGAAAGCCCAGGAAGCAGGTTTATTTCCCTCTGGGTCCCCCTAGCCCCGTGGTCGGCAAACTGCGGCTCGCGAGCCACATGCCGCTCTTTGGCCCCTTGAGTGTGGCTCTTCCACAAAATACCATGGCTTGGGCGAGTCTATTTTGAAGAAGTGGCATTAGAAGAAGTTTAAAAAATTTGGCTCTCAAAAGAAATTTCAATTGTTGTACTCTTGATATTTGGCTCTGTTGACTAATGAGTTTGCCGACCACTGCCCTAGCCCATCTAACTGACTCAGAGTGGGCCTGCCTCGCCTCGGTTTCCGATCTTGGAGGGTAGCCCAGGTATTTCCTTCCAATTGGAAGTACTTTTCTGTAAGACTTTATTTTTTAAAAAAAGCCTGATGAACATCCTGGTCTCTAATTCTGAAGTTGTCATTTTGGGAAGCTTAGGGGTTGAAGGCTTTCTTTAAAAACCTAACCATTGTATAAAAACAACAACAACACTTTTCAAGTTTGACTAAGTTTCTTATAAGAAAGGGTGAGAGAAAAAAATAAAGAAAAGGAGAGACATGCCATGGGGTGTGTAGGCCACTGAGAGCTGACTCCGGTTACTGGTCTCCAGAAGGAGAAGGGAATGAGGAAACAAGCGTAAGAATGTCATGGAATGAAGGGCCAGGGAGTGAGTCACGCCTGGGAAACATTGCCCAGATGTCAGGAAATGTCACACCAGCATCTAACTGCAGGGATGTGTTCAGCGGGCTGTCAGGCTTCTAACATTAATTGATGCCCCCGAGCACAGCGTGGGGAAAATATACATTATGGTGAGGACTTTATTGCTATTTTTTTTTTTTTTTACAAAGTACATTGCATATTGACAAGCCATTTACACTTCCAGCCAGATAAGAGTTAATTTGGGGGTGCAGAATGTAATAAAATGACACTGCGGTTTTACAGAGTAAAGGCAAAATGGGAGGGAAGTGTAAATTGGCCAGAAGACTGAGAGTAGGAGAAAGAGAATTAGAATCCTGGGTAGAGGAATTAATTGTTCCAATGTGCTCCCATTAAGGCTAGTGAAAGAAATATACACACACGTATACAAACACACACCCACACACACCCAACACACACTATATATACATATATACACACAAACACACAACATATACACACACACATAAACACATATACACACAAATACAACATATACCCACAGATACACACAAACATACATACATTGCAGAAGGATGATGAAATAGATTATTTGTACAGAGATACGGAAAAGAACTTTTCAGAACATGATAGAGATCGTCCATATTCTTTGGTGTTGTTAGAAAGACATTTCAGAATGTCAGAGCAGAAGCACCTGGATGGAACAGCAGGAGTCCCGGTTGTTACAGAAGAGGCTGTTTGATGACTGTACACGGGACTAGAGGGTTCATGCAAAGGGGAAATTTTAATGATTCAACATCCACTTCTCGTGTGATGTTTCCACAGTGTCACCCCCAGGCCAGTATTTCTCTGACTCTGCTTGTAGGGAAAGAATTCAGCCAGCTCCTGGTCCGCAGTTACCCATCACACGCCAGGTCTGAATGTAGCCTGGTGCTGGGATCTGTAATGACAAAGAAAAAGTTTGTAATGTAATCCATCTCTTTAAAGAATTCTCATCCAAGGTTGAATACAAGATGGAATACCCCAAAGCAAGTATTGATCTGTGAGGCACGGTACTGTTCCATCCTTAGACAGGGACAAGTGGCCCTGTGCCGTGTGCACCAGACCTAGGCAGCCTTGGGTTTGGGGGCCTTTCCCCAAAATGTCAAAGTCCCCCCGCCCCCGAGGCCAGTCTGTCTGGGCAGGGCTGCCATGAGCCAGGAGCAGGGTTTGCACGGGGCCCCGTTTCTCTCTGTGGGGGTGCCCTGTGGGGCACCAGGCTTTGCTCCTGTGGGCCCTGTGTCTGGACTCTGGTGTCAGGAGGGTGCCCTGGCAAGCGGGTTAGTTCAGCTTTTCTTTCATCGGTTCATGTGAGATTTGACTGCTAGAGTGGGGCTGACGTGCTAATTGGAGTGACTGACTCCCACTGATGAGAATGAGGTTTGGGCTCTGGATTGATTACTGGAGGTTCGCTGTTGATTCCTCCTGACTTGTGCTGTGTGTGTTGGCTCCTACCGTGGTGCAACTTCTGGCCTATGGCACCTGACGGCGGCAGGGATGATGGAGGCATCCTTTACCCTATGTGTCCCCCTCTGCTGACTCCCAGGCTGGTCACCCATGTCCTCCACAGGCTTTGTGCCACATGGCAGGGTTTTTGAGATTATTGTTCCCTAATATCTGTGAGCCCTTCCAAATGATGTTGTCTCTTACTGTGGATGGACCTGGTCTATCTTGAACCATGCTGGCTGCGGGATGGATATCCTTGAACAAATGGGGCAGCTCTCCTTTCCCCATGCCCCCACCTCTCACTTATCCTTCCTGCTGGTAGCCCTGCGTGGAAGGTAGCGATTCTGTTAACACTGAAAGAGAATGTGTTCTAGGAACGCAGTGATTTGGCCTAAAGAGTTCAAGAGAAGATGAGGCTGAAATTCCTAGCCCGCATGGCTCAGTAGTAGAGCATTGACCTATGAACCAGGAGGTCACAGTTCAATTCCCGGGCAGGGTACCTGCCCAGGTTGTGGGCTCGATCCCCAGTGGGGGGCATGCAGGAGGCAGCCGATCAATGATTCTCTCTCATCATCTATTTCCCTCTCCCTCTCTGAAATAAATAAAAATATATTTAAAATTAAAAAAAGACAAGGCTGAAAATGTCTTGTTCTATTTTATGTTGTAAAATCCTAAGTGGTAAGTATAATACAACTAGAAAATGAATGATCGTTTTGTTTGCATTTTCCTGCAAACTTTGGGTAAGACTGGCATTTCTGGTCAGCATCAGTGAAGCAGAGTGACACCTTTGGGAGAGTTGCTGAAATCTGTATTCGTGGGCTCCATGATGGGTGATGCAGCATCCTGGTAATGCTGCCACCAGAATGAAATAAATGGTGTTAGGCAACTGCAAACCACAAGCAGATTCTGAAGAGCCATGCATTGTGGGTAACAACACCGTTGCCATATTTCTTCATGCCTGGGACATACGAAATTATCTAGGAACAGTGCACTTGACAAGAGCGTGAAGTGATGGTGCCAGACCACTATGATGAATCTTCCCATGTTATTAATTGGACAATAACAAATATATAAATACCTCTTCTCTACCTATTATTCTAAATTTTCAGTGATAAATCACTTTGCTTCACATGGGCCCATACTTCTTATGATACATTTTATTTTATTTTTTCATTATTTTTTTTAAAAATAAATCTTTATTCAGATAATTACAATTGTTTCTCCTTTTTCCCCCCATAGCTCCCCTCCACCCGGTTCCCACCCCACCTTCTGCCCTTACCTCCCCCACACTGTCCTCATCCATAGGTGTATGATTTTTGTCCAGTCTCTTCCTGAACCCCCCATACCCCTTTCCCCCTGAGAATTATCAGTCCACTCCCTTTCTATGCCCCTGATTCTATTATATTCACCAGATTATTCTGTACCTCAGGTTTTTAATTCACTTGATTTTTAGGTTCGCTTGTTGATAGATATGTATTTGTTGTTCATAATTTTTATCTTTACTTTTTTTTTTCTTCCTCTTCTTTAAGAACACCTTTCAGCATTTCATATAATACTGGTTTGGTGGTGATGAACTCCTTTAGCTTTTTCTTATCTGTGAAACTCTTTATCTGCCCTTCAATTCTGAATGATAGCTTTGCTGGGTAGAGTAATCTTGGTTGTAGGTTCTTGCTATTCATCACTTTGAAAATTTCTTGCCACTCTCGTCTGGCCTGCGTAGTTTCTGTTGAGAAATCAGCTGACAATCGTATGGGTGCTCCCTTGTAGGTAATTAACTGTTTTTCTCTTGCTGCTTTTAATATTCTCTCTTTGTCTTTTGCTCTTGGCATTTTAATTATGATGTGTCTTGGTGTGGTCCTCTTTGGAGTCCTTTTGTTTGGGGTTCTGTGTGCTTCCTGGACTTGTAAGTCTATTTCTTTCACCAGGTGGGGGAAGTTTTCTGTCATTATTTCTTCAAATAGGTTTTCAGTATCTTGCTCTCTCTCTTCTTCTGGCACCCCCATAATTCTGATGTTGGTACGCTTGAAGTTGTCCCAGAGTCTTCTTACACTATCTTCAACTTTTTGGATTTTTTTTTTTTGCTTTTTGCTTTTTCGGTTGAGTGTTTTTTGCTTCTTTGTATTTCAATTCTTTGACTTGATTCTTGTGTTCCTCTAGTCTGTTGTTGGGTCTCTGTATAATATTTTTTATTTCCGTCAGTGTATGTTTAATTTCTAGTTGGTCCTTTTTCATATCTTTGAGGGTCTCATTATATTTATCTGCCTTTTCTAGGATATTCTTGAAAAGCCTTATAACTGTGGTTTTGAATTCTATATCAAATCGTTTGTTTTCCTCCATTTCTTTCGTTTGTGATCTGTTTCTTTGACGCCGCATTTTCATTGCTTCCCTGAGTTGGTAGGGTAGATTTGTGTGCTAGGTTTCCTATATGGCCCAGTGGGTCGGCCTCCCCAGTTAACCTGAGGTGGAATCTCTTGGTGCACCCCTTTGTGGACTGTGTGTATAGCCTTGTTGTAGTTAAGTCTTGATTTTTGTTGGTATCACTGGGAGGAATTGACCTCCAGGCCAGTTGGCTGTAAGGATCAGCTGTGTCTATGCTGGGAGAAGTTCGGTGCTGGAGACAGCCTTATAGGATTAGACTTGCCAAATTGCAATAGCCTCTGTGCTTAGCTTGGATGGGGTGGAGTCTCAGGGCGGAGCAGACAGTCTTAGCTTCCAGTCAGCCTTGCCCTTGCGCGCGTGTGCGCCTGCAGACCTCTGCCTTCCCCGGTTCCCAAGTCTCCGCCTGAGAGTCCAGATTCCCCCCACAAGAGCGTGGGTCCCCAGGGGCTTGCCTGAAACTGGGGTTCAGTGCAGTCAGAACTGGGGCTCAGTGCAGTCAGGAGCTTCTGACTCCCTTCCACTAGGGAAAGCCTGTGGCAACCTCCGCAGCCTTTGTGCGCACTGGCATGCGCGCGCCTGCAGACCTCTGCCTTCCCTGGCTCCTGAGTCTCTGCCTGAGAGTCCAGATTCCCCCCCCACTCCTCGTAAGAGCACGGATCCCCAGGGGCTCGCCTGGAACTGGGGTTCAGTGCAGTCAGAATTGGGGTTCAGTGCAGTCAGGAGCTTCGGACTCCCTTCTGCTAGGGAAAGCCTGTGGCAACCTCCGCAGCCTTTGTGCACACTGGCGCGCACGCCTCCAGAACCCTGTCTGCCGGGGCTCCCCCGGGTCTCCCCTGGGTCTCCGAGTCTCCAGGTGCCTTTCTCTCTACCTGACAGTCCAGACTCCCCCTGTATGAGCCTGGGTCCACGGGGTTTCGCCTGGGACTGGGGTTCAGTGCAGTCAGAACTGGGGTTCAGTGCGGTCGGGGGCTTCCTTCCCACTTCTGCCAGAGAAAGTCAGCCAGGCTTGCAGCCACCCTTCCTCTCTGCACGC
Organism: Plecotus auritus; assembly: GCF_963455305.1. Lineage (NCBI taxonomy): Eukaryota > Metazoa > Chordata > Mammalia > Chiroptera > Vespertilionidae > Plecotus > Plecotus auritus. The sequence goes on from NC_137776.1 coordinate 47,121,835, forward strand.
ACAAAGACCCTTTGCCATACCTCCAGTTCTCTGTGAGCTTTTCTCTTTCCTTCTAGTTGTAGAATTTTCACTCAGCCAGCTTTCCTGTGGTTCTGGATGGTGTCCGTTCTGTCTTTTAGTTGTAGTTTTGAAATTGTGCGAGGCAGCAGTTTAGGTGTTTACCTATGCCGCCATCTTGGTTTCTCCTTATGATACATTTTAAAGAAATCAAAATGCAAAAAAAAAAAAAAAGCTGCCTGGAGCCTCAAACACCCTAGAGGTGGCCGTGGCAAGGTCTCATTGATGCAGAACTAGTGTTCTATTTATCATGGATTTACCAAGCATTTACTTTAAAACTGTTTATTCTTAATTACAACATATTTAACACCCAGGAAGTATACCAACATAAAATAGCACGCATAAACCCATCACCCTAACATTTTGCTATTATTTACTTCAGATTTATCTTTTTAAATAAATAAAACATGGGTATAGTGAAACTATATAACTAATTCCTTCCCCCTCCCTCCTTTCCCAGATGTAGAAATCCCTTCCTTTCCCTCTCCTGATGTTGATAAGTACTAAGTCTGAGATCCTCAAGAGCAAATCCTAAGACAAGGATTTAAGTGCAAATTGTTTATTGGAGAATTGATCCTAGGAAGCATCTGTAGCGAAGTGGGGAAGTGATTCTGGGAAGAAAAGGCAGCCAACGCAGTTTGGTGACCAGTAGGTTATCTTTGTGCGCAACTGGGGCTCAGTGCCACAGAGACTTTGGGGACCCATATAAGATGAGCCTCAGAGTTGCTCCATCTGAGGGCTGAGGAGGTTGAGGTGTTTACCTGCCAACTCCCTTCTGTCATAAGGTCCTTGACATTCAGGTCTGCCCCGTGAGGGCTGAACATTCTCCTGCAGGTAAAGCGGAAGGTGTTTGCCCAAGAAGCTGGAGAGTTCACGAACAGTGAATGCAGAGGGAATATGGGTGGGGCCTCCATAGCATCTGCTATAGCCAGGATTACTCCCCTACATGGTGTATTGTCCTGTGGGTTTTTAATTTGCAAAGAAATGACATGATATTGAACACTGTCCTGCAACTTGCTTTTATTTTTAAACTCAAAATTATATACTTGAGATTTATCCATATTGAAATATGTAGATATAAATAATTTATTTAATAGCTCTATGGTGTTCAAGTATTCAAATATATCAGTTTTCTCATCCATACCCTTATTGATAGTTTATTTTCATTTTACCCCATTGTGATGGCAATGCTACTAGTATATAATAGGATTGAGCCACACTGGCTGGGCTTTATGACTTTTAAATCTTTTTGATTTATCCATTACTGAGGGAAATATGCCACAATCTTGTACTATGATTGTGGATTTGTTAATTTCTTCTTGTAATTTGCTCAAATTCTGTTTTCCACATAAGGAAGGTTGTATTATTATATAATTGTTATCTATCTATCTATCTATCTATCTATCTATCTATCTATCTATATAAAAGTATAATATGCATATCGACCAGACGGTGGAACGACCAGTTGCTATGATGCGCACTGACCACCAGGGGGCAGACACTCAACACCCGATGGGAACCGGGGAACCAGGGGTGGGTGGCAGCGGATGTGGGCAGTGCCAGGCAAAGGTGGTGCGAGTGAGTGGGACCCTGATCGCCTTGCTGGTTGCCTCACACACAGAGGCTGTTGGCGGCGGGGGGGTGGGGGGGGGGAGGGGAGCCTGGCTGCTGGCAGCCGGGTAAGATTGGCCCTGATTGCAGGCCAGGCCTAGGGACCCTACCCATGCTTGAATTTCGTGTGCTGGGCCTCTAGTTTTTGTATAAGCAATGATATAAAATTTCCTTACAAAATAAATTTAATTAAGAAAATGGGAGAAAATTTAGAGAAAATGTTTGAGTATATAATGGTGTAAGTAGTAAGTAATTCTAAAAGAAAACCATGCAGGTGGAAACAATGGCTTAAAAGCACACCACTGTCTCTCTCCCTCACCTGACCACCCAGCTACACAACAATGTTCTATCACTACTTCCAGCTCAGACCCCTCGTAACCTTCAGTTCTACATACATATTCAATTCCCCCCTTGTCACTCCCACCTGAATGTATCACATACCCCTCACACTCAGAAATGCAGAGTGAATTTCTTTTTAAAATTTTTATTTTTCAATTATAATTGACATAAAATGTTATATTAGTTTCAGGTGTATATCATAGTGATTAGACAATTACGTAACTTACCAGGGGTTCAACCCAAAAAGTTTAGTCCCCATCTGACACCATACAGAGCTATTATAATATTGTTGACTATATTCCCTATGCTATACTTTACAACCTCTGTGACTATTTTTATAAGGCTATGGGAAGTAAATTTCCTATAGCTTTTCTCTCCCTTCTGCCACTGAAACAAGATTTCTCCTGGGTTCCTTATCTTGGTGCAAGATACCACTCTCTTCCCAGTCAGCTAATCTGGATCCTTCAGACCTCCCTCCACATGCACATCAAAACAGAGAATGGGTTCCACCTGTTTACTTCCTTGATGTTTCCTGTATCTATCCCCTCAGCTCCATTGCTGCCCTCATGATTCAAGCCCTTGCCATCCCTCTCTTGGATCCTTGTGCCCTCCCTGTCTCTACAGTGACACGCTCAAATCTATTCTCCACATGATACTCCATTAATTGTTCTGCATGCAAAGGTTATTTTGTCTCCCTCTGCTTTGCATTCTGGATGGCTCTCTATTATTTAAAGAATAAAGTTGAATCCCCAGGATGTGGCCCCACCTGCCTCTCTCAACAGCCCCCGCCATGCTCTGTGCCCCAGCCATAGGGACATATTGTTCTCAAATAGTGCCAGGCTGCTATATATTTCTGGAGATTTCTCAGGCTGGCCCTCTTCTCATGAATGCGTTTGCCTTACTTTATCTACCAAAAAAAATACTACAAGATTCAACCCAAGTTTCACCTCCCCAAAGAAGCCCTCTTGGCAACCCCCAGCCAGTAAGAGTGACCATTCTCCTCTTTGTGTCCTCTCATTCCTAGTTGGGCTCGTCTGGCTAGACTCCAAGCTCCTTGAGGGCAGGACCATTTCCAAATCAACTCTCTATCTTGCTCGTTGAATGAATGGAAAAATGAGTACTTAATGTGAAGCCATATCTAGCTTCATAGCCAGTAGGATGTTGAGAGTCTTAAGAGCTACTCTACCTCTTTCCAAAGTACGTTAAGCTGCCTCTGGAATTTCAGCAGAGGTGTGGGGTGAAAGGAGCTGAGTGTTAGCTCCTCTCAGGTGATAAGACTTGTAGGAGTGCAATGTGTAAATGCTGAAAAAAGCAGCACATGAAAGGAAAGCTTAATTAAATTATGTCTTCTAAAAACTTATAGGACATCCAATTTTATTTTAAAGAATGTTCACCAGTTGTTCAAATTCACTTAGTAGTCTTTAAAATCATCTTATTAACATTTTCACTAATAAGCTAATCCCTAAAAAGGGGAAAAGGCTCATAAATGCTTCCTTAAATAAAAAGTATGACTTATGACACTAGCCTAACATCAAGTGAACTTTTTATTTAAAATTTAATAAATCTTTATTGTTCAGATTATTACAGTTGTTCCTCTTTCCCCCACCCCATAGCTCCCCTCCATCCAGTTCCCACCCTACCCTCTGCCCTTACCTCCCCCCCACTGTCCTCATCCATAGGTGTACGACCTTTGTCCAGTCTCTTCCCCCACCCCTCACACCCCTTTCCCCCTGAGAATTGTCAGTCCACTCCCTTTCTATGCCCCTGATTCTATTATATTCACCAGATTATTCTGTTCATCAGATTTTTTATTCACTTGATTTTTAGATTCACTTATTGATAGATATGTATTTGTTGTTCATAATTTTTATCTTTACCTTTTTCTTCTTCCTCCTCTTCTTAAAGAATACCTCTCAGCATTTCATATAATACTGGTTTGGTGTTGATGAACTCCTTTAGCTTTTACTTATCTGTGAAGCTCTTTATCTGACCTTCAATTCTGAATGATAGCTTTGCTGGGTAATTTTGGTTGTAGGTTCTTGCTATTCATCACTTCAAATATTTCTTGCCACTCTCGTCTGGCCTGCATAGTTTCTGTTGAGAAATCAGCTGACAATCGTATGGGTCTCCATTGTAGGTAATTAACTGTTTTTCTCTTGCTTCTTTTAATATTCTCTCTTTGTCTTTTGCTCTTGGCATTTTAATTATGATGTGTCTTGGTGTGGTCCTCTTTGGATTCCTTTTGTTTGGGGTTCTGTGCGCTTCCTGGACTTGTAAGTCTATTTCTTTCACCAGGGGGGGAAGTTTTCAGTCATTATTTCTTCAAATAGGTTTTCAGTATCTTGCTTTATCTCTTCTTCTGGCACCCCATAATTCGGATGTTGGTATGCTTGAAGTTGTCCCAGAGGCTCTTTACACTATCTTCAAATTTTTGGATTCTTTTTTCTTTTTGCTTTTTCGGTTGAGTGTTTTTTGCTTCTTTGTATTTCAAATCTTTGACTTGATCCTTGCGTTCCTCTAGTCTACTGTTAGGTCTCTGTATATTTTTTGTTTCAGTCAGTGTATGTTTAATTTCTAGTTGGTCCTTTTTCATATCCTTGAGGGTCTCGCTAAATTTATTGGCCTTTTCTAGGAAATTCTTGAAAAACCTTATAATCGTTGTTTTGAACTCTATATCCAGTAGTTTGCTTTCTCCATTTCTTTCGTTTGTGATCTGTTTCTTTGTCTCCACATTTTGGCTGCTTCCCAGAGTTGGTAGAGTAGCTTTGTGTATTAGGTGTCCTATATGGCCCAGTGGCTCAGCCTCCCCAGTTACCTGAGGTGGACACTCTTGGTGCACCCCTTTGTGGACTGTGTGTACAGCCTTGTTGTAGTTAAGTCTTGATTGTTGTTGGTATCACTGGGAGGAATTGACCTCCAGGCCAATTGGCTGTGAGGATCAGCTGTGTCTACGCCGGGAGAACTTCTGTGCTAAAGACAGCCTTATGAGACAAGACTTGCCAAATTGCAAAAGCCTCTGTGCTCAGCTTGCGTGGGGCGGAATCTCAGGGCTGAGAAGACAGCCATGGCTTCCCATTAGCCCTGCCCTATGAGGCCCCTGGGTCTCAGTGTCCCTCAGTAATTGCTGCAAGCACTTCTGAGACAAAGCCGCCCTCGAGTTCCACCTGCTGCCAGACAGTCCAGTTTCTCCCCCAATGAATCTGGATTCCCAGAATCTTGCCCGGAACTGGAGTTCAGCACAGTCGGGAGCTTCCTCCTTCCTCCCACTAGAGAAAGTCAGTGGCACACTCAGCAGTCAGTCCTCTCTGCGCGCACTTGCACGCGCGCCTCCAGACCTCTGCCTTTCACAGCTCCCCTGAGTTTCCGTGCGCGCCTCTCTTTTCCCGACAGTCCAGACTCCCCCTGTATGAGTCTGGGATCCCAGGGTCTTGCCCTGAACTGGGGTTCAGTGCAGTTGGAACTGGGGTTCAGTACAGTCGGGAGCTTCCGTCTCTCTCCCGCTAGAGAAAGCTAGCCAGGCACTCAGTCGCCCGTCCTCTTCGCGTGCGTGTCTTCGTACCTCAGCTTTTTGCAGCTCCTCTGAGTCTCTGTGTGCCCCTCTCTTTCCTTCTAGTTGTAGAATTTCCACTCAGCCAGCTTTCCTGTGGTTCTGAATGATGTCTGTTCTGTCTTTTAGCTGTAGTTTTGAAATGGTTGTGCGAGTCAGCAGTTTAGGTGTCCACCTATGCCGCCATCTTGGTTTCTCTCCAAGTGAACTTTTATTGTAGCATTTTCTCATATTTACTTCCTCCTTTTTTATTTTATTTCCCACGTCCCTACTTCTCTCCATAGATTTAGTTCCAAAAGAAAAGAGCAGCACTTTGAAGAAGCATTCAGAAGCATGGTCAGGATGAGGATCTACCACTTCAAATCAGGCAAGGAAGGCAAACAGAAAAATCTAAAAACATTTCCTTTGCTAGTTTAAATACAATTCTAGATTGGAACACAGAGTATGTATCAAGTAAGTATAGGGCAGCCTTTCCTAAACTATATTTCATTGAACAGTACTCATGAGACATTAAATAGGTGTTTGGAAAAAAATAATTAGTAAACGGTTCCTTTCAAAGTCCATAAAAGGCCCTGAAAACTCCTATAGCAAAAAGCTGTTCAACTGAATATATTTAATCCAGCATTTTCCAATATTTATTTGATTATAAAATCATTTTAATTGTTGTATGGAGCACCGATTAACATACTGCAGAAACTGATCATTGGGATAAAAATAACTTGTTTTGAGGGCTGTTGTGTCACTTAGTAAATATTATTCTGAAGTAGTAGGGAGGTAATAAACAACTAAACAGCTTGAAAAGCAGTGTCAGAAGATTTTTTAAATGCTGTCAAAAGACTCATAAAATATACATTATGTTGTGTAGCAATATTGTGAAATTCGGTATGATACATTAAAACAATCAGATTATACCCCATTACCCTATAATCTTCTAATCAGACATATATACATTTTACATTGTATCTTCAAAAATGACTCCTGTTATTAATATTATGCTTGAATTATAGAAGTATGCTATAACCCCAACTGCAAAGGATTCCATGATATAAGTAACAGCTCCAGATAATGAGAGTATCAGGGCAAAAGAATGATGAAAAATGATAGCATCACAGAACTTTGAGCTTCAAGGACCCTTAGGGATAGTTTTAATTCAACCCCCACATTTTAGATAAAATAAGATTGACAATCATTTATGAGTTCCTCAAGGAGAAGAAAAGGTGGCCTAAGTGTAGAAAAGATAGGGGGACATGAGGACAGCCAGTTCCTTTATGCAAGAAGGAGTCAAGTGCTCTGGAAGATGAGGTTAGAATTTGGTGAGAAGGAAGCCTGAACACTGGGTTGTAAAGATGGTTGACATTATCTATGTCAGTGAAAGGTGAGAGGTATTGCACAGGCAGGCAGTGTGGTCAACATGAGACTCACTTTAGCAGACCAGCGGTTAGGAAAAAGGGAAGGTCCTGAAGCCAAGAAGCAACAACACAATGACAACACAACACAATTGGTCATAAGTAATAACTCCCTAAAGTCAGTAGAAGCCCCATCTTCTCTGACAACAGCACTGCTCACCTAGAACCCCACCAGGATATGAGTCAGTCATGTTCATGTTCCATAGAGTATGTGTTCTCAGGGCCGGAAGAAATTGACTCAGAAGCTTGCCATCAGCCCATGGGGTCAGGTCTCAGACCAATAGTGTGGTCAATTTGTCGTTTACTGCAAGTATCCTCAAAGTCTCCATCAGAGAGCAAGCTTTGCACGTCTGTTGAATTTGGTGATTTACTTTTTGGTTTAGGATCCCATTGCATTGCAATTGGTTTATGATTTCTCAAGTGTCTTTGGATTTGTAGGTCCCCTCCATTTGTTTTCTTCAATTTTTGGTATTATTGATGAAACAAAGTCGCTTGTCCTGTAGAGTTTTGCAAAGCTTGGATTTTACTGATTGAATCTTTAAGGTGTCATTTAACATTTTTTGTTTCGCTGTGTATTGCTAATTGAAACAAACTTGATCTTTTGTTGTCAAGACCACTTTGTAGATAATCTTGGTGGGTTCCTCCATCAGGAGGCACACGATGTATGACTGCCTGCCTTTCTGTGATGTGAGCATCTGCTGATGATTAGTGCCTCAATTCATTTATCAGTTAGAAGTTGTAAAGAGATAACTTTCTTATTTTATTAATTATCCTTTGTTTTTTTAGTTCGAGTACTTCTATAAAGGAAAATTTCCCTCATCTACTATTTGATTATTGTTTATATGTGAAAAGTGGCAAAAATGCTCAATTCTTTCTTTCACTTTATTAGTTTTCAAAATAATGAGTAGGCTCCCTAAAACCCTTCAAATGTGAATAATAAGTTATGATATTTTTTTACTATCATTACTTATGAATTTAAGTAATTTTTTAAAAATATATTTTTATTGATTTCAGAGAGGAAGGGAGAGGGAGAGATAGAAACATCAATGATGAAAGAGAAAATAATTGATTGGCTGTCTCCTGCATGCCCCACACTGGGGATCAAGTCCGCAACTCAAGCACGTGCTCTGACTGGGATTGAACCAGGACCTCTTCATTCATAGGTCGACGCTCAACCATTAAGCTATGCCAGTCAGGCTGGATTTAAATAATTTTAATCTGTTGCTATTATTCTCTCGTTTAAACTTAAGTTGTGCAAACTTTGGTCAGTGGGAGCTTATTCAAATTAGCACCTGAGTCTTTTGACATGACCTAGTCTTTGATAGCTTCCTGGTTTCATCTCTGGTCAGATGTTTTATTTACTCCGAGTACAGGCCTGGGCCCATTGGATGATGTTTCATATTGTTAGGCACTTGGCTTATCCCCAGAAAGCACAGTCTGAAAAAGCAAATGGCTAAAACTTCCAGCTCAGGCTATAGGAGGAACTGTGGACTCGGCAGAATTTCCAAGTGCTCTCCTCATTGGCAAAGGGAAACAAGTGCCCTCAATTAAGGGAAGTGAGATTACCCGTTGCAGCCTGGAGCAGCGCTAAGGCAATATACTGCATGGCAAATTACACATGTCGGGCAGGGGGTCAAGTAAAATTACAGATGCAGACACAGAAGGCATCGATCATTGATATGGATGAAGCAGGCAGTTCAGGTTTGCTTTGCTCTCCCGAATCTGTGGGTCTAATTCTTCTGAGGTAGATGGAGGAGGCCATCTGTGAACTGTACGTATTACAGAATTGTCATATTACAAGTGAAGATTTCAGACTTGATTGAGCTCTTGACAACCTTACAAAGGAAGCACAGACTCATTACATGAAATGAGTTCAGGCTGTGGGTGAGAGGGGGGTCTGTGGGACCAGCCAAAAGGGCGACCGAGAATAGGAGAGTGTGCTGTTGAGAGCCTGTGTGGCCATTGTGCTCTTTGGCCATGTTGGGGAGTGACAGGGATCCTCCCAGATCTGGAGAGTCAATTTCCAATGGATCTGGGCTCGTGGGCAGTTTGTCAGGGTCAGCAGATATCTTTCATGCCTTCTTTATTTTGGTAAAGGGATAAAAAGGGCAGGTTGCCATCTTAGTCCCTTTGCTCTCTTCAGTCATTTTCTTTTAAGTGAGTTTTTTTTTTTTAATTAAACATGAGAGTGTAATAACCACTGAGTGCAAATGTTAGCAGCCCATAGGGGAGGTGGAGACAGGATATAGCTGTAGAAAGGCAGCCGCTTTGAATCTCCGAAGCATAACAATGTCACAGCCTTCTCATTCTCTCCCCCTTAGTTTCTTCCTAACAAGGAGGCCTTTCCCCCATTTGATAGCTATTCTTCGACGGAGCCTCCAGGGTGACTTCCTCTGCATTAGTCAAATTGTTCACATCTGAAGGGTGTAGGGGTTCAGCCATTCAGGATCCTAGGAGAACACGTGACCTGGACACTTCACTGTGATGACACCCCTGTGGAAGCCAGCAGTGGAGAGAGAAAAGGCCTGGTGCTCTCGCTGCATCCTCCCCGGAGGCAAGGTGTGGGCAGGTCAATGGGATGCCCTGACTTGGACTTGGATCTGGAGCTAATGACATGAAGAAGCAGGGACAAGGGCAGCATTGAGGGCTGGGTCTGTGACAGTGGCGGTGGTTCTTGGTGTTCTGGGACAGGGACAGTGGGTTTTAGCTGTGGCCCTGGCAACTTCACTTCCCCTGTTCCTGCCTGTTTTGTCAAAGTGGTTCTCTAGCTTCTCAGGAGAATCTGAGCTACCCAGGCATCCTTTCTTATCTTGCTTAATTCTGCCAGAATTGGTTGCTGTGGTTTGGAACCAAGAACCTGGACTGGAACTAATTGCTTTCCATGAAAGCATTACTATGCCTTCCAAACACCTATCCTATAAACAGATCATGAATCAGACCTCATCATGAACCGGAATTACCCTCAAGGCTTGTGTCTGGTAAAGCACACAGTGTTGCTGCTGCAGTGGGGTGTTTATACTGTCCCACAGGAAGAGTGCCTTTCTGAGAAGAGCACAAGCTTGAAGCAGAGCTATCCCTCAGAAAATAAAGACACTGCTACAGTGGGGTGTCTTTGGAGGCATTTTGGAACCCCCCCCGCCCCCCGCAAAGGAACTGTCATTAAGGGTAAGTTCATGGATTAAAGAAACGACAAAAATCCTGAGTGAGAGTGACAATGGAGAAAGTCAATTCGTCGAGAGAAGAGAGAGGAGAGCAGGCACTTCAGGGGGAAGGTCAAAGGGTAATGAAGAGATATGGCAGCTTTAAGAAAGTGAGTTCCATAACTGGGAAAAACTTAGCCTTTGGCTACTTATCTGCTAATGGTACAATTTTTGCTATTTCTTATAGACAGTGTCATTGGCCACTTTCTGCATCATAATGTAATATGCAAATAGCAATTTTGATAGGAGATACAGGTGTCAGAAATGGTCTAGAAGCCTTATGAGAAGCAGGCTGAAATGGCTTTAATAACATAATCAAACAACTTCTGTAAAAGTTGGGCTAAGTTGTGAAAATAATGGGTATACAAAGCAGAAATGGCCAGGGCTGGGACCCTCAGATGCAGGCTCAAGGCCTTAGCATGTAATTTATCAGCAAAGCACATTTCCACTGGGCTACCTCCACAATTGTTGGGAGCTCTTATGTGACTTAACATCAAGATGTGTGCAGGTGGTTGCTAATTGGAATAATTCATCTTTTTGTTCTATTTGCTTTAAGTTAGCATTTCTCAGACTGGGTCCTGAGCAACCCTAGGTATTTGGTGATTTTTCTAAGGTCAGATAAGTTTGGGGAACACTGTCCATTCCATTTCCCTTCTTGGCGAGTCAGAGTGCTCACTGTTGTATTAACAATTCTAAGATATCCTTTGTTGGATTTTGTGCATGGCTCAAGCAGGCACTAATTTTAATATTCAATGAATGGATAGATGTCACCCAGTGTTTTCCAAACCCTTTTAATTATGGAAACTTTTCATATGGCATATCTAGTAATATCTCATGGTATATTATTGTCCTTCATAGGACATATTTATACTAAAATTATTTATTATTTATGTAAATTCTAATTAAGCTGGGTATCCTATATTATTATTTTCTAAAGTGGTCAATTCCATTCCTTCTTCATGTCTCTCTATCCCATTGTTTCAGTGGGAGCAGCAATGTTTGAACAATTGTCCCCTCCTCTCAGCCACAGTGATTGGTTGAGTGGTGGGCACCTTATTGAAGGTAAGTCTATCAGATTCTTTCTTAGGGAAATAGAATTAGGGGCAAGAGCCTATAGGTCGGTCTGGTTGCTGTCTTGAATGAAGAGCAAGAGCACACCAATGCTGGTAATGGCCATGTTTCACCATAATGATTGGAAGACAGAGAGAAGAATGAAGTAGATGCTGAGAAATGGAAAGAAGACATGCTCATTCCTGCTTCTTGACCCTTCTGAAGCTTGACTGTTTAAAAACTCTTGAATTCCTTAAGATACCCCAGAATTCTTATAATACTCATTTTCTTTGCTTAAGCTAGCTCAAATGAATTTCTATTTCTTGCAACCAGAAAATATCTAAATAAAGCATGATTCTTCCCCGAGGGGAAGTGATCTGCTCTATCATTCATAATTTGTTGTAATAGGTCTGGCCTAGAGTGCTGACATGCATTTTGAGAATGAGGTAGGTTATCTTTAAATAGAATATTTAGAAATTTGAGTGACACAGGGGGCAGCGACTTGGCTATTTTCCCAGTTAGCTCCATCTCTAGCCTGGAGGTCTCCAGTTTCCAGCAGAAAAGTGAATCTCAGGAAAATCATAAAACTACCACACAGTCTTTTTCTCTAGGTAAACAGGCAAGTTCATTCTGCATGCCAGATTGAGATACTGTACTTTTAAGATCCTGAGGTTCCCAAGACTGGAATCCTGAGTGGAAAATTGGACCCCCCAAGGCTCCTGGCTGTTGGCCTTGAGTTAAGTGTCACCCTTAGTTCTTACCATGGGAAGTTCAATTTAGAGCAATTTGGAATGATTCTCTCCAGTCTCAGGGCATCATTAGGTATTTCAAGGCTGGTGGTTAGCTTGGTAAAAACCACTTCCCCATATTAGAAGATCACAGGGACTATTGAAAAGACATCACAGAGTGTATGATTTTAAGTAAGTCATAGTTTTCAGATTACCAGTATTTTCAGACAGTTTAAAAAGTGCTTGTACCTTATGTAGGAACACAATCTATGTAGTAAAGCTCACATTGACCTTGAAAAAAGCCTCTTTAATGCAACATGGAAGTGTTGTGGTCTCCTTGGGTATTGTGAGGTATTAGGACATTTTATTTGATTTTACATTAGTTTATTTTCCTTAAAGCCAGGAAGGAAACAAAGAAGTGTGGAACTCAATGAGCAAACATGGACCTCAGATTAGGGACTTGTAGCTCCTTAATTGATATTCTCTTAAATCCTGGGCATGATTTCTACTGCTGTGAGGTTATTTATTTATTTTTTTTTTTACCTGAGTTTATTGTTGGTTGGCTCTGGAGTGTGATTCTTATTTTAATCCTATAAGATCAGTGTTCTTTAGCCAGACAACCTCAGTGTAGCTGGAGTTTTTAGCTATTAAACTCTTAATGTGATGAATGGGGTACAGAACTGTACCTGGAAGACAATGGGTTCATGCACATCATAGAGTCACCATCACCAATAGGTCAGATCAGTGTTGAAATGTCAACCTGCACTGAAACCACAAGCTGAGATATACATTCTTTTTTTTTTTTACAGGTAATTCCTTCTTCTAAAACTGGATCCAAAGGAGGTCTCCCTGCATTTCTTAAGAAGTAAGAGACATTCGGTTTTGAAATACTCATACGTTGGAACCTGTGTTTGGGCCATGAAGGAAAGATTTTATTGAAACACTGTGATCTGAACCTTTAGCACATCCTTCTAAACCCGGTTTGTAAGTTCACATTTTTCTCAGTTAAAGGCAATTTCTAGGAAAGAGGCAGTCTGATAATGACATGATTTTAGAGGAGGAGAAAAAGTCTGATCTCTGAAGATTTCATACACACACACACCATTTAAAAACAGCTATGTTTTAACATTTTCTTAAACTGTGCTTAGCTTTGTGTTTTATTTCTTTCAGTCTCTGCTCTGTGTTGGAAATGACATTCCTTGATAAGGTAACACAAACAAGAGAAACTTCTGTTGGTTTATTAGTGGGAGGCAAGGATTTGCTGGTATCCTTAAGAGCTGTTTGTTGAACTCTTGAACTCCAGCACACGGTGGAGAGAAGCTGACGCTGTTAGCTATTTGTATACTCTTTGCCATATTTACTTCGGACTTGGCATTAGCTTTGAAGGAGTTTAACGAAAATGATTAGGTAGCAGTTAACAAGGTCCTCTCTCCTTTTTTCTTGTATTGTATTATTATCATCTTTATTTTGTGAATAAAGAGGCAGCTTTATGAAACTTATTACCATCTTACTAACTGTGTGATCTTGGGCAGCTTATTTAAGCTTCCTGAGTTTGTTTCTTCATTTGCAAAAGGTAGATAATGCTGACTTCACAGGGTTGTTGTATATATTACATGAGAAGATATACTATACAGAAATACTCTGAACACAGTGCTTGGCATATAACTATGTGTAGAATAAATGTTTATTTTCTTTCCTTCAACTAAACCAACTGGAAGATGGACTAAAAATATTGTGACTAGTAAGGCAAAAGAAATAACACTGAAAACAGCAGCCCCGGGGGCTTGGCATCACTTTTAATCTAGCTGGGTGGCTTTATTGTTATTGTTTTAGGGGGCAGATGGTTATGATAACTCTCTTATTTTATTTTAGGTTCTGATGAGAAAACACAGGCTGGGAGAAAGCAACCTGAAACGGTTCTAAGACTTCATCCAAGTCTGAGGGTTGCGAAAATGATTAGATAGCACTTATAGAAAGTGTTACATTGAGTTTATTAATCATTCAATTTTTAGGAATGCATCTTTCTTTGGTAGATTTATTCAAAAAATTTGTAATGAATACAGTTTTTGTTGTTTTAACAGAAAATTTCCCCCTTAACTGACTTGGGTTCATTTTTTACCCAAGTTCTCCTGACTTAGAGAGCCTGACATCGTCCGGCTGGGCGCATCTGCATTGTAGCAGCGACGGGGTGCTTGATTATTTGGGACTCTTTTGTGCCACATCCCTCACATGCATCTGCAATAATGAGCTTATTTGCTTTTTCAGAACATTTGTACTCTCTTCCCTCTGTGCTTATTCCCATGGCATTCCCTTCACTGTAGAGCACTAAGGAGCCCTGTTGCAAGCAGCCTATAAGAGCGTGGGATGGGGAAACTGAAGGCTTCCTGGAGGGTGACACCTGAGCTGGGGTCTTGAGAGGGAAGCAGGAGTTGGCCACGCCAAGAAATGGAGAGAAGGCATGGGCGAAGGCCCTGGGGCAGGGAGTAGTTTGGGCATACTGAAACATGTTACTGGCTCAGTTTGTTGGAGCCCAGAGATGGGAGATCAGGAGGTGAAGCTGAGGTGCTGGCACGGGATAAATGATGGAAGGCCTATGTACCAGGTTAAAGGACTTGGAGCTCATCAGGCAGGCAAAGGTGAGCCATAGGTGGGTTTTAAGTGGAGGAGGGGCATGATCTGACTTTTTTCTCCCTTAGGTAAATCACTGGGTTGAGGGAGCAGTGTAGATAGAAGAGAAAATGGACAATGTAGAGTATGTATTAGATAAGACTAGGAGCAGGAGATCAGTGAGTAGGCTGCTATCATAGTCTGTATTAGAGATAATAAGAGTCTGAGTGAGGATAGCAGATGGGGATATGTCAATCTAGATGACTACCTATACCCCACTCCCACCAAAGCTCATTGAGGGTGTCAGTTATGAATATTAGCTATTTCTTTTGATGAATCCACCATATAACTGTCAAACAGCTCCTTCAGTTTGACTTGTATTGGTCTTTGGTTCCTAAACTTGGCTGCACATTGTAGTCACCTAGAGGCTTTTAAAAACTGCTGGTGCCTGGATCCAACCCTATAGATTCTGACGGAATGGCGTGGGGTGCAGCCTGGCATGGCGTTTCTCCAGCTAAGCAAAGAGAGAACCGCTGGTGCAGGAGTCGCCCAGATAGCACATAAAGAAAAATATGCATTGGGACAATATATTCCTTCCCAGCTCCTTGATCTTGTATGAGATTCTGCATTTTTCTTTTTTTCCCTTTTAATTGAATTTATTGGGATGACACTGGTTAACAAAATTATACAGATTCCAGATGCACAATTCCACAGCACATCATCTGTACACTGTACTATGTGTTCACCACCCCAAGTCATTTCCAGTGAGCTCCCAAGTTTTATGCTGAAGTTGCTGGTTCCTGGATCACACTTGTAATAGAGGATCTTGAGGCCCCAGGAAATATTCTAAAGTCACTGATTATGTTCCTTTTTTAAAAAGTATAATCATATAAAGGGAAATATAAAGAAAATAAACAATAACATTTAAATTGAAAGAAAATCTCTAGGTGAAGACTTACTTGTGGATTTTGATGAAATAAATCCAAAATTGTTTTTCCATCTGTGCATAAAATTTCTACCAACTTCTAACCTCTCTATTGTGCCTTTGAGGACAATAGATAAATTACTACAGGCCCATGCAAGTACCAGATGAGATTCGGGGTTCCATTGTTTTTAAGTGGGTCAGAAACCTATAGTTAACAAAACAGTTGAAATGTTTAATGCATGTCAGTAGCTGAAAAGGCATTCTCTCAAAATATCTGACAGTGTTGTTAAACTCAGATTTTTGAGAATTTGAGATCATCAAAGTCAGGCCTATAAGTTCTGGGATAACTTATAGCTGAGTTTATAATCTTTGGAAAACTTTGTAGTTAAAGACAGCAGGTACTTTTTTTTTTTGCCGCAGAGTACAAAGTTCAATAAAGTTGATTAGAAAATTCAAAGGAACCAAAAAAAAAAAAATTATGTTTTTGAACTCAGAAAGTTTGATATTTCTAGTAACTCATTTGAATAGAGAATATCTAGCAAGGTTTTTTTGTGTATTTTTCCCCCTGTAGGGAAAGAGTTCATAAGGAATCTTGATTATATTTTTAGGAGAAGGAAAATGTAAGCTTGTGTTTCTAACTATTATACTGCGCAAGTGTGACCAGTAAGATGTAATTGAACTGAAACCTACTTTTGACTTCTACTGTCTTTAAAATTTCTTTAACGAAGGAGTTTTTCTTTTTGGTTGGATGAAAGCTGACATGCTTCAGGAATGTTCTAGTCACTTGAGGAGTAGGAAGTCCTACAGTCAACCTAAGCCAAAAGTCACTGTTTTGACTTAGACATAGAATCCCACTCTGATGTTTCGAGATACGTTTAAAAGTAAGACTTCTCGTGAAGAAGACACCTGTAACCTGCAGGGACCCTGGCAGCCGAGTGTGGCCACTGTCCTATGAGCTCAGGGTTCCTGCTTGCAACTTTCTTAAAAATGGCTAAATTACGTATAATAAATTCAATTCAAAGAGGAAAAAAGAAAGTAAGGCTTCTCCTCCTATCCCAGCTGTGGTCCATTCCTCATGGCTGCTGCCCTTGGGAAAGGAAGTCTGGAAAGCTTTTTCCCCTCTTTCTCCATTTCTAACTGTCAGGCTCCTCTGAGGTCAGAGCACAAGGAGGCTGGAAGGAAAACGGTACAGGAAAGTTCTTAACGTGAGTAGTATGACGGTGAGAGCACTTGGCACCGACTGGGTCTGGCAGATGCTTAAAGGTGAATCTTTTTCTCATAAGCGTGTTTGTGGGCTGTTTAGAGCTTCCCCTGCAGGGTCCCTCCACCAGCATCCCGCGAGGTGGGCCACGCATACTATCCCTCTGGCTCAGCGGTTTTCAACCTTTGTCATTTCATGGCTCACGTAGACGAATTACTAAAATTCTGCAGCACACAGAAAAATGTATTTTTTGCCAATCTGACCAAAAATAGGTATAATTTTGATTCATTCACACTGGATAGTTATTGTTGTGTTGGCTGTTGTCATTTTTTTTTTTTCATTTGACTCTCTAAGGGAAAAGAGGTCAGCACCCCTAACTAAATAGTCAGGTATTGTAAGTTTTCAAATTCTTGCGGCACAATTGGTTGAAAATCGCTGTTCTCACTGCATTCACTTCTCATCAATTGTTTTCTGGGGTTTCCACTCCACAGAGACTTTGGAATCCTTTGCTCCCAGGAGGCTCTCTGGGGGAAGAATTCAAAATAGTTCCATCCAACTCTTTTGCTGTGGGGTGAGCCTAGGAGTCACGCAGGACAGCAGCTCTCTGCAAAAGAGTCACTTTCAGCCAAAACCGGTTTGGCTCAGTGGATAGAGCGTCAGCCTGCGGACTGAAGGGTCCCGGGTTCGATTCCGGTCAAGGGCATGTGACTTGGTTGCGGGCACATCCCCAGTGGGAGGTGTGCAAGAGGCAACTGATCGATGTTTCTCTCTCATCGATGTTTCTGACTATCTATCCCTCTTCCTTCCTCTCTGTAAAATATCAATAAAATATATTAAAAAAAAAAAAAGAGTCACTTTCATAAACCCTCCCCAATACCCATGCTTGCCACCCTTGGTAGCTTCCCTGTGAATTTTGGAGCTGCCTACCTAGTTTTTTAATGACGCTCTTTGACATTTCCACGTGGTGATGTGGTACCTCATTCTGGAATTTCATATTCATAGAATCTTTGATGCTTTAGGAGTAAGTTCCAATTTAATATTCTATTTCCCTCTAATTTAAACATCTGTTCTCCCCAAATAGGGCAATTTCTAGACAACTGACCTATCTCACAACCCCTCCCCAGGTATTAGGGTTTTTCCACCTCGGCACTATTAACATTTTGGACCAGATAATACTTTGTTGTTGAAGACCGTCCTAGGCATTGTAGAGTGTTTAGCAGCATCCCTGGCTTCTTAGCCACTGGATGCCAGTATCACCTCTTCCCCCCGCATCATGACAATAAAAATGTGTCCAGACATTGCCAAATGTCTCCGGGGGGCAAAATTGCCCCTAGCTGAGAATCACTGCCATAAACTGATGAGTACAGGTCTGAGGGCAAACATGTTCAAAACAAGGTGTGCACCATAAGTATGACCTAGACTAGAATGGTTGCCCTGGAAACAACCTCAGGCATCCACCTCGACCTACCCCACTTTATAAATGAGGACACAGCTCAGAGTGGTAAAGTTGATTGCCTGGTGTCACAAAGATCCTGTCACAGGGAGGACTGGGAAGAGTCTTAGTCTCCTGACCCTGGTACAGTGCTCACTGTGAGGTTGGGGAGAAATAATTATTAAATTTTAATATCACTGCTAATTTTAAAGTACCTACTCTTTGAATTTTCTGTGCTAAAAATAGAACGTAGAAAAACCTTATCTAATTAGTTAGTGAATAGCACTGAATTAAAATTGGACACTATAATTAATCAATGCTAAATTGTGGTCAAATCCATTACCCTTGAGTGGATTATCTGTGTGACCCACCGTCTCCTCCTGACACCACACGTTGGGGGTCTGCAAGTGCTGATTGGAGGGCTTTGAGAAGGCGAAAGGCTGGGGGTGGAAGGGAACCTCTGAGTGGCAGTAAATCATTTTTGTGTTATCTGTAGTTTGTTTTTAATCTGTGTCACTGTTCCTCTCCATTAAAAAAGCTAATTGAGAATTGACTATTGCAAACTTTTATTATAGAATGCCTGAGACAGGAAAGCACATGTAGAAAAAAAAATAGAAATTATGCAGTTGTCTCTTAACTATGCTCAGTTTTATGTCTGAATGATCAAATTTCAGAAGCTTTCCCTCCCATTTTCTTTCTTTTTTTTCTTTTGTAAATTAAATTTATTGGGCTGACATTGGTTAATAACATCATATGTATAGGTTTCAAGTGAATAGGTCTGCTTTCCTAACTAGAGGAACTTTAAGCTTTTTAAAATAATCACTGAGCAACACACATGCTTTTCCATAGAGTTGTTATTTCCCTGTCAGCAGTGTCTTGCAAGAAACGGGCTTTGAAAGTGATGCTTAACAATTTCCCTAGTGTTTTATTTTCTGAAGAGTAAATTTTATTTCTGACTTCTATGTGTGTGCTTAGGTCTGAACTGTGGTGTTTTAATTGTGTAGAGACCCCACCTGATTGCTCACTGACCACCTAACCCCAGCTTGTTTAAATCTCAGGTTATTGGGACCCATTGCCTACCTCCTTCAGGAGTCGTTTCTCCCTCAGCTCGGTCTGTCGTGTTCCAGTCTCCTTGGCTAGAAATGTGGAAATTATCAGTGAGTCTTCTCTCTTAATAAGTTTTTAAATTTTCATAATCAAAATCCATTTATTGAACACTTACTCTGTACCAGACATGGTGTTAACATGAATCTATGCTTTTAATCCTCAACAGCACTCTCTGGAAGGCAGGTATCATTGTTCCACAAGAAAGAACTAATCAGAGTGTGGCGTGGTGGTGCGGCCGGTGGTTCCCACGTGGTGCCATGATTGGGGTAGCGGGCTCTGGTCCTCGCTGACTTCCTGGGCCTGTGCACCCGCTGCCTGCAGAAATGCCCAAGATCAAGTCTGGGGCGAGCGGCTGCCGCGAGCGGCAACAGGGCCGGGAGCTGAAGAGCGCGGGAGGACTCATGTTCAACACGGGGATTGGGCAGCACATTTTGAAAAATCCTCTTATTGTTAACAGCATTATCGATAAGGCTGCCTTAAGACCAACTGATGTGGTGCTGGAAGTTGGACCTGGAACTGGCAATATGACTGTTAAGTTGCTAGAAAAGGCTAAAAAGGTAATTGCCTGTGAACTTGACCCAAGGCTAGTAGCTGAACTGCACAAAAGGGTTCAGGGCACACCTCTGGCCAGCAAACTTCAAGTAATGGTGGGTGATGTGTTGAAAACAGATTTGCCATTCTTTGATGCTTGTGTAGCAAATTTGCCTTATCAGATCTCTTCTCCTTTTGTCTTCAAGTTGTTGCTGCATCGACCTTTTTTCAGATGTGCTATACTTATGTTTCAAAGAGAATTTGCTCTCCGACTGGTTGCAAAACCTGGAGATAAGTTATACTGCAGACTCTCAATTAACACACAGCTGTTAGCCCGTGTGGACCATTTAATGAAAGTTGGAAGGAATAACTTCAGACCACCACCCAAGGTGGAATCCAGTGTTGTAAGAATAGAACCTAAGAATCCACCACCACCTATCAATTTTCAGGAATGGGATGGGCTAGTAAGGATCACCTTTGTTAGGAAAAACAAGACACTGTCTGCTGCATTTAAGTCAAGTGCAGTACAGCAGTTATTGGAAAAAAACTACAGAATTCACTGTTCGGTCCATAATACTATAATACCAGAAGATTTCAGCATAGCAGATAAAGTACAGCAAATCCTAACCAGCACAGGTTTTAGTGACAAACGGGCCCGTTCCATGGACATAGATGACTTCATCAGATTGTTACATGGATTCAATGCAGAAGGTATCCATTTTTCTTAGGTATCTGGAAAACAGAATTTTCAAACTCAAGAAAAGAAACTTGCCTTCAGCTCTTTAGTCCTTTATCCCTCAGGTATAAAGTTAAATATGCTTAACTGAGTCACATATTCCCCATATAATTTCTTCTTATTCATATGTACAGTAAAACAATTTTCTTATATTTTAATTTTGTTTCTCTCTCTCTCTGTTTATCCTATACAACTTCTGTCACTGCCTACCTACCCCTTTACTTATCCTGTAACATCACAGTTACATCAGAGTTCTGGGTAAGCTTAAGTCTGCTCCTGAGACCATGTGGTGCCAAACATATTACTTCTGGGAAAGATTCCATACCTGTAAAATAAGGATGCTCAACTAGAATGTAAAATGAATTATAAGATTGTATGTTTTTTCTTGGGGAGATAGTAATAGTTTTAACAAAATTTCCAGAGGTTTTAGAAATCAAAACTTCATTTAAAATATCTGCCCATCAACTTCAAAACAAACAAAACTCAACCAGTAATTTTCCCACAAGAACTGGCTCCCAGTATACCTCCTATAACTTCTGGATAATTAAAATTTCCAGCACTCTTTTATATACCTGATGCTTAGTTATAATCTATTTTAAAATGTAAGGTTGATAACTTCAATAGATGTCATAACCATATCTTAATTAGTTACTATGTTTAAATCATTATTAATATATTATTGTTAATGTCCTTTAATAAAGAATTATATATATAAAAAAAGAACTAATAAGCGTGCCCAAGGTCACTCAGTTGTAAGTGCTGGGTCTTCTGTTACAAAGTACTGCCCCTTCACTTAGAATACTGGCCTCCTTCTCTCTTGAAAATGTCACCAGGGGTTACCCTTTTCCCCATGGCCTACTACTTTATACCTGGATTCTTCTCTGAGCCTCTTCTTCAAATGGCATGTACCTCACACACGTCACCTGGTCCAAATCTTATGATCTCTTGGCTTTGTTGTGTCCCCTAGAGTTTTAGGAACTGAAAGATGAATAACCTTCAAGACACTCACAGTACAGCCCAATAAATGCTTTCTGGTTCATTTGGCATCACTTTTCAGAAATGGGAAGTTACATTGGAATGGAAGTTAGACATGTTGGACTAAAAGTTAAAGTACTTGGGCAGTGCCAATACCACCGAGAATAGAGGTACTGAATCTTGAAGCTTTCCTAACAATATTTTAACATCTTCAGGGGGTGCGGCATTCACCCTCATATTTAAACCAAATCACATGAAGTCAACTTCTTTTTCTATTTCACAGTCCATATTGGGTGACATGTGTCAATGAAATCAAGGTCTAACTGTCTATTTATAATCTGGGGTTATTAATTGTTATTAATTTGAGAAGTATTTGTTCTGATTCCAGAATAGATGTTTCTAATGTTATTCATAAAATAGAATTCTACCAATTTCTAAAGAGCATCTTATTTTGGAACTTTTACATTTTTTTGATCCCTACAGAATAGTTTCTGAATCATTTTTTGTTAAAAGGATTTTAGAAACATGGGGGGGTGGGGTGGGGAGGAAGTGATTAACCAAAGAACTTATATGCATATATGCATAACCCATGGACACAGACAATAGTTCCGTGAAGGCCTGGGGGTGGGGGGGTATGGGGTGGAAGGGGTCAATGGGGAGAAAAAGGGGACTTCTGTAATACTTTCAACAATAAAGATAAATTTTAAAAATACATGAAAAAAAAGAATTTGATTTGTTAGTGACATTGAATATTTTTTTAAAGATAAATTTTGGTGCTGACAGAAATCAGTAGATTGCACAAAGCACATTTTTAAAGAGCCCCTCTAGAATCTGTTGGTGACTCACTCTCTCCTCCTTGGCTTGCAGTATTGAGCTTTGGCTAGGTAAAGGAAGGAAAGGCCGGTTAATATTATGGGTGATGATGTTCTCACTGTGTTTTCTTAGATTCTGTATTTGTTTATTTGGCATCCAAGTAACAGCCAAACTTGTTTAGCTTCCCTGCAATCCAGAGTCTATGCTTGAAACTACCGAGTCTATGCTTATCTAACTCTCACACACTGGGGCCAGGTACCAGATAACTAAAGACCACCCCTGTAGCCCGGAGCCCATCAACATTATTCACAGCAGCCAATCCCATAAGCTATTTCCCCTGCTTTGCCTTTCCTGTGTTAAGCACAACAAAAGCTCTGCCTGGGCTTTGCCCTCACTCCTCCTTCTACCTCCTGACCAAACCTTAGCACTTCCCCATGGAGCCCTGTGTGGCAGGGCCTGTCCCCTTCCTCAGGAAATGTAAGTGATAAAAGTCTTTCAATGGCATTGGCCTTTCCATGTGGTCACTCAGTTACTTCCATAGATAAAATCCCACTAGTACAAATGAGACAGACAACAGTGCGATCGCCTGTGTGTGTGTGTGTGTGTGTGTGTGGGGGGGGGGTTCTCTCTGTCAAGTGCATCTGCATTCTTTGTTATGTCACTCTAGCAGCTGTCCTTGACCTTGCTCTTAGAAACCTCACATCCAGGGCTAAAAAGTTATTTGGCTGTGCAAACTATGTGCTGAAGCCTATCAACTGAGGAAGCTCAAAGTAGGTTTCTTCTTGAGAGATGAAAACTTGCAGGTAGAAGAGAACTGGTGAGGTAGGAGGGGAAAGGCATGGGAATGGCAGTGAGAGTGTGCTGAAAATGGTGTATGTTTGTTTAATAAGCATAAAAACACCTGCTACTGTGACACCCACTCTGGGCCCTAGAAAAGAATCAACTGGAATGCTAGTTGAAAATGCAGATCCCTAGAACATGTAGACAAGGGGAATCAGAATTACCAGGATGTAGCCAAGAATCAGTATTTTAAAAGCTCCCCAAATGATTTTTTGGCTCACTGATATCTGAGAACCTCTGGCCCCCACTCTGTGTTATTGTGAAAATGGGTGTGAGCATTTAGATCCAGGACTGAAAATGGGGTAACTAGTGCACACAGTGTTTTTTATTTTAGGAATAAGACGAACTGTTATCATCAAGTTTAGAGCGCCAGCTCTGTCTTCACACTGCCCAATTTGACTCCCAGTTCACCATTGATCAGCTGTGTGACATTGAGGAAATGACCCAACCTCTCGGAATCCCAGTTTCCTCATCAGCAAAATGGAGATAATAGTATGTATTTCATAGGGTGCCTGTTAGTATTCATGTGACATGCTTAGCACAGAATCTGGCATATAACCAGTGTTCAATATTACAGTTATAAAGAGACCCAACTCTTAGGATCCTAAGAAGAAAATTCCTGATCTAAACGTTAGTGATTTCTCCAGCAAAGGATGGTGTCTTCAGTTTCAAACAGTGTGATTCCTCCCTCCCCCCTCATTTTTTCTTAGAATGGTGGGACCAGATTACGCGGGTTACATCCTCTGAATCCTTTTCTCCCTGGACTTCAGGCATGTGTGTGCTCATATACCATTCAAGGGAGCGTGTGCTCGCACACACAGCACACTCTCACACACCTGTGCACACAGGCTCTATCTCACACACAACTCTCTGCAATTCCCCAGGAGACGACATTCTCCTCCAGAGCCCAGCATCTGTTTGACTTTCTTTGTTCTGGAAAAGCTTCTTGTCAGCACTCTGTTCCCTAATATCTGCCCTGAGCAGTGGCATGTCGGCTGGAATAATTAGTCCCTTTTAGATGGTACAGGCTTAATGATAACAAATGGGCAGAGCTGGAAAGCTGGAGGGCAGAGCAGGAGGTGGAGAGGGTAGCCCAAGCAGCAGAGTCAGCGGCTTTGTCATGGGGTGGCCAGGAGCTGGAACACATGCGTCTTCCTTTCGGAGACCCAGGGAGCCAGGTTTGGGTGACAGTGGAGATGGAGCATCATCCTCCGGCTGGCTGCTGGCTCGCCCTGTGGCAGAGAGAGCCTTCTGTGGGCCCCTCCAACCACAATGTTGTGTGTTAGTCACACCTCCTGCTTGGAAAACAGGCAGATATTAGGATGGGAAATCCAATCCTGAGGTTTGGAGGGGATTGCAAATGTGTCTTTTCTGCACGGTGGAAGCTGCTCTGCTACATCTGAAACTCCCACCCAGAAGGCAGGGGAGGGTGGGTGGGAAGAGATCAACCAATGAACTTGTATGCATATATATATAACCCGTGGACACAGACAATGGAGTGGTGAGGGCCTGGGGGGAGGAGGGGGGACAGGAGCGGGCTGGAAGAGGTTAATGGGGAGAAAAGGAGGACCTATGTAATACTTTCAACAATAAATATTTTTTAAAAATTCCCCCCCCCCCCAAAAAAAAAAAGCTTGAAGGCGGGAGAAGGAGGAAGGAAAGCCATCCCAAACTTTCCCCCAGGCTGAGGCTTGTTGAGGCATAGAGGGGGCTAGGAGGCCTGGACCCTGGTCCCCATGTCTTCCTTATTCCTATTTGGTGGACCATTGGGATATGGGTGAGGACCTGAAATGGTTTTAAGGCTTAAGCAGGTTTGGTGCTGTCTGTCCTTATCTGTTGAGCATGGACAAGAGACATCCAGGGAAACTGGTTAGATCACCAGGCAAGTTACCTCATCTGTAAATTGGGCTCATCATCAGCTTTATTTCATAGGATATTGTGAGGATTGCAGGAGAGGATGCTTATAGAGGCCTTGAACTAGGACCGGGTGCATAGCGAGCCTTCAGGAAATGTCAGCTCCAGTCTCGGGAGAAATCCACCGATTCCCTAGGTCAAGGTGTTCCTGTTCAGGCTTGCCGAGGCCTGGTGAACGTCCATGGCTTCTACCACATTCTGAGGTTTAGAAGAGTGATTTCTTTAAATGTTCAAAATTTCTGGAAATACAAGTGCGAGTTAGTCTGAGAGGTGAGCGTGGGGCTCTTGCTGCAGTGATGGTGATGACCAGCATGCTAAAATGAGCAGGGTTGCCTTCACCTTGACATTTACAGAGTCTTCTCTGCTCTGAACTTGAACTTGACAAAGGATCAGATACAATGCATGAAAGCAAAAGTTCTTCAACTCTTCTGCCACCAACAGGTGAGGCTGAGGGTCCCCAGTCTCTCTTCAGAATAAGGAAATCATGGACTCGTGGGCAACCTTTATAAGGAGACTAGCTTCTGTACTTTTTTTTTTTTTTTTGCCATCAGGCACTATTGGGAAAACAGATTCCAACCTTGTGGAGATGGTAAACCAAAAATGTAAAAAAAAAAAAAATCTGGTGTTTTGTTCCTTCAAAAGGAAAGTGATGACTGCTGGTTGAAAAGCATATTTTTGCTATTGAAGAAGCAACTTAAAATAGCAAGAAAACAATGAAATGATCAGCTTGCAAAAGTTACTTGCTTGATTAAAAGCACCAATAAATGTGTCTTGGTTCCATGACTGCTTCATTTAGCACTTGACACATAATAGATTTTTTTCACGGCATAATATCTCCATTGAAATATAATCATTTTGCAGATTGCTTGACTGAATATTCTTATAAACATGCTGTTGGGGACTCACCCCGGGCGATCACCAGGCGAGCATGACGACCGACGTTTGATGGACGTGTGAGGGATGTGGCAGCCACGTTTGGAGCAGAGAAGGTGATTTGCTGCAGAGCAATCAGCCTAATGCACTTTTAAAAGCATAAAATAAAGAATCATTTCATTTGCTGAAAAGTTATTTTAGGTGCGTCAGTAAAGGAGTGACAGAATATTTTGATTGTCAGTTTTTCCCCCCTTTAAAGTTAGATAATTACATTTACCAGTTAAAGAATTGCCATTTAAAAATAATATTTTGTCCAAATGTTTAAAGATGCCTATTAAAAATGTAAACTGAACATGACAGCGGCATTTTCATGCTGTGATTCTAGTCAGAGGTCTGAAAACAATTAGATGAAAAAAAAATGTACATTATATTTAGTGTGAGCTGGAGAGTCCAGCTCTGAAGACATGGGTAAGATCTGCTTTATGAGTCTTAAGATAGTTCTACTTTTGCTCAGATAGCACTTCTAAGAAAGGTTCTGCCACTACATGTGTGGTCTCTTGAGTAATCTTTCCAGGGACCAAAGCATCCCAGTGGGCTGTGGGCTGGGCACCCCTGTTGTGCATAAAAACTGAGGAAAAACTTTCATGCAACAACCAAATGGTACCCATCCATTTAGTCCCCTCATTCAACCGGTATGCACCAGAATGGCTGCATCGGTGGTTGCAACATTAAAATGTTTGCTCACCTGTTGGCAAACTACCTCCCCTGAGCCCCTGTGTAGCACCCTCAGGCTCCTCCCTGACATGCTCTAGATGCCCCACCATCCATCAGCCAAGGACAAACGCCTGACTTCACAGGGGGCTGTCAGGCTTGCCCCAGGCAGGCATCCCTTCCAATCGGTGGGTGTCTGGAACTTCCTGCTTATCACCTTTTGTAGATTAATCTTTGACTTTTACCTTAGGATTGTTTAGAATATTCAAAAGCAGTCTGTGGAAGCTGGGAAGGATGAGGCAGAAAACTGGTAAGAAACAGAGTTCCCTAGTTCTCTTAATCCAAATGATGAGAGTGCACTCATTCTTGAACATGTCAGACAGATACGATGAATAACAACAGACATTTTACTATTTCCTTCCCACAGCCCCGGGGGACTGTTTTGTACCTACCACTTTGGCTGGCATGGCCTAGAACCATGCTACGCAAATTGTATTACATGCCCATGAATCACCTGGGGAGCTTGTTCAAGTGCAGATTCTGACTCAGCAGGTCTGCTGTGGGGCTTGAGCCCCTGAAGTTCTAACAGGCACTCAGGTGATGCTGTTGATCCTGGTCCAGGGGACACAGAGCTAGTAGCAAGGACCTAGAGCTTGCAAACCATTAGAATGTCATTAGAAACACCATAGGCTGGCCTTTGTTGATGTCTTTAGCTATTTGTGATCTAGACATAAAGATGCAGGTTCTCCAAACATGCCATCAATGCTCTTCTCTTCCTCTTCCCATCCTGGCAAACTTTGAGACTTGGCTTGAGGTTAAACCTCCCTCAAGAAGTCTTAAAAATGACCTTCCTCCTGGCACAACCATTCTCCCTGCCTCCCCTCTTCTTGCCCCCTCCCCCACACAAATAGACTGAAGTGCCCGCACAATGTGAGCACCCCTTTATCTGTGCCCTCCCTGAATCCTGACAGATTGCACTGGAAAGAACCAGTTTAGTGCACTCGCGGTGAAATGTCTGCCATGGGTTGAGTCGCCTTGGGACCCACACCTGTGAAAGGAAAGGGAGAGGAAGCGGGAGTGGGCACATGGAGAGGTCCAGGTGTGAGGTGGGCCAGTGACAGCCTGGCTGACCTCACGAGGAGCTCTGGAGCAGGAATGAGGGAAGATGGCCTTTTTACCTCCACAGCGGTCAGTCATTGGCTAGGAGGATGACCGTGGGCGGGGCTCTCTACAGCGGAGCAGGAGCAGTCCCCAGGGAGCTGACTGTCATCTGCCCACAGCACTCAGGACTTTGGGGGCAGCAGTCCTTCCTAGAAGAATCTGGACAGTGCATCACCGTGTCCATCAAAACCTCTCTCCCCTTTTTCTAGGATCCCCGAGGGCATGGCTGTGGTTTAGTCATTGTCTCCTGAGGGCCAGGCAGAATGTTGGCACACAGTGGTGCTCATATGTGCTGTATACAGCAGTCATCTTGGACATGGGAAGAATTTTTGAGGAAGTTCTACACATGTATTTTTACCCCCCTCTTTTAATTTCTATTTTGTGTGTGACTTCAACTCTGTACATCACATGTTTGTACAGTATTATATATGTGTGTTTTAAACATAAACATACGTACATGGGAAGTATGCTCAAACATGTTTTGATAGTGGTACATAAACAGTAACTGCGAGGAGACCAGTATTGGAGCAGTTGTCGGCCTTGTGTGTAGAGTTTTGTTTTTTTTTATATTTTATTGATATTTTACAGAGAGGAAGGGAGAGGGATAGAGAGCTAGAAACATCGATGAGAGAGAAACATCGATCAGCTGCCTCCTGCACACCACCCACTGGGGATGTGCCCGCAACCAAGGTACATGCCCTTGACCGGAATCGAACCCGGGTCCCTTCAGTCCGCAGGCCGACGCTCTATCCACTGAGCCAAACCGGTTTCGGCTTGTGTGTAGAGTTTGATTGAAACAGAGCAGCGCCCGTTTACACATGTTCTGTGGCTGCCTTTGTGCTACGAGGGCAGAGTTGGATAGTTGAAGCAGAAATAGTGTGGCCTGCAGAGCCCAAGATACGTATTATCCAGTTCTTCACAGACAGCCCTCTGCTCCCTGGGCTGGCAGATGCTGTGGTCAGCGTGCTGACTACAGGTAGCCCCTACCCTTCAAGTTCTGCTGAACCACATGTCGAACAATAATAAGGAGACCCACAGCTATTACCGGCTGGATCTCATGGTTAGTAATAGTTTGCCTCTTGAATGCTGTAAGAGGGGCAGCAATTTGTTTCCCCATATCCATTCTCCCCTTCTCCCTTCATATTGGCTGGGCATATGATGCCTAGAATAAAGATGGTGTTTTCCAACCCCTCTGCAGTTACTAGGGCCATAAGCCTGGCCAGCGGAATGTAGTGGATTTCTGTGTGCAGCTTCTAGGAGGTATCCTTAAAAGACGTGGTCATGTTCTTCTTTGGTTTCTCCTTTGGCTGGCTGGAATGTGGATGCGATGGCTGGAGTTTGAGCAACCATCTTGTACTACGAAGTGGAACATGTTGAGAATATCATGGCAGCTCAATAGTAGGAGGCTGGTTGCCTGCCAGTGGCATGAAGCCATCAAAGCAGTTCTGGATTTCCACTTCCGGGTTCTTTTACATGCAAGAGAAATAAGCTTCTGTCTTGCGTAAGCCATTGTTAGATGTGAATGTGAACGGGCTTCTTTTTACTCAAAATCGAACGTATCCTAACAGATGCAGGTAGATCCGGAATAGAGTAATCCCCTTCAAGGTACCAATTTCGAATAATCAGGAAGTACTTTCCCCCTCAAAAATCCAAATTATTTTGACTAGAGAATTAAAGTTCACAACTGTGTGAACATCACTGAAGCAGTCGAGTACTGATGAAATTATGGAGTGATCTTCGGCAGTCGAGTGAGAACTGTGCAGAGACCCAAATAAGTCACATTTGAAAACCTGGGTGTTTTTTCCTTGAAAGAAAAATGTTCTTCATAGTAATATTTGTGTGTATTTTTCCTCTTCTTCAGAGACTTGACTTGAGGGTTGTTGTTTTTAACTTTCAGGACTCCTTCTAAGTCACTGATTACTTGGCTAACTGATAGATGTTTTCCTGGCACAGCCTACATTTATTATGTAGTGCCCGAGAGTAATCACTTAGATTTTACAACACCCTTAATAAAGAATGAATTGAGTACATCGTTTTGACTAGAGTAATTTTTTTAGAGTTAGAATTTTTGAAGAAAGTAATTTTTATTTGTGCTCACAACAAAGTAATTGGTGGCAGTCGTTTTACTTAAGGGAAGGTTTTTCTTAAAGGTATCATTTATTATGGTGGAGCATATGCGAGGGACTCTTTGTCCAGGACAATAGTCTTTTAGCCTTGTTAGTGTCTTATTCTGTATAAAAGTGCCTAATTGTTACGGTTGCTAAACAGAACCCATCCTACTGAGTGCGATCATTTAGCTGTGAGGAGACATAATAGCAGTTGCATCCAAAATGTGCAGCAATTTTACATATTCTTTCTGCAGACATTTTTTTTTTCTTGTTGCCAAAGGCGCTCGGGAAGTGCTGCTGGTTTCCCCATTGTCAGGGGCAGCTGCCTGTCTGTGCTGAGGCTGCTCACCCACCCACCAGGCAGATGGTGGATGGGAGCTGAGGCATGTCTTCTGGGCCCAGGACCCACTTTGCTGGCTTTGGGGAACGCAGCTGCCGCGCTCCCAGGATGGTGACAGCGAGGCAGCGCCTGCATTTCGGGAGCCCTTGAATAGAGCCATGTGCTCTGAAAGGGTGCTGGGTCTTTGGAGCGTTGAAGAGGCAGTTGCATATTCAAACTGCCGGAGCTGTGTGAAAATATGGATTGCTATTAATTAGAGTTTTGGATAGGAATCAGGCAGGCGGTGTGTTGCAAGGACAAGGGGAAATCATTATGCCAGATCTGCATGTCAATGTATTTCTGCGGAGAGGCCAGCCTGGAGCCTGTGGCCTGCTTAATACCACCATATTCCTAAGACAAGATCCACTCCTCTTCCTCCACCTTTCGATACTTTATGCTGATCAAATCCTTCCTTCCTAAGTGATATCTCTGCTTATAAAGACCTTATCCCATCTTGAGGGCCCCATCCTCATGACCTCATCTAAACCTAATTATCTCCCAAAGGCCCCATCTCCAAATCCCATCACATAGGGTGTTAGTGCTTGCACATGTGAATTTGGGGGGACACAATTTATTTCATCGCACCACTCATTAAATTTTTCTTCATGTCAACATGACATAAAAGTATCCATTTTAGAGAATTCCACTACATTTCTGGAGTTGGTTGTAGATCTGATGGTTATCAAAATCTGTTTGCAACTCTCTGCTTTGGAGCATTGTCAGGCCTGGAAAGTTCCTACTTGCTTAGAACTGTGGAACTGAAGGAAGATTCTTAGAAATTATGCCAGAGCAGCAGTAAAAAATGAAGATACAGTAGAAGTCTTGGAGGTTGAGGTGGAGGTGGGGTGGTCATAAAGCTATGGCACGGAGAAAATGGAGAAGATGGGCACTCTGAAGGGATTATAGCCTTCCTGAGGTGAAATAATGGAGTAAGATTTCAGATGGAAATCACCTGAGAGTGGCTGAAGAGGAGGAACCTTGCAGGGGAATGTGAGAATGCGACAGCCTTCGGAAAGCCCGTCTTGCAGTGAGAGGGTGAACACCTGGGCGGGAGCCTCGCTGCTCTCTCAGCTGGGCTCCCTTTCCGCTGCAGGTGGAAGGTGGTGACACTCAGAGTGGGTGCTCCCTGCCAGCCGAGGGGGCAAGTTAGTCCTGCCTGTTACTGTAGTTCTCCCCTTAGCTGTGGTTTTGCTTTCCATGGTTTCAGTTACCCCGGTCCACCACCGTCTAAAAATATTAAATGGAACGTTTTAGAAAGAATTCATGTTTTCAATTTTGTGCTGTTCTGAGCAGCATGTTGAAATCTCACGAGACCTGCTCCCCCCTCCCCACAGGAGATGTGGATCAGCTGCTGCGCTGTATACGCTCCCCTCCAGTTAGTCACTGAGTAGCGGCCTGGGTTACCTTGTGGTAGCACAGTGCTGGTGTTCAGGTGGCTCTTATTTACTTAATAATGTCTCACTCACCTCACTTCATCTCATCAAGCAGGCGTTTCGTCATCTCACAGCATCCCGAGAAGAAGGAGGGTGAGTATAATATTTTGAGAGAATCCACCTTCACGTAACTTTATTATACTATATTGTTATAATCATCCTATTTCATTATTAGTTAGTGTTGTTAATCTCTTACTGTGCCTAATTTCTAAAATTAAACTTTGTCATAGATATGGATGTATAGGAAAAAACATACTATTTTGGGCTCGTTATTACCCGCAGTTTCCAGCATCCACTGGGGGTCTTGGAATGTGTCCTCCGAGGATAAGGGGAGGGGCCTACTGCATTTGGACATTGTTTCTAACTTAGCGTGACACCTCAATGGCTTTGTCTCAATGCTTTTTGTCTAGGAGAAGGACACTCTACTATTAAAGACTAGCAGTAACACCAGTGAAGGTAAGCCAAGCCTAATCTTGATGATTATGAGTCAGCAAACTGGGACATTTGACCCAGTTTACCCTTTCATCTGCAGATTAGATACAGCCCGGATTTACAGTGAGGGAGTTCTCAGATCATATACTTTGAGATTAAAATAAAAAAAAATATTTTTTTTGCTTTAGAATAATTTGATGCCTTAATTCTATATTTACACAAAAATATATTAAATGAGCAATGATTACTAAGCAGAAGATATGTTTAAATTCAGTGTCAAGTTCTCTTGGTGTGCTTACCTATGATTTACTCAACAAAGATTGAGTAGCACATAGCCTTCTAGGTCACACCTCTGTGAACAGCAAGGTGCCCTTTCCCTGTGGACCCCAGTCCATGGCCACCTGTGCACCTGCTGGCCTGGAGGGGAGGGCCTCCTCCGTGCTTTCTCAGCTGAACTGTGAGAGCACTGACCTGCAGCAAACCCAAGGAGGGCTGTCGACTCTTCAGATGGTGCATTTCAGTTGTTTCTTGGGATTTTTGATTTGTTGTCAGCATGTGTAATATATTTTTTAAAATAGATCATAAACATTTGGTTTAGAGTCTACTTAAATAGTGTCATGGAACTGTCAAGAAAGGGAGAGTTCATTTACTTTGTGGAGACCATGCAGCCGTCAATTAATAATATTTTCTAATCCCGACACTTAACACATAGGAGATACAACACATTGGCTAGACAGTCTTAGTAGATATTTGCATAGATGGCAAATGTGTGCACACTGCATTCTTTAAATGTTGGCTTTTATTTTGAGTATGAAAATTACTCACTTGTTAAGTTTATGACTGAAATACCCATTTAACGGAACCAGGCATTCCGTTTCTGCTTGGCTCAGGGAATGGCTCCCTCCTTTCACAGTCTCATCTTGCAAGTGGCTATCTTCATTGAGCTCACCTGATGTAAACCATACGCTCCACACTGCTTTCTTGTTTCCTGTCGGATGGAAGAGGTGTGTGTGTATGTGTGTGTTCACCTGCATGTGTGTGCAGGCACATGACTGTGTGTTCATGTCTGAGTGTATGTGAGAGAGACAGACAAAGATAGAGACAGAGAAGAGAGACTGAGATGGAGAGGGTCTTTCCCTGAGTGAGAGAGTTTTTGAATTGCTTTCCGGAGATTTGTGCCATTTTTTCCATTGTTTGCTTTTTAAAATCATTTTTTACTGCTATCGATGGTTGCCATTTTTGTTGTTGTTATTGAACCACAAGGAAAATATTGGCAGTTCTGACAAGATTATGAAGCCAGAAGAATTTCTTGAGGAAAATATTCTCATGTGTTACGTAGAGCTTTCTCATTTTGTTTTCTTCATAAAAGGTCTCAACTCAATCAGTTATGAAGCTCCTACAAGCGCTGTTATTTGAAGAAAGATACATAATGAAGACTTTCTACTGAAAAATGATGATCAGCCAGTATTTGTTGAGTGTCTGCTATGGGCAATGTATTGAGTTAGGTGTGTGCGTCATAACGGTGACTAACATGAATAAGATGGAAGTATGGGCATGGTGTTTCCTTTGCATTGTTTCCAAAAAAGATTTTCAGTAAGAACTTTCATGGAACAATTGACTCTCTTTTAAGTGAGCTCTACAGTATATACACAGAGCAGATAGTTTCCAATTTAGGATGGATTGCATCCCAAAAATCCATTTGAAAATTAGTTGTCTGGTAACTGGAAAGCATTTCCCTAAAAAATTTTTATATAGGGCAGGTATCTAGGCTCGTGGATAAGAATTTCCTTACCTCATAAATTTAACCCCAAACTAAGATAGAAATTAAAATTATAACTCATTTTTAAGAGTACCTAACCTTTTATTATAACAATTAAGTGATTCAATGCTCACACTTGTGGTGTGAGGGAGTCCCAGGTTGATTTTTTTTTTTTTTTGGCGGGGGGGCGGGGGGGCGGGGGTGCACTGGACTGTATAAGCAATTTGAGTTACATAAAAATCAGAGTGTCAGCACCATTTTCATGTCCAATCTTACCTGATCACATTAAAATAAAAACACCACACTGGCCAGAAGACACAGTGCCTTTGCAGATCACCCTCTGAGAACCAGAGCTAGCTGTGACACTCTGTGATGACCCCATATGTATGAGTTCTGAAGATCATTGGAGCCTCTGGTCAACAACATAATAAGGAAGCGGTAGAAGTTAAGAGAGCCCCCAGAAGGTCAGAAATGGGGACTTAGGCCCATACAGGTGTAGGTCCAGGCTCAGGATGCCTGACCAGTTGGTACAGCCAGCTTTGGCCTGTCGTAGGCCCCAGAAGTGACTCTAAAGCCCAGGAAACCATGAGTCCTGGATTCTGGGCAGGGCTTCCTGCTTGCTTGTGTCTAAGAATAATAATGTCAGTGTCAATATTTCTGTGGGAAAGTGTATTATCAGTTTCAATTCAGAGCACAAATAACGCATTTCTGATATGCCTGACACATGGTAGGTGATCATTATAGTTAATAAATAAATAGATGATTTGAGGATGCGTACCCTTTTAAAAAGGGTAGGTGGAGCCCTAATTGTTGCTCAAGTTTGCATACAGAAAGGCACCTCTGTAGGTGGGTCATGGCTCTGTCATCCTGCTTTAGGAAGGTAAGGTTAATGATAATAAGTGGAATGGAATTGGGAATATCAGAATTGGATGGCATCTTTCAATTCTTTGGAAGACATGGATGAAAGTCTGCTTCATCACAAATTGTCTTATGGTTGTTATACTTTGGAAAAATTATAGATGGAAAATATTGCAGTTTTTGGAGAAGAGATAAATAACTTAAATGAATTCATTCAGTTACAATTGAGATGAGACTTAGAATTTCTGATACTAGTTTGACACCAACTATTTAGACTCAAAGTGAACATGTGAACAACAAATAACTGTTTTGAATAATAATGTGTAAAAAGGTAATTCAAACACTCTGTACTGATTTGCAGAGAAAGTCCTAGCATTAATGAATAATTCCAAGATCAACTAGGAGTCAATAAAGCAATTGCCTCTCAAAGACTTTTCTTCATAGAGTAGAAAGTACTTAAATTGTGCACCTACTGACTTTAATGACATATCTCTGGATGCTCAAGATGCTGTATTGTGGCTGTGGCATTGCATCTTCCCAGTGGAGTCACCTGTGCCGTCTGTATTGTGAGAAGGAAGTTGAGCATATTCATTATGCCTCTATTGCTTCTGCTGAGATGACTACCTGTATGTCAAGTTTGCCAAATGGGCATGGGGTAGAGTGAAACTTTCTGTGGTAGAAAGGTATTTCCCTTTGCTGCCTCAATGACATTCAGTGGCAGAAATAACCATTCAATGTAATTAGTGATTGTAAAGTACTTTGTATAGTAAATACTTTACTGGAATAATAGCAAACAATTTCAACACAACACCACAAAAGGGCCTCAGTGACTAGATTTAGGATTAATGGGGGCTTATCACAGGATGGGGTTAGAAGACCTTTTGATCCTGGGCTCACATTTATGAAGGGTCTGGAAATATATATTTAGACATTATCCTCAAATGAGGCTACATGTAGTCACAGGGCTGCACTGCCAAGACTAACCATTTAAAATGTGTTATTTTGGTAACCCTGTTTTGGCATTTATTTGTATTTGAATATATTGAGAACCTCAAAAAAAAATTGAAGTGATCCGGTGGTCTTACACTCACTGGGAGGCCCTGACAAGCTTCCCCAGTCTTACTCCTTCCACAAGCATAACCTTCCACTTTGTGCTGGAGGAATGAAAGGAGCCAATGGCTTTGTTTTTCCTAATTTAGACACTTACAAAGTGACAAAGCTAGTGTGGTGGGGGCAAGTGCAGGGGCCCAGCATCAGGTTCATTCACTCATTCACTCACTGAACTGATACTGATTGAGTATTCAGTGGCCTGAGAAGGAATCCTGGCTCTGCCAGTCTCTCAGCACGCTGTCCTGCTGAGCCTCCATCCCCGAATTTGTTAAGTGGAATCAACAATAGTTCTTGCCTCCAAGGATATTGTGGGGACCAAATGAGGTCATTCACTGAAGAGGCAGCACAGGCCTGATATGAATTAGGGGCTCAGTAGATGTTAGCTGCTATTATGAGTAGCAATACTTTACACTACAGCGTGTTAGGTGCTATGCGAGGAGCTGGGCTCAAAGTTGGATAAAACTTGACTCTGTCTTCTAGAGGCTTTATGTCTAGGGAGACATGGTAAACACTGCAAATTCAGCATGATAGGCACTGGAACTGCATTTGTGTGTGGAGCGGGGACCACATAAAGAGGTGGCCTTCAGTTCTGCTTTGGGTGTGGAGAGAGGTTAATAGATGTCGGAGAAACCCCAGGGTGTTGTCTCACCCAACTCCCAATTAGTGGGGAGACTTCTGGAATATCATTCGGCTACTCTGACTCTCAGTTCCTTATCAACAAAAGCAAGGTGCAGACTAAAACATCTAAAAAATTTGCTGAACTGACCAGGTTGTGGAACTGAAGTGGGCTCAGGTTCTTCCTATGACATAAGTCAAGATTCTGACTTTATTGTTGATTTATCATTGCGCCTCAAAAAAAAAGCTACCATGCTTAACTTCACTTTCTTAGTGCCTTTTAGTTAGCTAATTTCCAGTTTTAATGAACTCTGAAAACAACATCCCTTATGCCACATGTGAACAAATCTGTCTTGCAGAGTCCCTTGTCCTCCTGCTCGGTTTTGCTCAGGGATATTTTGGCCAACGAGGAGGTGGAGCAGGATACCAGTGGGCTCTCATTCACAACTGCAGTTTCTTCTATGGGTAACTTCTGAGCCCTTTTTTCAATCTAAAAATATTAGGGAAGCAGGCAGGATGATGAATTGAGTGTGCTTGTGTGTTTCTCGTCATCCTCCAGAGCCAGGGAATGTTAATGACTGGATAAATGTCTATTCCCCCAGCCACATGCTAGGAAGCATTTTGTTTTTAGCATGTTATAGAAATCCCCTGGCAGATTCTGAAACAAAAGTTACAATAAAACAGAGTTACTAATCTATTTTCCATGCTAAATGTTTTAAAACCCCCATGCCTACTGATTCATGTGTCCCTGGTGAGGGACCTTCATCCAACCACAAGTAGGTGGTTTACTCATGTGTACTTCTGGGGCAGAGAGACTGGACACCAAGAACCTTGGGCTTGAGTTATGTGTCCACCTCAAGATGACAAGACCAAATACATATCAGAAATGGTTAGGCACTAACTCTTCAAACAGAATGAAAACTACAAAATTGTCCCTATAAAACTTTTATATTGCTCTACAGAGAAAATTCCTTCTTCGTAGCCTAATAAAACTACTGCTAAAATAATGCAATATTAAAAACATATATATCACCCTTAGAAAAAAACCTGGAGGACTATGCAGAATAACAAACCAAACATTTAAATCAGTCTTGTTTTAATTAAACCAGAGAGTTGCACAAACACAATTCCTGCCCCCTCTCCTTACCACTCTCCCCAAGTGGGTTAGGTCAGAGCTATTGTAAGGAAGTGTAGAACACATCTGTACATGGTGCAGATTACTAGAAGCGACATGGAGAGCAGGGCCTCTCTCACCCACAGAAAGTTCTAGGAAAGAAACCTTCTAGCCAAGGATCCTGCCATTTTTAGAATATTATAATTGTATAAAATTACTGACTTTTTTTTTTGTTTGAAAGAGAGGAAGGGAGACAGAGAGAAAAAGAAACATTGATGTGAGAGAGAAACATCGATTGGTTGCCTCCTGTACACACCCTGACCAGGGATCGAACCTGCAACTTGGGAATGTGCCCTGAACAGAAATAGAATCAGTGACTTTTTGGTGCATGGGACAACACGCAACCAACTGAGCCACACCAGCCAGAACTTAAAATTATTTTAGACATAAGTATGTAGGGTATCCCTGGAGACAATCTTCTATATTGTTGAAGGGACTGGCTTTCTTACTCTCTCTGCCCCTTTCCCCTTCTTTCTTTCCTTTTTGTGTATGTAGAGAAATAATTTTTTCAATCAGAGTTGAGTAAGGAGTGCCATAAAATACATTTTAAAGAAAAGCATAGTAAATGATTAGTAAAATCTTTGATTCTGGCTCATTTCTATGGTGAGTGAAATGGACAGCTCCTGTAGCCACCATATCATATACCCATTGTATTAATTTTTAAAATGCAGCTGTTCAATGCAAAGGTCTAAATTGTAAAGTAAATCTATCCTGAAATTTTCATTACATCTTTGTTAGGAAATCCAGAATTTTAAATAATCCATAAAATTGGTAAAATCACTCTTATTAAGTACAAAGCAAGCCCGCTGTAGTGAATACTCATTTTGAAGTTTTAGCATTTTGGATTGTTAAAGATATAAATAGTGCTTGACTTGAGAACAACTTCTATGATGAATACATATTTTGTAGCACTCAAATTTCCCAATTAAGTTTGAGGTATTTGTTTTGGCTGCACAGAATTTAACTGAATTGAGAAGAGGATAAGTTTATTAGTTCTTTTTCTAATAGACTTTTAAATAAAGCTGCCTATAGTGACAAAGCTATAGTTTCTTGCTTTGTTAATTGATTCTCTTTAACTTTGATTGTTCATTCATTCACTTGACTCTTGGAATGACCTTAAATAAAAACCAGAGCACAGTATTTAGTTTAGTATAGTGATTTTTTTTCTCAGAGCTGAATTCTCAAGGTCCAAATAGTTATCCTCATGGCTGTTCAATCTCATCTAAGGACCGAACTTGGGAGTCCTTGATGAGTTTGTAGACTATACAGCCCTTCTACAGTCTTTTCTAAACATCATTAGCAGCATCTAACTTTGGTAGGTGTTGGAGAAAAGACTGGACTGTCTGGTGAAGACCTAGAATAACGGTAGACCTTGAGATTTTGGCAATTAAGAGAACAGGTGGTAGTGGGTGAAGCCCAGTTTAGCAGGCTGAGGAGACATGGTTGGTTATAGATCATGAACATCTACAAGGGAATGGGTCCCAGGGGTTTCTGCAGACCCAACCAGCAGTTTCTTTAATATGCAATCTTGAATTTGTTCCAAATGGCCCTTTGTCTCCAGAGCTTCCTGCTATAACACAATGATTTTCAAAACAAAAATTTTTTCACCAGGGCAGTTTGCTTTCAAATGAAATTGCACAGAGAATCCTTGTGTATGCAAATAGCAAAAGCATTTCTCCTTTGGTTGAAAAGGCAATAGGCCCAGTACAGAATTGCTTTGGGACAGGACATTTCTTGAAGGAGGTCTGCTGGAGGTCTGTCAGTCACTCAACACAGTCAAGAAACCTTAGTAATGTGCTCATGAATTATTCCATTATCTGTTTACAGACCAAATTAATTCAAAATATAGAGCCAGGAAACCGAATAGCATGATCTACAAAAATTTAATGGTGATTGAGTGAATTTTGGAAACTATCTAGGAAAATGATAATTTTATTTGTGTTGTGGTTGGGGTAGTAGTTAGTTGGCAAAGTCACATCAGATGTAAATATGTGCTCAGTCAAGAAGCAAAAGCAAAAACAAACAAAAACTTAGAAGTCCAACAAGAACTATGTGAGGTTTATATTAAGTAAGCTATAAAACTTTACTAAATGACAGAAAAGAAAACCTAAATGAATCCTAATGGGATTTTCTTGAGAAACTTGTCAAGTTGATTTTGAAATTCATCTGGAAAAGGAAATATACAAAAACATCAGTATTGCTCTATGAGACATTAAACATACATAAGCTTAAAACAATTAAATTGTAATTAAAGCAATTCCTGTCATAGTAATAGCTCAGTGGAAGCAAATAGGGAGTTTTGAAGCTGACCCATGATAAATGAAGATTTATATAGATGTTAGATGGAAGTTTAAATCACTGTGGAAAAAAAAGGAATCTTTAATAAATGATGCAGATTATTGACTTTCTATTTGGAAATAAATAAATAAAATTATGGGTTGTTTTTTTTTTATCCCAAAATATGCAGTTAAAATAAACTTCAAATGGACCTTGGATTTAATTGGGAAAAACAAAACCATCTAAGTAATAGAATAAAATATAGGAAACTGCAAAAACAAAACAAAAAAACAACCACCCTCAGACATTTAAAAATTGCTGCCCACCCTCTCTAGTACTCAGGGAAATTAAAACGAAAAGACTGAAACATTTTTGCCCATTGGGTTTACTGGAAATCTGATAATGTTGAGTGGTGGTGAAAATTGGGGAAGACTCACACTTCCATCATTGGTGAGGGTGTGAATTGGTTTGGCCTTGGGGGAATGATAATTTTGTTGAAGCTGTTACAATTTATAGCAGTTTCACTTAAGACATTTGTCCCAAAGAAAGACTGTGCTCAAAGTTTTACATATAAGAACATTCATTACTTCCTTGTTTGTGATAGTGAAAAATTGGAAGCAGTAGGGGAGTGGTTAAACAAACTCTAATATCACAGGCTATGCAGCAGTTTTTAGTATACAGCAGTTAACAGGACTGAAGTAGATCTGTATATACTGCCAGTGAAGACTTCCAAGACAGATTTTTAAGTGAATAAAGCCAACTGAAGAATAATATGCATGGCATGACACCATTTGTGTAAAATATATAACCATGTAAGTGTATATTGATGGGTACATTTATGTTTTAAATATATTGTAAAAGGTCCAGAAAGGACCATTCTGTATACCAGATTCAGTATAGTGTTTAATCTTGGGAGAGGGGAATGAAATGGGGGTGTGGTGACAGTGGTGGTGGGATGGGGCAGGTGGTCAAGGAGGATGTTGTATTTTTGGCATTATTATATTATAATGTACTTATTACTTATGCAATTATCATTTATTTAAAAAAAAACAGGGTAAATGCCACCTAAAAAGATAATTATCACTTGATTAATTTAGAAAGCTATAAGATTGGGAAATAAAGCCACATATAGGGGAAAGTGTTAAAAACCAGATAGTGACACAAGGTCCAGGGATTGATTGTGGCATGCGGAGGAAGGCAGCATTTTTGGATTGAGACATACATGTCCCATTGTCCTCCCATACTATGGTCCTCATGCGAGGAGAACCCTTGCAGGAGTCTGACAACAGACGTGCTGGCCATTGGTCCTCAATGCAGGGACCTCTTGTCAGCTCTGGACTTCCTTTAATGCCTCTGGGAGAGTGGCTTGCAAGGACTTGGGTCACTTCCCTACTTTGGCAGCAAACTCAGAATACCTTTATCCAGCAGTACCATGATAAGGCAAGTTATGCCATCCCTTTCTTTTCTATTTATCTTATCTTCACGTTGCATGTTTTAGAATAAGCAAATCTTTGAGAAATGTTCCATGATATGCTCTTGCATTGTTTCAACTTATTTACCCATTTATAAGATTGCGA
This sequence comes from Plecotus auritus, assembly GCF_963455305.1. Lineage (NCBI taxonomy): Eukaryota > Metazoa > Chordata > Mammalia > Chiroptera > Vespertilionidae > Plecotus > Plecotus auritus. The sequence goes on from NC_137776.1 coordinate 47,163,321, forward strand.
GTTGCACAACTTCAGAGGACATACATACACAATGAATGAGCCCCCTCCCATATCTATGTTGTGCAAATTGGAGGCCCCTCTGGTCCTTGCGAGCAGAGTCTTAAACCATGACTCTGATTATGCCAGTTATCCTAACACTGCCTTGATTTTCCTTTTTTACCTCTCCTTTCTACAAACACCTGGTTGGGAAATTGTTCAGTCGTGTTTTGGGGGATTTGGGCATTCAGGATGCTGGAAGAGGAATGCTGTAGACAAATGCAGCCTTCAGTATTCTGTTTGGTGTCCTGGTTAGGGACATTTGGCTCACCCTCTCTGTTTCCTGGGAGGTGGTTGGGCCATGAGGAGAACACAGGCTTTGTTCAGATCTCAGCTTAATTATTTACCAACTGTGGACCTTGGGCAAATTTAACAACTTCCTCTAACTTGGCTTTTAGTAGTCTGTGGTTCTGCATTTAAAAGCCCCCACATATTCCCTAGTGGAAAACAGGATCCAGTTTCTTTTCTGACCTTCCCCTATTTTCTTTGCCCTCCCTAGTGGCTTCAGGTTCTGGCCAGAGGGCATTTCCTTTACTTCTTTTTCCCAGATCATCCCCAGAGACACTTCTGTTCACTCAGTCCTCAAACTCTGCTCCTCCCTCTGTCTCCAGTTCTGGTACCCAGGTTTCTGTCAGAAAATGGTGTAACTGTGGTCTGAGGCTAAGTACCTTGCAGTGGGGTCACAGCCTGGAATGGAACTAGATCCGCCACTTTTCATGAACACCTTTTTGCTATAGAATGTGACTGCTCTGCATACATTTGCCGATTCTGATGCTGTCCACTACATTTCTTGCTCCTGGATGATGAAAACATGGATATTTTGTTCTGTCTTTATGATGAAATGTGGGTTTCCTTTTGGAAAAGATACTACTTAAAGAACTATTCTTGCTGATTAAAGAATCGAAAGACACATGTACAGGTTGGTTTCCTAATCTAAATAATGAGCTGTTTGTTGTGACTTGGTCATGTGTTCATTCACCAGTAAGTCCTTCTCTCTGATTTTTTCTTATCAGATTAATACCACACAGTTTTAGGTCATTAAAATTATTACTTTTTTAAAAGGGGAATTGTTTTAGTTCATTTAGGCAGCGTATAACAACAGAAATTTATTTCTCATAGTTTTGGAGGCTGGGAAGTCCAAGATCAAGGCATGGTTGCCTTCTGGTGAGGGCTCTCTTCCTTGCGTCATAGCCAGCGCAGCCGCCACCACCTCCTCCTTGATTTCAGACAGGAAGGGAGAGGGAGAGATAGAAACATCAATGAGAGAGAATCATTGATCACTTGCCTCCTGCACACCCCCTACTGGGGATCTTGCCTGCAACCTGGGCATGTGCCCTTGATTGGAATCGAACCCGAGACCCTTCAGTCCACAGGCTGACATTCTCTATCCACTGAGCCAAACCTGCTAGGGCAGCCAGTGCCTTCTTGCTGTGTCCTCACATGGTGGAGAGGCTAGGCAGCTCACTGGAGCCCCTTTTATAAGACACTAATCCTATCATGAGGGCAACAGCATAGGATTTTAGAAAATTGACCAACTTCATCCTTTCATTGGAATGTTTAGTTATTTTTAAAATAAATATTGATATAGTTGGTCTTTGTCTACCATTTTACTATTTGTTTTCTATTTAACTCAGTTGTTTTAGATTCTTCCTCTCCTTTCTTATTGTCATTGAGATTGAGTTTTTATTATTTAGCCCATTCCTCCCTCCACTGCCACCCAGATAGTTTATGTATCTTCTATTATTCTGTTAGTGCTTACCCTAGAAATTACAATATGAATTTTTGAGTTGTTTGATTCTACTGTGAATTTTACTCTTACCACTTGGCTGTGCAAAGACCTGAGGACACTAACTTCATTTACCACCTTCTATCTTTTGCTATTGTTGTCATGTATTTTAATTCCACATATTTCCCAACATTATATTTTGAAAAATTTCAAACATATAAAAAAGTCGAAAGCATTTTACAGTGAACTCTCATATACTCACGACCTAGATTCCACCACTGATATTTTACAATTCTTCTTTTATCATTATAAAATGTTCTTCTCTATGTTCAGTAATACTCCCTGTATTACCTTGAAATCTAAACCTAGAGGTAATTGAATTTCTTCTTATGTCTCATGATGGAGGACTACACTTAGCCCTGTTTCTATGCACAGCTCCATTGGCAGCTCTCAAGTGAACCTTTGAGGATTATTAGGAGCAGAGCATTGCCAGGCAGACAACAAAACAAACAATTCTTAGACGTAGAAACAAAGCCCAGTGACCTCTTGGAGGGTTAGTTTATGAGATACCAAAGTGGAAGCTACTAATGTAAGAAGTTTGAAAAGGGTGATCTGGGAGGTGTCCTGATCACTAATACCATATGGGAAAATTTTAATCCTGTGATTTATTTGGATAACTAGATCAAAATTAATGAAAAGGATTGCTCCAAGAATGGGAAGTATGTTGTTGGATATAGTCCTGTCCTTGCTTGCTGATTTTCTTTGCTTAATTAATTAATTCAGGAACTGTCTGATTGACTAATTGTATATCCTTAATTTCATAGTTGGCATGGCTGATGAGATGATGTATGTTGAATTACTGTAAGCAAAAAGTTGCTTTGCTTTTGATTCCTATTCATCCTAATGATACATGTTCATGTTTTACTGGGCTTGAGCTAAATCATTACATTAGTGAACTGCCATCAGAGATTGCTATAAACATTTCCGTTATACTAATTGCCATGATTTAGTCCAATTCTATGAAAAAACTAAAGAGCAAAATGACCCTCTAATAAATATTCTTTTTGTTGTTGTTTTTCTTAGAATACAAAAATATGTCCATAATTGCCTGGTATACACAGCATTTAATCTACAAAAATGGAATTTTAAAATAGAGTGATGGCAATAGTTTGACATGAAGACAGCATATTTGATTTTAACAATGTTATTGTTTATGTTCCTACAGTCATGAATTATAGTTATGGTTACTCTTTAACTTACAGAGCTACATTGAAGGCTTGCATAAGATCCAAAGACTAATATTTGCATCAGGAAGTGCATACATACTGCAGGAGTTCCTCCCTAAATAGTTAGAACCCTTTTCATGGGCATAAAGGAAGGAGACCATCAGAGAATATAAAAAGGTCAGGTCCAGTGCCTTTGGAGGCACCACAGAAATTGGTAGAATATCAGTCTTAGTGAACTCTCTGTTAAGCCTGGCAAGGTGAGCTTGGATGTCAGGGACTGACTGAAATATTGAAAAATGTATTGATCATGGTTAGGATTTTGCAACCATGAGAAATTATCTGTACTTTGAATACATTTGATTGGATGTGTGTATGTGCTATTAACCAAGAACTCTCTTGCATAGATAGAGGAGGGAAAGAATACCCTTAGTAATCCTTGGAAACCTCTTGGTTCTTTTCTCTCTTCTCTTCTCCTTCCTTCCTTCATCTCTTCCTTCCTTCCCTCCTTCCCTCCTTCCCTTCCTCCCTCCTTCCTTCCCTTCCTCCTTCCCTCCCTCCTTCCTTCCCTCCCTCCTTCCCTCCCTCCTTCCTTCCCTCCCTCCTTCCTTCCCTCCCTCCTTCCTTCCCTCCCTCCTTCCTTCCCTCTCTCCTTCCTTCCTTCCTTCCTTCCTTCCTTCCTTCCTTCCTTCCTTCCTTCCTTCCTTCCTTCCTTCCTTCTTTCCTTCCCTTAAGTTTCTTCCCAGGCAGATCTCTGGTGTATGTGTTTTCTTATCTCTGTATTTCATGTTAGGAGCTTTCCTCAAATATCTTATATGCTTAGTTATCTGCTTATATGTAAGAACAAAGGGGAAAAGCTCATTAGAAGCTCTGAACAGTGGGATGGGCATGCCAACTGAATTGAGAACTTCCCTCCAGGGTAGGGATTCCCAAACTTTCTTGTTTATGGCTTCCCTAGAATATCAGTTATTTATTCATGGCACCTCTAAGCCCCTCAAAAATGGCTGATAGTTTTGTGTATTAAGTAGTTAGGTCTAAAGAACTTAATAGTAGTTTCCCTAGAAATTGCTGTTTCTCTTGAAAGTTCAAAATATCCCACCAAACTCTTATGAGTTCACTGTGGTGCCTCAGGGAGCCGTAGTGCAGTTTGGGAAATGCAGCTTTCTGGTGACTTGGTTGGGAGGGCTTGTCAGTAGAGAAGTTCCATACCAAGTCATTTGATTGGACTTCTCTCTGGGTGATGGAGGTTTGAGACCTTTATTCACTCCATTGGCTTTATGCATTAATGTGGAAATTAACCAGAGATAGCCTTTCAAAAAGATTATCCAGTAAGGAATTATTTTATCTACCTAAACTAGATCTTCTTTATTAGTACATGACAATACCACAACATATTTCATTGGGGTTGGGGTGGAAAACCACAGTAACTTAAATTCTTGGTAGCATCTGCAATGTCTCATTAGTTACCTTGTAAGTGTGTATTCTCTCTCTTTCCCTAGTAGCAACTTAAACTATCACTATGGCCTAGAGGTGGTGTGAAGGAACTCATGGAAAGAGGTCCTGAGCTTCTGGCCAGAGTCTTGGCCTTCCAGTGCTGAGAAAGTGAAGGGATAGTATTCCCTTTACTGGGAGCAAGTGTCATTGAGCTATGAAAGCTCAGGGGTTTATACTAAATGAACCCTAATATGTTGGCCCTAGATATGATTGACATACTTGTGTTCTATGCTACTCTTATACTTATGATTGTAGGTTTAGCATACATACAAATTAGGCAAAACTCACATATTTTCAGAAGTAGAACCTTCACTGGACACAGTAACTCTTAGGGACAAGCATGGTAAAGTATTGTGGCCAGAGCTGGCACCGAGAGTCATGATTCCTACACACAGGCGGTTGCTAACCTTTCGGACCTCACGGACCACCAGTGATCCGCGGACCACCTGTTGGTGACCACTGCTCTATTCCACCCCATTCCTAACCATACATACAGGCTACAAAGGAGAGTTCTATTTGAATTCTGCCTACTTTTCTTTAATTCTCCTGTAAAGCTTTTTAAGTACATGCTCTACCCAAACTCCAGGATCAAACTTGCAGACCTCTTCCAAGGGATGTTTTGCTACCCTTTTAAGTCATAGATTGGGTAAGATTTGATATAAAAAAATCACTACAATTATGTGTTTTCATTTGCGGAGGGAATTCAATTTGACTCTTTTGAATCCTAGGTACTAGCAGCTATTCCCTCTCATTTTCTGTCTCCTTCATTCCACATCCATGAATGGGAAAGTTCTACACAGACCATAGTGTTATGTAGATGAATTCTACCCCTTCGGTGGAGGTATTTTCTATGGAGGGCTGTTAACACCATCATTAAGGAGACACTACAAAGCAACTTGGAGAAATGAAGGGGATAAAAGAAAAGTGATTCATGTCAGAAATATACCTTCAAAATATAATCTCTTAGTACGGAGTGTAGCCTGTTCTGTTGGAGTCCAGAATTTCAGAGTTCTTCACCCAATACTTCATGTAAAGGCCTTCAAATGAATGGCCTTTTTCTTTATACATTTCTACATGGTTTGACTGGACATGGATTATTTTTGTAACTTAAAAAAGCTTCCTTCCCCACAAAAAAGGTATAGGCAAAAATATTTACCACATGGGTCCTATTCTTCAAGAAGTCTTGCCTGACTCATGCTAGCCAGCTAAGTATCCCAGGAAAAGTCCTATATGATATCTTTGCTTAAATTACTGCCTTATAAACTGCAATTATAATAAATATCAGCAAATTTCTTACAGTGACCAATCAGTTATTTTATAATTATGAGGCCCACATATGGAGATATTTACTTAGCTTATTTACTGTGTTATTCACTTATTTGTGCTATTTCCATTTTGTTATGCAACATGGTGCCAAGACTGGCCAAAAATAAAAAATATCTCTCCTTCTCTGACAGCACTTATGAAGATTAATTCAACAAACTCTCAGTGGAATTCTATGAGCATCAGACACTGTGCAAGGACCTAGAGAATCAAAGATTTTAAAAGTCCTGGTCCCTGTCTTCTGACAGCTTGGAGGAAGATAGACATGATGCCGATGATTTTCAGTCATGTGGTAAATGCAGCTCTAGATATCCAATGGAGCCTGTGGAACACTTAGCTCACCAGAGTGAGTCAGGCAAGACTTCTTGAAGAATAGGCAAGACTTCTTGAAGAATAGGACCTGCGTGCTAAATATTTTTGTCTGTACACTTTCTGGGAGAAGCTTTTTAAAGTTACAAATGCAATCCATGTCAAGTCAAATAGTGTAGAAATGTAGAAAGAAAAGGTAAAATGAGGTGAATCTTTCAGAGCAAGTGGCTATGGGAGTTCTCCCAATCTATGATGGATTTGGGATGGGAAAGATCTAAGGTATTTTATAGGCTGAGGGGGAAGAAGTCAGGGTAGAGAAGGAAATGGAGAGGAAGAGAAGGAGTGGAAAAGGAGAATGAGAATGAGAAGAAGAAGCAGGAGAAGGAGGAGGAAGCGAAAGAGGAGTAGAAGGTGAAGAAGAGAGAGAGAGACAGAGAGAGTGAATAAACAATGGGCCAAGGCCTAGGGCAGCAGGGGACTAGAGTGAAGAGGACAAGTGCAGGATCAACTCTGGAGGAACAGTCCCTCTGAGATTGGAGGGAAGGGTGATTGTGGCTGTCAATGAGGGGTGTGTGTGTGTGTGTGTGTGTGTGTGTGTGTGTGTGTGTGTGATGAGCACACAGGGTAGAAAGTTAAGGTAGGTTACTTCTGATTGTGTCCCACCAAACTCATGCTAAAATCCTAATCACCATGTTAGGGGATTAGGAGTTGGGGCCTTTGGGAGGTGACTAGGTAATGAGGGTAGAGCCCTCATCAATGAATTAATGCCCTTATAAGAAGAGATTAGAGAGAGCTTGCTTCTCTTTCTCTCTGCTCACCCCCATGTGAGGATACAAGGAGAAAATGGCCATCTGTAAACCAGGAAGCAGGTTCTCACCAGACACTGGATCTGCTGGCACCTTGATCTTGGAATTCCTTGCCTCCAGAACTGTGAGAAATGCATGTTGGTTGTTTAAGCCATGCAGTCTATTGTAATTTATTATAGCAGCTCTGATTAAGACACTATCCAACATTCATTGAACAAATGCCTATCAAGTGCCTATTATGTATCAAGCACTGTTCTGGGCACTGGGAATAAGCAATAAACAAATCAGCTGAAGTCCCTCCTTGTGAGGGCACAGATGAAAATGTGCTGAAGGGGAGCCCAGTAATGGCTGTATCACACTCACTGGTTAAGTAGCATTGGTTAGACAAGAGTTTGCATCTTGTGATCTCTAATATCCACTACTTTGATGTATGATCCAACTGAAGATATTTCACCCTTGACCATTTAGACAGAAATAAAGTAGGTTACAGTGGATACCACTTGGGATGCTTGTCCAGACCATGACCTCTCTTTCTAAGGGCTGCCCTTACCCACCCATGAGGATGGACCTAGAAGACATGCCTGTATGATGTTGACCTTGACCATTCCCCTGGCATAATCAGTTCAAACAGGAAAGGACACCTGATTTAAGCTGAGTCACTCAGATTTTTCCCTGGAAATTTGGAATTGGTCCTGAGAGAGTTCCTCTGTTTCTGCAATTGCTTTAATTAAAGATAGGTAAATTGAGGAATTGTGAGTGTGGCCATGCTTGGATCTGTGTATAGCAGAGTATTATCAAAAAGCTATCTAGGGAAAAAGAGAATTAATTATGACAGGAAGGCAGAGAGAGGCAGGGATGAAAGGCCATTTAGTGAGAGAGAGGGAGAGGAAGAAGGAGATAATTTATTTGGATTTTAAGCTGTTTTGTGTGGGAGTTTTAGATTGTATCTCTGAACTGTATATCAGGGTAGACATTTTTACTGGTATTTCAGAGACAAGCTAAGGCAAAGGAGGGTAATTTGTCAATCACATTGTTCATGCATTAAAGGGATCTAGTTCCTGTGTTTTCTAATATCAAGACCAAGGCTTAGTTTTTGCAACTTACTCCATGCACATCTTTTTAAAAAACAGGAAAAATATTAACTAACTAGCGAACAAATCATTCTTGTTTTCAGTTTAAAACTTTTAGAAGAAACAATAGTGTTGAAAGCTACAGTGAGCATATTTATAACCATTAACCCCTGATTTGTGGGCAGCATTAAACTTTCAGAGAAACTTTTGGGGTAAGAATTGAATATAATTTTTGATTTTCCAATGGCCCATTAAGAATTCATTTTTCATTTTATTGATGACCAGCTGGTCAACTAAAGAGGACAATATACTTTTTAAAAACTGAGTAAAAAAGTCATGCATATTTCAGGAATATCTATAAATTTTATGACTTCGTTTTGCTAGTATTCATATCATTAACAAACTTCAAAGCCAGAAAAGATTCTTTGCAAGTGGAATTTTGGGGTCAGTACGAAAGCTGGGTCTAAGATTTAGCTTTCCCATTTTATATCAAAGGTTTTATTCAGCATTATTTATTCCTTCAACCTCAAGAAAGGAATGTAGAAGGAATTCAGTCTAATTTAAAATACTTTTATTATATAAAAGTTCAAAATACATGAAGGAGAATGACTAGTAATGAATTCTTATATACCCATCACTTAACAGTTGTTCATATTTTGCTATATTTGATTTACTAGTCTCCTTTTCTGCTGAAATATTCTAAAGTAAATTCCAAACACTATGAGTTCATCCTCAAATATTTCAGTATGCATCTCTGTACACATAGACATTTTCTTATATAATTACTATGCTTTTATGGCACTCCAACAATAATTCCTCCATATCATTGAATATCCTGCCATTTTCAACTTATCCCAATTGTGCTCTCAATTATTTTTAGTTGTTTTGTTCAAATAAGGATCCCCAAAGGGTCCACATGTTGTGTGTTTGGTTTTATGTCTTTTTAACTCTTTATATTGAAAGCAATTCTCCACTGCACCTCTTATAAATCATACCATTGACTTAGACTGTTTTTCCTGTAGAATGGCCCATATTTTGGATTTGTCTGATGTCTTCCTCATTATGTGTTCGGGTTTGTTCCTTTGCTTTTTATTTCTTTTAATTCTAAAAGCTTTACTATATTTGGGTAAATTATTTGGGTTTTGTTTCATATTGCATCACATCAGGAGACAAAAAATATCTGTGTATTTCAAGTTTAGTGATGCCAAGATTGATCAATGAGTTCAGCTGGTGACAGCCAGACCTTCCTATTGTAATGCTGTGGTTTTACTCATATCTAAAAGGAATCTGCTCCCCCAAATTGAGTTCTTCATTCATTCTTCACCCTTAGTATCCATTGATGTTCATTGTCTGAATCCTTTATTATATGAAGGGTTACAAAATGATGATTTTATAGTTCTATTTTGCCTTTATAATGTATTAACTGGAATTCTTAAAAAAACTTCCTTCATCAACAAGCACTAGTTAGTTCCTCTGAAATATATTTCATATAAGAAAGACAAAATAAAGGTTTAAGTCTTTTCTTTAATTGTAAATTCTCAGAGTAATACTTCATTGTTTTAATCATTGGCCACTGAAATTGTTTAAACAACAGTACTTATGATATCATTAAGAGAATGGAAAAATCCTTACTCCCTGGGCCAGAATGCTATATGTCAAGAATGGACTTCCATAATAGATAAGAGGGCTATTTTAAGATGCCTATATAGAATTAACTGTTCATTCTGAAAGTTTTGAAGATCAAATTCTATTCTTTTACCTATAGGCTCATAGGTTTCTTCCACTTCACTTTCAATAACACAACTTAAAAAAATCAATTTATACTATTCATAGTGTATACAATATCTGTATAGAAAACAGAGACATAGCAGGTAGGGTGGAATAGTAGGGGTGTGGAAATGAAGGTCCTTCCACAATTTTCTGGGTTCCATATGGTTTACAGTTTAAAGGATGTTCTCTAAGCAATGGTCATGTAGCATTTCACTAATTCAAGTATTTTACTTAGAAAGAGAGTTTAACTTAGAATATTTCTACAGTCATTAAGTATAGTGTCCATGTTAGATAACAAAATAGTTATGTCTAGTTATTTACACTTCTGTTGGCATCTCTAGAGCTTTGACTTTGGCATTTTCTCCTTTTAAATTATTTACTTATATTGTTATTTATTGGGGTGACAGTTAATAAATCATATAGATTACAGGTGTACAATCCTATAATACATCATCTGTATATTGTATTGTGTGTTCCCACCCCAAGTCAAGTCTCCTTCATCACTATTTACTCCCCATTTACCTTCTTCTGCCTTTCTCCACCCCCTTTCCTTCTGGTAATCACCATTCTGTTGTCTGGGTCTTTGAGTATGGGTTGTTGGTTTTTTTTTGTTTGTTTGTGTTTTGGCTTAATTCCTTTATCTTTTTCACCCAGCCATTCAAACCCCCTCCTCTCTAACAGATGTCAGTCTGTTCTCTGTATATATAAATCTGTTTCTATTTGATTTTTTTAGTTTACTTTGTTCATTAGATTCCACATATTAGTGAAATCATATGGTATTTGACTTTCTTTGACCAGTTTCTTTCACTTAACAAATACTCTTCAGGTCCATCCATGCCATTGCAAAAGATAACATTTCCTTCTTTCTTACTATCAGGTAGTTTTCCATTGTGTAAGTGTATCATAACTTTTTTTTATTCACTCATTTACTGATGGGCACTTGGGCTGCTTCCACATCTTGCTATTGTAAATAACGCTACAATGAACATAGGGAATGTATTCTTTTGAATTAATGTTTCAGGTTTCTTCAGATATATTCCCAGAATTGGAATCACTGGGTCATAAGGCAGTTCCATTTTTAATTCTTTGAGATAACTCCATACTATCTTCCAGAGTTGCTGAACCAATCTGCATTCCCACCAACAGTTCACTAGGGTTCCATTTTCTACATGTCCTCACCAACACTTGTTTGTTGATTTATTGGTGGAAGGTGTGAGTGATATCTCATTGTGGTTTTAATGTGCATTTTTGTGATGATTACTCATGTCGAGCATCTTTTCATTTGTCTATATGAAATCCGTATGTCCTCTTTGGAGAAGTGTCTATTCAGGTCCTTTGCCCATTTTTTAATTGGATTGTTTGGAGTTTTTTTGGTGTTGAGTTGCATATACTCTTCATAAATTTTGGGTATTAACCCCTTATCAGATACATTATAGGCAAATATGTTCTCCCATTTAGTAGGTTGTGTTTTCATTTTGTTGATGATTTCCTTTTGCTGTGCAAAAACATTTTAGTTTGATGTAATCACATTTGTTTATTTTGTATTTTGTTTTTCTTGTCTCAGAAGATATATGAAAATGCAGAAAAAATGTTGCATAAGCATGTTCAAGATTTTACTACTTACGTTTTCTAGGATTTTTATGATTTCAAGTCTAACATTTAAGTCTTTAATCCATTTTGAGTTTCTTCATGTATAAGAAGTTTGTCTAGTTTTATTTTTTTGCATGTATCTGTCCAATTTTTCCAACACCATTTATTGAATAGACTATCTTTTCTTCATTGTATATTCTTGCCTTCTTGACAATTAATATTGTCAAATATTAATTGACCATAAAGGCATGGGTTTATTTCTGGGCTCTCTATTCTGTTCCATTGATCTATATGTCTGTTTTTATGCCAGTACCATGCTGTTTTGATGCCTTTGGCCTTGTACTACTGATATAGTTTGATATCAGGTAGTGTAATTCCTCAAATTTTGTTCTTTCTCAAGATTGCTATGGCTATTCAGGGTGTTTTGTGGTCCCATATACATTTTTGGAATATTCATTCTAGTTCTGTGAAGTACACCATTAGTGTCTTGCATTAAATCTATAGACTGCTTTGTGTGGTATGGGCATTTAAATGTTAATTCTTCCTATGCATGAACATGGCATATGCTTCCACTTATTTGTGGCTTTTTCAATTTCTTTCTTCAGTGTCTTATAATTTTCCAACTACAGTTCTTTTACATCATTGGTTAAATTATTCCTAGGTATTTTGTTGTTGATGATGAAATTGTAAACAGGATTGTTTTCTTAGTTTCCCTTTCTGATAGCTCATTATTTGTGTGTAAAACTGCAACTGATTTCTGGATAATTGTTTTGTAACCTTCTAGTTTATTGAATTCATTATTCAGTTTTAGTAGTTTTTTTGGTGGAAACCTTAAGGGTTCTCTATATACAGTATCTTGTCATCTGCAAATAATGCCATTTTTACTTCTTCCTATTCAATTTGGATCTCATTTATTTTCTTCTTGTCTGGTTGCTGTGGCTAGGACTACCAGCACTATGTTGAATAAGAGTGATGAAAGTGGACATCCCTGTCTTGTTCCTGATCTTAAGGGAAATGCTTTTAGTTTATGCCCATTAAATATGATGTTGGGATGTTGGTTTTGGATTTGTTGTATATGGCCTTTATTACATTTAGGTATGTTTCTTTTATTTCCACTTTGCTGAGATTTTTTATCATAAATGGGTGCTGGATTTTATCAAATGCTTTTTCTGCATCTTTTGATATAATCATGTGATTTTCATTCTATGTTTTGTTTATGTGGTGTATCACATTTATTGATTTGCAGATATTGTACCAACCTTGCATCCCTGGGATAAATCCCACTTGGTCATGGTGTATGATCTTTCTAATGTATTGTTGGATTTGGTTTGTGCTGCAACCTTTTGCGACGGGGATTCAGAATCTGAAGAAGGGGCCGACACACAAATGAAAACACTAGACAAGAAATATGAATTTAGAAGGCATGGGGGGCCAAGTAGAGACCTCTCTCTTGGAGAGGCACACTGAAATCTGGCCTTATCCACTTTTTACTCAGTTTTAGATACACATTTTGCCCTCAGTAAAGCATGGCAAACAGGTAGCAGTCAGACCATCTCTAAGGTCAATAAAGATCAATAAAGATCAAAAAGATTCAGTAAACATTTACTTTGAGGCTATTAGGTCAGGAAATTGCTTCGAGCCACCACTATCTCAACACGAAAAATGGTGCTTAGCATCAGCCTGCTAACGCCTAAGGTCCATCGGCCTTCCGCATTCCTTGGTGCACTCTTATGATAGTATTGGGAAAGTGGTGGCTTCCTGCATGTTTGCTAATATTTTGTTGAGTATTTTAGCATCTATGTTCTTCAAAGATATTGCCCTATAATTTTCTTTCTTTGTAGTGTCTTTATCTGGTCTTCTAAGTCACATCACTGATTTTATTATAGAAAAAACAAGCCTTTCTCCAGGGAACTGTTATCATTGCATTGTAGTGTCAAATTACATGGGAGAAATACATTCTTCCTTCCTGGTTAAGATGCACAGAAAGTCTGCTCTCCTAATTCCTGCTATAAATAACTTGAAGTAGAGAAGAGGGAAAGGACAGAATTGGGGAGGAGAAGGAAGAAGGACATTTGTTTCTAAAGGAACCATTGTGTGCGTCTGGCTGGCATGGCTCAGTGGTTGAGCATCTACCTATGAACCAGGAGCTCAAGGGTTCAATTCCTAGTCGGGGCGTATACCTGGGTTGCAGGCTTGATACCCAGTGTGGGGAGGCAGCCATTCGGTGATTCTCTCTCATCATTGATGTTTCTCTCTCCCTCTCCCTTCTTCTCTGAAATAAATAAAAATATATTTTAAAAAATAAGTAAAGGAATCATTGTCTCTAAGAAGAGGAATTCAGAAGTCTCTGAGCTATGAGTGGCAGGTACACCTTTGACCCAACAAGGGAGACTTGAGAAGATACCAAACAGTGAACACATTGCCGTTTACATCTCATTTTTCATTCACAAAATTTTAAATAATGATATCCTGGGGCTGGGGGAAAGCTGCAGCATTGAATATACAGTATGCAGTCAATGTCCCTACAGGTAGCAGATTGAGTTTAACAAGCCATATGGGTTGTAATAGTCTAAGTATGATTAATTCATAATGTTGGTTCATTTTATGCATTATATTATGACTTGTTATTATTTCATTTAACTACAGTGTTAAGTCCTTTTTTCTAGGCTTGATCAGGAAACCTTAAGAATTTTGGTATCCCTCACATTATAACAAATAACATCCAATATTCCCGGACTTTACCTGGGACTTATTGCTCTTGGTGGAAGTTCTGAGAAAGAGCAAAGTGAACTTGGAGCAGATGGGTGTCCTTCCTTTGCAGAACTCCACTTGCAGCCTGAGGTAAACTTTATACTGAAGGTGGAAATAATGGCTTTCTGCTCAGTTTGTTGTAAATTCTAAATGGGTGATTGAAGGCCATAATGATCACTGTTGTTGGATGCCTCTGGGCTTCAACATCTGGTGAATGCCTTACTAGCTGACAGCTGTTAGCCTTGGTAATGAACATGGTGTGCTGCCCAGAGCTTTTGTTTTAAGTAGGCTGGGGATTATGATAGAAGCAAGTATCACTAGTTCATGGATCAAGACAAAAAGAACAACTTTATTTTCAGGATTAACTTCCCCATGGTACATTTAGTAAAAACAGAGCCTGTGCTTATTGTTATGGAAATGCTGCAGCCTCTTATGCTCAAAACCCAAGATTTTTATTACGTTTTTAGCACAAGAAGTTGAATTAATATTCTAAACCCCGTTTAGCCTCTGTCAGAGACAAATCCAAATTGCTAAGAAGCACAAAATAAATTTAGGAAAATTGGCTTATGTCCTGAGCTCAGGTTCAAGCTGAATCAGTAAAACTAACTATTACAACAACAACAAAAAAAGAAACAATTTTTGGAGGTAAGAGATTGAAGGAGTAACATTGGAAAGTACAGTAGTTTGCACTGGAGTAAGCAGTTTGTCTATGATTTAGAAGTATGGAATTTTAAAAATAATATAGGCAAGATGTTTGAAGTAAATATTTCTATCAGTAAGATTATGCTAAGATGCTTTAAATCTAGGTTTTGGTTGACTAATACAATTTAAATAAGAATAAAAGTAACATTTGAAAAGAAAATTATCACTTGCAGGTTTTTAAATTTTGGAATAGTATTTTTTCAGTAATTTAAAGTCATTTTTAATTGCTTTACCCATATTTTTTTTTCTTTCACATTTTCTTCTTTTTAAAAAAATTTCTTTATTGATTAAGGTATTACATATGTGTCCTTATCTCCTCATAGCCCCCCACCTCCCCCACTCATGCCCTCACCCCTCTGTTGTCTGTGTCCATTGATTAGGCTTATATGCATGCATACAAGTCCTTTGGTTGATCTCTCTCCCTTACCCCCACTCTCCCCTACCTTCCCTCTGAGGTTTGATGGTCTGATCGATGCTTCTCCCTCTCTGGATCTGTTTTTGTTCATCAGTTTATGTTGTTCATTATATTCCATAAATGAGTGAGATCATGTGATATTTATCTTTCTCTGACTGGCTTATTTCACTTAGCATAATGCTTTCCAGTTCCATCCATGCTGTTGCAAATGGTAAGAATTCCTTCTTTTTTACTGCAGCGTAGTATTCCATTGTGTAGATGTGCCACAGTTTTTTAATCCACTCATCTGCTGATGGGCACTTAGGCTGTTTCCAAATCTTAGCTATGGTGAATTGTGCTGCTATGAACATAGGGGTGCATATATCTTTTCTGATTGGTGTTTCTAGTTTCTTGGGATATATTCCTAGAAGTGGGATCACTGGGTCAAATGGGAGTTCCATTTTTAGTTATTGAGTAAACTCCATACTGTTCTCCACAGTGGCTGCACCAGTCTGCATTCCCACCAGCACTGCATGAGGGTTCCTTTTTCTCCGCATCCTCACCAGCACTTGTCGTTTGTTGATTGTTGATGATAGCCATTCTGACAGGTGTGAGATGGTACCACATTGTTGTTTTGCTTTGCATCTCTTGGATAATTAGTGACTTTGAGCATGTTTTCTTATGTCTCTTGGCCTTCTTTCTGCCTTCTTTTGAAAATTTTCTATTTAGGTCTGTTGCCCATTTTTTGATTGGGTTGTTTATCTTCCTTTTGTTAAGTTGTATGAGTTCCCTGGAGAATAAACCCTTATCGGTGATAACATTGGCAAATATGTTCTCCCATGCAGTGGGCTTTCTTGTTGTTTTGTTGATGGTTTCTTTTGCTGTGCAAAAGCTTTTTATTTTGATGTAGTCCCATTTGTTTATTTTCTCTTTGGCTTCCATTGCCCCAGGAGTGGTATCAGTGAAGAAATTGCTTCAGCATATGTCTGAGATTTCACTGCCTGTGGATTCCTCTAGTATTTTTATGGTTTCCCATTTCATGTTTAAGTCCTTTATCCTTTTTGAGTTTATTTTTGTGTATGGTGTAAGTTAGTGGTCTAGTTTCATTTTTTTGCATGTATCTGTCCAATTTTCCCAACACCATTTATTGAAGAGACTGTCTTGACTCCATTGTATGTTCTTGCCTCCTCTGTCAAATATTAATTGAGCATAGTGTTTTGGGTCGATTTCTGGGTTCTCTATTCTATTCCATTGATCTATATGTCTATTCCTGTGCCAGTACCAGGCTGTTTTGAGAACAGTGGCTTTGTAATACAGCTTGATATCTGGTATTGAGATCCCACCTACTTTGTTCTTCTTTTTTAGGATTGCTGAGGCTATTCGGGGTCTTTTTTTATTCCAGATGAATTTTTGGAGAGTTCTTTCTAGGTCTGTGAAATATGCCATTGGTATTTCAATGGGGAGTGCATTGAATCTATAGATTGCTTTGGGTAGTATGGACTTTTTGATGATGTTGATTCTACCAATCCATGAACACGGTATGTTCTTCCTTCTGTTTATGTCTTCCTCTGTCTCTTTTTTCAGTGTCCTGTAGTTTTCCGAGTACAGGTCTTTTACCTCCTTAGTTAAATTTATTCCTAGGTATCTTAATTTTTTTGGTGCGATGGTAAATGGGATTGCTTTTTTAGTCTGTCTTTCTATAAGTTCACTATTGGTGTATAGAAATGCCATAGATTTCTTGGCATTAATTTTGTATCCTGCTACATTGCCGAATTCATTTATTAAGTCTAATAATCTTTTGATGGAGTCTTTAGGGTTTTCTATGTACAGTATCATGTCATCTGTGAATAAGGACAGTTTTACTTCTTCTTTTCCAATTTAGATGTCTTTTGTTTCTTCTTCTTGTCTAATCACAATGGCTAGTATTTCCAGTACTATGTTGAACAGGAGTGGTGAAAGTGGGCATCCCTGTCTTGTTCGTGTTCTTAGGGGAAATGGTTTTAGTTTTTGCCCATTGAGTATGATGTTGGCTGTGGGTTTGTCATACAGGGCTTTTATTATGTTGAGGTGTAATCCTTCCATTCCCACCTTGCTGAGAGTTTTTATCAAGAAAGGGTGTTGGATTTTGTCAAATGCTTTTTCTGCATCAATTGATATGACTGTGATTTTTATCTTGCAATTTGTTTATGTGATGTATCACGTTTATTGATTTGTGAATATTGTACCATTCTTGCATCCCCGGGATAAATCCTACTTGGTCATGGTGTATGATCTTTCTGATGCACTGCTGGATCCAATTTGCTAGAATTTTGTTGAGGATTTTGGCATCTATGTTCATGAGGGATATTGGCCTGTAATTCTCTTTCATTGTGTTTTCTTTATCTGGTTTTGGTATTAGGGTGATGCTGGCTTCATAGAATGAGCTTGGAAGTGTTCCTT
Organism: Plecotus auritus; assembly: GCF_963455305.1. Classification (NCBI taxonomy): domain Eukaryota; kingdom Metazoa; phylum Chordata; class Mammalia; order Chiroptera; family Vespertilionidae; genus Plecotus; species Plecotus auritus. The sequence goes on from NC_137776.1 coordinate 47,180,954, forward strand.
CCTCTTCAATTTTTTGGAATAGTCTGAGGAGGATAGGTTTTAGTTCTTCCTTGAATGTTTGGTAAAACTCCCCTGTGAAGCCATCTGGCCCCAGGCTTTTGTTTGCTGGAAGCTTTTTGATGACTGCTTCAATTTCTTCCATAGTTATTGGCCTATTGAGACTTTTAGATTTTTTCCTGATTGAGTTTTGGAAGGTTGTATTTTTCTAGGAATATGTCCATTTCCTCTATGTTGTCTAGTTTGTTGGAATAGAGTTGTTCATAGTATTTTTCAACAATCCTTTGTATTTCTGTGGGGTCTGTTGTTATTTTGCCTCTTTCATTTTTTATTTTGTTTACTTGGGTGAGCCTGGCTAGAGGTTCATCAATCTTGTTTATCCTTTCAAAGAACCAGCTCTTGGTTTCATTGATCTTTTGTATTGTTTTTTTGGTCTCTATGTAATTTATTTCCACTCTGATCTTTATTATCTCCTTCCTTCTGATCACTCTGGGCTTTTCTTGTTGCTCTCTTTCTAATTCTTTAAGTTTTAGAGTTAGATGATTTACTACCATTTTTTCTTGTTTTTTTTGAGGTAGTCCTGTAGAGCTATAAACTTCCCTCTCAGGAATGCTTTCACAGTGTCCCATAGATTTTGGATTGTTGTGTTTTTATTGTCATTAGTTTCCAGGATGTTTTTAATTTCTTCTTTGATCTCTTTGGTAACCCAATCATTGTTTAATAGCATGCTATTCAGCTTCCAAGTGTTTCAATTTTTGGGATTGTTTTTATTGTAGTTTATTTCTAATATTATGCCTTTGTGGTCTGAGAAGATGCTTGATATGATTTCAATCTTCTTAATTTGGGGAGACTTTGCTTGTGACCCAATATGTGGTCTATTTTTGAAAATGTCTCATGTGCACTTGAGAAGAACATATATTCTGTGCCTTTGGTGTGAAAATGTTCTGAATATGTCAATTATGTCCATCTGCTCTAGTGAGTTATTTAGGATTGGTGTTTCTTTGCTGATTTTTTGTCTAGAGGATTTATCCAGTGATGTCAGTGGTATATTAAAGTTTTCTTTCACATTTAAAAAACATTGTTACTGTATTTAATGACCATGGAGTTTGGAGTTTTTTGTTTCTTTTTTGTGGTAGAAGCAAAAACTATTTTGATAAGAATTATATATATAATTATACACACACATATTGGGGGGGGGGGGGAGAGAGAGAGGTAGGCTGGGTTCTGTATGCTGTGCACCTGCTATTTCAAGAATGAAGGTGTTGGCAGAGTTATGGTCTGAAATGATCCAGCCTATAACTGCATACTTTCCATGTGAAAATACAAGTGAGAGAGAAGTTCTGAGATAAAGCGAAAGGAGGTGGTAATGTCTCCTCTGGGAACTTTTCAGAGAAAGATCTGCTTTTTAGAGGCAGCAAGTAGAACCTCCTGGGAGAGTAGGAGTAGAGACAATTCTGATGCTGGAAATGCTTCCCCTTTGCTAACTCAGAAGATAAAACACACAGTCCTCTGCTCTTCAGTATCCCTGCCTTGTCTGCCACCAATACCCGTGTAGCTATATGTCCTTCTTCTCTGAAAAGCCAAACCTCATCACCAATGGAGAGTTCCTCTGGTTGCTGGGCACCCTGCAGATGACGATGATGTTGAAGATGATGATGATGGTGGTGATACTGAGGAGGATAACTAACCTTAAAATAGTATGAGAACTATTTTTTAAAGATCCCAGTGTTTTAGATGTCCTTATAAATATTGATACCGATTTTAGGAACTCCACCAGCAAGACTGATATTTCAAATCAGCCACTTCCCAAAAGCAACTCTGATAGTGTCCAGAGTTAATTCCTGCATGAATGATGAATCTAGTTATATTACTGTGTTAGAAATCAGAATCAAAGAACAAAAGATTAAGCTCATTAGGTAAATAAGAGCAAACGGACATGTGCTAAGCATCATTAATGTCTTGCCTCACTTAATCCTTGTAAGACCTCAGTGAGGGAGGTGCTATTTTTATTTCTGTTTTAGAGATATAGAAACTGAGGTATAGAGAGATTAAGGAACCTGCCTAAGGTCACCCCACTATTAAGTGGTAGACCCAGGATTTCAACCCAATCTTCCCAACTACTAAGCCATCAGCTCTTAACCAGCATCAATAGAGAAAACTTGGTTGGTTGATTTTCAGCAAAAGAAAATTACTAAGACAGTTATTACTCTCTTGCCTCCTGATCACTCAAGTCATCATTAGCCCCCTCCACCAATGTGTTCCCCCACCTGTCCTCTTGCCTCAGGCCATCTTTGTGTGTCCACAGCTGGTGTGGAACATGCAAGGGTATTCTCACAGCACATTGCTTTAGCTATGAATACGACAAAATCATGATTTGGATGGTGATCTTTTAGGGAGGTAATGATAGATTTGAAATAAATCACAAGGACAGCAAATAAAGAATGTGACCTGAAAGTTAGGGCAAGAACTCTGCCACTAACTGGCAGTGTGATCTCAGCAAGTCATATCACTTTCCTCAACTCATTAGAGTAATTATGTCCAAGGTTTCTTCAAGTTATAACATATAAAGAAATGGGCCTGATTACTTTCAAGCTATTGTTCGTATTAGGGTAAAAACACATTTCATTTTGAGGCCTGGCCCAGCAAGTATAATTTGATATAGCTTCAAAATAGTCAGATGCAAATGGCTATGCCCATTAAGCTATCCTTTTCCAGAGAAGGTCTAGGATTTGCCATTTGGGGGAGGGCTGGAGAAGCCTGGAAGTTTGCCAAGTTCTCCTGAAAAAGGGTTTCAGTGTGGTTATGCCAAGAACTCTGCGTGTCAGTCTGGACCCAGCACTGTGTCTCTTGTTACTGTATGCCCCTGCCAACTGTGGCGTTCTGCTCCAGCTGTTTGGAACCCAGGCCTGGCACGCTGCGTCTGCCTTGGCACGCCGTGTGTGGGTAGAGTCAGTGTGACGTGATGGAAAGGAGCCAAGACAGTGTCATACATGGAACTTTATCTTCTGTCCCTGCACACTGCAGAGTCAAATTCCAAATTTACTTCTTTCCATGTGACCCACACCTGTCTGAATCCCTTCTCAGCACCTTGGGTGATACTGAGATTGCAAAGGAACCAGTGATAAAGCAGAGTGTGTAGGCTGTTCACTGGTTTAACCTAGCTGGTTGCCCAGCATATGTAATAATATTAATTTCTGTACATCCACAGAGCTCTGTCAGCATCTCACACCTTCTGCCTTTTTTTTTTTTTCTGGTAGTTTGTCTTCTGGGTGAACCACAGGGATTGTTGAGATATTCATGGTTTTACCTGTGGCTCCATCTCCAGTTGGGAGGCATCTGAGTCTTTCTGTGGGAGGTGCTTCTACACCTTTGGGCAGAGCCCAGAAACAAGGCCACCGTGGAGGGTGAGTGGGGAAGCTGCAGTCATTCCTAGGTCAGCCTGGGTCATGCAGTTGTTGCTGCTGCAGGCTGGAGATGTTCTTTCTGGCCCATGGCTTTTCAGGTGGCAGTTAAAACAGACACAGCCTCAGGTGCTCAGGGGAGAAATATGTCCAGGCAATAGTATTACCTGTAAAATTGTGAGGTATGTGAGAACTTCTTCCTATTTCTTATCAGTTTCTGTTTGTTCCCTTTGTTTATTTTTTTATTATAACTCTGCTTCTGGATACTATTTTACAAACTCTCAGATATTCTAGTTACTTTGATGGATGTTTGCGCAAAGTTGTAACAGCCATTCATTCTTTCAATAAGGATCCCAGCTGATTGCTGGGGATGCAGTGCTAAGGAAGACCCAACTCCCACCATCATCGGCATACAACTTGCATTTTAATAGGGACAACACTGAGGTGTGTTAAGCTCTAGGACAGGGGACACCAGGAAGTAAATAAGGGTTTTACTTGGTAAGAGTAGAGGCTTTGTCGGGGTGACTGCTTGTTCCACAATGGGCTAGGTGTTGAGAAGTCTGTGGAAGATGAGGAGATCTGACCAAGTAGACCAGATTAACACATGAGAAACAGAACCACAGAGGGCCAAAGCGGGAGGCACCCCCTCAGTGTTGGGTTTCAGAGAGATGGTATTTGAGGTTCCAACAGCAGTCAACTCCCAATATCTAGATTTTATTATTAAATGGAACTAGTGGGGCTATATGATTAGTTAGGGCTTGCATCATTTTTTTAACTTTTTACGGGTATGTAGCTTTTCTTAATTAGCTCTTAATTTTATTGAAAGTGGAAATCATAAATTTTGCTGTTTTGTGTTCCCGGCCTATAAATAGCCCATTGCTGTCTATATAGTTGCTACTCATTAAACATTTGTGAAATATGTGCAGCACATAATGATTCCTTATTGTTTTTCTATGAGTAATTCTAGAACATAAGAAAGATGAGAGGCTACAATTACCCAGAGGTGAAGGTTCTAGAATCAGGGGTGGGCAAACTTTTTGACTCGAGGGCCACAATGGGTTCTTAAACTGGACCAGAGGGCCGGAACAAAAGTATGGATGGAGTGTTTGTGTGAACTAATATAAATTCAAAGTAAAGGAGCAGAGGGGAGAGCAAGAGAACCCTCCGCTCTTTCGGCTCCGCAGGCCGGATAGAACAGCCGAACGGGCCAGATCCGGCCCGCGGGCCGTAGTTTGCCCACGGCTGTTCTATATTCATCCCTTGCTCAACTATTTTTTTGTTTTTTACATGAATGCACCATCTGTTATTCAGAGCCTTCCTTCACCCCATTTGAAATATGGAGGAGTGAGTGTAACTCCTTGTAACATTTTCAGTAGCAGGGTAATCTCTTAAGCATTTGAGGGGATGGAGAATGACAGCAGACAGATGGACCCATTGACAAGTATGTCCCCTTGTGGTGCTCCTGTCACAACTGAATTATTCTGTCACTTGTGCTGTCACCAGATCGAGGCTGATCCAGGAAGTACAAAGAAGAGCAATTCTTGTGACTCTTAATCCCAGAGGGCAATGGCTCTGTGGCATGTGTGCTTTCTGTGAAAGGGACTGGCTTTATTATGTCCTAGGAGTGGTGAGAGGGGGCATGGTGTAGCAGGATACCAATAAGTGACCTGCTTGTGATAGTGACAATATTTTGAATTACCTCCTGATTTAGGCTCCATTTTGTTTAACTGATATCTCTCTCCTGCATTTGCCCACCTATACCTAGGACCCTCACTTATCAACTCCAATCAACCCCATGAGCGGTGCAATACCCTGTTCATGCCCATATGTGTCCACCCCACATTGTTGGGTCATTCTTTGAGGACAGTCCCCCCAGGACTCCAGGACACTCATGAGCTCAAGGAGTCTTCTGGATGGAATAGCTCCCATATTGTACTCTGGCATCAGCCTTCCTTGTGTAGGTCTCTGACACTTGACTAGAAAGTTGGCTATTGTGATTTCAATCCCAGACAGTGTGATAGGATTAGAGAATGGGGCAACAGAATGTATTCAGGTCCTTTGAAGTCAATTCCAGGAAAAGTTATTTACTAAATATATTTAGAATCAATATATTTTTTAAAAAACAACTAGGGAACTATAGTTGTTTTTCCATTGTTCATCGTACTTTGCATTTTGCTAAAGGTTTACTGAATTACCCTAATAACTCAATTTTACACATTTTCTACACATAGACTTTCTATGATTTGTCAAGGTGACATTTCCAGTTCACAAAGGCTGTCTTGTTAATTAATTCAACAAGTATTTGGTAACTACCTACTATGTTCCAGGAGTCTGGAGATTAATAAGGCCTAGTGTTGATTTCTGGGAATTCAACTGTCATCAAAGAGGACAATAAAACAATGTCTGGCTAATAAGGAGTAATTCACTGTCCAGAGCATCTCAGCATCTGCCTAATGCTGCTGAGTAAGTGAGGGGTGAGTGTGTGTGTGTGTGTGTGTGTGTGTCTGGGAGTATCTGAATATTCCATTTTAGGGCCCAGTTCTCCATGCTTTGATTTGATATGTAATTATGAATAAATACTAGAGGCAGTTTCTACCATTCACGTTGCCTTTTACCAGCCTGCCCTCTTTACCTGCCTGTCCCCAGCAAGTGTTAGAGTTTGCAACCTCTAAATTTTCTATTTTCTTATCTGTTTCCATAGTCAGTTTTGTTACTACTTTCTCAATGTATAATTTGTGTTTGTGCCTATAAGTATGCAAGCCATATTGATATCTGATAGTCAGTTGCATAATTCAATGTTAGTTTAATTTTTATCCTTTGAGAAGATTACGTTTTATTTTCAATCTGGGGTATGCTTACATTCCTGACTGGCTAACTGGGTTTGAACATGCTGGTTCACTTTGCATTCTCTGTACTGCTTGATGAAAATGGCTTTCAGGATTTGCCTCAAAATTAATGATAATACTTAATTAATAACATCACCTACTTTAGATTTTGTAATCATATACCTGAGTTTTAAAAGGCAAGTGAACCAAAGAGTTTATAATAATTTGAAGCAGATTCTTCAATCTAAAATGCTACTGCTGCTGCTACTACTACTATTACCAAACTCCATAACAGTAAATCCCTTATATCATCGAGAATGAAATCCTTTATAATTAGTAGACTTTCCTGGTACTTACAAAACGCAGGTCTATTCTCTATTGGCAAGTTACCTTCCTTAGAGAGAGCAGGGAAATATCCATGAAAATTACACTGGAGAAATGACAACTCAGGAATGCTGATGTTCCTTTGCATGAGAATATAATTAAGTAACAAGATAACTTAATTATAAGTAGAATATACATATGTATGTAAACATATAGATAACATGTATCTATTACATTTAACAAAGTTACATAACATTATATTTATAATATATAATTATAATATATACACTTACAATTTTATATAATACTAGTGGCCCGGTGCACGAAATTCATGCACGGGAGGGGGGTTTCCCTCAGCCTAGCCTGCACCCTCTCCAATCAGGGATCCCTTGGGGGATGTCCAACTGCCACTTTAGGCCCAATCCCTGTGGGCCTAACCCCCCTCACAATCTGGGACCGCTGGCTCCTAACCGCTCATCTGCCTGCCTGCCTGATTGCCCCTAACTGCCTCTGCCTGCCTGCCTGATCACCCCTAACCTCTCTGCCTGCCTGCATGATTGCCCCTAACTGCCCTCCCCTGCTGGCCTGATCTCGCCCCCAACTGCCCTCCCCTGCTGGCCTGATCTCACCCCCAACTGCCCTCCCCTGCAGGCCTGATACCCCTAACTGCCTCTGCCTTGGCCCCCACCATCATGGCTTTGTCCGGAAGGAAGTTAGACATCCGGAAGATGGCTGATTGACCCAGTCTAATTAGCATATTACCCTTTTAGTAGTATAGACAGATTATATAGGATAGGATTGCTTAAATGGTGGTGGTGGGGGGGGGGGGGGAGCCTTTTTCAGCAGGAGGAGATGCTCTTGACAGACAAAAATACATAATTCCTATACCTGGACTGATAGCCAGCCATATGCACTATACTGCCAAACCAGTCATTAAAAAATTGAACTGCTTTCTTACACCAAACAGCTGTTGCCCTTAAAACCCCTCCTCAGCCCCCACCTTAGGTTCTGCCTTCACAGTTCACCCAGATTAGGTTCTGATTGGTCAGTTTCTATGCCAGTCAGCGTCAGAAGCTCCTCCTCATAGGCAGCCTTTGGCTCCTCACAGTTCACCCAGATTTGGTTCTGATTGGCCAGTTTCTATGCTAGTCAGTGTCAAAAGCTCCACCTCCTAGGCAGCCATTGGCTCCTCGGTTTCTATGCCAGTCAGCGTCTCCAGGCCTATCTCCGGGCCTGATCAGAGAGGCAGGGCTGATCAACAGCCACCCCAGGCTGCTGGTGAGCAGGCTGAACTGCTGATCTGTCAGAGAGAGAGAGAGGCGCGACTGCTGGCAAGGCCCAGAGAGAGGAGAAACAGGGTCTGATCCGCAGCCTTGAGGCTTCTGATCAGACCCTGCTTCTCTCTCTCTCAGGGCCTCGCCAGCAGCTGCGGTAGCCGCTGATCAGCCCCGCCTCTCTCTCTCCCTGAGAGGTCAGCAATTCAGCCTGCTCATCAGTCCCCGCCCAGTGGAGCCTGCTGCATACACAGCCTGATGTTTTGTCCAGGCTTCGGTCATTATGGACCCTGGATTTTTATATATTAGGACTAGAGGCCTGGTGCATGAAATTCCTGCACTCGGTGGAGTGGGAGGGTCCCTCAGCCTAGCCTGTGCCATCTCGCAGTCTGGGAGCCTTCGGGGAATGTCCGATTGCCGCAGAGGTGGGAGAGGCTCCCACCACCACTGCTGCACTAATCAGCCATGAGCCCAGCTTCTGGCTGAGCGGCACTCCTGCATTGCACGTCTGCCCCCTGGTGGTCAGTGTGCGTCATAGTGGCTGGTCATTCCGCTGTTCGGTCGATTTGCCTATTAGCCTTTTATTATATAGGATATTATACTTACAAATAGAATCACGTTTTTATAACTATTCTACTATATTGTCATATCAATAACAAAATATGGACCTGGTAAAGAATGGTCTAGTATTTTAGTGCTTTTGTAAGAACTAATGCAATTTTAGAAGCTTCACTAATGTGATTAATATTTCAAATTAGCTCCTGCCAGAAAGCAACTGTGATGTTGTCCAGAGTTGATATCTATGTGAATGATGGGTATAGTAATGTGAATGTAGTAAAAACCAGAATTGGAGAAAAATACATATTGTACTCCTTGGATAAGCAGCAGACTGGAATGTGTTAGGGTAGCACATTTAGATGGCAGGGCTGTGCCCCTTACAGAGTTATGTTATTAGCTTGATAAAGGATTCTGTTGCTTTTATTTTTTTTTTTACTTAAAAGTATAGTACATAACTGCTTTCCATCCATATTTGGCCTGCTACTGTAACCTGTTGGCCTAGGCAGAATGTCATAAAGGAGAGGGCAGTAACTTGAGGCAAGGGTCTTTAGTAACACTGATTAAGTGGAGAAATGCTGAGATTAGAGGGAATTCTAAAGGTTTCGTGATTTCCCCCCCCCCCCCCCATTCTTTAACCAGGAGTAAAATTTTTTGACTTCTTGGATTTGAGATAAGGTATAAAATGAAATGGCTGTAACCAATAAAGGATATAAGAATTATCACAAAGATAGTAAGACCAACCCCCAATGGATTTATGGTTTAGAACCAGCAGAAGACAGCTCAATCCAGCGTGGTGACTAATTTCACTTTGGGTAACCCCTAGCTTCATTATACACTCATTTTAATACATTAGCATAAATGACACACTCCACGTCACCATGATCAGAAACGGAAAGCTCATATAAGGACACAACATGGTCAGAGGGGCTCTTCTGAGAGGTCTCTACCCTTTTCCTGGAAAAATCCTATATCCCTTCCTTATTGAATGCTTTACCCCTTGATTTAAGGAACCTCAAAAAAAGAAGTAAATCCCACTAGGGAGGCGCTGCTCTGCCTGTCCCACCATTTCACTATTAAACTCTCTGCTCGTATTTAAATTCTTTCCAGTGTGAAGCCAAGAACTCACAATGGGTCACAGACCCTCAGGTCTCTCGACCCCTGGAATGCCTGCATCAAACTCACTGGGAATTTGTTGGATTAACCGAGAATACAAATGTGAGATGTTTGGAGCACCATAGATCAAAGACCCAAACCAGAAGATAAATTATTATTTTATGCAGAATCAGGGATCTAATGATATAAGTTGGAGGAAGAAACATTTAGCATTTATGAGCTTGAACTCTCACACAGGCTGTGCACTTACTGTGTGATCTTGGGTACGTCACTTAACCACTCTGGGTCTGAGGTCCCGCTGTAAAATGGGGGTCTGATAATAGCACTGTCTGTATGGGATTCCTGGGAGGAGAAATTGAGCTCATATATGCAAAAGACTACGTGCTTGGCACAGAATCAGTGCGTAACAATTATGAATTAGACCAGCTCTTTTCTGTCTTCTACTCAGCCAATGACTATTCAGCAAAAAGTTGTGATATTTAATTTTGAAAACCACAGTTGATGTCTCAAAGAGAATGAGAGGCTTGTCTTTTTTTTTTTCTTTCATATTTGTTCCCTCCTCTCAATCCACTCCCCACTCGCATTATCAATTTACTGTGAAACTAGACAGCACCAGGGAACTAACATATTGCTGTTCAACCCCACAGCAGCAGTAGGGGCCTGCATAGGACCCACAGCAGGCCCAGTTCCTTGGGCCGCCTTAGACCATCTTAGAGGGACCCTGAGGCCCCAGGGGCTTCCTGGCCCAGGCTCCCCAGGTGGATCCCCTTTCCGGTCACAGTAGACTCTGCTGCCTGCCTGTATCCAAACCTGGTCTCAGGATACTTGCCTATGCCTGTGGAAGTAAGGATGGGTGTGTTTATTTTACTCTAGGTTTCTTTCTAAAGCATGTGCACATTCCATTGCCCTGTACTAATGCATTTGATTATGTGTGTGAGACTAGTATTGAAGACAAGTACCTAATTATTTCTTAAACAAAAACAAAATCCCACACTGTCTGTTGCCTAATTTAACTATTAATATACCAGAGACCTGCTTCCATTTGTATGCAAATAAAATGTAATGCCTGCCTTAGTGTTTTTAACCTAATGTGCTTGCTTGATTTCAGAGGGTCAACTGTCTTTGGGCTCTGCAGTGTTTTATTTCTTGTATTTTAAAGTGTAGTTATGGTAAAAGACTTTTACCTCAGAGTCTAAACTGCATTCAAACAAAGGGTATTTTTAATAGTCACTTATTTTAAAGACGATGCCATTGCAATACCTAAGACAGAGTCCATATACTATGTTGTGTTTGCTGACATGTGAGCTGCTAGGCTTCTGAAGACTGGTGGTGAAGTCAGGGGTCCAGCCTTAAGACGCAGATACTTGGCTGTTTCATTACTCTTGATGCATGATGCATTGGTCTATGTTCTCTTGGGAATAGCTACTCTGCACCACACAAGTGTACACTATATAACCCATTCTTGAATCTATGTAATTACAAATACCTCCTGGATTTGAATGGAACCTTTTTCTGATTATGCTGTTCAGATGTAAGCTCCTTACATTTTGGAAATATTTTGATTTTGGAAATGTTCTTGATTCAGAATTGGTCAGATTCTGGATATGCCTGGGGAAATGGTCTACCAGTTTTAAGTTAGAAAGTCTGAAGTGTTCTAAAAACCCATACTATCAGACTTACCATCAAATGTGAAAACTTGAGCTCCTTTTTAATAATATGAAATGTTTTTTATTCTACCTGTGTGATGTCTTACTGAGAGCATTTATTTATTTTATTTTTAAATTGTATCTTTTTTTAAAATATATTTTATTGATTTTTTTTTTTTTTTTTTACAGAGAGGAAGGGAGAGGAACAGAGAGCCAGAAACATCAATGAGAGAGAAACATCGATCAGCTGCCTGCACACCCCCACACTGGGGATGTACCCGCAACCAAGGTACATGCCCTTGACCGGAATCGAACCTGGGACCCTCCAGTCCACAGTCTGATGCTCCATCCACTGAGCCAAACCGGCCAAGGCTAAATTGTATCTTTGATTCATACTTTTACTAATGAGATAATTAGCCATCCTATTATTTTGAGTACTTTTGATTACAATCTCCAAATCCTTCTTGAAGAGCTTTGTGTATCCTTTTTCAACCTGGAAGCCTGCTTACCCTCCATCAAGTATGTTGTTTGGATATCTGTGGTATTTGCCTCAAAGAAACAAGAGAACAAACATTTTTGGACATTCTTTTGCTGATTTCTTATAGCTACTGGTCATGTTTTCACCATCACAACAGGAAATCAGGGCAAAAAAAAGACTCAGACATTTTATTAACATTAGACATTTTATTAAAATATTTAAAGATTCAGGCATTTTATTCTTTAAAAATCAATCCATAAACCACCATAACAGTGTCAATAAGAAAGAACATTAAGTGGAAATAGTGCTAATAGTAAGATTTCTTAGGCCTGAGAAGTTTGACTTTCCTTAGCAACTATATTAAGGTGGTGTTCTTATTATCTATTGCTGTGTAATACCCCAGAATTTAGCACCTTAAGGCAACCACTTTATTGTGCTCATAATTTTCTAGATTAAAAATTCCCAAGGGGCTTGTCTGGGCTGTTCCCTTTTGGTGGCTGTCATTCAGTTTGGTCAGATATTGTCTGGAGCCTAATCATCTAAGGGAACCACTGGGAAGGATGTCCAGGGAGGCCACCCTCATAGCAGCAACTTATGCTGGCTCTTGGTTGGGGCTTAGCCAGGCTGCTGACCAGAGTGTCTACATGTGGTTTCTCTGTGCCATGGACTTCTCACTGCATGGCATCTGGTTTCCAAGAGGGACTGTCCAGAGAGAGGATGTTCAAGAGGCCAAGGGAGAAGCTGCAATCCATCCTCACTCCAGTCTTGTAGGAGAAGTTTGCATATATTATATAAGTCATCACATTTTAGCCACATATTATTTTAATTTGCTCTAGGTCAGTGGTCGGCAAACAGCGGCTCGCGAGTTTGCTGCTCTGTTGACTAATGAGTTTGCCCACCACTGCTCTAGGTGAACTGTATAAAAATACTCAATTCAATTGGTTTTGCAAATAAGAGACCCCAAGTACATTCTCTCTTCAAATAGCTAACGTGATTCAACATTAGTAGTGGTTATCAAATCTAAAGTCTTGTGAATGCACACTTTTGATGAATGTTTTGCCAATTGGACCATATGTGAATTCAGCCAATGACTATTCAGCAATATCCTGATTTTTAAAAAATGATTCTATGTCTCTGAACTTGGAAGCTAAGCTGTAGTGGTAATTCATATGGCCTTTTGTAACAACATAAAGTAATTTTAGAAGTAGATTTCTCATAGGTAGTGAGTGACTAGTAATAAAATGGTGTTGTACCATTACAAAATATAAAGTCAAGGCAGGAGAGAAGATGATAGGAACAAAAAGTCAGAATTAGGCTTGGCAAAAAGACAAAAGTAAGTAACTTCATAAAAATTAAACTTGCTTAATTTATAGCTTTTCTTTGAGCCTCCCTAGATTTAGATCTGCCACCATGTAGAGGCATTGGAAATTCAACATGTCTCAATCCAAGCTAATGAGTTACCCCATCTCACCATCTGTACCTCCCTCTACACTAGTGGAAGCTCAAACCATTCAATCAGTCATCTGGGCAAGAAATGTTGGTTTCTTTCCAGAGAATAAAGTACAAACATTTCAGTCTGTCATCTTTCAACCTTTGCTATTAGGTCCCTTTCCATACACCCAGCTTCAGCTTCTGCTGTTCCCCTTAGTGTACCTATATTAGTTAGGAATGCTTTGGGCTGCAAGTAACAGCAAACAAACGAAGGTTTATTTTTCTCAGGTGATAAAAAATTTGGAGTTCATTGGCTCCCAGCCTAAGTTCAATGATTCAGCTATTCTATAAGTAATGCCCTATCCTGGGGTCCTCCAAAAAACAGAGTCTGAGATGAGGGCTGGCATGCAGGTGGTTTATTTGGGAAATGATTCTAGGGAGCAAGAGTGGGGAACCAGTGGGTGTAAAGCAGGGAAGGAGGAAACCCCCAACAAATACATTATTGAATAGGTCACCTCTATAGGTAATTATTACTTGATTTCACAAGATCTTCTGAGTAGTATGTAAAATCTGCCTTAGAGTTGTTTGTCCAAGGGACAAAAGAGAGAGGTGTTTAATCTATTAATTCCTGTCCCAACTAGTTGAGAATTACTTAGCAGGTGTTAACTCACCTGCTGCCCCAAATTACTATGTCTAAGTACCATGTGGGCTCCCGCAGGCATTCCATGGAATAGCAAAAAATAAGTGCTAGGGCAGGAAGTGGGAGACAGGTGGTACATGCTTGAGATGAGATGTCCTCAGTTTGAACTGGTTTAAGGATTGCCTGCAGTCATCACACAGCTGTGGCTGGATCATCAGTGAGGCTGAGGGTGTATATGGCAGGTATCTGCCTTTGCCCAATCACTTAAATATAGTAATTCATTTGCTCTATTCTCTGATAAATACGAAATCATCTCAGAATTAATTCACCAATGTGATTGACAAAAAATATTTCCTACTAAAGATGTATAGGTTCACTAGACGTATTGGATCATAAGATGCAATTTATTTACTGTTTAAATAATTTGTTTCTCTTTGTAATGAAAAGAAAACAGATAAGATTGAGTACATTACTAGGGGAAAATAGCTTGTGCCAGAAAATACAGTAGGCAAAGTCAAAAGAAACACTGGCAGAAATTATTTTCAATAAATATCACAAAGAATGAGTTTCTCTAGTATACAAAAATTGTTAAAATTAAAAGTAATTATTAAAACTTAGAGACCACAATAGAAGAATGGGCAAAAGACATAACAGATCCTTCACAGAAGAAATATATCAATTTTTCTTAAACATAAAGTTAATACAGCGAAAATAACTTTCGCTCTAATTCACGGGTTTTAAGATCAAGAGAAATTTCACATAGGGATTTGTACTCGAGGAGCTTCATTTCTTTGTATGGCCATGTGTCTTCATTTCTCGTAGGTAAATATCTAGGAGTGGAATGGCTAGGTCCTGTAGTAGGTGTATTCCTTTTGAAGAAATTCAACTTCTTTTTTTAAAAATTTTTTTATTAAGGTATTATATGTGTACATATCTTACCATTGCCCCCCCCCAACCCCACTCCCATACATGCCCTCACCCCCCAATGTTTTGCATCCGTTGGTTACTCTTATATGCATGCATACAAGTCCTTCAGTTGATCTCTTATTTCCCCCACCTCTCCCTAACCTTCCTGCTGTAATTTGACAGTCTGTTTGATGCTTTACTGCCTCTGTATCTATCTTTTTGTTCATCAGTTTATACTGTTTTTCATTATCCCCAAATGAGTGAGATCATGTGGTATTTTTCTTTCATTGACTGGCTTATTTCACTCAGCATAATGTTCTCTAATTCCATCCAGGTGCCTACAAATGGTAATAATTCCTTCTTTTTTATGGCAGCATAGTATTCCATTGTGTAGATGTACCATAGTTTTCTGATCCAGTCATCTGCTGACGGGCACCTAGGCTGTTTCCAAATCTTAGCTATTGCAAATTGTGCTGCTATGAACATAGGGGTGCATATATCCTTTCTAGTTTCTTAGGATATATTCCCAGGAGTGGGATTACTGGGTCAAATGTGAGTTCCATTTTCAGTTTTTTGAGGAAACTCCATACTGTTCTCCACAGTGGCTGCACCAGTCTGCATTCCCACCAGCAGTGCACGAGGGTTCCTTTTTCTCCGCATCCTCGCCAACACTTGTCGTTTGTTGATTTGTTGATGATAGCCATTCTGACAGGTGTGAGATGGTATCGCATTGTCGTTTTGATTTGCATCTCTCGGATAATTAGTGACTTTGAGCATGTTTTCATGTGTCTCTTGGCCTTCCTTCTGTCTTTTTTTGAAAAGATTCTATTTAGGTTTGTTGCCTATTTTTTTTATTGGATCATTTATCTTCCTTTTATTAAGTTGTATAAGCTGCCTGTAGATGTTGGAGATTAAACCTTTATCAGTGATAACATTTGCAAATACGTTCTCCCATACAGTGGGATCTCTTGTTGTTTTGTTGATGGTCTCTTTTGCTGTGCAAAAGCTTTTTATTTTGATGTAGTCCCATTTGTTTATTTTCTCTTTGGCTTCCGTTGCCCTAGGGGCAGTATCAGTGAAGAAGTTCTTTCGGCATATGTCTGAGATTTTGCTGCCTGTGGATTCCTCTAGTATTTTTATGGTTTCCCATCTTATATTTAAGTCCTGTATCCATTTTGAGTTTATTTTTGTGTATGGTGTAAGTTGGTGATCTAGTTTCATTTTTTTGCATGTACCTGTCCAGTTTTCCCAACACCATTTATTGAAGAGACTGTCTTGACTCCATTGTATATTCATACCTCCTTTGTCAAATATTAATTGTGCATAGTGGTTTGGGTCGATATCTGGATTCTCTATTCTATTCCATTGATCTATATGTCTGTTCTTGTGCCAGTACCAGGCTGTTTTGAGGACAGTGGCTTTGTAATACAGCTTGAAATCTGGTATTGAGATCCCTCCTACTTTATTCTTCTTTCTCAGGATTGCTGTGGCTATTCGAGATCTTTTTTTATTCCAGATGAATTTTTGGAGAGTTCTTTCTAGGTCTGTGAAATATGCCATTGGTATTTTAATGGGGAGTGCATTGAATCTATAGATTGCTTTGGGTAGTATAGACATTTTAATGATGTTGATTCTACCAATCCATGAACATGGTATGTTCTTCCATCTGTTTACATCTTCCTCTATCTCTTTTCAGTGTCCTGTAGTTTTCCGCGTATAGGTCTTTTACCTCCTTGGTTAGGTTTATTCCTAAGTATCTTAATTTTTTTGGTGCTATGGTAAATGGGATTGCTTTTTTAGTCTCTCTTTCTGTAAGTTCACTATTGGTGTATAGAAATGCTATAGATTTCTTGGCATTAATTTTGTATCCTGCTACATTGCCAAATTCATTTAAGTCTGTTAGTTTTTTGATGGAGTCTTTTGGGTTTTTTATGTACAATATCATGTCATCTGCGAATAAGGACAGCTTTACTTCTTCTTTTCCAATTTGGATGCCTTTTATTTCTTCTTCTTGTCTAATTGCAATGGCTAATACTTCCAGTACTATGTTGAACAGGAGTGGTGAGAGTGGGCATCCCTGTCTTGTTCCTGTTCTTAGGGGAAATGGTTTTAGTTTTTGCCCATTGAGTATGATGTTAGCTGTGGGTTTATCATATATAGCTTTTATTATGTTGAGGTATGATCCTTCTATTCCCACCTTGTTGAGAGTTGTTATCAAGAAAGGGTGTTGGATTTTGTCAAATGCTTTTTCTGCATCAATTGATATGACTATGTGATTTTTATCTCTCAATTTGTTTATGTGATGTATCACATTTATTGATTTGCGGATATTGTACCATCCTTGCATTCCTGGGATAAACCCTACTTGGTCATGGTGTATGATCTTTCTGATGTACTGCTGGATCCGATTTGCTAGTTAAAATTAAAAGTAATTATTAAAATTTAGAGACCACAATAGAAGAATGGGCAAAAGACATAACAGATCCTTCACAGAAGAAATATATCAATTTTTCTTAAACATAAAGTTAATACAGTGATAATAACTTTTGCTGTAATTCACGGGTTTTAAGATCAAGAGAAATTTCACATGGGGATTTGTACTCGAGGAGCTTCATTTCTTTGTATGGCCATGTGTCTTCATTTCTCGTAGGTAAATATCTAGGAGTGGAATGGCTAGGTCCTGTAGTAGGTGTATTCCTTTTGAAGAAATTCAACTTCTTAAGAAACGGTTTTCCACTGGATTTGCTTTAGATGATGTGATCGTGAGCCTAGCACCATCACGGGATAAGACCTTGGGGGTTTCAGAGAGGAGTGTATTTTGTGTGTGGGAGGAATGTGAATTACTGAGCCAGATGGTAGACTGTGGTAGATCATATTTTCCAAAAAATAGCTTCAACAATAATTCCCATCCCGCAAGCTCTTCCAGAATTTGCTGCTCCCCCTAGAGGCCATTTCCCCTTTCCTTGAACCTGGGTGCGCCTTTGTGACTGCCTCAGTTACCAGGGTGTGGTGGAAGTGATGGCTTGTGATTTCCAAAGCCACGCTGTAGAAAGTGATGCAGCTCTTGCCTAGCTCTCTTTCAGGACACTTGCTTTTTGATCCAGTTACTAGGCAGGAAGCTCAGGTCACTGTAATAGTTCAGGTGGAGAGGAACAGAGGTCTCCAGACTGAGCTCCCAGCATACAGTCAGTACCAACTTGTCACCATGTGAATGAGTGAGCCAGCTTGGAATCTAACCCTTTAGTCTTCAATTGAGTTGTCACAGCTGGTGCCACATGAAGCAGAGATGAACTTTCCCAATCAAGCCTGCCTACTGTGCAGATCAATGAGCAAATTAAATGGTTTTATTTAGCTTTATTTGTTGTAAGCCATTAAATTTTTCTGGCATTTCTTTCCTTTTTTTTTTTTTAAATCAATTTTTTAAATTGATTTCAGAGAGGAAGGAAGAGGGAGAGAGAGATAGAAACATCAATGATGAGAGAGAATCATTGATTGGCTGCCTCCTGCACTCCCTCTACTGGGGACTGAGCTCACAACCCAGGCATATGCCCTGACCGAGAATCGAACCACTGGTTCATAGGTTGACGCTCACTGAGCCATGCTGACCAGGCTACTTTTTTTTTTAAAATATATTTTTATTGATTTTTTACAGAGAGGAAGGAAGAGGGATAGATAGTCAGAAACATCGATGAGAGAGAAACATCGATCAGTTGCCTCTTGCACACCTCCCACTGGGGATGTGCCCGCAACCAAGTCACATGCCCTTGACCGGAATCGAACCTGGGACCTTTCAGTTCGCAGGCTGACGCTCTATCCACTGAGCCAAACCGGTTTTGGCTGACCAGGCTACTTTTGAAGTTTTTACTTAAAATTTTAAAAATTGAAGCAGAATTGATATGTAATATATTAAAAGTGTCCAATTTGATGATTTTGACATATTGTATAACTATAAAACCATCACTACAATCACAATAATGAACACATCGATTACCCCTGAAAGTTTCCTTGTACTTTTTCATAATCTCCCTTTGCCCTCCCCTCCCAACCATGCAATCACTGATGTTTCCTGTCACTGAAGACTAGTTTACATTTTCTAGAATTTTGTAAGTGGACTCTTATGGTATGTATTGTGTTTTTCTGTTTGTTTTTGTTTTGTTTTGTTTTGTTTTTTGTTTTTGTTTTGCTTCTTTCACTCAGCATTATTGAGATTCATTTATGTTATTGGGACTATTAATAGTTCATTCATTTTTTTTAATTTAATCTTTATTGTTCAGATTATTATAATTGTTCCTCTTTTTTATCCCATAGCTCCCCTCCACCTGGTTCCTACCCCACCCTCTGCCCTTATCCCCCACCCACTGTCCTCATCCATTGGTGTACGATTTTTGTCCAGTCTCTTCCCGCACCCCCAACACCCCTTTCCCCCAAGAATTGTCAGTCCACTCCCTTTCTATGCCCCTGATTCTATTATATTCACCAGTTTATTCTGTTCATCAGATTTTTTATTCACTTGATTTTTAGATTCATTTGTTGATAGATATGTATTTGTTGTTCATAATTTTTATCTTTACCTTTTTCTTCTTCTTCCTCTTCTTAAAGAATACCTCTCAGCATTTCATATAATACTGGTTTGGTGGTGATGAACTCCTTTAGCTTTTTCTTATCTGTGAAGCTCTTTATTGGCCCTTCAATTCTGAATGATAGCTTTGCTGGGTAGAGTAATCTTGGTTGTAGGTTCTTGCTATTCATCACTTTGACTATTTCTTGCCACTCCAGTCTGGCCTGCATAGTTTCTGTTGAGAAATCAGCTGACAGTTTTATGGGTGCTCCCTTGTAGGTAACTGACTTTTTTCTCTTGCTGCTTTTAATATTCTCTCTTTGTCTTTTGCTCTTGGCATTTTAATTATGTTGTGTCTTGGTGTGGTCTTCTTTGGATTCCTTTTGTTTGGGGTTCTGTGGGCTTCCTGGACTTGTAAGTCTGTTTCTTTCACCAGGTGGGGGAAGTTTTCTGTCATTATTTCTTCAAATAGGTTTTCAGTATCTTGCTGTCTCTCTTCTTCTGGCACCCCCATAATTCTGATGTTGGTACGCTTGAAGTTGTCCCAGAGGCTCCTTACACTATCTTCATATTTTTGGATTCTTTTTGCTTTTTGCTTTTCCGGTTGAGTGTTTTTTGCTTCTTTGTATTTCAAATCGTTGACTTGATTCTTGCTATCCTCTAGTCTGCTGTTAGATCTCTGTATAATATTTTTTTTTTCAGTCATTGTATGCTTAATTTCTAGTTGGTCCTTTTTCATATCCTCAAGGGTCTCGCTAAATTTATTGGCCTTTTCTAGAAAATTCTTGAAAAACCTTAGAACCATGGTTTTGAACTCTATATCCAGTCGTTTGCTTTCCTCCATTTCTTTCATTTGTGATCTGTTTCTTTGTCTCCACATTTTGGCTGCTTCCCTGAGTTGATAGCATGGCTTTGTGTGCTAGGTGTCCTATAGGGCCCAGTGGCTCAGCCTCCCCAGTTACCTGAGGTGGACACTCTTGGTGCACCCCTTTGTGGGCTGTGTGCACAGTCTTGTTGTAGTTAAGTCTTGATTGTTGTTGGTATCACTGGGAGGAATTGACCTCCAGGCCAATTGGCTGGGAGGATCAGCTGTGTCTACGCTGGGAGAACTTCTGTGCTGGAGACACCCTTATGGGAGAAGACTTGCAAAAGTCTCTGTGCTCAGCTTGGATGGGGCGGAGTCTCAGGGCAGAGCAGACAGCATTGGTTTCCTGTCAGCCCTGCCCTAATAGGCCCCTGTGTCTCAGTGTCCCATGGTAATCGCTGCAAGCACCTCTGAGAGAAAGCTGCCCTCAAGTTCCACCCGCTGCCAGACAGTCCAGTTTCTCCCCGAATGAGTCTGGGTCCCCAGAGTCTCGCCCGGAACTGGAGTTCAGTGCAGGCGGGAGTTTTTGTCTCCCTCCCGCTTGAGAAAGCCAGCTGCATACTCAGTTGCCTGCCCTCTTCGCACATGTGTGCACCACGGTACCTCTGCCTTCCGCAGTTCCTCTGAGTCTCAGTGTGCTTTTCTCTTTCCTGACAGTCCAGTTTCACCCTGTATGAGTCTGGGTCCCCAGAGTCTCTCCTGGAACTGGAGTTCAGCACAGCCAGGAGCTTTTTTCACCCTCCCGCTTAAGAAAGCCAGCTGCACACTCAGTTGCCAGTCCTCTCCACGCACATGCATGCATGCATCTCAGTACCTCTGCCTCCTGCAGCTCCTCTGAGTCTCAGTGTGCTTTTCTCTTTCCTTCTAGTTGTAGAATTTCCATTCAGCCAGCCTTCCTGTGGTTCTGGATGATGTCCGTTTTGTCTTTTAGTTGTAGTTTTGAAATTGTTGTGCGAGGCAGCAGTTTAGGTGTTTACCCAATCCACCATCTTGGTTTCTCTCCATAGTTCATTCATTTTTATTTTTATTACTTGCTCTATTGTATGACTATACCACAATTTGATTATTCATTCACCTGTGGTTGGACATTTCCATTGTTTCTAGTTTTTGCCAATTAAAAAAACAAAAAGCTGCTACCCCTAACCGGTTTGGCTCAGTGGCTAGAGCATCGGGCTGCAGACTGAAGGGTCCCAGGTTCGATTCCGGTCAAGGGCATGTACCTTGGTTGTGGGCACATCCCCAGTAGGGGTGTGCAGGAGGCAGCTGATCAATGTTTCTCTCTCATCAATGTTTCTAACTCTCTATCCCTCTCCCTTCCTCTCTGTAAAAAATCAATAAAATATATGTTTTTTAAAAAGCTGCTATAAACACTCACAGTTCTTTGTATGGCTATATGCTTTCATTTCTCTTAAGTAAATATAAAGGAGCAGAAAGGCTGGATCACATGGTAGTGTATGTTTAATATTTTAAGAAATTGCCAATTGTTTTCCACTGCTTTTCAAAGTGGTTATACCATTTTACATTCCCACTAGCAGTGTTTGAGAGTTTCAATTGCTCTGATTCCTCACCCACACTTGGTATAATCAGTCTTTTTAATTTTAGACTTTTCAATATTTATGTAGTTTAAACCATTAAGTTTGGAGTGATTTGTTATATAATAATAGATAACTGGCATGGGATGAAAAATAATTATGCTCCAAATTGAATATAAACATAAACCATTTTTTAAGTGCATTAAGAGTTGTTTGTTGAGGCCCTTTCATAGAAACATCAGAATACATAGTACAGAAAGAAAGCTTAGTGCCCCAAAATTTAAAACTGTATAATACTATTAACCAGTGTTAATAGTTCAAACATATAGAACTTAACCAGCAATGAATGAGTCATTGAGAGTTTTGAGATTTAGCAAGATGTTGGAATCATGACACCAGTGAACTCACTTAAACATCAGAGTCAACAAAAAAGTAAGCCTGTAGTACATAAAGAATATATCATCGCTTTTGATCCCCTTCTCTCAGTTTGACCTTTAGTCTCCTGCAAATGATTTACCCACCAGGTATTTTTGAGAGTCCCCAGGGGGTGTCTTCACAAATACTCTATAGCAAGTCTGGACCGGTGATGGGTTCTCCCTCCACTGGGTGCCTCCAGGCAATGACTCTCCATCCCAGAGTGAACACAGCTCCCCCTAGAGGACCAAAGGTGCTTGGTGTGCAGGTGGCAAGGTGGGAAAGAGACCTTTCTCTCCTTGTGTTTGCTGTGGGAGGGATCCCAAGCAGAGTTGTTTGTGCCACATGAGCTCATATACATTTTTCTGAAGAGGTTCTTTGAAGTGACTTGTAGTCCAGTGCCCTATTAGCACCCAGCCATCAGTCAATTTTGGGGCTGGAGTAGGAGAATAACTGAACTAACAGACATAGTGCTGTGTTCATTTGCATGTCCCCTCTCTCTTTGTCATGGGGTCAGGCTCACTGTGTCTGAATCCTTCTTTCTTAAGGGTAAGGTGTTACCAAAAATGAACCTACTCACTTCTTAGGCAAAAAAAAAAAAAAAAAAAGTCAAGCTGTCCTGCCCCAGCTATTTGTCAGATATGTCCAGACCTGTCTCAACTCTCAGCAGGTTCTTAACCACAAATTACACTGAGATAACTCCACACCCAAACAGCAATAAATCAGAATTATTCTATTGCACCCTATTTCTCTGTTCAGTGGCTGTTAAATGCTCTTGTTTTATTTTTTAATTGATGTTTAATTAATTTTTATTTTCTCAGAACAGACCACCTCAAGCAACCTTCCCCTTCCCAGATAATTATTTTCTCTCATGGTTTCTACTTTTCTCTCCATTTGGATGGTTTTCTTATCCATTCTTCGTTTTAGCAGTAGGCCATAAATATGTGAAAATTCTAAGCATTCAGAGCCCATGAGAAAGAATAAAAATCGTGGCTTCTGCTTGTGTTTTGCAGTTTGGTCTCTCAATTCCAGTGCTTAAATGGAGAATGTAAACATCTCGATCACAAACTTTGCAGTTGGTTATCTTTAGTTCTTCACGACTAAACCTGTAAGCTCAACACTGGCTTTCTCAAGTGCCCTGGGAAAGAAAACCACTCCATTACATCCCTCTCGAGGCCCCTCCCAACCGACACATTATGCAAACTAAAGCCCCAATGGGTAGAGTTCGCACTGACTTTGAGGAGGCTGTGATTACTTCTCTGAAATTAAAGAAGGAATCCCACATTTGACAGAAATTTCAAGAGTCTACAATTAACAAATAGGTATGGCATTAGTGTTTTTCTAATCAAAATCTATTGTTCTGCCCATGCTCACTGCCATTGTGTTAACTGACAGCGGGCTGCCCTTTCAGGAAGCCTGGAGAGAGAGTGGTGCACCCATGAGGTGAGTTGCTCTCACGCACGCCAGCACAGTGCAATTCGCAATTCGTATCCTGCCCACTCTTAGGACAGTACCAATTTTGTCTCTCATGTTGAGCAATCACCCTAAATTCTTTAACTAACTAACTAGCTAACTAAAACAGAACAGAACTCTCCTCTGCTGGAGCTGGAAGCCCCTGATCAGTGGTGCTCAGAGCAGAGATGGCACGATTTGCCCCGCCCAGTCTAATCCCCAGAAATCATGGCAGACAATAGGAATTACTGTAGAAGTCTTCTGCAACGTAGATAATTACTCTGATAATATAATTTGTTTAATGAAGTAGTGACTTTAGAAATTCTTTTATGAAAGTATGGCAATGACAACCTTTATGAGCAGAGATATTTTTCATAGCCAGTAACCTTCCTAACTTTTAAAAAGGCATTGATTTAAATACAGTACTTGCTGCAAATGAAAAATTGCCAGAAAAGGGAAATCCTAAGATGTCATATCTAAATATAATTTTTACAAAACCAGAAATGGGTCATCCATATCACTAATTTTCATGTCCTGGGGTGTTTTGCAAGCCTATATGATGTCCCCGAGGTGTTTGCTGACTCTGTTCAGGACTTGGTACTGAAGGACAGCTGCCAATTCCACAGACCCGGCCCGGACATGCTGTCCAGCGCTTCCTTGCCACCCTGGCTGTCACATGGTTATGTAGGTCTGAGCTCAGCAGCCTCCCTCAGTGCCTGCTTAGCTCTCATAACTGGCTACGTGCTAAGTCGGGAGCTAGAAGGTTTACATTTTTAGGCAAAGGCTGCTCCTCATTATGCTTGAAATCCACCATTCAGATAAGTGGCAGAGAGAAGATGGCTGAACTGCGCACACCACCTGGGGACCTGACAGCACCTCACCTCTGGGCCCAGGCCTATCTAAGCCCAGCTGCATTCCAGTTCCCTAGTTATATTGGAGGAAGAGAAGGAGAAGGAGGTCATTCACTTTTTGCATGTGTAACTCTAAATAATGTTACTTGTTATTTGCAATCAAAAGTCCCAGTGAAACCAAAATGATTAACTCTGCCTTAGAGATCAAAAGGCTTCCTTGGAGAGGTGAATATTTGCAAGAGGTTTTGAAGGCTGAATAGGAGTTCTCCAGGCAGACATAAGGAGAAAGGATATAAGAGCAGGACAGAAAAGCAGGCCTGACCTTAATGTTTATTTACTGCAGGGCCTAGAACAGAAGTACAAAAAGAGGCCCAAATGCTATATAGCTAAGTATTTAAAAGTTATAAATCAAACTAATAAACTATTAAATATCTAATTCACTACCTTGATAAATTTACTTTTGCAAGACCTAGAAGACCAAATTAAACTTCGGAACACAATGGCATGGAGTGATCGGGTCCCTGTCCTCTGGTGCTCCTTCCTGGGAGCTTCTTTCCTTGTCCCTGCCCCTCCCCCAGCTCCATTGCTGTATCACAAGGGGCCTCATGGATTTACTCAGCCCCTCTACAACCAGCTGTCTCAGAACTGCCCTCAGGCCTAGGAGTGATCAGGCTAGTGGTGTGGGCTGCCCTCTGGAGGATGCACATGGGAAGAGGCCCTGGAAGCAGGCTTGGGTCCTTTGGACAGGAAACTCTGGAGCCCTAAGCACTGCAAGTGTGCTCTAACGGGGATGTGCAACCTCTGGGCAGGCATGCAGTCTGGGTCCCACAGACGGCCTGCCTGGTGGAGAAGGGTGGCCAGAGGAGGTTATAACAGTCCCCCTCGCCCACCCTCCCCCGCCACCAAAGCATAGGGACCTTTCCGCACAGCCAAAAGATGATTTTGAAAAAAACAAAACAAACAACAAAAAATTTGTACAATGATTAGAAGTTGTGAAAGAACATGGTAGACATGAGAAATGTTAAGAAATTTGGTATGTCCCAAACATGGATTTTTTTTCTTTTTTAAATATATATTTTTATTGATTTCAGAGAGAAGGGAAAGGGAAAGAGCGATAGAAACATAAACGATGGGAGAGAATCATTGATTGGCTGCCTCCTGCACGCCCCCCACTGGGGATTGAGCCCACACCCAGGGCATGTGACCTGTCCGGGAATTGAATCCTGACCTCCTGGTTCATAGGCTGACACTAACCGCTGCGCCACGCCAGCTGGGCCCAAACATGAATTATTTATAGTAAGAACAGGAGATAAAAGCAGGACAAGGTTGTGAAGGGCATGGTGAATAGTACGAGTTTCATTTGGTGAGAGGGGAAATTTTTAAGCATGAGAAGTTTGTTAATTATTTCTTAGGAGGAAAAGACTAAACATGAATATAATCAGGGCAGTGAGAAGACCTTTGCAAGTGAGAGAAGAGCTGGATGCCTGAATTGAGGGAGGGAGGGAGGGGAAAGACCAGATTCAAGAGACATTTCTGGAGCAGAATTGATTTTGTGAGATAGAGTCTAAAATAACTTTGGGATTTCCAGCTTGAAAGGCCATGGGGAGTGATAGTGCATTATCCAAGGGAAGAAATTCAGGGCAAGGTGCAGGTTGTGAAGTGTTGGGCATGTTCAGGTTGAGGCTCTGTGATTGGAACTCTAGCTATCATGTGATTGTCAATGATAATAGAAATTATAGCCATTGAGCTTTGAAATTTGCATCCTAAGTATAATTCTGGGAATAAATGGAGTGGGAGCATTTTGGAGAATTTCTTACAAAAGAAGTTTGCCTTTTCAACGCCTACATTTTGTAAGTGCTTGATTGCTAATGGGCAGCTTTAGGTCAATCAATTTCATATTTGAAGGTCTGCTTCTATTAGTCATATAATATACCCATACCGTCTTCTGTTGGGAAAAAGGAAGTTCATGTAGTGGATAAAAATAGCAACTATTTCTTGTGAGCAGCAAGAGAAATTTGGCGTGGCACCATTTCTTTTGCCAAGACCTTTATAGGTGAATAAGTAGCTCTTGTAATCTTCTTCATATGTGCCCAGTACTTTGATATTTCAGGAGATGTGGCAGACAGCTGATGCTTGTTGGCTCATTGGATTTCCCAAGTGTTGAGGGTAATTGGAACATGGACTAATATTTTCAGAATATAAATCTAGATGACTGAAAATTTCATTTACTGCATTTAACTGGTGAAATCAGAGCACTGAATATAACTGGATTCCCAGGAATTTAAGGGCAGACATTTCAGAATATAACAAGCCATTATAAGTTGACCATTTAGAAGTGGCCTTAGATATTCTAGCTAGTACTCTGCATTGTTAATTTTTCAAAGGGCTTATTTCTTCAGAAAACATTTGCTTGTTTTTCTTCTTCTTTTTACCTTTATGCTTGTGGCAATAAGATGGCATGTTGTTATTTTCCAAGTTACCGGGATTAATGCTCATTTTCTGGTTAATTAAAATCTTTTAAATAAAAACACTCCAAGTTCAGAGCATTATTGTACTCATTACCATTTCTGTAGTATCTTTGCTGCTCAGCTATTATGCATGGCTGCAGTAATTTTAACACAGCCCTTTTATTCTGTTTGTCTTTATTGAAGACTTTGTTCTCATTACTGGATTGTCTCCTGACAGCCCAGAATACTCCCCCAGACTTCCCTCCTGCACTGTGTGGAATCTATTTTGCATTTGCAAGTGTCTGGCCCTTCCAGGATCAGGTAAGCGACTGCATTCAAAGATAATTAAAAATTGGGGAGTACAGACGCTTAACATGCAGCTCTTTCCACTTGGTCTTCCAATCTCCTACATATTTTCATTTTTTGGCATCAAAAGCCTTCTAGGGATAGCATGGCTTAATTCCACATGGGGTTTTTAAAAGTGTTAAAAATAATACTTACCGCAACAGGCATCAACAGTACTTATATATTCATCTTAAAAACAATACGCGATGTGATTTTGAGATATTTATCACTTACTTTTGAAGGTGTTCCCCTGGTCGGTGTGCCTGCTTCAGTAGATAGTGAGGGCAGATTGCATTTGGCAAACACTCATTGTTTGCTGGTGGTAGTTCCGATTCCTCTCATCCCTGTCCATTTCCTGCTCGTCAAAGCCCCTCTCTATCATGTTTTAATAGACGGTCGCTGTCTCTCAGGGCATCTTTCTAGGCCTGTTCAGTATGGGTGGGGGGGTTCATTTTGACATGCTTGCAACCCACTCCAACGTTGGTGATTCACAGAAGCAGCTTAAACTAGACAGAAAAACCATTTCATGCTCAAATTATTCTTAGCAAGAGGCTCCATCTACTTTTAAAGAAAGATGAATTCAGAGTATCTCTAGGGGTGTGCTAGTAGCAGATTGCTCTAAACAAACACACAAAAGGAATCTGTGGCTGAGTTGAAGTGGGTCGAGGCACCTGCTCTTGAATTTGGATGCCACCCGTCCCAGTGGCTGAGGAGGGGTTTCTACACGGACCCTTTTTGTGCCTCAATGTACTGGAGCCTAAAGCCCCTACACCTGTCCGCAAGCTAGTGTGCCCTGCTCAGGGCTTACCAGGACCTGGTGGCTTCGGAGTCCCCTCCCTCTCAGGCTCTCTTTCAAACAGTAGTTCTCACCTCCAGGGCGTGTGTAGATGTGTCCCAGCTTGAAGGCGGGGATATGCACTTCGCGCTGATAAGGGCGAATCCATATTTTGGCCATTGCTAAACTTCTTCCATTTCTCTTCTTTTTTACACTCTACCTCAGATGCATTGCCAGGTTGTCCATGCTTCAGCGTCTGCTCCATCTCACCATCCAACATAGTGACTCTATGATCATATGTTCAAAAAAAAAAATTAACGGGCCTTTTTTCTGTCTCCTCACCCCGAGGGTAGGATCTGTAACGTCCATTCCACAACTGTCACACTAGCTTACTAGTAGATATATTTTCCCCTGAATTCTACCGATCCACTTAATAACGCAACAAACCTTTGCTAGCACCTACTGTGTGCCAGGGACTGAGTTGGGCCCTGGCCCTGAGCAATATGTAAATGGACATGGTGCCTGCCCTCCTAGAGTCTACAGAGCAGAGTTCAAGCTGCCATATGGCTTTGAATCATAGGCTGGGGTAAGGAGTGCTGCGTCCCCAGGCAAACCCTGGAAAGAAAGGCCCCCCCTTCCCCACTGCTATCTTCATGAAGTTTGTGGGTCCTGGTGGGAAAGCAAGGGCATAAGGATTCCTTAGGTGATGACTATTTCTATGGACTGGCGAACTTTTTCAGAGCCTCTGGTCATACATTGTCTGAGAACCTGCTAACCTTTGTGCCACTTATTTATTTTTATTTTACTTTTTATATTTATTTTTTAATTAGGAAGGGAGAGGGAGAGAGAGATAGAAACACCAATGATGAGAGAGAATCATTGATTGGCTGCCTCCTACTGGGGATGGAGCCTGCAACCCAGCATGTGCCCTGACTGGGAATCAAACCGTGACCTCCTGGTTCATAGGTCCATGCTCAACCACTGAGCCACACCAGCTGGGCTGTACCACTCATTTAAATTCATGCTCCACTTAGAGCTCCGATGCTTCCAACGTCTCCTAGAGAATCTGGAGGAAGAAGTGCTCTCTGCAAGCCTAGCGACAGTCCTCATCAAAGGCCCGCTCCCTCTGTCGGAGGGGGAGTTTTATGAAAAAGAGAACAACGTGTAACTAACCACATTTTTATTCTTTGACGTTCCAATTACATTAACCAAGGCAGGCATTAAAGATCAATTGATGGGCCAGCCCAGTGATGTGAGGGCCGAGAGGGTGGGTCACTGAGGAGACGGCCCTGGGTGGCCACGGGGCAGTGGTGGATGCCTCTGAACAAACGCTTTCTCTCTGTGAACCTTGGCCTGTTGCTTCTAAAGTGCTGGTCCTTCATTACCTTCCTGCTGTTCTTTTCTGACAGTCTGGGCCTGTCAATCTCGACCATTGCCTGGGTTGGAAAGCTGGTTAACTAGTATTCATCTCGGCATTTCAAAAGGCAGTTTCTGTTTGTGGGGAAAATAAATGAATGAGCTCCCAAGTATTGGACATTTTTATTGAAGCCCTGTGGGCCCCCAACTTGGGCTTAATCAATCTTAACCAGCCCAGGATCCAGTGGATTTTACCTTTCCTAGAGCAAACTAGCGACGCTCGCCTTTATTTTGCAGCTGATTGACTATGGCATGGAGTTTAGTAGGTTGTGGATCAAATAAATGAGAACCATAAAATTTCCTCCCTGAGGACTAGGTTTTGATTATTTCATTGACCCTAGAACAAAAAATGTGCCCTCTGGACCAAAAAAACTCCACATGGCCACCCAAGGCCAGATGCTGCTGCCCAGGACTGATTCACTTACATTTATTAAAAGTAAAAAGGTAAGGGGAGCATATTTTTGGAGAATTATCACATGCCTTGAAGGGAGAGGAACTGAGAGTAATATTCAATGCTAAAAATCTAATGATTCCTAGAAAGTGAGTGTCAATTCGGCACTCTGCCTGGAGTTCAGAAAGATTTCTAGGAATTATGATAGGATAATTATGTAAAAATTATAGTGATAGCAAGAGTATGCTTTTATTTGGAAGGATCTAAAAGCATTGTAATTATATTACTACTGAAATTTTGTGCTTCCTAAATGGGTGGATATCATATCAGAGAATGCAGAATTCAGTAGCTTATCTATGAATGTTTTGTCATTTTTTTTTCTGCTCTGGAAATTTCTGTATCCTGAGTGCCTATTATGTGCCAAACTGAGGGAAATGGAATGTGGTAGAAGTAAAAGAATGTGTTCATGATACAGTGCAGTGGTCGGCAAACTCATTAGTCAATAGAGCCGCAGTTTGCTGACCACTGGTATAGTGGATCTAGGTTAGAAGTCTACTTGCTACCTGTATAGTCCTAGGCAAGTCACTTAGTCACAATAATCCTATAAAAATGCTAAAACAATAGCACTTGCTTAGAATGGAGACCTTAGGGAGTGCTTGCCTTCCTGTGTTCTCACTTCTCAAATACCCACCTTTCATGCTGTGCTGGTCTTATGGACATGCAGTCTTTTCACTCCCACTGGGCCCTGGGTTTAGAACCCTTGGACAGTTCTGTTGTCCCCTTCTCAAAATTCTTAATAATTGTTAAACAAGGAGTCCTGTGTTTTCATTTAGCACTGGGCCCCACACAGTATGTAACTGCTTCTTCTTCATGCACAGGGGTCCTCATAACCCAAGAGATACTCAGGTCTCTCCCTTGCAATTCCCCTTTTTTGCTCAAGGTTGTCTGAATGCTTTCTGTAACTCACAATCAAACCTCCAGGAAGCTGCCCTTGTTCATGGAATTGGAATGTCAGAGGATAAAATGTGATAGTAGTGTTATTCTCCTATCTCATGTTGGCCTGAGGTGGACATCTGGCCCAAGATGCACCGATTAGAAAGTCTCTGGGACTGAGAAACTCTGGTTAATAGTACTGTCTGAAGATGGAAGGTGAGGAAACTCGGAGGCTGTAGGGAAGCCATCCTCTCTGTGTAGGAAAAAGCAAAGAAAGCCACACTGCAGGCGGAGAAGTGGGGAACAGACACCCAGAGAAGCTGAGACAAGAGCCTGTGGCCTCACTGAGGGGCCAGTGGAGCAAATGTCACGGTTCCTGGTGACTTAGCAGTAACTTCCTGTTCCTATTGAAATGGAGCCACACTTCCGGTCCTCAAGTTGTGAGGTACCCGTGTGTCTCCCCCAATAACTGCCCCTTTTAATTTAAGATAGTTTGGGTTTCTGTAACAACCAAACCATCTCCAACATGCTGGCATACTCCCTCAGTAAAGAGCAAATGAGCCAGTGTGACATGAAGCAAGCACTCTGCAAGTCTCTGTACGACCATGGCATCCCATTGGTTACATAAAAAACCAAGCTGGAAAATAACTGTGGACTGGTAAAGTCTTCAGGGTTTATTTTAAAATTGTACTTATCAGGTAACATTCTTCATCATCTGAATTTTCAGAGATGGACCATGTGTCGCAAACCAAATGTCACAAAGTCATGTGTTTGAAGTCGTTTAAATGTTCATGGGGAAGATGTCACATTAATCATATAATTTGGGCTAATGTGAATATTTTTATAGGGTTATTAACATTTCAAAGATGTTGGGGCTGTTTTGGAATTTAACGTTAGATTTGTGGCTTTGGGGGACACAAAGTATTAATCTGATTTGAAACCATGAAATTGAAACAATTAAAAGGAACAGAAAGAATTAGTGGAGAGAATAGAAAGGTAATTCTAAGGATAAGGAAAAGAAAGAAGATAAATATGAAGGTACTTGGGAAGAATGTTTATGTAACTGGCAAGTGGAAAAGCTTGAATTGGGCAAGTATATGGAAAAATATGAAACATGAATGGAAGCGAGAAAGCACCCAGAAACAGGTATCTAGCTGACGTACATAGATCCTGGTTCAGTTTATGTCTTGATTTCTTTTGCTTTCTCTTACTCTTTCACCCACTCATTCATTCTACATGCCCTGTGCTCTTTGAGGTGCTGGGTCGTGGTGGTGAACAAAATAAGTCTACATCTTCATGGAGTTTACTTTCTAGTGAGAATAGAGGCCTAAGAACCAGGGATTCATAATCCCAAGGGGTGGGGGTGGGGGGGAGAAGGAGGATGGCTGGGAATAGTCCTTTAACAGCATCATCTCATTTCCCTGAGAGGTTTCCATCGTTCCGTTCCGGGGTGCGAAGTACCATGCTGGGAGCTTCATCTTCATGACCTCATTTAATCCTGACCATACTCTCTGGGGGATAGGATTTCAAATGCCTGCGGGGTGGGGCAGGCCACAGGAAAGTGCATGGAGAGAGCAAACTGGAGAGCTCCAAGTCCTCCAAAGGGGCACCCACTGCTCGGCTCCCGCTGGCTGTCGACACGTGGGAGTGGGAGTTCACTTCTGCCAGACCTTTCGCTTTTCAAGAGAAGCCTTAAATCCATGCTCTACGTGAAATCTGTTTAAACGTTGGATCAATTTTTTAAAAAAAAAAAACAGTATGCAGCATTTGTGAAAGGACAGGCGTAAGATCATTACTGTAATAGCAAGAGACTGGAAACAATCTAAATGTCTGTCGATAGTGGACTGATTCAATAAATTATGGCCTGTCATGTATAACTGACCTGCAGCCTTAAAGAGCAGCAAGCAGGCTCCTTATGTGCTTCGCGATATCTTTGTTAAGTGAAAAGGGCTAGGTGCACTGTAGTGTGTGTGATATCCTGCTATTTGTGTAAAGGAGGGGGAGACTACATATATTCATATGTATGCATTCATTTGTATACGAAATTGAATATTTCTGAAAGCACACATATACATACACATAAATACACATATTGGTGGGTAGATAGACAGACCAGTAGCATTGGTTTGCTCTGTGCAACCAAACTGGATGGGTGAGGGATGGGGTGGGAGGGAAACATTTTACCTTGTCCTCATTTGAATTTTGAGCCATGGGAATACATTATAATTTTGCCAAGCAGATGCTTTGTGAAGCCTGAGAATCATCAGTTTGCCACCTCTGCTAGGGCCTTAGCTAATTCTTCTGAATACCAGAGAGCGCCCAGTGGGTTTGTAGCATTACTGTAAGAGACTGAAGGGAGTTCAATCGCTTTGGAGCAAGTGCAGAGTGCGCATATGACACATGATGCAGGTGTAAATCTCTGCTCCTCCACCTCTCATGTGGATTCTGATCAAGTCGAGAATGATCCCAGAAATCTTGTTCATCCTGGACCTGCCTGGATTCTGCTGGAGTAGGCTGGACCCCCAATGGAGTAGGTTGAAGCAGAATGGCTTTGCTGGCTCTCCAGGGATGTCCTTACCTCTGGTGTAATGTAGACTGCAAAAGACACTCATTCCCTTTATCCCACAAGGTTGTTGTTAGTTTGGAAGTCGGGACTTTAAATTTAATTCAATAGTTGCAACCCACAGGTTGAGAACTGCTAGCAGGGTCGCCTAAGACCATTGGAAAACACAGATATTTACATTACGATTCATAACAGTAGCAAAATTACAGTTACGAAGTAGCAACGAAAATAATTTTATGGTTGGGGGTCACCACAACATGAGGAACTGTATTAAAGGGTCACAGCATTAGAAAGGTTGAGAACCACTGATTTAGGGTGTTATATCTCTGGCTTTTACTGCAGGATTGGACTGCTGTCAGCTTTTCCCTGAAGTTTTTAATAGCTTACCTGGGCCCTGTCTGTATCAGTCAAGGTTCCAGCAGGAAGCAGAATCCCCCTGAGATGTTCAACTGAAGAGACTTTGAGGAAGGGGCTACTGATGGGGTGTGGGCAGGAAGTGGCACCATGAAGGATGCTGAGGCCCCTGGAGAGATGCCCAGGCCTGCGGGGCAGAGGGGAGCAAGAATCTTCATGGAGCCCCTTGGGAGCTTGAGCCAAGGAGGAGAACTCCCCTCCTCCCTCCCCATCACAGGAGCTGTAATCAGAGAGGGGTTCATCCCTGCCAAACCCTGGCATCAATGCAGGGGGAGAGTATGGAACTAATACTCCAAAGAATCTCCCACCCTGACCTTTGCTGTTCTTGCTATCTGGCTTCTGGTTGGCCAAACCCAACTAGACAACAAGGGGCCTCCTGGTGCACGGGGAGGGATGGCAGGGCAGCAAATGCCTCAGAAGCCAGGATGGCAAGTGGGCCAAGCACCCCTGCCTAGGGCTGCCAGGGCCTCCCAGGAGATCTTCAGTGTAGCCAGAGGTGTCCTAAGTGGGATGTTGGCATGTGGCCTCACCTGGACCTATCCCATACATAGGGGGGAAATGCCACCATCGTCCTGCCTTTTAAAATACCTGGTATTGGCAGCCGTTCCCACTGAGGAACCATCCTATCATCTGTTCTTGTGAATAATAGACCTACCTTCTACTTGAACATTTTTAAATTCTTTTTTTTCCTACATCTTAAAATTTGAATTAATAATTTTTTAAAAAGCCCTCAAGGTTGACCAGGACTAGGATTGACAGTACCACAGCTTTTAGAAATCCCTGTTGTCCATTTAAATTTTAATGTTTCTATCATTTGTTCCTCAATGTAAATTAACAGCCGTGGCAGTGTGTTGGGTTTCTTTTCTGAAGTCGGGACTTTAAATTTAATTCAATAGCCGAGATTTACGGCGCTTCTATATTTCACACGGCAGAATCAATAATGTGACTGAAGTGAAGAAGATAAAAATTTATGGTATCTTGCAATTTAATGGTTGAAAAGATGCAATTGGAGAGATCATAAATTGTGAAGGAGTTTATGCTTCATTGCTCCTGATTCAGTGCTTGCTGTTAGGACTTGATTTGTGGCTATTCACATGGTGTGATTAATGATGTGATCGATGCTTGCTTCAGTGCAGTAAAGCAGTTGTAATGCTCTTCATTAGAATAAATAAAATAAATTGACTGAAGCTTTATAAAAACTGTGTAACATTTAAAATCTAAAATGTCAATTTTTTTTCCTGTTACAATTTAGGTTTCTTCAGGCAGTTTCCACCTACATCACATCACTCATTGTCATTCTTTTTGGATATTCTAGAAATCCATGTGGGTTTGGGTAAGCTTTATGCAAAGCTCACTGAAGAGGAAAAAAAGAGTTGAATAGGACTGGCAGAGCTAGGATATTGTGGTGGCTTGCTTTGCCATTCTCCTAATATGCATTGTATCCTTCTTAAACACATGATGTTTAAAGAAATCAGGGCAGAAAATGACCCTTCCATTCACAGATGTGGTAAAACACAGTACAAGAGGGTCGTTTTCCTTTTCAAGGGCGATAGATATGCATCCATCTGCATTGCAAGTTTATTAGTTGCTCAGTCTGCTTAGTCTGTAGAAAGATGTAGTCATTGCCTCACCCCATTCAGCAGCCATTCATCGAGGGCTCGCTGTATGTGCCAGGTGTTGTTCTACATACTGGCTGTGTGGAACCTATGTGCTCCCCATTCCAGCGAGGACACCCTTTAGACAACTTTGTTTCAATGTTGGGATTTTTGCTTGACATGTTTCTATTATCAGTTCATGCTGTGATTCAGAAAAGTAGGCAAACATGGAAGGAACGCGGCGGTCTCGCCGTGACTAGGAGGAATGAAGTGAGTCTAGGTGATGCCTCCAGGGCGTGGGTGAGTCGCTTGGGCTGGGAAAAGTTGCCTTGGCACATAGACGTTCTTGCCAATTTGGGAACTTGTTTGTCACTGTTGTAAACCAGCAGCCTTTGCTTCAGTATCATTCCCTAATATGTGTCACTGCCAATTAAGGAAAACTCTCTGCCTGCCTTGGAGAGAGTATGTGTCTAAGAAGATCCTTGGTTGGTTCATCTCATGTGTTCATCTTTTTTAAGTGCCCAAAGTCACAAGCAAGTGACATGGTTAATCTTATGGGTGCTCTGATCCCAGTACTATTTGCAATTGTAGATTTACACCGGGCCCTGGAGCAGGCAAGCCTTTATAATAGGTTTCCAAGACTCAGGTAGATTCCACTAGGATGAATCTGGAAAGGTTTGATGTGGTGGCAGTCTTTGCTTTGGATGGGCGCATGCTGGTGCTCAACCTACAGATGTCATTTCAACGGGCTTCCCAGATTTTCCTAGTTTCCCTTCATAGACCCCTAACTCTGTAGTTTTAAAATTAAGCATTTCGGTGTAGTAGAGACCTAACTTCCAAAAGCACTTCCAAGTTATCTGCTTTGGCATTTCTTTGAGTGAATTTCCTTTTGAGTTAGCTTCCAGATGCTATGTAGGAAAGAGTTGCACTCAGCTTTCTCAAGGTTTACAATATCATGTGCATTTTAAAGGTACTTGCTGAGTTACTCGAGGGTGTAGGAGCTGGAGGATGCAGCCAAGGAATGTACTGATTAAAGATAGCAGAATGAAGGTGAGTCTGAAGAATCAACAGAGCTTTAAATGCAATAGAATTGTTTACTTGTTTATGGCTAAAGTTTTGGGTGCTAACTCGCATTAAGGGTTTAGTAGAGACTGTGCTGTTTCTATTGTGAACGGTTCCTGAAGTTGGGAGGTGTAGCCGACCTCTAGTGTGCACCCTAGGAGAGTAGGATCGTCTTCCCTGACATGGCCATCACCACTCAGCTGGTGTCTAGAACAATGCCTGGCACCTATGGGGAGCCCTCAGTAAATGTTTGCTGAATGGGGTGAGGCAATGACACATCTTTCTAAAGACTGTAGGCAGACTAAGCAACTGAGAAACTGTCAGGGGCCATCCCCCAGAGCTGTACCAGGATAGAGAAAAATCTGAGCAAAATAGGAGAAAAAACACACCCCAGCACACTAGTAATTAAGAAGCTACCTAGTTTCAGTGAGCCATTGTACTTGTTTGGATGTTTATGGCTTTGATCTGGCTTTCAGTCAATCTATTTTAGTAGTTTGAAGGGGAAACAGTATGAGAAACCCCAACCTTTTTTGTGGAGAAGGGAAAAGTGGGGGATGGCAGGGAAATTCCAGCCCAAATATATAAACAATGTATAAGAACTTTTTCATCGAATTTTGGAAAGCAAATAGACCTCTGTGGGCCTCTTTTCTTATCTATAGTGTGGCGGGGGAGGGGTCAGATGTTCCCTGGGGTCTCTTTCAACTCGGCATCCTTAACTCTCTCTTCTAATGTTTCCTACCCCCTTTTTGGATCCTAAGCCCCAATCTGCTGCACAAAGACACGTGGTCATTTTCTTCTGAGGCTTTTCCCTGGACTTCCCAAGGCTCTGCTGACATGACCATTCTCTCACCTACTGTGACACCTACTCCGGGAGAAAATTGATGGGAGTTTACAGATGAGATTTACAATGAGAAAAAAACCCTTAAAATTCAATATTAGCCGGAGCTCCTTCCCAGAGGACACCAGTCACAACCCTCCATGAGGGGGCCCCACCGCCACTCTTGCTCCTTGGCATCTGTCTGTCCTTGACACCCTGGTCTGCAATCTTTGTGAGGGCCTGTCCCTGGCCCCCCTATTCTAGGGCCACATCCCTGCTTTTAGCTCAGGACCCAGCTAAGGGGAGAGCAAAAAGGCAAAACCACACCAATCTTGTTGCAATGTAGCCCCAGCCAAACCAAACTTTCAACACAGGGTCCCAACTGTCTCCATTTCAGAACAGGATATTGGCCTGACATTTGTCTAGTCCATTGCAATGTTTCCTTCTGTCTGTGTTTTACTCCCTGAAAATAAGTGCACCCCAGCCCTCGGTTTAAGCCTGTCTCCACAGTAGAAAGAACCGCTAAAGCTTTGTTAGTATTTAGGATATCAGTGATTACAGGATGAGTTTATTGTAAGAAGTCAGAGATTATAGCCTGGTCAGTGTGGCTCAGTAGTTGAGCAATGACCTATGAACCAGGAGGTCCCCAGCTCAATTCCTGCTCAGGGCACATGCCTGGGTTGCAGGCTCGATCCCCAGTGTGGGGCATGCAGGAGGCAGCTGATCGATGTTTCTCTCTCATCAATGTTTCTATTTTTCTATCCCTATCCCTTCCTCTCTCTAAAAAAAAAAAAAAAAAAAAAAAATCAATGAAAACATTAAAAATAAAAAGTTGGAGATTACAGAATCAGTATGTGACTTGCAGCCCTTTGACCAACTGACCTCAAGCATGTAGCTCTAATTAGGGCAAAAGATAGGCCTTCAGAAGGCCTATCTTGCTTTTCCAGAGCAAAGTCCAAGAATCTGGCTTTTTCTGTGCTGTTTAGAAAAATCAGGACTTTTGTGGTAGGTTTTATAAGAAGTCCTGATTTACGTCCCTAACCTGGTTTTGGATAAAGAAAAGGAGAAATATGTGTAGTTTGTGGTTAAAGTTTGGCCTTGAGCTCTATTTTATGTTGTCTCTAGTTTCGACGTGTGTGTGTGTGTGTGTGTGTGTGTGTGTGTGTGTGTGTGTGTGTGTGTGTATGTTGGCTGGAGGATGGTGATGTGGGTGGAGGGAGTGATTTCTCAATGGCTGATGAAAATGTCCATGAATCCAGAAGGGAAGTAGCTGCATTACTGCTTTTCTGAACTTTCACCCTTTCTGCCATGTTTTGATGCTGGTAATTGCTCCAGGGTCAGTAAGAAAAACGTTAACCTGTCGAAGTAACTCAGGAAAAAGGACTGTTATGCTCTGTGAACATATAAAGTGCTATATAAATGCTTAAAAATGAAAACACCTTAGTCACCAGATTATCTCCGTTTTCCTTCTCTCTCCCAATTGCATTTCACTTAGAGTTCTACAAAAATGCCACAAAAAATATTACCTTTGGAAACCACTTCAGAGTTTCTGGAGTACTTTCCCCTGTGTGATCTCATTTGGACTTTATTCATAACAGCTGAATGAGCTACATGGGTTCATTAGATCCATTTTGCAGATGAGAAGACTGAGAGATAGTCAGTGGCTCGCCCCAAGCGGGCTTCTTCAGACCATCCACTCGTGCTCACGTGGCACAAACATGGTACTCTGCATTGGAGAGTACAGGGCGATTCCGCGGAATGCCTTTGTGTGGGATTTCAGAACAGAAATTCACTCTGCTACCTTTTATAAATCAAAGTGATTCTTTTAATCATGTTTTCCCAGAAGGTTTGAGCTAGCTCTCACACAAACAACTGATTTACCAAGTGCTTTCAGAAAGCACATGTCAGTTCCTCTGTGGCCTGAGGTGACAGTTCACTGTGATTGCTGTCCTGCTTCCTTATAAAGTTGTCTTGATTTAGGGGACAGGTGGGGGAGGAAGAAAGGATCTCTATTCAAAGATTCCCAAACTATTCCTGCATTGGCTGTTTGAGTTTGCCAAATTTCTAACCTGCTGCCATGCCCAAGAGCCCTTTTGGTCAATCAGATAGGACTTTGTCTGTCTGCTAAGGACGACACGCTTTCCCTTTGAACTTGTGATGGCCATGCTTTTTTGAATTGATGAAATAGAAGCTTTATTCATAATTCTGTTCTCACTCTCCATTTATCTTAGACGTGAAATTGCAAATTCACTTTCTTAGCCCTTTATTACCTACATTTCAGTGGCCCCATTATATAAGGCAAACCATATGTCTAAATAACAGCTCGGTCAGGGCTGAGAACAATCGCTGAGGGTCCCTCCTGTCCTGTTTTTTCTGAATGGCCAGCTGATGTTGGGCAGGCAAAGGCCCCGGGAAACCAGCATCCAGCAGCTGTAGACAGGGCATGCATGTGGGCTGCTCTCATTAAGCCTTGCCGGCTTCTGCTGAAGGGCTGGAGACCTTCTCAGGAAGCTGCTTAGAGATTGCTGGAGGGACTCCTGCTGTTACACTCAGTTGAGTTTCTTTCCTTTTTCTCCAAGTTATCCCCTTATTAGAGAATCCTGTAAAACCAGGAGGAAGGAGAGGTGAATTTTCTGGCTAGCTTATAGTCCTTCTGTCTCTCATTAAGGCCTCTTTCTCAGCGTATTCTGTGATCTGA
This sequence comes from Plecotus auritus, assembly GCF_963455305.1. Lineage (NCBI taxonomy): Eukaryota > Metazoa > Chordata > Mammalia > Chiroptera > Vespertilionidae > Plecotus > Plecotus auritus. The sequence goes on from NC_137776.1 coordinate 47,220,675, forward strand.
ACTTGTGAACTCAGTACTGCTTACTTCACCATCATTGCAAAATCAGCACTTAAAGATATCAAGGACCCAACAGCAACTCAGCTCTCAGGAGGCAGGAACAAAAGCGCAGCCCCATTGTGCTCTTCTGTCTGCTTGTCACTTTTTGCTGCTCACAGTTGAAGGCATTTCAAGGAATAGGAATTGGACTATGGGATGCATTCTTACCCATCCTTGAGCTCCATGTATCCTGGGTGAAGAGCACCCTTTTGGTTCCTGAAATGAATTCTGAGCACTTAGTAACAGGGAACTGGGTTTCACAAATTGGTTTTGCTTTGAGCCCGTAGAAAAACTCTTGGGATTACAGTGTTGAACACAGTCAAATGGGGCAATGAAGAATGAAGTAAAACAGGAGGCAGGAGGAGAAAGGATTCCAGTTTAGGATCGTTCTGAGGACCTAACTATTGTGGCAGTGGAAATGGTTGGCCTTGTTCAGTGGGTGGGGATGGAGGGTGGGAGATATGTCATCCCAGACCTTTCGTTCACTCTGGCTCACACAACACGTCTTGGACATGGGCACTGTGTACTGTCCCTGTTTTCCTGGTGCAGTCTGTAGGACCAACTTTGGACTACTATGATCATGAGACCTATTGCTGATGACCCCTAAGGATAGGATGGGAGGGGTCATCAAGCTATGCCCCCAGGTCAAGTTCAGCCTAATGCCTGTTTTCATACAGTCAAATGGGGCAATCAAGTTTTACTGGAACACAGTCAGGTTCATTTAGGTATTATCTCAGGCAGAGTATGTGCAAAGCCTAAACTGGCTACTCTCTGGTTCTTTATAGAAAGAAAACCTGCTAACTGCTGGAACGGGGCCTGTAGAAGGACAAGGTGTGCTTAGTGGGTTTTTAATAAAGAGATGGGGTCTGATAGGTGCTATGTCTTTGGTTCAAACTACCCCCAAACTTAGTGAGTGGCATAAAATGACCTTATCTTATGCTCATAGATTCTATAGGTCAGGACAGAGCATAGAGTCTTGTCTCTGATTTGTGATGTGCAGGTTCTCAGCTAGAAGAGTCAAAGTCTATGGGCTTGAATGGCTGGACCTCCTCAGGCATCTCTCTCTCCGTTCTCTCCATGTGATCTCTCCAGCACTCTTACTGTTGTACCTGTTGGCTTAGGGCTCCCAGGACCTGTGTATGTGTGTGTGTGTGTGTGTGTGCATGAGAGAGAGAGAGAGAGAGAGAGAGAGAGAGAGAGAGAGAGAGAGAGAGATGGATGAGGAAAACATGAAACCTGATTGCCTTTTGTGACCCAGCCTCAGCTGCATAAGCTACCAGTTGCAAAGTCCTATTACAAAGTCCTTCCCAGGTTCAAGGGGTGACACATAGACTCCACTTCTCAATGCAGGAGTGTCAATGTCTCATTTTAAGAAAGGCACAAGAGAGTTATATACAGAGTTATATCTCCATTTTTGTTAAATCTGCCACATGAGGTAAGACTCTCACCAGAGAATGCCTGCTTTCGGCCTACTTGTCCTCACCACTCTTTCCTTTGTTGCCCACATGTGCTTGCCCTATTTGGGCCATCCTCCCCCCAGACACTCTGTGTGAGGGCACTCTCAACTTATAACCCACCCTACATACCAGGCCAGGTTCATCTGTCTCTGCAGGTGCCATTGAATCCTTTGATTCTTTACCATTCTTAGCCAGCTTCGTGGTCCTCTGCCTCTCATGCCACCATGTTCCTCTCCAGGGACTGTCCCTGCAGCCTTAACTGGGCTCCTCCACAGACCCCAAACACATGCTGTTCTTTTTCAATTGGGGCCTCAGTTGGGCGTGCCCCAATGACCTTTGCCCTTCTCTGAATTTATTTTTGCCCAGTCACATATTTTAAGGCCAAGCTCAAGTTTCATCTCTTCTGTGAGCCCTTCCCCCACCATCCTATTGCTAATGAACTTTCCTTCCTTGTGTGTGTTGCTTGTTTGCCTGTGGCACGTAGAAAGTGGTGCCTTGTTAATATACGGAACCCTGGCTCCATTTGCATTCCTCTCATGCTCACTCAGCACCCTGTAAACATTTGTTGATACTGATCTGCATAGTTCTTAAATCTCTTACGGATGAGGCTGCTGCCAAGTAAATATATAAACTTCAGGCTCAGTTACATTTCAGTTGGATTTATCTGATATATGAGTAAGAAATAAAGTAGAGACACCTTGCTTCACTCATCTGAAAATGTTTAGATTCCAATCAGAAGTAAATGTCAGACATATTTCATAAACAAGATACCAACCTTCTAGTTTTAAACTGTATGAACAGACAGGTTGGCCAATGCCTTTGCCTATTCTAACACTAAAAGATATATGTTTAGTAAGTAAAGGCCAAAGAAAAAATGACGGGAAAAAATGAAAAATGGGAATAGAGAGAGATAGGACAGAATTTGTCTAAAATGACTGAGAAAATCTGACATCCTAAGTTGGCTCTACCTTACCATGGAGAAAACAGTGAGAAAGCTCTCTCAGGAGATTTCTCAACATGCCCCTCTGAACCTTCCTAGTTAGGTGTGCTAGGTCAGCCATGCTGAACATTGCCAAAGGATGGTGCACATTTATGTTTGGCTCCTAAATAAACTAATTCCTCTGAACTAATTTGCCTTGAATTCTCTTAGTTATTTTTCCAGCAAAGTTAGCAATCAGTATTTCATGGAAGACGGAGAAAGATCATCTTCTCTTCCTATGTGTGTGCACGTGTGCTTGTGCATGCACAAATCCACACAAAGCCTATCTTGTCTGGTTTGCCATTTCTGTGACTGGTAGGTAATAGTTCCTCTCTAGATGGCTCACAGTTCATTAAGGGGTTGCTCAGTGTATTAGGAACCAATCATGCATTTGTGCATTCTTTTATCTGAAGTGCACTTTTAAACGTTAGGCCGTACACTAATCAAGTTGAACATGATAATTAGAGCACGTTCACATTGTTAAGGTAAATGACCCAATGCACTTAGAGGGAAGACATATTTGAGCTACAGTTTGCACTTTTCCTTGAAGTATTGAAGAATCCCAGGATCCTAATCTATAATAATAAAAGGGTAACATGCTAATTAGACCGGTTGTCTTCTGGACATCATTCTGGACGTCCAGTATTGAAGAATACCATAATGTATATTTATGCTTGAAGCACATTTTGGTGCATGGTTTAAAATTGAACAGAATTTTCTTTAATAACAATTGTAGAGAGCGCCTGGGAAGGCACAATTCCTTAAATTGTCAGCTGAATCCAGGGCGGTAGGCAAAGCCACGTGCTAGAAACACATTCTGCCAAAAGGCAGAAATGTTGTCAGCTTGACCTTCATTTCTGCCCAGGTGCTGGGGAGTGGGTTTTATTATGTAAATCCAGTCAAGCACCAGGAATGAATACGACCCTGGGTCCACCCTAGAATGCGCATGGTCTCCTTTGTCTTGACTTTTAGTACAACTTCCAGTTTTTCTGGAGGTATAAAATAAACACACTGTATGGGCTCTGGTCACTGTCTCTCCATCAGAAGAGGGCAGCGGTCCCACCCGGCCCCAGCTTTTTACTTCTATCTCTGTGTCTGTCTCTTTTTTTCATTTTCTCAATCCCCAGCCGCCCCTACTCAGGAACTGGACCGCTCTCTAGCCATGCTGGACGCGGTAAAGAGAGAAATATCTACAAACAATAATGAATGAAGCCACACTATAACGACAGCCCTTGGGAGAATCTGGAAGAGTACGTGCTTCACCATTTTTGCTGGGATAGAATCTGTTGAATCCAAGCTGAATAGGAATTTGCCACAAAAGTGTGGAGGAGTAGTTAAGGACTTGATTTCCCTTCTTGTCTAATAAACAATTTGCTAAGCAAGTATCTATATCTATAATAATAAAAGTGTAATATGTTAATTAGACTGGATGTCCTTCTGGACATCCTTCCAGATGACCTTCCAGACAAAGCCAGGGCTGTGAGGGCCCAGGCAGCCACTGTGGCTGCGAGGGCTGAGCCCCTTGCATGAATTTCGTGCATCGGGCCTCTAGTATATATATAAAAGCCTAAGCGACCAGTCGACCGAACGACCGGTTGACCAGTCGATATGATGCGCACTGACCACCAGGGGACAGATGCTCAATGCACAGGATCGAGCTCCCTCTTATCTGGATTGGGCCTGTGGGGATCGGGCCAAACCGGCTATCTGACATCCCCTGAGGGGTCCTGGATTGCGAGAGGGCACAGGCCAGGCCGAGGGACCCCACCGGTGCACCAGGCCTCTAGTTTTAGAATAAGAATAGACAGTCAGTAAATCTGAAATAATGTAACCTTACATGAACATTTATTTTAAGGCTAAATTTTATTTCTGGACATTCTGGTTTGGCTTTGCTGCATAAGTGCTTATTGATCCAGGCAAAGAAGACAAAGAGAAAGTGTGTGTGTGTGTGTGTGTGTGTGTGTGTGTGTGTGTGTGTGTGTAAGAGGGAGAGAGAAGAGTGAAGGAGAGTGTGGGAGCTTCTGGAACTAGTCCCTTGCCTTGTCTGTCATATAGTAATTGCTGTCACCAGGTAACACTCCTTCAGCACCCTGGTGAGCTTGGCTCTGCTGACCATTTTGTACTTAACACATCCTAGTCATTGCTCTGTAAAAGCTTATGAGCTGATGAAGAACTCACAGTGAACCAGATGAGCAATGTCAAGCAACTGTGGTGTGTAATGAGACACACTTTAAACAGGGAGCGCTATCAGGCTCTGTGTCAGGTCAAAGTCCCAGGCCTCAGTTCAAAGAACTCGACATAATCTCTTAGGCCCCTTCAACACTAACATTCTATTGTTCTAATTTATTCTTTTAGTTTTCATTTAGGAATGAACCAAAAATTTCTAAAATTTAACCAGGACATTATAGTAAACTAGAGGCCCGATACATGAAATTCATGCAAGAGTAGGCCTTCCTTCCCCCAGCTGCCAGCACCGACTTCCTTCTGGCACCCGTGACCCAGGCTTCCCTCTGGCTGCCAGCAGGCACCCGGAACCCAGGCTTCCTGGGCATCCCTTGCAGCCCCAGCTTCTTCCAGATGTCCAGTCTAACTAGCATATTATGCTTTTATTATTATAGATGTGACATTTTAAACCTAAGTGACTTTCCTGTAATATCTCATTCCATCCTCATAACAACCCACAACTAACTGTTGGAATTCTTATTGGGCTGATGAGAAAAATAAAGTGCCCCAGGGACCCATAGAAAGTGGTGGATGTGGGAACTCAATGTGCGTGGTCTGTCTCCCAAGACTATGAACATGGCCACAGAGCTATACTACCCCTCCACTCCCCAACCAATAAAGTGTCATCTATTGTGTATTTTACAAAATAGCCGACAGTTGGGGGAATCCTGCCTTCAAGTGCTGCTCCATGGCAGGGCTTTCGGACCTAAACAAACATTTGATCTCTTAGTACTTCTTTGTCACAGTGTCACCAACCATCAGATATAATACAAAAATTGTTTGTATAGTCTTCATGATTCTAGAAAATTGTTTAGATCACTCAGTCTTCCAGCTACAATAATGCAGCAGCTTAGTCTTCCAAAAGCAAAAAAACTCCTTTTCAGAATTGCCATGGGCAATAAATCTGACCTAGACCATCCATCTTCTCTTAGCTGGAAATTCATCACCACATCGAAAATGACTTCATTCTTTCCAAACCTTCAGTCATCAGGCCTTTTTTTTTTTTTTTTTTTTAACCTCTGCACATTGCATTGAAGTTGCTCCTTAGAAAATAACCAACCCTAATTATTTTTATGTAAATATTTCTGAAACTGTAATAATCTAGTTAAACCGCTTTGAAATTTATGACACCTTGGTTTGCATAAAAGTCACCAATGTGATCCTTATTTTTTTTGTTCCTTGATGAATTTATGTAAAATAAGAGATGTTCTTTATAATTTCTCCAAAGTGTGTCTCCTGTTCTTCTGATTTTATGAACAAAATCACTAGCTTTCCTTCTTTTCTCTAGTTATTTTGCTCCACATTGTTGTCCTTTTTTCCTTTGTTACACACATAGTAAATATCATATTTGGAAAATAAGAATTTGTAAATAAGCAAAAGAAGAAGAGGAAGATAAGGAAAAAGAAGAGAAAAGGAAAATAAGCTGTTTCAACCTGTTAGTGTATATGCCCTTTCCCAACCATATAAATATGCACAGATATTTTTACCAAAATAAGGCTATACTATTTTAAGAGCTTATTGATGAATAACTGGCATATAATAAATTTCACATTTTGCAAGTGTACAATTGGATGTATTGACATGTGTGTACACCTGTGAAACCATCACCACAATTCAGGTAGTGAACATACCCATCACCCCCATCTCATGCTCAACTGTAATCCCTCCATCCTGACTCTCCCACCATCCCAGTTTCAGGCAACATGTCTGCTTTCTGTCACCATGGATTAGTTAAAATGTCTAGAATTTTATATAAATGGTATCATACATTATGTACTCTTTCTTATCTGGCTTCTTTCACTCAGCATAATTATCTTGAGATTCTCCCAAGCTGTAGCATAATCATTGTGGAATAGGATTCTGTTGTATCTATGTGATACAGTTTGTTTATTATTTTACCTGTTAAGGACATTTGGTTTGTTTCCTCTTTTGGCTACTACAAATAAACATAATAGAACATTTCCATGAGCATTTGCATACAAGTCTTTGTGTGAACGTCTTATTTCTCTCGAGTAAACAGCCAGGAATGGAATGACTGAATCGAATGGTGACTGTTCGTTTAACTTTTTCAGAAACTGTCAAATAGATTCTAAATGGTTATACCACTTTTTATTCCTACCAGCAGTATATGAAGAGTTTGGTTCTTCCATATCTCTGTCAGCACTTGGTATGCTCAATTTTATTTTTACTATCCTAATCTATAATAATAAAAAGGATAACATGCTAATTAGACTGGATGTCTTCCGACGTCATTCGGACATCCTTCCTGATGAAGCCAAGGCTGGGGGGAAGCCAGCCCGGATCCCAGGTGCCTGTGGACGGCCTGGGGGAAGCCAGCCCGGATCCCGGGTGCCTGCCAGCGGCCAGAGGAGGGAAGCCCGGGTCCCAGGTGCCTGCCAGTGGCTGGAGGAGGGAAGCCTGGGTCCCGGGTGCCGGAGGGAAGCCAGTGCCAGCAACCGGGGGAAGGAAGGCCTACTCTTGCACCAATTTTTGTGTATTGGGCCTCTAGTCTATATATATAAAAGGCTAATGTGCAAAATGTCCCCTTGGGAGTTCGACTGGGAGACTGGGAGTTCAATCGCTCACTATGATGTGTGCTGACCACCAGGGGGCAGTGCAGAACGAAGGAAGGCCCCGGCCAGCAGCTGGAAGGCCTTGATCGTCCCTGATCGCTAGCCAGGCCTAGGGACCCTACCTGTGCACGATTTCATGCACTGGGCCTCTAGTAGATGTATAATGGAATCTATTTTTAGTTTTAATTTGTTTTCCTAATGACTAATGATGTTGAACATCTTTTGGTGTGCTTATTCGTCATTATGTATACTCTTTGCTAAATTTTAAAAATTGGGTTATTTTCTTATCATTGAGTTTTGAGAGTTCTTGTTATATTCTGGATGCAAGTCCTTTATGAGATATATGACTAGTAAATATTTCCTCCAAGTCTGTGGTTTATTTTTTCCTTCTCTTAGCAGTGTCTTTTGTAAAGCAGAAGTTTTTCATTTTGATACAGTCAGTTTATTAATTTTTTAATATTTTTGGTGTCAGATATAAGAAAGCTTTGTCAACACAAGGCCATGAATATTTTTTTCTAGACATTTTACAGTTTAAAATCTTAACTTAGGTCTATAATCTGGTATAAATTAATTTTTTGTATGGTACAAAGTATACATCAAAATTATTGTCCTCCTCTTTCCTTTCTTTCTCTCTTATGAATATTCAGTTGAATTATTTGTTAAAAATACTATCCTTTTTCTACTTTAAATATTTTTAAAATATTCATTGTTCATATATGCAAGAGTCTATTATTGAAATCTCTTCTGCTGTATTTGTCTGTCTTCATATCAGTGCCACACCATCTTTATTACTGTATCACTATAAGTTTTGAAATCAGGCAATGTTAGTCCTTCAACTTTTTCTTCTTTTTCAGAGTTGTTTTGATTATTCTAGGTCCTTTGCATTTCATTCCATATGAACTTTATAATCAGGTTATCAAATTCTATTCATAAATCCACTGGGATTTTTGTGGGGATTACTCTGAATCTTTAGAGAAATTTGAGGATTAAACATCTTAATAATATTGAGTCATCTGATACATGAACCTGATAGTTAATTCAATTTGTTTAGGTCTTATAAAATTTCTCTCAGCAGTGTTTAGTACACAGGTCTTTCATGTATTTTGTCAGATTTACTTTTAAGCTATTATAAATGGTGTGCTTTCTTTTAAATCTTAATTTCTAATTGTTCTTTGCTAGCATATAGAAGTATTGATTTTTAAGTATATTATTCTTATATCTTGTCACATGCTAAACTCTATTATCAGTTCTTATAGATTTATATTCTATGTAGATGATCATGTCTGCAAACAAAGATACCTTTAAAAATTTTTTTAATTTTATTTTTCAATTTCAGTCCACATTCAGTATTATTTTATATTAGTTTTGGGTGTATAATTATATAATCAGGCATTTACTTCTATAATTCCTCCCCTAAGTACTACTTTCACATCATGTTACAAATTCTGATGTGTTGTGTTTTCATTTTCATTTACCCAATATATTTTATTATTTCCTTTTTCATTTCTTCCTTTGCCCTTGGATAACTTAGAAGTATGTTGTTAATTTCCAAATATTTGGAGATTTTTCAGATATCTTGTCATTATTGACATCTAATAATTTTACTGTAATCAGAAAACAAAATTGTGTGACTTATATCCTTTTAAATTTATTAAGCAAGACTTATTTTGTAGCCCATATTGTCTAACTTTATAAATGTTTCATATATATTTGAAAATAATGTGTATTCTGCTGCTGTTGGGTAGAATGTTTTCTAAAAGTCAATTAGGTCAAATTGGTTGACAGTGTTCAAATACTCTATTACTTATTTTCTGTCTACTTCTATCAATTGTTGAGAGAAGACAATTGAAATCTTCTACTATAATTGCTGGTTTATCTGTTTCTCCTTGAAGATCTTTTAGTTTTTGTTTCATGTATCTTGCAGATGTGTGATTAAGGGCATAAACATTTAGAATTATTATGTCCTTTTACCAAATTCTTTATCACAATGAAATTTCCTTCTTATCCCTTGTAACAGTCTTTGCTCCAAAATCTACATTATTTGATACTAGAGGCCTGGTGCATGAAAATTCATGCACTGGAGGGGGACTCCCTCAGCCCAGTCTGCCCCTCTCACAGTCCAGGAGCCCTCAGGGGTGGGAGGTGACCCGGAGATCAGGGGAAGGCAATGCCCCCATCACACCTCTGCTGCTGCCACTGCCAGCAGCACAAGCCTCGGCTGGCCCTGGTTACCTAAGCCTCGGACGGCCCTGGGTGGCTGGGTAGCCGCCATCCGAGGCTTGCCTGTGCCTCGGGCGTTGGCTGGGCAGCTGCCATCTGAGGCTTGTCTGTGCCTTGGGCCAGCCCTGGGTGGCTGGGGGGCTGAGGGCGGGTCCGGCCACACTGTGCGCCTGCTGCCCCCCTGGCTGGGCTGAAAGGACTGGGGGATTCCAGCAGGGCTGAGGGGACTGGGCGCCACCATCTTGTGACAGTGGGTGCCGCCATCTTTGGACAGCGTGATGGTCAATTTGCACATTCCCTCTTTATTAGATAGGATTATATACAGCCACTTCAAGTTTTATTTGAATGGTGTTAGCATGATATATCTTTTCCACCCTTTAACTTTCAACCTATTTGCATTTTTATATTTAAAATGTATTTCCTATAGACAGCATATAGTTGAATCTTGTTTTTTTAAATATATTCTGATAAGCTCTGCCTTTTACTAGGAGTTGAGACCATTTGCATTTAATGTGATTATTGATAAGGTTATGTTTAAATCTATCATCTTGCTATTATTCTGTTATTTGTACCATGTGTTTTTGGTGCCCATCCCCTTGATTTCTCAGCCTTCTTGTTAATTAATTGACATTTTATGATAACATTTTATCACCTTTGATGGTTTATTAGCTATACCTTTTTAACATGTTAGTGTTTGCTTTAGTGTTTTATAATATACATCTTTAACTTATCATAGTCTACTTTTAAAAGATATTAAATTATTTCATGTAAAATCATGTACGTCTCTTTCTCCCCTCCTGACCTTTGTGCTGTTATGGGTATACATTTTACTGTTACATGTTATTGTTTTCTGTCAATAGTCAACTATTTTTAAATTTTATTTTAAAAATATTTAAATATAAAAAATACTTTATACCTTCTAGTTACCACATCTGGTGCTCTTCATTGCTTTGTATAGATTCATATTTCTGTCTGGAGTCATTTTCCTTTTGCCTAAAGGACTTTTAAAAAACATTTCTCATACTATAGTCTGCTAATAATGAATTCTTCCAGCTTTTGTGTCTCTAAAAATGTCTTTATTTTTGAAAGATTTATCACTGCATATAGTATAGAAAAATGGACAGGTTTTTTTTTTTTTTCTTTCAATGCTTCAAAGATCCTGCTCCACTGTCTTTTTGCTTGCATTGTTCTGCAGGAAGTAGTCTGTCATCCCTATCTTTGTTCCTTGTATGTAACATGTCTTTTCTCTCTACCCCTGGCTTCCTTTAAGATTTTCTTTTTGTCCTTGATTTTGAACAATTTGATTATGATGTGCCTTGATGTAGTTTTCTTCTTGTTTCTTTGAATGATTGGTTTTGTTGCATCCCTGTGTGCATAGCTTTTATCAAAGCTGAAACATTTTGGCAATTATTTCCTCAAATATATTTTGGTACCTATCTGTCTCTCTTCTTCTGTAGGGCTTTTACTTACATGTACTAGTATATTGGTCTGCTTGAAGTTGTCACACAGCTCACAATGCTCTTTTTATAATTTTAAATTTCACTTTCACTCTGTTTATATTTGATAGCTTCTATTGCTATATCTTAAAGTTCACCATTCTTTTCTTCTGCAATGTATAGTCTGCCATTAATTCCATCTAATAAATTTTTTAAAAATCATAGACAAAGTATATTTAATCCCCAAAAGCTTGGTTAGTGTCTTTTTAAATATTTTCCATATCTCTATTTAACTTTTTGAAACACATGGCACACAATTAGAGGAACTCTTTTAGTGTCCTTATCTATCAGCTCTAACATCTGTGTCTGTTTTGGGTCAGTGTTGATTGATTTTTCTCCTCATTATGAGTTTTCTTTTCCTTCTTCTTTTCATCCTTGATAATTTTGACTAGAAGCCAGACATGGTTAATTTTACTTGCTGTGTGCTGGATGATTTTATATTCCTATAAATATTATTTAACTTTATGACATAGTTAGCTTACTTGGAACAGTTTGACCCTTTGAGGTCTTTTTTTTTTTTTTTTTTTTTTTTTAAGGGCAGAATTGTGCTAGTGTGCTTGCTAGAGCTAATTATTCTTCATTACTGAAGCAAAACCATTTTGCATACTTTATCCAAGGCCCGATAAGTCAGGAGGTTTTCTAGTCTGTACAATGGGAGCAGGCACTATTCCTGGCCCTGTTTATGAGTCAGGCTGTTCTCTGCTCCTTTTGAGTGGTTCTTCCCTTGGACTCAAGTCCTTTCCTCACATGCATGCACCAATCAGGATACAGCTAAGTACTCATGAGTACTCGGCATATTTCTAATGTGTGAAGCTCTCTCCTTTCAGGCTCTCTTTCCTAGCCACCTTCATTTCTTTGTGCTCTCTGCCATCTCTGTAACTCAGGGAATCCATTAGTCTCTGCCCGTGTTTCTCCTCCTTGCACTGTGTTCTGGAAACTCTCTCAAGGCAGTAAGCTAGGATGGTAGTAGCTTACCTCATTTATTTTTCATTTCTGGGAAATCACTGTCCTTGGTTGACTAATGTACAGTAACTCAAAAAACATTTTTTGTATAGTTTATCCTTTTTTTGGTTGTTTCTGGTAGGAGGGTAAATTTGGTTCTTATTATTTCTTCTTGGCCAGCAGCAGAATTTCCCTCATATTATATTTTAATCTCATCTTTTCACTCTAAAATATTTAAATAATTTATTTTAACATCAATAAATAACTTCTACAGACAGTATTATTTTAAATGGCTGCATAGTATTCCACCATTTGGACAGACCAGAGCTTTCTAAACTAATAACTTATTATTGCATATTTCTACTTCCCCCCTTTTTTTGTCATCACAAACAATGTTAGGATAAACATTTCTGAAGCTAAATATTTACAGACTTCCCGAATTACTTCCTTAAGAAAAATTCCTAAAAGTAGAGAGAAACCAAGATGGCGGCATAGGTAAACACCTGAACTTGCCACCTCTCACAACTTCAAAACTACAACTAAAAGATAAAATGGACATCATCCAGAATCACAGGAAGAATGGCTAAGTGGAAATTCTACAACTAGAAGGAAAGAGAAAAGCACACTGAGACTCAGAGGAGCTGCAGGAGGCAGAGGTACAGAGGCGCGTGGAGAGGGCTGGCAACTGAGTACGCAGCTGGCTTTTTCAAGCCGGTGGGAGACACAAGCTCCCGACTGCTCTGAACTCCAGTTCCAGGCGACACTGGGGACCCAGACTCATACGGGGAGAAACTGGACTGTCAGGAAAGAGAAAAGCACACTGAGACTCAGAGGAGCTGCGGAAGGCAGAGGTATGGAAGCGCGCACGGAGAGGGTGAGCAACTGAGTATGCGGCTGGCTTTCTCAAGCGGGAGGAAGACACAAGCTCCCGACTGCTCTGAACTCCAGTTCCGGGTGAGACTCTGGGGACCCAGACTCATATGGGGAGAAACTGGACTGTCTGGAAGTGGGCAGAACTCGAGGGCGGCTTTCTCTCAGAGGTCCTTGCAGCGATTACTGTGGGACATTGAGACCCAGGGGCCCCTTAGGGCAGGGCTGACAGGAAGCCATTGCTGTTCCAAGAACATCCAAAAGAAGGGCCAAGGCCCCACAGCAGCTTGCATTGCTTCACAGCTGGGCCTCATCTGGGCACCTCCAAAACCCAAACAAAGAAGAGGAATCTGCAGATCTCTCTGTAGCTCCTGCTGGGTGGCCTCAGGCAGAGGCTAAATTAGCACCTCCTTGAAGATCCAAGAGCCAGTGTACCCAGGGGTCAGAGTAGGACCATCCAGATTACAACTCCTCAAATCCATAAGGGACACATTCAGGGGCAGACTCAGTGAGCACCAAAGCCCCAGTGAAGCAAGTCTTACCTCATAAGGGTGTCTCCAGCACAGAAGTCCTCCCAGCGTAGACACAGCTGATCCTCACAGCCAATTGGCCTGGAGGTCTATTCCTCCCAGTGATACCAAAAACAATCAAGGCTTAACTACAACAAGACTGTGCACACAGCCCACAAAGGGGTGCACCAAGAGTGTCCACCTCAGGTAACTGGGGAGGCTGAGCCACTGGGCCCTATAGGACACCTAGCACACAAAGCCACTCTATCAACTCAGGGAAGCAACCAAAATGTGGAGACAAAGAAACAGGTCACAAATGAAAGAAATGGAGGAAAGCAAATGACTGGATATAGAGTTCAAAACCACGGTTATAAGGTTTTTCAAGAGTTTCCTAGAAAAGGCCGATAAATTTAGCGAAACCCTTGAGGATATGAAAAAACATCAACTAGAAATTAAGCATAAAATGACTGAAATAAAAAATAATATACAGAGATCCAACAGCAGACTAGAGGATCGCAAGAATCAAGTCAAAGACTTGAAATACAAAGAAGCAAAAAACACCCAACCAGAAAAGCAAAAAGAATCCAAAAATATGAAGATAGTATAAGGAGCCTCTGGGACAACTTCAAGCATACCAACATCCGAATTATTGTGGTGCCGGAAGAAGAGAGAGAGCAAGATACTGAAAACCTATTTGAAGAAATAATGACAGAAAACTTCCCCCACCTGGTGAAAGAAATAGACTTACAAGTCCAGGAAGTGCAGAGAACCCCAAACAAAAGGAATCCAAAGAGGACCACACCAAGACACATCATAATTAAAATGCCAAGAGCAAAAGACAAAGAGAGAATATTAAAAGCAGCAAGAGAAAAACAGTTACCTAAAAGGGAGCACCCATATGACTGTCAGCTGATTTCTTAACAGAAATTATGCAGTCCAGACGGGAGTGGCAAGAAATATTCAAAGTGATGAATAGCAAGAACCTACAACCAAAATTACCCAGCAAAGCTATCATTCAGAATTGAAGGGCAGTAAAGATCTTCACAGACAAGAAAAAGCTAAAGGAATTCATCACCACCAAACCAGTATTATATGAAATGCTGAAAGGTATTCTTTAATAAGAGAAGAAGAAGAAGAAAAAGGTAAAGATGAAAATTATGAACAACAAATACATATCTATCAACAAGTGAATCTAAAAATCAAGTGAATAAAAAATCTGATGAACAGAATAATCTGGTGAATATAATAGAATCAGGGGCATAGAAAGGTAGTGGACTGACAATCCTTTGGAGGAAAGGGGTGTGGGGGATGCAGGAAGAGACTGGACAAAAATCATACACCTATGGATGAAGACAGTGGGGGGGTGGGTAAGGGAATGGGGTGGGGTGGGGTGGGAACCGGGTGGAGGGGAGCTATGGGGGGGGGGGAAGAGGAACAACTGTAATAATCTGAACAATAAAGATTTAAAAAAATTTTTCCTAAAAGTGGATATCCTGTATCAAAATTACATACATCTTTGGTGAATTTTATATATTTTGTCAAACTGATCCCAGAAAGTTGGTGTAAATTTCTTTGTTTTACTAATTTCTTTGTTCATTTGTTAATAGAGCTGGTTTCCCCCTTTTTTTCTTTGGTTTATTCTTTTCCTTAATTTTTTGTTGTCCACATCATTTTCTTACAAAATCCTACAATTTATGGTTTCTCAGAAAAGGAAGGGAAAGCTATATAGATTGAAAATAGATTAAACAAAGAATTTATATGCATATATGCATAAACCATGGACACAGACAATAATGTGGTGTAGGCCTGGGTGCAGGGGCAGCTGTGGGGTGGAGGGGGTCACTGAGGAAAAAGGGGGGACATCTGTAATACTTTCAACAATAAAGATAAATTTTAAAAAGACAGTATGACTTTAATCAGACTTCTCTCATGATCCTCAGACCTGGAGTAGACTTGTTTCAGGATCCTGCTGTCCCCAGCTGGTGTTTGCTCACTGGTGTCTACTCTCCCACGGTTCTCCTTTCCAAGGACAAGCTTCATGGCTCAGCCATGTCACCGCTATGAGAAACAGCAGGGTGACTGATATTTCTAGAGAGAGCAAGATACTGGGCATGACAGAGACTGCTCGGTGTATCAGAAGCAGACTAGCTGGAAGCGATGTGTTTTGTTTTGTTTTGCTGTGTCTCTTTCCTGTCTCCAAAATGCATTGTGCCTAAACTTGATATTCCAACGCTCTGAGTGAGACAGAGAAACCTCCAAGAGGCTTGTGCCTCTCTCCCAGCTAGGGGAGACACTGAATTCTTGGCAGCTGTTACAAAAAGAGATCAAGACAAGGACTTAAACATATGATGGGAAACCATAAAAATACTAGAGGAATCCAAAGGCAGCGAAATCTCAGACATATGCTGAAGCAATTCCTTCACTGATACCGCTCCTAGGGCAATGGAAATTAAAGAGAAAATAAATAAATGTGACTACATCAAAATAAAAAGCTTTTGCACAGCAAAGGAAACCATCAACAAAACAACAAGAAAGGCCACTGCATGAGAGAACATATTTGCCAATGATATCAACGATAAGGGTTTAATCTTCAACATTTACAGGGAACTCATGCAGCTTAACAAAAAGAAGATAAACAACCAAATCAAAAAATGGGCAACTGATCTAAATAGAAACTTTTCAAAAGAAGACAGAAGGAAGGCCAAGAGACATATGAAAACATGCTCAAAGTCACTAATCATCCAAGAGATGCAAAGCAAAACAACAATGCGGTACCATCTCACACCTGTCAGAATGGCTATCATCAACAAATCAACAAATGACAAGTGCTGGCGAGGATGTGAAGAAAAAGGAACCCTCGTGCACTGCTGGTGGGAATGCAGACTGGTGCAGCCACTGTGGAGAACAGTATGGAGTTTCCTCAAAAAACTGAAAATGGAACTCCCATTTGACCCAGTGATCCCACTTCTAGGAATATATCCCAAGAAACTAGAAACACCAATCAGAAAGGATATATGCACCCCTATGTTCATAGCAGCACAATTCACCATAGCTAAGATTTGGAAACAGCCTAAGTGCCCATCAGCAGATGAGTGGATTAAAAAACTGTGGTACATCTACACAATGGAATACTATGCTGCAGTAAAAAAGAAGGGGTTCTTACCATTTGCAACAACATGGATGGAGATGGAGATCATTATGCTAAGTGAAATAAGCCAGTCAGAGAAAGATAAATATCACATGATCTCACTCATTTATGGAATATAATGAACAACATAAACTGATGAACAAAAACAGATCCAGAGACAGAGAAACATAGATCAGAACGTCAAACCTCAGGGAAGGTAGGGGACGGTGAGGGTAAGGGGGAGAGATCAACCAAAGGACTTATATGCATGGCATGTAAGCCTAACCAATGAACACAGACAACAGGAGGGTAAGGGCATGCATGGAGGGGGTTGGGGAGTAATGGGGGAATAAGGACACATATGTAATACCTTAATCAATAAAGAAATTTTAAAAAAGAGAGATCAAGAGTTACCAAGGGAAGAAACATGTGGACCTCAAGTGAAAGATTGATGATGGTGCCTCACTTGTAGGTAACTCTGATTGAAACTGACTTTGAAGTCTGCACGCAAACAACAATGTGGCACCACAGGCTAATTGCTGTCTTTTTTTTTTTTTCTAAAAATTACAAAAATATTCTGTACTTATGGGAAATACTTCGTAAGATTTTAAAACTGCTCAAGCGATTATAATTAAAAGAAGATGGGTCCTTTTTTATTTACTCCTATAACAATTGATGAAAAATATTATATGTATTTTTCTTATTCTTAATTGCAAGGCATGTGTAATGCTCATGCAGGGTGCTCAGGGGGAACTCATGGGAATGCCTTTGACTCAACGACACAGAACACCATCCTTTTGTTCTTTGCATGTGAAAAAATATTCATTATTATTTTGCAAACTGTACCCTTACTGTAAATCTAACACAGCTCGTGAACAAGTAAAGATGTCCCTGGCAGGATGAAGAAATGAGAACAGTGTCAGAGGGGAACCATCCTGACTTCCTGGCAAAACAGGCCCCACTAAAACCCTTTCTCTCTCTCTCTCTCTGCTGTAAGCAGAGTCCTGTGAGGGAAAGATGTCACAGGGCATGTCAGCTCATTTTCTTCCTCACTACACCCAACCATGGTGAGTCAGGGGTGAAGGATAGGCTGGAACTGGGGGACAGAGAGGCATGGGATTCTTATAACAGAGAGTTTTCTTGTCTGAGCTTTGCCATGGCCACACAGTCCCAAGGTAACCTGGATGGTTTAGGAAGCACAGTCTTGGGTGGCTTTTTATGAACATTCTTTTTTTTAAAAAAAAAAATATATCTTTTTTTTAAAAAATATATTTTATTAATTTTTTTTACAGAGAGGAAGGGAGAGGGATAGAGAGTTAGAAACATCGATGAGAGAGAAACATCGATCAGCTGCCTCCTGCACACCTCCTACTGGGGATGTGCCCGCAACCAAGGTACGTGCCCTTGACCGGAATCAAACCTGGGACCTTTCAGTCCGCAGGCTGACGCTCTATCCACTGAGCCAAACCGGTTTCGGCTGAACATTCTTAGTAACTTTATAAAACTAAGGAGAGAAGCTGAGGCAAGCCTGAACCTTCTCCATTCCACCTTCCCAACTCACAGCTCCTCACTGGGTCCATCAGCCCCAGCCTCAACATCTCTGGTGTTTGGGCTCGCATTCTGACTTAGTTTCTACCTCTCCTCTGAAATTCCACTTCTCCTTCTTTCCAGAAAAAGATAGACTTGCATGGTTTGGGAGAGTGAGATTCCATCTAAATAAAAGCCAGAGCTTTGATTCATCTAAATCAGTAGTGTTTTGGAAATTAATGGAGACAAATGAATTGTCAAAATGATGGAGGTGATGAGGGAGGCACTACTGATATTTAGTGAGAGTGGGGGTGGGGCCCAGGATGGTTAGTCCTGTGCAGTGAAAATTCACCATTATCTCCTGCTCAACTCTCACACAGTCACTCAGGCAAAAAACATATTGATGATCACCCAAGACTAGAAGATATACTCTTTAAAAAAAATACCTGTCCCCTTTTATATATAAACATAAAGTATTTTGCAGTTTTAATAATGCTCTATTTTTCTGAACTCTTGTGTAAATCAAGGAAAGGCTATACTTTGTTTCATTTGAAACTTAACCAAAAGTTGCTCCCAATTTTGGAAAAGCACACCACCAATTGCAACACAGCTCATGGTACCGAATGTGCCAGTATAACAACCACCACGCTAGGTCTGTGCTTGCAGCTCTCACATTCCCGGTGATTCTCCGTATAGATGGTAGCAGTATTCAGACCTCAGCATCTATATTTTCAAATACAGCTTACAACCTTATACATTACTTGCCTTTTATTTTGCCTTTATATTGTACTTACGCCATTTTATGGGCTTAAAAAATTCTGTGTCCAGGTAGGTTGAATTTCATTTCAAGATAGTAAAGGGGAATCTCAAGACAGAGATTCATCATTAGAAGGGGCATTGGCATTTGTTTGATAGACTTGAGATTGATTAGTTTAGAAATTCTAGAAGGTTCACCAGGATTCTTTATGGCTATAAATGATTTGCTTCATCAGCGAGGACAAGAGAGCTACAGAATTGCTTTACCCCCTTTCTTGTGTGTGTGTTTTTCCCCCCTCTGTCTCTCTTCTTCCCCTTCCCACCATCCTGAATTTCCATCTCCACCCACTGTTGCAAACTGGGACAAAAGCTTTGGAGACTGTCAATGGTCTTGTTGGAATCAATGGAGTCCTGTTTCGGTCCCTTCACAACAAGAAGCAATTTTCAAGCTTTCCTTGTCTACATTTCACCTGCTTGTGCTGGGCACCCGTGTGAGGTCAGACAGCTGGAATGCAGCTGAGGGGACAGAGTTTACTCATTTTGAAAAATGTAGAAAATCTACATACTTGACATGTTAGCTATCACTGCCTCCTGATTTCCTGTGGGCTGTTATGGATAATGGTACATTAAAGGACCCCTATATTTTTGCCTCTTCCTAGGAGCCTTTCAAACAAAACCATGGCTTCATGTTCATTTTAACCACCTCACCAGATTTAAATTTTATCTCCAATTGATGCTAACATCCTACCTCATTTCTGCTAGTGATCTGACTATTTCATGCAGTGCAAAAGAAGTGCCTGGTGAGATAAGTAGGAATGTATATCTACACTTTCAGTTTCAAAGAAATTGATGCTTTTCTCAGGTTACGACTATTACCATAGTATTTACCCAGTTTTTCAACTATAATTCTGATCTCTGTGGTAGAATGTTAAATCTTGTAGCTGGAAAGGCAGTTCAATATCATTTCTCTTCATTTATGTCCATGTTGTATTATTTCAACATAATCACACCATAGTTGGATGACTTATGTTTATAGTATGCCATTTATATTTGAAAATGTGCATATAGATATTGCAATAATTCTAATAACTGCATTTCACTCTATTTTCAGTGGCAGGAAAATGCAATATTCCACCACATTGAGTTACAAAAGCTACATAATGTAATCTTACTGGAACATTTATTCAGTGCCTAATCTCTGCAGTGTCAAAAATTTTTCATTGTTATTGGAAAATTAAGACTCTAACAAGCTTCACATTGGTATATATGTAACAGTTTTACATTTCCAGTAGTTAAAGCTAACATAATAAATAATTCATTTTTTTCTGTCTTTCTTAGAGGAAGGATTGAAAACAAATATAGTACATTAGTATTTGAGTTCTAATAACTGCATAGACATGTATCATTTAGTAGAGGTTTAAGATGTGTTTTATATCTATTTTCAGAGGCGAAGTGCCATAGTAGCAGCTCAAACTATCTATAGTATATGAGATATTCTAATCTTTGGAGCAGATGAAGTCAAGTATACTTAAAGAGGGTCCATTCTGGAGTTGGCAAAATAGATCTGGGGTCTGACATTTTCTAGGCTATCAGATCTAGTAATAGCTGAGAACCCCTTTCAATGATTACATAACTATTCTGGTTATTATTACTGAGCAACAAATTACTCCAGGGTTTCTGAGCATCAGTAATTCAGAAAGGGCTTGATCAGACAGTTTTCTCCTGTAGTCACAGTCAGACAGTGGCTGAAGTCACCTGCTTCCAGCGCAGTCTGGAGCAACCAGGGGCTGGCCAGGCATTTCTCTTTATATTCTTGTGGTCTTAGGCTTTTTCATGTGCTATCTGCCTGTGGATGAACTAGTTGAGCTTCCTCACAGTATGACAGCCTTGGGGCAATTAGACTGCTTCCATGGCAGCTCAGGGCACCAGTGTCAGTGCTTCAGGAATGAAGCCAAAGCTGCCTGCCTTTTGCAACCTAGCTTCAGAAATCATGCAGAGGAGTTACATTCGCTTCATTCTCTTGGTTACAACCAAATAAAAAGACTGCCCAAGTTCAAGGAGAGGGATATAAATCATATTTCTCCTGGGAGGAGTGTCAATGACACACTGTAAGAGAAGATGTGGGATGTGTGCTTTGGTGCCATGACAACAATTCTGCTTAACCTGTGAAGTCCTCGCCAGAGTCCAATCTAAGTTTTAAATGCATCCCTAAATGAAGGCAAACTTCTGAAAAAGAGGCCCTGGGCAGTTTACTATTGTTGGCAAAAGACTAGAACACTGTGCTAATGTAAGTAATCACAAATTACATGATGCCCTGCCATCTTTTAATGGAGGTGAAATATATTTTCAGTTATTTTCCAGGGCTGTAAAATAAAGAGAAGTTGTGTTTTTGCTACAGACCTTTCACATACACTTCATTCTCTCCTTCCATACTTTCTTTTACTGTTGGAAATTTTTTTTTCTTCCATGAATGTTGGTACCAATTCCTAGCAGTGGGTAAATGTAACTTGATGGTAGAGGGTTAGGCAGAAATTTACTTGTAAAAATATGTATTTAAAAAAGAATAAAACATGCTATATTTGAAAACAATTCATATCAGTACTTTGATACCTTCCCTCTGCCCTGCATCATTCATTCATTCATTCATTCATTCATTCATTCATTCATATGTTTATCAAAACTATGAGTGCTTCTGCATGCTAGCCACTATGCTCGATACACATAGTTACCCAGCACTAAAATGTTGGAGTTGTCTATTCCTGACTTTCTCCATACTCCACAAATCCTATGGAGACTGAAAAATAATGTCAGTATTAATTTGGACTTTTTCAACTTCAAGGATCAAAATGTATTGACTTACATAACTTGGAAAGTTGGAGTGGCACAGTGGATCTAGGTTGTCATTCCCCCACCCCCACCCACCCCCTAATTGCCTTATCTCTTGATTCTACCCCTGCTGTGGGTTGGCCTCTTTCCCACCTGCCACAGATAGAGTTTCCTGGCACTGAAGATGGCAGCCAATATATTCTAGCTCCATGGCCTCCGTTCCTCCCACTCCAAAGGCTACTTGTGTGCTGTGCCCAAGACCCTGGAGTCAATCCCTGTGCCTTTGAATGGGGCTAGAGAACAATCTGACAAGTGAGGAAGTGTGGGAGCTGCACAGAGAGCCGTGGCCTGCCCACCATGGGGATGCACGGGGCACCTATTCCTTCTGTTCCAGCTGCTTTGGCCTTGATACCTGGCTAGTCTTTCTGTCTCTGGTATCTCCTAACTCTGGTATGCGCTCCACCAGCAGCTGATTCATTTCCCCAGACTTCCCTTATCATGCCACTCCTCAGAACCTTCCAGGAACCCTTCCTCTCCAGGACACAATCCCACCCACCTAGTGTGACATCCTAGGATCTCCACACGCTGCCCAAATCTGCCCACCTGCCCTGCCTGCCCTCCCACTTCTTCCTTCACAAACTCTCTATCCAGTGTCATGGGTTGACTCTCTCCCCACAAAACTACAACATCCCAACCCCCTCTGCACTTGCTCCCACAGTTTCCCTTACTGAGAAGGTCAGTTGGCCTCCGTTTATGATTCTACCCATCATTCAAAGACTTTCCCCCAAGCCCTGCCTCTCCAGGAAGCCTCTCTGACCACCTCATGCCAGAGAAAAGGGTGATTCTTAGAATAGCATAGCCATTCTGATTTTTACACTTTCTCCAGGATAAGTCCTATAACTCCATATTTTCTCATAGGACTCATTTCTGTCTCTCTTCATCTTGTTTGCTCTTTTCTTATTCATATCATTTTATTACTTTTTATGTGTTAAAAGTCTAGCAAAGGGTCCATGAACCTGGCAGGAAAGGTGCACAGTATCAAGCTCACAGCAGAGGCCATCAGGAGTCAGTGAGAGTGTGAACGAATTCAGGGAGGGAGGAGGCTTAAATTTACCTGCTGCCCTGCAAGCGCTCTGATGGCTGCTGTGCAAAGAGGACCTGGGTTGCATAGACAGCTCTAGCCTAGGGCAAGCCAAAGATACAGAACAAAGTAGACTTTGGGTCCAGAGGACTGTAGCTCAGACTATCTATCTATCTATCTATCTATCATCTATCTAAAAGCCTAAGCAACTGAACAACCGGTTGACTGGTCACTATGATGCACACTGACCACCAGGGGGCAGACGCTCAATGCAGGAGCTGCCCCCTGGTAATCAGTGCGCTCCCACAGCGGGAGCGCTGCTCAGCTGACCGACAGGTAGCAGATGCCAGGCTCATGGCTATAAAGTGTAGCTGTGGCAACGCTAGCCTTTCCTGCCTCCACGGCAGTGCTACTGAGCGGCAGCGGCAGCAGGCGCAGCAGGACCAGAATGAGCAGGAGTGGTGTGGTGCCTGGCCCAGGCTCAGGCTTCTCTCTGGCTGCCTGCTGCTTCATGCACTACTACATCCCTCAGGGGATGTCGGACTGCTGGTTTAAACCCTACAATCCCCAGGGATCAGGCCAAAACTGGCAGTTGAACATCCCCCCGAGGGGTCCTGGGTTGCGAAGGGGTACAGTCCAGGGCAGCCGTGGGCAAACTATGGCCCGCGGGCCGGATCCGGCTGTTCTCTCTGGTTCTCTTGCTCTCCCCTCCGCTCCTTTACTTTGAATTTATATTAGTTCACACAAACACTCCATCCATGCTTTTGTTCCGGCCCTCCAGTCCAGTTTAAGAACCCATTGTGGCCCTCGAGTCAAAAAGTTTGCCCACCCCTGGTCCAGGGTGAGGTACCCCACCGGTGCACAAATTCATGCACTAGGCCTCTAGTTTTACCATAATTTCCTTTGAAAATGTGAAACAAGAGAAAGTCAGGAAGAACATTTGACAAACAAACAAGAATGCATTGCTAACAATTCTTCATTTTAGTTAGAAAACTTGGATAAGGAATGCTTGGATGGATTTAAGTATTTATTTGAAACATTTTTCTCCTGCTATAATAATCCATTCCACTGTGTTTATAAAGTAATTATAATCACCACTCAGTGTCCCAAGTCAGAGGAGGAGAAAAGAAGTATCAAGAGTGAGAAGTATTGGGAACATCTTACATGCTGGCTTTCTGCTTTTTAAGAACTGGAAAGCCACGTCTCTTTGTACTGTGATCACTGGGGCAAGTGCTTAAAACGCTTGTGATATAATTTTACGAGAATGGTGTACTTAAAGAAATGACACAAGACTGAATAGCAAAGGGCTCAGTGACAGACTCATTTGGAGAAGGAGAGTGTCTCTCTGGTTAAGAAAAAATTAGCCATGTAGTAGAACAGAGAAACATTTGGCCCCCATTGAAAGTTTAGGTCCTCCTTTCTTGGGCAACACTGGGAAGGTGGCCCTTCTTTCTTGGGCAGTACCGGAAAGGTGGTCTGGGACTGTCACTCAGATTATGTTCCTACATTCGGGGGAGAGTGTGTGAAACAACAAAAGCTATGGCCACGCTAGTGGCTGTCACAGGCATAGCAGGATAACAGACCGTGGCTTGACATAACCAAGAGCAAATTATTGACTGATTCCACACTCTGGTGTATGAATGAAGGTACAGAAAATGCTGGGGAAGAAACACAGGAGCACATTCAATCCAAGGTTCCACACCCATTTAGGAAATGAGGAAAAGCATCGATGATGGAGAAATGAGTGCACTTTGCAGGCTGAAATTGCCCAGAATTGTATTATAGTTCTCACCTGGAGTGTTCAATCTAGGCATTTTCTCTTGCATAAATTTTCAGTAAGTGTATTTGTCCCATGTTATGGTATTTAATAAAACTAATCATTAAGATAATTCATGAGATAGTATGGAAAATGGAACATAGACGTAATCCATTCTAAAACAGAAATGATACCCTTAGGATCTAGCCTGGGCAGATCTGGAAAGCTCAAGTAAATTATATGGATAGGGCTCTAGACTCCCATGTCACATACATTGTTGTACTCTCAACTCACACCCATGTGCTCTTGGGAACTCACTTTGCCAAATGGAGGAAGAAAAAAGAACTTAGGTTAGGCTCACTGACGAGTGGGCTGTGCTGGCTGAGGTGGACTGCTGCATAGCAGCCTCACGCATTGATGGTTCTCAAGGACAGAGGGGAAGGGACATTCTCCCAGCTCCAAGCACACATACTTCTTACACAGGAAGGTTAGAAAGGGGCTCCTGGTCAGTGGCAAATGGCTGGGCTGGGTGGCCAGGAGCCTGCAATATCAGAGACAGGGAGTACTTGAGGAAGGGTCCATGGATGTAACTATGGGATCTTTGTGTTGAAGCACCCCTCACAGGGGAGGCTCTTATTAATCAGGCAGACAGTATGACTCTTCTCATGAGCATCAGCCAGTCTGTCCTCAGCCCTCGGGTGCCAGGGAGTAGGGTTCCAGGGAAGTGGGAGGTTATGGCTACCACTGGGTTACTTTGGGCATTTTGGGCCAAAAAAAAAGCAGTAGGCAAAGAAAGGGGGTGTTTTGAAAGGGGTGTTTCATCCTGACCAACAGATCATCGTCTTCTTTGTCCCTGCCCGCCGCTCAGCCACAGGCCAGGCCTGAGCTGAGAGAGGAAGAAGGCTTAAGCCAGATTTGATTGAAGTATACAAGTAGGTATAGACTGACTTACCCCTGAAAATTATTAGATTTAAGTTATTAAAACCTAGGGGATATGCCTGAGATGGCATTATGTTTGGGAAAGATCAACAGCAGTGGTTGAAGAAAAATAAAAATATTTTCTGTTTGCACATCATCTAGTTGAGCCTCTTCAATATACCAGGTATAAATATATTATTCAGAAACATGGAGGAAAATCTCAGAAGAAACAGCTGAAACACAAAGAGTTTGCTTCTGGGGAGCATGATTTGGAGTTGGAGGATAATTGTTTTTCCCATAAGGAGCTTTGCTCACAAAATTTTAAAAACTGTATACATCAGAGACTTTGACAAAGATAAAATTTTATTTAAATAAAGCAAATGTTCTGGTGTGAAAGGGGCAGATGGGGAAAAGATTGACGTGGAGAGCTTAGAAACCCAGAATGGCCCTGTACCTAAAATTATAGGCCATACTAGAGGCCCGATGCATGAAATTCATGCAAGGGGCTCGGCCCTCACAGCTGCAGCTTCGTCCGGAAGGTCGTCTGGAAGGACGTCTGGTCTAATTAGCACATTACGCTTTTATTATTATAGATTATTATAGATGGGTTGAACTAGATACCCCTTGGAACCTTCTAGTCCATGCTTCTGAATCTGCAAGGCACAGATAAAGAAACCATGGGTGAGGTTCAAGGGGATCCATGACTATCCTTGCAGATTTCCTATTCACAGTGTTGTGAACTTGTATATCTTCCAGAGGGAAGGAGATACTTAACTTTCACTGTATTGATAATATTCCCCAAAAGTGAATTAAGAAGTTACTAATGTGATATCATTTATGTAAAATAACAGCAAAAGAATCTAAACATTTGTAAAAGAAGGGGCCTGTTTGGTAGAAATGAGTGGATTGTCTACAGTCGTAACCACGCCAGGGATCGGTGGGGTTGGGTAGGAGCCAACAAGGCCTTTCACTTTATCCATATTGTTTGGATCTTCTCAATAACGGGACTGTATTGGGCATTATTTATTATGTTTAAAAATTTAAGCTACTAATTTAATTGACTCTTCTCATTTCTCAGTTGAAACATGGGTTAATTGTCTATGTCACGCTCATCCGCAGAGGTGAGACGGGAAGCAAGTCTCCGGCGTTTCCCTCTCACACTCACTCCAGTGCCTGTGTGGCAACTCCAGCTGGTTTAAAGAGCTCTCTGCTACCCTTAGGCAGGATCCCTGATTTTAAACCCAGTTGTACATACCGGCATAGTTATAGAAGCCAAACATTTTTACAAATATCATAACAATACCATTGCCACTTCTTACACGTGGTTATAAGAAGGCAGTAAAAGAAATTGACTTACACAGGATTTCGTGTCAGAGAAATTCCAGAGCCCTTGGTTTTTAACTCTTCTTGTTCTATTAGACGACGCTGCCTGATCAGTATGCGTAGTCATTCTAAAATGTGCCTGGTGAGGATCAGAAACAACTAGTGGGAACACGCCCTGAGTCATGAGGAGTAGGGACTCTGGAGTCAGACAACCAGGTTTGAATTCTTGTTTATTTATCTGCTGTGTGATTCGCAGCACCTTGCACAGCCTCCCTGAGTCTCCATTCACTCGCCTATAAAATGGGGACAATAACGGTACCACCTCTTAGGATAACTGTAATATATGTAAAAGCACTTACCACTGTGTCTGGCATAATTCAACATTAGCTGTTGTTCGTTGTCTATGATTCTTAAAAGGGAGTCTCCATTGCAGGTTCAGAACAGCTTGGACACACCCAGGAAGTCTACATGTGGAAACGGAGTGTCAGGGAACACCTGCTCAGGTGAGGATTCAAGCTGTGTGTTTCCAATGAAAGGCAAGCTGTCAAAGAGGGACATTGCAGAGAGAAGTCCCTCCCTGCTCTCCTTTTTCCATTGCAGCCAGTTCTCCTTGAGGACACATACCTCGTCACCCACTCACTTTATGATTTTGTGAGGCGGGAGAAGGAGAGAAGGGTGGTAAAACAGATGCTGAGCCCCCAAAGAGTAGCTGCAGGGAAGAGGAAAATTTCAACAACTCTTTGATTCACCAACAATTCTAAATGTAGTGGAGGGAACATTACAAAAAAAAGTTCTTCCAACTCTGTAGCCTCTTCATGGCTGCCCCGTGGCATGCCTGCTTAGCCCTGGGGTTCTTCTCTTCAGGGTGCATGAGAATGAACAGATGTGTCTGTAAAAATAAAGGTTCCTGGGCCATGTCCCTAGAAATTTTGATCTAGTAACCCAGCACGGTCTTTGCTAGCTGAGTTTCCCAGTGTGCCTTCTGACCACCTGCTTTGAAATCACCTGCGGATTTGTTTAAAAGTGTAGTTTCCTGGCCCTGACCGGTTTGGCTCAGTGGATAGAGCATTGGCCTGCAGACTGAAGGGTCCCGGGTTCGATTCTGGTCAAGGGCATGTACCTTGGTTGCGGGCATATCCCCACTGGGGGCTGTGCAGGAGGCAGCTGATCGATGTTTCTCTCTCATCGATGTTTCTAGCTAGCTCTATCCCTCTTCCTTCCTCTCTGTAAAAAAATCAATAAAATATATATTTTTTTAAAAAAGTGTAGTTTCCTGGATGATCCTGATAAACATTAAAGTGTGAGAACCACCAGAAAAGACCTTTACATACTCAGCCTCTTCTGGGGCAGATCAAACAACAATGAGGTTACCAGGGAGTCCTTGTGCTGTAACAACCCAGGTGCAGAGGGAGCCTGATTATAGCCCTTTATCCATGCCTGTGACGAGTGGGGATCAATTCTCAGAAGGCTAACATGCCTACTTATTCACTGTTGGAGTCAAACTTGATAACTCAGAGTTGAAATCCCCCTTCTCTCCTTGAACAATCAGGCCACTGAGCCAAGAGTTTCTTTATGGCGTTGATTTATCAAATAAGTCACTTCAGTCTAGGATTAGCCCAGTCAAGAATCGTGTATTATTTATTGATAACTTGGGTTAAGAAGAGATAATAAAAATTTCACCACTTGCCTAACGCAAGCAGAGGGTAACATTTTATGATGCAATAAACTCTCATTCCCCAGCACGACAGATCAGGTTGCATGAGGGCTAACGGATTTGCAGTGGTCAGATTTGTACTGTTCAACATTTCAGATAAAATTACCATAGTGAACACCTTTTTGCACAAGCTAATGAGACCTTAAGTGATTATCAACCAGGAGGCAGATCCAATCACTCACATAATGGCTCTCTGGTTTCAAAACCAGACTGCTCAATGAGAAAAAGACCAACAACCCAATCGGAAACTGGTATAGCACTTGAAAAAGTGCTCATCTTCTCTCATAATGGAAGAAACACGAAGTGTAAGAGAGTATTTTTTTCCACTTCTTAGACTGGTAAAGATCAAGAAGTGTGGTAGGCAATATAGTGCTTCTGAGACTATAAATTAAAAGAAAGTCTTTGGAGGGAAGTTTGGCAATGTTTATCAAAAATTTAAATGTGATAAAATAGACTTGGCAATTTTACTTTTAAGAATTCTTTCTACTTTTATGATGTATGTACCATGATAATCATTGCAACAGCTTACTGGCAAATGACTGGAAACAATATAAATGTCCATCAGCAGGCTACTGGTTAAGTACATTTTTGTGTTACCACACAGGAGAACACTGTCAGCTACTGGAAACAAAAAGCCACATCTAAACAAAATAATATAAAGAAGTTCCAAGATCTATAGTTAAGTGGTAGAGAAAAAAGTTACCACTTCTGTCGCAGATACTGTTCTAAATCCTTCACATCTATTAAATAATTTAGCCATTAAGTTATTAAGTCATAGGAAGTAATTACCATTAGTAACCCAATCTCAGCCATGCAGCAGCTAAGGCCCAGAGAGGTAAAGTAACTTGTCCAAGGTCATACAGCAATCATATAATAGAGCCAGGACCCAAACCCAGACTCCACAGTCCAGAGTTTGTGTTCTTAACCATTATGTTCAGTGTGGATAGTAGGCTGGCATGAGCGTAAGAAGATTTATTTAAACACACACACACACACACACACACACACACACACACACACACACACACCCCACACACACACCACACACTTACATATGCAGGGACTCTCCTGAAGGACAAGTGTGAAATGGTGGCTGCAGTTGCCTTTTCAGCTGTGAACTAGTGCCTGAAGACCAGTAGGAGGGAGACACTTGAATTGAGGAATAACAGTTCTCTTTGCTTCACTCTTTAGATCTTTCTGTCGGGCATACGTGATCTTCCTCTACCCACCAGCCCCCCACAAGAAACAGCAGAGTGACCAGATAGCAACAGTGACAACAGATCACAGCTGCTCTGTGTAAGTCAGAGAGAGAAGGGTGTCTGAGGCAGGCTGGGATGGAGCAGGGGACTCTGCAGGGACTCAGGGATTGGCTAGCCACACATTTAAAGTCCTGCTTTAAAAAAAATAAGAAATTTCATAGAGAGAACTAAAATTGTGTTTGTCACAGACTGTGGACAGTTTGAGGACCCTGATTTTCTCCCCAGGGCAGGATTAAATCTCCCTAAATATCCAGGCAGAGAGCATTGTCCTGGTGTCTTCCTCAGGTACAGCCAGGTTCAGTGTGAAAATCCCAGAGGGAGATCTACTGCAGGTCCAGGACAATTAAGGGAAATATTAGAGGCCAATGTGGGGTGGTTTGGAAAGCTCTGATTCTGTCCAGTGTCTGTTTCATTCATTTTAAGCTTTGGTACTTGTATAAACAGAAATGTTGGGTGGCTAAGATGTAAGATTAAATAAGCTATTTACCTCAGCAAATGCAAGCCAATATGGAGTTTCCAAAGTTATTCAAAGGCAATTGTAGGATAAACTAGGTGATTCAGTATCACTGGGAAAGAAGAGCTGTTTATGTCAAGCCTGTTGAGTAGTGAGGAATACCAGCTCCCTGTGGCCTCAGACAGCAACACTGCAGCTGTCAGCTTTCTTCAGGGTGTGGTGTAACTCTGTAGGGTGTTTTCACTGTAGACAGTCCAGGAGGAAGCATCACCTCAGGCATTCTCCCGGAGGTGGGAGACCATCAGCAGGGGTGGCCTCTGCCCTATCCTGAAACTCAAGGCTCTGTCTGGAGCCTCTAGTTCCCTAAAGAGAAGAAAATCCAGAAAACCCACAAGAGGCCTGCGCTGGTTCTGAGCTTGTCCAATTTCAACAAAGAAAGAGTGAAGCATTCTGGGAACTTCACTTCTCTATAAGATGCTCTATGAGACCTTTTCACGGCAAATGCTCAAACATAAGTAGAAACGCATGGTGACTCTGGAACTCTGCAATCCCTCGGGAGTACCCTAAAGACGGGTCCACTGGATTTGCCCTGATGGAACCCACTCTGGAGTAATTTAGAGGACATGACCCTAAATACCCATGAGACTGGTCTTGCTCATTGGAAACTATTCACCACCTGCCCACCTGTAAGTGAATCTGTGGATATTTGTGTGGAATCTACCAGACATTGCTCAAGCATCTTCCATCAGCCAAGTACTCACCTAACCTTATTCCAATGTCTACTTCTTATTTCCGGCCTGAGTTCAATGTGTCTGGGCCTTCCTTAGTGCATAGTTACTAACTTTATTTACAACTGACCATATCTGAGAATGCCAGGTAACATCTTGTGGTGATAAAATGAATATAGATTCAGATGCCTGGATTTAAATCTTGAGTCTACCACATATCAACTGGGTGATGTAGGGCCAGTTTCTTCACCTCTCTCTGCTTCTTTCTCTATAAAATGGGATGTAATACCTACATCCTAGGGTTGATTTAAGAATGTAAATGAGATAATTTATGTAACTGACAGCACTTTTTCATTTGGAGTGTACATGAAGAGGAAGTAAAGCATAACTAAAATGTTTAGAACAAGAGGAAGATATTCCTGGTAGTAAGAATTAGCACTGGCTTGGATTACTAAAAGGAGGCATGGAATTAACTTAGAATAGAATTCTTCTCTTGAGATGATTTACGCGTTCTCACTTGGTGATAGTCAATGGAGTAAATGACTCTCACTACCCCTTCTAGAGTCTCATTCAACTGCAGACTCAGAGGCTGGATTGGGGGGGGCGGTGTTTAAAGACTCCCCAGGCCCTACTAACTTGGCAATGGGAAGCCAGAAATTCTAAGAGTTAATCTCCCAAATGTGCTGCTCAACTGTTGGCTAAAGGGTAGGTACAAGAAGACAGCTTGAGAGCCCCACTCCTCTTCTGCTCCATCCTTATGTTTCTGTTGCACAAATGCAGCAAAATGAGTGGCAATATTTTCATTGAAAATATGCCTCATGCAAATCAGTTTGGTAAATATGGAATTTAGCCTTTATAAAAGAGCACCTGTTCCCCTCCCTCCCATTCCTCCATTTAATTTTTGCATTCAGATGTGCTCTGCTTTTGCGTAAGCCTCATCCCATACACTTACAAGAACAGACTTGCTGGTTTTGAATCCAGCCAAACACATACCCCTATTTTCCAAGGGGAAAAAAATCTGCTCTAAAAATGAGAGGCACCTGCATGTTGCTTTTCGAGTGGGCCTGAAGAATGTTTCCACGGGAGTGAAATATATTGACATTTTTAAAACATGAGAGCTATTCAGAGTTGATATGGACTCTCTCTGGGTGAAGAGAGGCCACAGGGCAGAACTGAGTGTTGGTCCCGGTCTGCCCACGACCTCAGAGTGGACAGCATCCCCAGTCCCTCCCAGGTGTGGTGGCGCCTGGGTTAACCACTCTTCTCCACCGAGGGCCTGGGGCTTAGCTCAGTCCTGGTTTGGTCTGGGTGGTTTCCTTTTCCCCTCACCATCAGAGGGATGTTTTAAAACCACAAACAGAACCTGGGGAGAGGAGGCCCAATTTGACACCTTTGAACCTTGATGGTCACGTTACAGATTCAGATTTAGAGGGATTGTTGGGTGGGGATGTGCAACCCAGGAGAGCCTTTCAGAGCCTTTCAGAGCAGGACACAGAATCGCTGTTTCCTGAAATGGTGTTTTTGTGTGAGACCTGTCAATAGAAATATCAAACTGTGAATATACAATTGAACTTTATTATCTCTTTTGATTTTGTAACTACATAGGTATGACAGACAGAAGCCAGTTTGAAAGGACACTCACAATCGCCAGCGTGTCCCTTGTGTGAATCCCACGGCTGGACGTTTTTCTGTCAATCGGCATCTTCAGGTAGGGGCTGTGCAGGTGCCTCCCACTGACTCTTGAGATGTGTTTTAATTAAGGAACATGAAATCGCTCGCTTCCCGTCCCAGAGTGGAGGTGCCCTGGGTTCTGAAATGCCGCTCTGGAGATGGCATTGTGGGGCTCCATATTTACTCTGCACAACTCTCATTTCAAAGATTCTTACTTTGTGAGCCAAAAGGCCTTTTCTTTTCTTTCGTTCTTTTATTTTTCTTTCTGCTTATCCCTGAAATGAACTAACCCTGAAATTCAAGAGTCAAGCTGTGTTCTTTCTGCCTCTGATGCTGTTAGAAAGCTGGAAGGTGGGAGCTGGTCTTCAAACGTTTGGCCTCAAAATGAACATCTTGCCTGAAGGAGGGATTCAGAGAGTTGG
Source organism: Plecotus auritus (assembly GCF_963455305.1). Classification (NCBI taxonomy): domain Eukaryota; kingdom Metazoa; phylum Chordata; class Mammalia; order Chiroptera; family Vespertilionidae; genus Plecotus; species Plecotus auritus. Next base: position 47,253,542 of record NC_137776.1, read on the forward strand.
GGCTAAGGCCTCCTCTCACCCGCAGTATCAGGAGTCAAACCAAAGGGCCATATTCTGCCTGGTGTTTTTGTTGCTTCAAGTACCAGGAAGTGTGGCTTAACATTAGTTGTCTAATTCTTTCCCCCGAAAGCCTACATCTTACTGAAAGAGAATCTCACAGACTCTTTGTGAATCAAGTTGCTACTAAGGATGCTTTCAATGTAAACCATTTAAATGGAAGTTGCTAGAAGTAACACAGATTGATAAAGTGTTATTTATACGTTTGTATAAAGTATTCCATAAGGTAGCACGGATTGGTAAAGTACACTAACCAAGGGTAACAAAAACCAAGGCCAAGGGAATTCATGTGCTCTGAGACCAGGCATTTGATCTATTCCGCATCTATGCCATAAGAGGCTGTACAAGATAATCCATACAGTATTCTTTTGGTTCGAAGATTCTACGACTACAGCAACTGCAGTGAGGTGTTGAGGAATTAATGGAGATACAGAGAAGGTATGAAAGATAGCCACTGGCAGGGATGCCCTCAAAACAATGACAGGATGTACTGTGGAAAGGAGAGGAGAGGAGTAGGATTGGGACAGACAATGAGGATTTGATCTTTATCTGTAATTCTTTCCTTTTTTTAATTCAGAAGGAGACTGAACTCTTATATTTATTGTGCAGCTAAATATTTATTTTAAATCCAGAAAACTCAAAAGTAAATTAAGTTAGTATGGGCCAAAATGCTGTTCCCTTCCCCCACCCAGCAAATTGCAAAGCAATGCACACAGCATGGTATTATTTATATAAAATGTGCTGATATATATATATTATACAGCCATACATATAAATGTAAGTGTACAGAAAAAGGTTTGGAAGTATATACACCATGCTGATAGCAGTGGTTACTTCAGGGAATGGGAAGTATGTGTTGGATAATGATGATTGATGATCATTTCAGACTTGTCTGCAATGCTTTGAGGTTTTATAGGTGAATATATTCATATATTTATTATCTAATGTAATCAAACAACTTAGGCATATGAGATTTTAGGTCAAAGTGTGTGTGTATGTCTGCGTGCATGCCCTCGCACCCACACACAGACACACACAGACACACACACACACACACACACACACACAACGTTTGCCCAAAATAAGAATTTGTAATATAACTGGAGAAGTTTCAAAGTGTGTGAACATTCAACAACTGGAGAATAATCCTTAGGCAAGGTGTCAGCAAACTCAGCTCACCTCCTCCGAGAAGCCTTCCCGAACTATTACCCTCGCATTGACCTTGCTCTTCTTGAATGCCCACCTTCAGCATCACCTCTCTCCTCACCACACCTCTTTTCCCTCCCAGCATCCTGTTGAGTCCCACCTAATAGATCCCTGAAATAAACACCATCGCAACTTTTCATTCCAAGTTTTTACCTCAGAGACACAGGCCTGATTGCCTCACCCTATTTGCCATTTCTCTCTCCCACTCTACTCACCCCAACTCTCAAGGAGCACCCCTCCCACATCTCTGCTCTAAGCATGCCCCAGGGAGCCCATTCACATGCCTCCCCTGAGTCCCCTGGAGACTGGCCCACAGCCACTGCCTCAGAATTTCTAGGCAAGGCCACCTGACATCCATACTGGGGACCAGCACTCTAGAGGGTGCTTGTGCCAAGTAGTATCAGCAAACACTGCTCAGAAAACACATTTCTCTCTCACGTGGGATGAACTAAAAATGGCTTAGACTTTCCTACTCTTAGAGACCCATAAAGGAAAGCAATTTGATATTATGCATCAAAAACCTTTATAAAGCTCAGAGCCTTTTATCCAGTAGTGCCCCTTCCAGGCCTCCTCATGAAAAGATTCAGAAATGAAGGTAAAAAGTTTATGTATAGATATTTATCATGCAGTTATTTATGATTGAGTATGAAAATGGTTAAATGGAGTGTGATTCTTCCCTATAGTGGTACTGTATCGCCATCCAAAAAAGGAAGGGGAATTTTTAAGGTCATGGTTATGCTTATGGCTACATATTAAAGAAATAATCAGGAATCAAAACTGTGTCATTAACATAATCTTTTTTTACAACCAACAAAAGGCAGAGAGAAAAAGGCTGAAAGAATATAGGCCAAGGAAAAGATTAACAAAAAGAGAGTTCCTGAAAAGATAGCCACCTGAGAAACACAGAGTTTGTTGACATACATCAGCCCGCCACCCTTGGCATTCTGTCCTATCAGTACCAGTAATAAAGAAAAACTGAGCAATTTGGTTGAAGATGTGGGAGGCAGAACATCACGCAGCTGCTTTACCCACAGCTGTATGGCTTTGCAGTGTTGACAGTTTGAAGAAAAAAAAAAGAGAGAGAGAGAGAGAGAGAAAGACAAATAGGAAATAAAACCTTGTCTTGGGCTGGGAAGGAGGCAGATGGGATGTGACCCACACAAGGAGCCTTGGTTTGATTAGTAGGAGTTACTGATCTGACTTATATTTCAGACCTATAATTTCTATCTTTTAATGAAGTTTCCATTATTTGGAGTTTTTCTTCTCCCCAGGGCTTCTTAAGTTTTTAAACCAATATTTATTTCTATATGTTTTATTTTATGCTTTGAAAAATCTCCATAAACAAAATCACTATAATATACATTTTCCTTTGAAGATTCCAGGGCCCCCACCCACCCTCTCTCACCACCCCCAAATGTCAAGTACTCTTTGTATTATTAAGAATCTAAACTGGTATACGTAGGAAAGGGAAGTGATGCATTAAGTCATTATTTAGCGAGCTTCAGCTGGGTAGACAATCTGCCTAACTGATACCATGTTGGGGGTTTTCTCAATAGCTGTCCTCTTTTTCTTTTTTATGGCCAGAAATATATGAATGACGGCCCCTCTCTCCCTTTCCCTTTGGCCAAAATCATCTTGTTGCCGCCACTTAGGTCAGATGTCAAGTAATTAAGAGAATGATATTAACACATCAATTCTGAGAATTTTCTGTTTCATGAAAGCATCTATTTTGGAACTCTTGCAGGTGGCTGGCTGCAGCTCACAAAGCCTGTCAGATGTACTGGATGCTAAAAGGTTCAAGGGCTGCTTGTGTTTTTCAAATGTTATCTAAGGAATCTTTTCACAAATCCCTGCTATTGTTCAGCATAATTTTTGTGGCTCTTAGGGACTTAAATGCAACTGAACAATTTTAAAGAAACCAAAATATGACAAAGGAAATAATAGCCCTTTATTATAAAGCATTCCCTTCTTTTTTCCTGCCCTTGCTCCTCCACCTTTCAGCCACTGCCCTAGGCTGGCTGATGCAACTTGTGTCTGAGAATGCTGGACATTTTAGGGTTGGACAGCACTGGTTTTATAGACTATCTCAACCACTGTGTACATATTCGATTACCATAAATCAGGGGGCTTTTATTTGATTTTTTTTTTTTAGAACATGAGGGCATTGAAAAGCAATGTAGGGCTACTGGGTCAGGCTCATTTGATTGGTTTAATACCAACTTGCTGGTAATTATAATCTCAATAGAGTGAGATGCTCAGTGACTATGATGGCGCTCTCTGCTTGGCCAAAAAGGAAAACTACCTTAAATAATTTCAATCTTTGAAATTATTTTTGAATTTCCAAAAGCAAATAGAAATACATCTATTTCTTCCATTTTACTTTGTAGTTTTCCTTTTCTTAATCTTCAAAACCCTTCTCATTACCTTAAAAAATATTTTTCAGAGTTTCTATTCCATTTTCTTGTTCACTCTGTGTGCAATTATAATGATGGTAATAGTGGATATTTATTAAGTAATTATGATATCCAGGGCATGGAACTAAGCACTTTATACATATTAATTCATTTAAAACTCACAACAGCCCTATGAGGTCAGCACTGCTATTATTTCCACTTTCCAGATGAGGACATTTGCCCAGTGATCATGGCTAATAAGTGGCAAAACCAGGTTCAGGACCCAAGGTTTCAACTCCTGACACCATGCTCTTTACTATAATGAATCATAATATATATTTGCCACCCTGGGAGATACTGATCTATGTCCATCCCTGCACAAAAAGCAAGTCATCTGCATAAAAAATAAAGGGGAATTTCCTGCCAATATTGATTTATAAGATTTGACACAACAAACATACAAAACCATTTATATATTTAATTTTACAGTAGCCATAAAGCATAACATTTCTGTGCTTGGTGTGAAGTGTTTTTTTCATTGCTTTATTTATTTAGTTCTTTTGAATTCCTTGACTTGACTTGTCTCTAAACCTTCACTTATTTCACAGTAAAAAGAGACAAGGAGCACTCATTAGTAAATACAACCTAAAAATAGCAGATTTTTAAGATCTTCGTGGTAAAAAAGGCAATTCTACCAGCAACTGAAGCTCATCTAAGAAGTTTGTTCTAGGGAGAATGAGTCCAGGAAACCAAAACACAGTGTTTTTCTTCCAATATTCCCTACTACCACTACCACCACCAGTCATGATTTAAGAAAAAATTATCAGTAGAGAGAAAAAATGGGGACTCTCTCCAGTCTTAGCAACTGGCATATCACAGGACAGGCAGGAAGTGAGTAAAACCCAAACTAGTAACAGGCCAGCCTTGGAAGCCGGTGGAGATGAGGGCTTGATATTAAAACTTGGTTTGAAAACTAAAAAATGGAGTTAGGACCAGCCAGGTAAGCTCAGTAGCAGAAAAAGAAGTCAATACAAAACAGGGGTTAATGCAAGAAAGAGAGTTTGTAAACAGGTCCAAGGATAAAGGCTGCAAGGGGTGGACAGTGAGCATTGGTCAGCAAATGAGTCTGAGGGAGCTATGACTCTCCATCAACCCATGCAGACCTCAGTGCCTGCAGCGGGGCCTTTTCTGGAGGCGCCATGGTAGTTCTCTTCCTGGTGTCCCCTTCTAACCACGAAGCTCAATATGCTAATCCTGGTGGATGCTCCAGTTCCTATTTTTTTAAAAAAAAAAAAAAAGAAAGAAAGACATGTCTGGGAATATAAAAAATATAAATAGAACAAATCGAACTTCTGCCAATCTATTTTTTCAATGAGAAGAACAACTAGAAAAGGATAATCAAAGTGGAGAGCTTCATATTTATAAATGTTTGTGTCTAGGGTTTGCAAAGACTCTAAAGATGGTCATTCTATCAGCTCTGAGTAACCAGCTCATCCAGGATGGAAACCAGAGCAGGGTGAAGACATGGTTATGGATATGCAAGAAAAAGGCAGAGGTGGCTTTCAAAGAAATTAGGGAGCATTCCCATTCAGGAAGTTATGACCCCAGAGTAAAGCCAGATCTAAGCACTAAAACAACTAGGGCTCAGGGGTGAGATTGGAGGCAGCACATGTTGCCTGAAGCTTTCTTTATAGTCCTGGAACAACAATGAGTGCCTTCGAGGGTCCAATTCAACCTCTGACAGAGCTCCTTTGTACCTCCAGACTATTTCCTTCTTTTTTGGACCTTATAAGTGGTCATTATTATTTGGCCAATTACACAAATTATCCTTCTACTCCAGACCTGTTTTTCACCTTCACCATAGCACATCAGAAGAATGGTCTCTAAAGTTCATTATTTTGTTTCCCATAGAGACCAACAGAATCCCTAACGCTGCTGATATTTGACCAAAATCACTACAATCACCTCACTTCCTGTGGAAATTAGAGTTAATGGTCTCTATTCTCCCCAGAGGTAAAAAGAGCATCATTATAAGTATAAATACCATTGCATAAGATGTTGCTTATATGTTTAAATTTACAGGCCAGGTTCACGATTTTGCATTATTTGGTCCTAGAGAACTACACAAATTACAGACAAAATGTCACCAACTGAACTTGGGTTATGACTGGATAGAGCACAAAATTTCAGAACTTTCAGTGCACAATCCTACCAATTATGCCTTTTATCTTAACGAAGCCATTATTAAAGCAGCAACATAGATGTTTCTGTCTCATTTCAATGGCATAATATGATACATCAACATTTATATTCATTGTGACACATTTCAAATTAGGCTTTCAGAAATGGACCTGTCTCCTTAGAGGACTTATAATTTAACCCCCTCCATTAAGTGAAGGAAACAGAAGCTCGGGAAGGGTAGGTGGCTTACCCAAGCTTTAGAAAGAAAGCTAGGACTAGGTAGAGATCAGGTTTCCTCTCACATTAAACTCAAAGCCTTGGTTTCCCCATGTCTAATATAAAAAAGCTGGGCTACACTGGTCGTGAGAAGGAGGAGGCCTAAAAAGCGAGTCCTCGCTTGCAGGGTGTGTCTGAGGCTCGTTGAGCACCAACAGGCTGGGATTGGGGCCTCGGTGCCTCCCAGACTCTTCTCTGCCCACAGCATTCACGCAGCCTGACCCCATGTAACCCTCCAGCCTCAGGTCCTGCTGCCCAGGTTGCAGCTTCAGAATGCTGAACACTATCACCATGTCCAATGCCACGGCCAACAGTAGCATTCGGCCTGCCTTTGGGGGAAATGTCTACCGCGCCCCCGTGTCTCGACTTCCACCTTCTGGCAGCAAGCCAATCCTCACTTCTACCTGTTCAGGGAAGAAAAACCCCCGTACTGGTCAGCATGGAGCCAACAAGGAGAACCTGGAGCTCAATGGCAGCTTGCTGAGCATGAGAACTTTCAAAAGCCTCCAAATCTGATGCTACGTCCCAAATCCTCAATTCAACCAACATCCATCCCTAAGAAGCCCTGATCAGTCAGCTAGCCGTGGCTTCCTGTGCCTAGACTGGACCCAGTTACACAGGGTGGCTTTCCTTTCTCTCCAGTGTAGTGTGCTTGAAACCCTGGGCAGGCTCATTACCACAGCCTGGCTTACAGATTGAAGCCCGTCACAGGCCTAGTGGGTCTTTAGACACTTTGCACATGTCAGTCCTGGGGCGTTGTTCCCGCTGCACCGTACTCAGTGGGGCCCCATCCTTAGGTACCCTATTGGTCACTACGATTCTCCCAAAAGCACTATTATTGATTCCTGCTCCACCCGCGCAGTCCTGCTGTCAGAGCACTAAATGGTTCTAAGAGGCTTCCAGTGTGGCTCGGGCTGCACGTGGGAGTCCTGCTGTTTCAGTCTGTGTATACTGGTCGTGTTGTAAAATACATATTTTTAACAATAAATAAAAATGTGTGTTGCAAGATTTAAAAAAAAAAAAAAAAGCTGGGCTAGGTAATCCTGGAGCGATCCGCCCCCACCCCCACCCCCACCCCCAGCTCTGAACTACGCTGATTTTCCAAGGCCTGAGCAAGCCTTCATGCCAGCATCAGGTGCTGCCCCCGGTCCCATTCAGCTCTGACCTGGGGAGGCACAGCAGCCATTAGAGCTTTAACCTTGCAGCCTAAGCAGGTCATCCACAAATCTTCAAATCCCTCTCCCTTGTCATCTGGGGCATTGGGTAAAGATCTTTGAATCTCTACCCCATTCATTCTATCAAGTTCCCTTCTGTTCAAATATTTTTTCTCTTGGTCAGAGGGACTTGCCCTTTTGACCGGGGTCTGTGTTTACTTCCTTCTGAACCCAGCTCAGAGTGCCCTGGCATGCCACCCTGTCCCCGAAATACCAGTGCTCATGTGCCTTCCAACCTAGTTGAGCCTTTGAGGGACGCTGGGGTCAGAGATGCTGCATAATTTGCAGGTTTCGGTGCAAAATGATAATGCAGGGCCTCCTGTTCATAATTTGTGCGACCTAGTTCAAAATGAAAGTGTGGTTCAAGACATTAAATTAAAATTGTGGTGTGTTCTTTTTTTACTGTGCATTTTTATATCATGCAATTCTACTTTTAAATGCAAATATAATTTGGCTGTGGAATCACTGAAATGATACAATTTGTATTTCCTAGCTTGTACATGCATATGTATTTTGTTCTTACCAGAATAGTGGAAATGCTGCACAAAACTACTTCAGGTCTTTTTACTGTGCTTCCTGCTTGATACATGCATGTTCTACCAACACTTCCTATCTTCAGCTTACTGCTGAGTAAGGAAGGACTTCAAGAAGAAGGAATTGTAGGTTGTCTGGTTTTCCTCTTTCCTTCAATGTCATTATTTCAGCATAAGTGATTGGCTAAGACAGGGAAGTAACATGGATAAGAAAGAATATGATAGTGTTCTTAGAACACCATTTCCTCTTTCCCTGTAGGAAGCAAGCTCTGGTTCAATTAGAAAGTGTGGCCGCTTGTGGATATCAGCACCCCCATTAACTCAGTCATAGATGTAACACTCTTCCCTTGTATTCTCCTTATATTCTCGCAGAACTCCTAAGCACCGTGGGTTCATGGAAATTCTGGGCTAATGGAACTTTGTGAATGCCATCAAGGAACAATGGATGTGCACATTGTGACTCACACACATGACCCATTGTCCCATTGGACTTCATGTTCCAAACACAAGTTCAGAGATAAAACTTAAGAACTTCAAGGTGACAACAGCAGAGCATTAAACTAAGCATGGGGCCTTTCTGAGTGGGGATCCTATCCAACTGCACAGGTGACACATTTGTGAGGCTGGCCCTGCCTGGGTACATGCTATTGTGCAACTAGAAAATTATTCATTGTATCCTGAAATGTAGAGATCTATGCTACAGCGACTAGAAGGGGAATAGACAAAGACCCTACAGTATAAGAATAGCAAGAATCCTACTCATCCAGAGGGTCAGGATTCCTGGGCACTGCTCCTGAGCTTCAGTGCTGGGCTGGGTCTGACCAGTGCCCCAGGACACTTGCTTGGTGCCCTCCCAGATGTCCTTGCCTGGTCCATGAGCACCAGCACATCCTAGACCATGTAACCAGCCTAGAAAGGATTCCACTATGACTTAGACAGCCAGCGGACCCAGAACCCCCCTCTGTTACTTTCCTCCTCTCCCCCACCTTCTTATTTTCTAAAGTAAATCCATGTTCTGCTATTCCTTTCTACATTGATAGAATAGAGATCACTGGCTTACAGGAAAGGCTTTGACCTTAGACATAGAAAGTCCTATTTACCTTTTTATAGTTGGGGAAGGAGAGGGGCAGACCATGGGAAATACTTTCATTCCTCCTCATGAGTTTATACTCCAAAGGCTGAGCAGGAGGTACCTTCTAGTGTCTTCTGGCAAAAATGGCAAAAAATAAATCACAAAGTACCCCATCCAGAAGTGTTTGCTGGTCACCCAGCTACAGTTAGATCAAAGGCAAGAAGGAGCATCTCATCAGAGGGAAAAGGGACACCAAAATCAAGAGAGGACATGAGACAGAGCTGAAGAGGAGAGAGCCTATAGCTTTGTGTGACTTCTTCAGTCACCTTGTGTATAGGGAGGTATTCTTATCCTTCTCTAACAGACAGCAGAGGAATTATGACTTACCAAAGCTAAAATTACACTGATTCCCTGGAACAAATTTTATGATTATATACCCATTTTTATATCAATCAAACCCACTATTCTCATTGCTAAGTACCAGAATCCTATCTAATAAAAGAGTAGTATGCAAATTGACCATACCTCTGCTACACCCACAAGTCATGCCCACCAGCCAATCAGGAGCGAGTATGCAAATTAACCCAACCAAGATGGTTGCGGACATGGAGCAAGCAGGAGGCATGGGTTTCCCTGGCAATGGAGGAAGCCAAGCTTCCCGCACACCCTGGCCGGCCCTGGACTCCACTCAAGGCTACAAAGTTTCAATTATGGAAGATAAATAAATCCCAACAAAAATGGCGGCAGCCAAGGAGCTGGAGAGAGCAGGAGGCTTGGGTTGCCCCCCGTGATGGAGGAAGCCAAGCTTCCTGGCCTGCCTTGGCCTCCGCTCAAGGCTACAAAGTTTCAATTATAGAAGATAAATAAATCCCAACAAAAATGGCTGCGGCCACAGAGTGAGCAGGAGGCTTGGGTTTCTCTGGCGATGGAGGAAGCCAAGCTTTCCGCCTGCCCTGGCCTGCTCTGGCCTCCGCTCAAGGCTACAAAGTTTTAATTATAGAAGATAAATAAATCCCAGATACCAGGGCCTCTGCTTGGGTCACTGAGGGGGCATGGCCGGCCTGCAAACCACCACAGGCCCCTTGCCCAGGCCACCCCACACCCCAAGGGAACCCCCACCCTGATCCGGGACACCCTTCAGGGCAAACCAGCCAGCCCCCACCTGTGCACCAGGCCTCTATCCTATCTAATAAAAGAGTAATATGCAAATTGATCGTCACTCCAACACACAAGATGGCTGCCCCCATGTGGACACAAGATGGCCACCAAAAGATGGCCAGCAGAGGAGGGCAGTTGGGAGGGACCAGGCCTGCAAGGGAGGGCAGTTGGGGGCAATCAAGCCTGCAGGGGAGGGCAGTTAGGGGTGACCAGGCTGGCAGGGGAGGGCAGTTAGGGGCAATCAGGCTTGCAGGGGAGTGGTTTGAGGATGATCAGGCTGGCAGGCAGAAGCAGTTAAGGGCAATCAGGAAGGCAGACAGGTGAGCAGTTGGGAGCCAGCAGTCCTGGATTGTGAGAGGGATGTCCAACTGCCCGTTTAGGCCCAATCCTACTGAGCCTCTAGTTTACATATAAAAGTTGTTCATTGTACCTATCAAATATGAATATATAGTATTATCGATATGAGAAAAGGCCTTATGGATATTATTCACCTATATATCTGTATATGTAGATGATCTCTCTATATACATTTATCTATATATATTTCTGAGAGAAAATGGTCTTACAGTCTTATGAACAATTTTGGCAGTTCAAAGAGCTTCTTTGATTGGATGAGAAATCTCATGTAACCTGATTTAAGTTGCTGATTTCAATCAGAGTTTCCCTCTGTGAGACAGGCAGTCATGTAAACTGAGCTAGTGTGGCTGACAGCTAACAGTTCCAGAAATCCAACACAGAGAGTGTTTTTTAATAAAAATGTATACAGGATTGGAATGTTGACAAGACATTTGCAAATGTATATAGAAATATGATAATTTATACTATTTTGTGATAAGTTTCCTGGTTGGCATTAGTGATGTGTCATATGATTGCATTAATTGCAAAGAAGAAACTCAAAATGGCATAATTGTGTCTGATATTCAAGTAATAGAAATGGAATTTAAAGTGTTGTTAGAAAATGGAAAATGTTACTGAGATGAAAAGACTTTAAAAACATGAATGTAAAACCGAACCATCAGTACATGTAACCCTTTCAAGGTAATCTGAAATATATAGCAGAGCTCCCACGAATATCCATGGACCCAGACAAGGATAAAAGGCAAGTGGTAGGTGAGAGTAAGCCTGCAGTGGGTTATATCTGAAGGCACCAAAAAGAATGATCACATGTTGTAATAATCCCATGTCTTTAGGTCATAAGTAAATATGCTGGCATCTTTGGTCTGAGGCAGCCTTGCACAGAGGGAATTGGCTGTCTTAGTATGATTGCAGCATCATATCATTATATAGTGGTCTGGAGTATGGACTCTGCACACCAAACTGCCTGAGTTCAAGTCTTGGCTCAGCTGTCAACTAGCTGTGTGTCCTTGGGCAAATCACCGCACCTCTCTGTTCCTCTAGTAAAATTTGTAAAATGCCAGTGTCATTGATTGTACCTTTCTTCAGTCAGTGATAAGATTGAATGAGTTAATATTTGAAAAACTCTTGAGACAGTATCTGGTAAATAATTAAATGACACATAAATAGTTTTTACTTATTTTTACTTTTTTAAATATTTTTAAAATTGATTTCAGGGAGGAAAGGAGAGGGAGAGAGAGAGAGAAACATCAATGATGAGAGAGATTCATTGGTTGGCTGCCTCCTGCATGCTCCCCACTGGGGATTGAGCCTGCAACACAAGCAAGTGCCCTGACCAGGAATCGAACCCTGACCTCCTGGTTCATAGGTCAACGCTCAACCACTGAGCCACACTGGCCAGGCCATAAGTGTTTTTTACGTTAAAAAATTTTGGTTGATTATAAAATATCTACATGGTGTGTTTTTCTAGTCGATATGAGCCCTGAAGACTCATGTTCTTTGATGTCTCCTTGGCTATAGAGCAAAGAATGAATCTCATTCCATCACAGTGATCTCAGTGGAGATGAGAATTCTATGTTGGCAAACCACACCCTTGGCACAGGCAATTTTCTCTCACTTAAAACCTAGCTGAGAAGGTGGGCCCAAGTGGCCCTATTTACATCTCTGACCACAGTTGGTTGGGCCAGAAAAATAATGGGTTAGCCAAGCTAACTGAGGCAGCAGGGATAAAATCCTGACTAAATCTGAACAAAAAGAGTCTTTTTCTAAAAAAAGTTGAAATGAGAGAACCGAAACATTGACTGTGCTAACTTTCTAGAGCTGAAGGGCAAGGTCATGTAGAATCTGAGCAAGAGTGAGCATCATCACAAGACAGTCACATACCAGCACTAGTTATGAGAGAACCCGTCCTCAAGATTCCCGTGTCCTTATTACAAATACCCTTTCCTCTATTGCACCTGGCAACCCTGAGACAGTGCTAGAACTCATGCTGGAAAATAACCACCAAACACCTTCTGTGGTGCCCACCATTGGGCCAGATGCTGACTGTGAGGACTAGAAAGAGCGTCCACTTATTGAGGTGCTCAAAGTGGCAGGCAGTGCTAGGCACTTCGATGTCATCTCACATAACTGTCCCAGTAATCTTATTATGGAAATCTTATTATCCTGTGTTCATGGGCAAAGACACTGAGGTTCAAAGAAATTAACTGTTTTTCCCAGGGAATGGCAGAGTTAGAATTTTCTTTCAAATCTGCCCAATTCTAAGTCTCAATCTCCTTCCAAAAACGTTTTAAGTGTGTTAAAGTAAGCACATGAAAATGAAATATGCATCCTATAGCTCTAGTTCTTTACTAGTATATTACCCAAAATGCGTTCAGTGGATGCAGTGAGCAGCAGCATAACATCAGAGCCAAAGAGAGCCAGCCTCTGCCCTCTTCCATTCAAACTAGCCAACTAAGGCCAATAAATGTAAGGTCTTAGTCTTTATGCAGGAAGTGTATTTTAGGGTAGGGAAAAGAATAAGTTCAGAACTGGGTTGAACTTGAGGGAGGAAGCTGAGGAATTTCCCTTCTACAATGATCAAAGGAAGAGGAAGCTGTCAGTTCATCTGGGCTCAATCTGGCAACTTCCCTATTGTCAGACAAGGAGAGCCCAGGGGAATCCCCATGTGGAAGTCATCTCTCCCTCCTCTCCATTTCCATGGCACTTGGTCAGTAACATGTTTGTGCATCTAATAGCAGATATCTGTTAAATACATTCTGGAAACCTTTTTACAAAATTGTGCAAGCCAGAGCAGCATTCTGAAATATCATTTTCAACAGATGTCTGTGTAAACAGTTTATTGAGAAATCTCAACTCTTTGGCATATAAACATTAAAGAATTTTATTTTATGAGAATTGACACCAACTATACTATGTTCACCATCTCTCCCCTTTTACTGTTGGCTAGTGGTGTCCTTAACGACTACTTGGCTGGATTGCATACATTTTTAGCCATTTTGGGTTATTAATAACAAAACAATGTTCTTCCAGTCCTGTTCTTATAAAACTTCTACCCCAAATTTGGTTTAAAATCATCTTCTTTCCTTTCCTAAGCCATGACAGAATTGTATGGGGTGCAAGGAATGCCAGACTCTCAGCACCCCCCTTTCCACTTCTTTTAGATGCTAGTTTCTCAATTGTGCTGGTGGAGGAGGGGAAAGAAGAGTAAAAGGGAGTGATGTCACCCTGGCCAGTGTGGCTCAGTTGGTTAGAGCATTGATCTGTACACCAAAAGGTTATGGGTTTGATTTCCAGTCAGAGCACATACCCATGTTGCAGGTTCAATCCCCAGTCAAGGCACATATGTGAGGCAACCATTCAATGTTTCTCTCTCACATTGATGTTTCTCTCACTCGCTCTTTCTCTCTCTAAAATCAATAAAAACATATCCTTGGCTGAGGATTTATTTTTAAAAAAGAGCCCAGCCAGTGTTTCTCAGTGGTTGAGTATTGACCCATGAACCAAGAGGTCGCTGGTTTGATTCCCGGTCAGGGCACATACCCAGATTGTGGGCTTGATCCCCAGTGTGGGGAAGGAGGTACAGGAGGCAGCTGATTGATCATGTTTCTATCTCTTAATCTTTCTTCCTTCCTTTCTCTCTAAAATCAATAAAAACATATTTAGAAATAAATAAAGAAAGGGAGCAATGTCTCCTTCTTTAACTGGTCAGCCTCCAGCCCTCTATTTCTGTTCCTGCCCATTGTCTTGAGTTTAGGATGGAAAGATGGGTAGCTTCCTCATGGCCTGCTGGCAAGGTGCTCATTCTTATGCAGCTAACTAGTCTGACCAGCCCCTTGCCGTATTTCGCTGCATCTACCACCTGACTCTGAGCTGGGGTTTCAACCTGCATTTCTCTGATGTGTACACCTCCTTCCCATCCATGATGCGGTGGTGCTGACAAAACCGTGGCTCTCAGGATCATCTACAATGTGTGGCAAACTCTCAGGTCCCCAGCAAGTAAGAGACCCATCTTCTACGCTCATCGAGGGATCTGGCCAACGTTCACCCATGCTCTTTTCCTCTGAGCTGCTAGTATAGGGGCAGATCAGCAAATCTGCTAGCTAAGCAGTCAGTCAACCAAAGAATGAAATGCCAGTCTCTCTTCTTGTAGATACCCCCAATTGGTACTAGATTCTACTGAGGCCCTTTTTCTTTTGACTTTGGACAAGGAAGTAGCTCTTCTTCTCCTATTGCTATACAAAGTCTGAAACCTCAAACATCTCTCTTTTCAGATGGTGTGACTCATTCTCTGTAATACCTGCTGGGAGGTGGCAAGTCCCACACAGGAGCAGTCCTCTGCCCTTAGAATGAACAAAAGGAATGTTCCTCTGGACATCCCCTGAAATGAATCAGTCACCAACATACTTGATATACACTCATGTTTATGTGCAATAAAATATGTTTATTTGTACAATTTTAACCTCTCTATAAAATATTTGTAAAATCCTATTTTTAAGGGATAATATTTTTGCCTGGGGCAATTATCTATGATTTCTCTGGGTAAGGCCGGCCTACTGGGGATATTACTGGAAAGGGAAAGGAGGGGGGCGGGGGATAGTAAATTAAATATCTATTATTTGATGATGATAAGTAGGTAAATGATCATTCTGCCATGTTATCCCTTGACTAACACTAGCACACACGGGCGCGCGCACACGCGCACACACATGCATATACACACCCCTACCTCCTAACTCAGGAAAGGGGGAAGCTGTTTCTCCTGCAACACTTCTTGCCAATTTATTTCCTACAAAAACACAGGAGACATGAGTCCTCACACCAATAATCAAGGGAGAACCAGGGAAACAAATCTGAAAGAGAAATAAGAAAAGATGTGGAGCTTGTTACAGGCAATACTTTTCTGTTTCTTTTTATGAGAAAAATACAGGTTACTTAAAAATGTTATATACGTTATTTGTTTTAATTCTAAATTTTAAAATTTTATATAATACTATTACAAACAAAAGAATTAATTGTGTGTTTTTTTTAATTTTTAAACATTAAATCTCCAAACAGTTAAATCTAATAATTGGATTTATTGATAAAGAGGAATTGGTGGAGTATGGAATAAATTTTGGACAATTTTTCATTTTTCTTTTAAGGCTATTATCTTAGTCTGTTCAGATGCTGTAATAAAAATACCATGGTCTGCATGGCTTATAAACAAGAAACATTTATTTATTACAGTTCTGGAGGCAGAAAGTCCAAGATCCTGGTGCCAGCAAATTCGGTGTCTGGTGAAGGCTCACTTCCTGGTTCGTAGACACTATCTTCTCACTGTCCTCACATAGTGGAAGAAGGAAGAGGCCCAGGTTCTCTTTTATAAGAATCCTAATCCCATTCATGAGGGCTCCACCTTCATGACCTACTCACCTCCCAAAGGCCCCGCCTCTTAATACCGCATTGGGCATTAGGATTTCAACATATGAATCTTGTGTGGGCACAAGTATTCAGACCATCACAACTCTGGTTTCTCTTCCTCTTCCCTTCCTTTTTATCTTTTCTTTATAAAAAAACTTCATTTGTTTTCTTCCCTTAACTTGGGGTGGCAGGACCAGTGGGGCTGGAGCCAAAGAAGCAGTCAGGGGTTGGTGAGGGTTTGGGGGTCTGTAGGGCCAGAACTGAGGGGATGAGTTCAGGAGATCGCTGTCATACAAGGAAAATGAGCAGACAGATATATGCACAGAAAATTGGAACAGGCTTTTTCTGAAGAAAGGGGTTAGAAATATGGAAAGAGTAAAGACTAAAATGAACCCTGTAGTGGTTGATTGGAATAGAAATTAGTGATCTGAACTCATGGCTTTTAACATTACATAGATATAGAAATAGATGCAGATATGTGTATGTACACATGCATAAGCATACATACATTTCTTAGCTCTGTCCACTGGGGGGGCTAGGTGCAATGAGCATGCCTAGTGCTGGGTCATGGTTTCTAAATCCCATTCTCCTCACACAGGAATCAGAGCTCTTTGGAGAAATGACTGAGGCAGGCAAAATACAAGATAAGACTGGAGCATTGTTTTGTTCCAGAAAGTAAGGAAGTCTCAAAAAGTTAAGGGACCTATCAAAAATCACACAGGAACCAGCTTGAAGGTGCTCCCACTAGCCAAATACAAGCCAATTTGAACATCAAAATAAATATCAGTGTAATGGATTATGACCCACTGAGTGAAATGGAAATCCATGGATCTTGCTGATAGGAATCCTATATAATAAAAGGTTAATATGCAAATAGACTGAACAGTGGAACAACCGAACAACCGGTTGCTATGACGGGTGCTGACCACCAGAGGGTGTGCACAGGACTTGGTGGGTGTTGGCAGCAGGTGACAGAGCGTGGAACATGGCGGGCGTCAGGCATGGTGGGATGGTAGAGCAGGTGAGTGTGGGCGCCAGACCATGGCAGGGCGCTAGTCGCTGTCATTGGGGCGAGCCTCTGGTGGTTACTGAAAATTCTTTGCTTCCACGTGCCATGGTCCTGCCTGGTGTGCACACCTGCTGCCAGTGCCGGCCCCACTCACACTCACTGCTGGCGCCTGGTGCCGGCCCCAATTGCTCAGTGCTGTCAGCAGGTGCAAGTGGCGGCTGCCAGCCCCGATCACCCCTCAGGGCTTCTCCACCTCCCCCTGCTCATGAGGGGCGATCGAGCCTGGCAGCTGCCTCTCGTACCTGCTGCTGGTGACTGCCCCGCTCGCACCCGCTGCCAGCACCCAGCGCCAGTCCCGATTGCTCAGCGCCATCAGTGGGTGTGAGCGGCAGCTGCCGGCTCCGGGTGCCCCTGAGGGCTTCTCCCACCTCCCCCTGCTCCTGAGGGGTGATCAGGGCAGCAGCTGCCACTTGCACCTGCTGATGGCGCTGGCCCCACTTGCACCCACTGCTGACACCAGCCCAAATCTCTCAGTGCTGCCCGCAGGTGCGGGTGGGGCCGGTGCCATCAGCATATGGGAGCATTGGCGGTGGGAGTGGGGCTGCTGGCAGACAGGAGAGTAGGGGCTATGGCAGGAGGAGCTGGGTGGGGGCACAGAGGGTGGGTCGAGACCCGCCTCTGTGCCCACTGCAGCCTTGAGGCCCACAGTCCCTTTCAAGGTGCACAGATTTGTGCACTGGGCCCCTAGTAAGTAAATAAGAGAAAAGGGAAAGCAATTCCTTTCAGTAGAAAGCCAACTAATAAATGTAGAAGCCACAATGAAATTAGAAAAGTCAAAAATTGGCAGCTATTATAGCAATGTTTTATTCAGACAAGAATCATCCAAGGATGATAAGCTGAGAGTTGTTGAGGAATAGGATATTAACATGAGCTTGGCCAGCGTGGCTCAGTGGTTGAGCATCGACCTATGAACTGGGAGGTCATGGTTCAATTCCCGGTCAGGGGACACGCCTGGGTTGCATGGGCTTGATCCTCAGTGTGAGGCGTGCAGGAGGCAGCCAATCAATGATTCTCTCTCATCATTGATGTTTCTATCTCTCTCTCCCACTTCCTTCCTCTCTGAAATAAATAAAAATATTTTTTTAAAAAGATATTAACATGATTTCAAGGTAGCACCCCAAAAGATACTTATTAATCACAAAGGAAAATAACTTTACAGTGGAGAAACCCAGTAAACACCACATTAACCAAATGATCAGCATTAGCATGACCAGTGATAGGACATACTGATATCATGTCAATCTTACTGAGGGACTTGCAATGTCACTTATACTGAGAAGAATACAATGTCACCTTGGTGATATTTCTGCCAAAAATGCATAACATGAATCTAATCGTGAAGAAGCATCAGACAAACTCAGATTAAGGGACATTGTACAAAATAACCATCCAGTACACGTCGGAAATGTCAAGGTCACAAAAGACAAGAAAAAACTGAGGAAATGTTCCAGAGTTATAGGACTAAAGATCCTATCTAATAAAAGAGTAATAAGCAAATTGACCATCACTCCAACACACAAGATGGCTGCCCCCATGTGGTCAAAGATGACCACCCCCATGTGGACACAAGATGGCCACCACAAGATGGCCTGCAGGGGAGGGCAGTTGTGGGCAATCAGGCCAGCAGGGGAGGGCTGTTGTGGGCAATCAGGCCTGCAGGGGAGGGCAGTTGTGGGGGACCCAGGCCTGCAGGGGACAGCAGTTGGGGGGGAACCAGGCCTGCAGGGGAGGGCAGTTGGGGATGACCAGGCTGGCAGGGGAGCAGTTAGGCATCAATCAGGCTGGCAGGGGAGTGGTTAGGGGGTGATCAGGCTGGCAGGCAGAAGCGGTTAGGGGCAATCAGGAAGGCAGGTAGGCGAGCAGTTGGGAGCCAGCAGTCCTGGATTGTGAGAGGGATATCCAACTGCCCATTCAGGTGGGATTGGGGCTAAATGGGCAGTCTGACATCTCTCAAGGGGTCCCAGATTGGAGAGATGCAGGCTGGGCTGAGGGATACCCCCCTCAGCCCCCTGTGCACGAATTTCGTGCACCGGGCCTCTAGTGTATATATAAAGGTGTGACAACTAATTGCAAACTGCTATCCTGGATTGGACTAATGGCAAAAGGAATTTTTTTTCTGCTATAAAGAGTATTATTGGGACAAATTGGTGAAACTTAAATGAAGTTCTAGGATAAGCTAGTAATATTCTTTCAATATAAATTTCCTTACTTGATGGTTGGTCTGTGATTAAGTAAGAGTGTTTTGTCTTTTAGGAATAACAAAAATTGGGAAATTTAAGAAATATTTAGGAGTTTTAAATTTACTCTCAATTGATTCACTGGGAAAGAGGAAGAAGGAAGAGGAGGAGTTTTAAGTTATTTCAAATTAAAAGGTTTAAAATGACAAAAGAAACCATGGCTTCTTAAGTTTTACTTTCATTCTTCGAGGCCAGAGACTTTATGCACCTGCTTTCGCTAGTCGGACCCGTTTCCGGGCACATAAGAGAAAACCAATGAATATTTGTTTGAATAATTAGCGATTTAACTTGTCTTACCTTCTTACTAAATTGTAAGCTACTAGAGGGCTTTGAACCATGTCTTGTGTCTCTGAATTTCCTCAAGACCCAGCTCTGTGTCTTGTGCATAACTGACACCATTGGTTATCTGTAGAACTGAATGGAATTATGTGGCCACTCACATGTTACAATAATGATTAGATTCTGACAAAGATCCTCTTTATGGGCCTGTGAAAACAACCACAGTACTTGAAACTAAAATCCACCCCCCCCCCGGGGCCTCTGAAAGCCGGGGTCCAGGTTAAGCAGCCCTCTGTGAAGCTGCATTCTCTTGGAACAGCATCTCCTCTCCACTGAGTCACCTTTGGCAGGCAGCCTTCCTCTGGGTCTGCAGTCATTACCCTAATGAAGTGCAGCTGGGGTTTCGAACAATGAACTTGCACTCAAGTGGCAG
This sequence comes from Plecotus auritus, assembly GCF_963455305.1. NCBI lineage: Eukaryota > Metazoa > Chordata > Mammalia > Chiroptera > Vespertilionidae > Plecotus > Plecotus auritus. The sequence continues at coordinate 47,273,407 of NC_137776.1, forward strand.
CCGTCCTTGAAAGAACCATACCCTCTCGCACTGGAACAGCCCTCCCAGGCCAGAAATTGGCCCAGTGGTTTTAGTGGATGGGATGTGGACCCACAGGGAGCCAGAAAATGGCAGCTGCAAAGCGTGCTATTGATTGAGAAAATTTCAGTTTAAAGTTAAGTGGAAACCCAGCCCAGCGTGAGAGGCAAGACTTGCCACGTATTTCAAAAATGACTGCTGTATTTTAAAAAAAAAACAAACAAAAAAACAACAACTATATTTGCAAAGGAATCTGACACAGATGTCACCTCTGGACAGTTGTCCTGTTCACTCAGCCCTGATTAGATGCAGGGGGAGCTGGAAGTCAGTCCTCAGGGCTGGGAACACAGAGCAGCTCTCAGCATGCAGCAGGATGGCCACAAGGAAGCCTCCAAGCGATGAGCATTTTCCAAGTCTTTTTCCCTGATGAAAAAAATTTTTTTTTCTGTGTAAGCCTGTATAGGTCACTCGTCTGATACAGAACTCGTCTGATACATTTCCTCAGAAGACAGAAAATCATAGCTGGTCATAACACACCTCACTCAGTGCTTACTCCCTGACAAACACTCGTCTCAGAGCTTCACTGACTGTCCCAGGCATTCCTCCCAGCTGCCCTGTGGGTAAGTATCATCTCCCCAGCTGACACAGGGCACCAAGACACGGACCAAGGCCACAGAGCCAGCAAGTGGTGGGGCCACACTTCAAACCCAGACACTCTGGCTACAGAGTCAGCTATGTAAATCATCTTTCCAAGTGGGGTATGTTTCCAGTGGGGTGTTAGCCCTGAAATACAGAGATGATACTATGTGCATTGAGACTTGTTTTAATCACACTCGGTGCGTGGATGATTATACACAGTAGGAGAATAATACAGGAACATCAGAAACACTCATTTTGGCTGTTAGGAGCCCTGACAGGGATCTGAAACTAGGGTTAAAGGTGTGTAGAACGTGCCGGCGTTGAAGTCATGCTGGTTGGAGGGCTTAGCAAGTGTCCTAGGAAGCTCAGCTGGGAACACGTCCTCTGTCTGAGCTGCCCTCTCATGCTGCTCACTGGCCAGGAGCGGGAGAGGCGGTGGCCGCCCCTGGCTGTGGAGAGCCTGCAGAGAGGCCAACCTCACCGGTAGCGTCATGGAAGGGCCTCACCGCACTGGGAAAGGCAGGCTGACCACGGGCCAGAGCGGCTTGTGCAGGACGGTGGGTGGACCCATGAGCAGGCACAGTGAGGACGGCAGGGTGACTGGTGTCCAGCTGAAGAGAAGAAGGGAGCAGATCAGATAAGAAACAGGAAATGACATTGTCAACCATCGTGAGAGTTACACACGAGTCAGGGCGGAGAGCGGTCAGTGTTTCCGAGGCCCTGCCTCGTTACATAGTTGCCTGCCCTGTGGGTCAGTAAATATACTAGAAGGCCAAACATGCACATTTTTATGAATCAAGCAATCATTAGCTTTTATGAGGAATCTTTCCATAGCCAGACGGTGTGAGAAAACATAAATGAAGAATGAAAAGGGGGTCGTGGAGAATGCAGGCAGCAGAGTGCTGGCGCGCTCTGCCCGGTGGCACCCTCCTAACTCCGCTTACCCGTTGCTCCACGAACCAGCCTGCAGCTATTAGGCAGCCTCACAGAAAAGAGCAACGCCACCACCTTGGTGTAGCATTTATCGGTTCTTCACAAAAACATTCTGTGGAATCGCTTTTCTCTCACTAAAGAATAGCAATAAAGCCTGGCCGGCGTGGCTCAGTGGTTGAGCTGGACCTCTGAACCAGGAGGTCACGGTTTGACTCCTGGTCAGGGAACATGCCCGGGGTTGCAGGCTTGAACCCCAGTGTGGGGCGTGCAGGAGACAGCTGATGGATGTTTCTCTCTCATCATTGATGTTTCTACCTCTCTCTCCCTCTCCCTTCTTCTCTGAAATCAATAAAAAATATATTTTTTAAAAAAGAATAGCAATGAAAAACATTGTAAGACTGTCAGAGGCAGCACACATACAACAGCCTGGACCATTGCTTGTTCAGGTCAGACTTGATTCTGGGCTCTTTAACCTGGAGGTGGGATGTGGAAACTAGGGAGAGAGTTCCAATAAAACAGGTAGAGATGGGTTTTTTAAAAAAGAATAGAACCCTAAATAAGATTATAGGATATGAACTATATTACTAGGCAAGCCTGAGGAAACCTAATTATATCTTAGAATATATAAATACTTTATTAACTGGAGGTGAAAACTATACATATGAAAAGGAGAGAATTGCAATATGGGAATTCAGAACCAATTTCCAGACAATAAGAATACTTTAACTTGGAATCGGTTACCTAGGTGTTCTTGTGACACTTCTAAGGGGAAGAAATAAGGGTAATGATAGGAATCAGTCTCTCCTCTTGGAATAGTTTAAATCATTATTGACCAAACTGAAGTCTATAGCGTCTAGAAATTTTAGAAGAAATTTAAAACTTTGTTTTCATTTTGATGATCATCTAAAAATTATTTTGGTCCAGTCTAACCATGATTCAAGTTCAGGAAACAGTGGTTGGGGTTCCTAAAATCTCCTCTCCCTCCCTGCTTCTATTTTATATTGTTCTAGTATAAACTTTTCTTAGAATAACCAATCATCACATAATAGTAAAATAGATCATATTCTCAGAGCTACCTTTTGCTAAAGATGTAGTCAAATGTAAAACTTGCAGGAAAAAAAGGGAACATACTTACTTCCCATGAATTGGCCACATGATACTATAGCATTGTCATTGAAAATGTTGGGAGGCAGGCTCCATTAAAGAAAAAAACAACAACAACTTTTCAGAGGGAATATTTAGCCCCTTAGATACTTTGTTTAAAAAATAAGAGGAAATTTTATATATTTATTTTAAGGGTTTTTTAAATATATATTCTCCATAGATAAGAGGAAAAATTGGTTCAAAAGAAAAGATTAACTATACATGCAAAATCTTAAGTAGTTAAAGGGTTAAAGTGTTTGATTTACTGTTTGTTTACCCCATATATTACTACCTTTGGGTAATGATGAGCATGCATTTATCTATAAACCACTAATTTGCTACCACTTTGCCCATGATGCCTCATTACTTTTCTGTATCTGATTGGGGGAGGCTGACCAGAATTTTTAAGAGATGCATTGGAGCAGAGAAGTGGGCTTGATGCTGTGGGGATCTTATTCTCTCTAAGGAAGCTATGCACATGTAAGTGTCCTGTACAGCAAGTGTGTTGTGGACCCCAACACAGATAAGCATTCAAGTGCAAATTCATTAAAAAGCAAGTAACAGAAATGAGCTTTTAAAAATCCTCACCACTTTAGAAATATAAGTGCCAATGATACACATTTCAACTTAAATCACAAATAAACACATTTTTCTTTTGTTTTTGGCTATCTTAAACAACATATTTGGGTCCTACATCCCCCCAAATATAATGACACAATTTATTAATTTAGAGGGATGTCACATAATATTGCTTATGAAAAGCATTTCAAAATAATACTTATCTTAAAACAAAATGAAATTCATTCATTGTGAGCATCAGGAATTGTGGGTTTAAAAAAAACAAACAGAGATTTGAAAATTTTTCCATTTCGTTTTTCTTAAAACTGAGAGGGAAAAGATACAAAATGCGCTTCTGAAGTCTAGAATTGTTGTAATGTTGTAGGCATTGCCTAAGCCCCAAAAGGCAAGTTCTGATAGCAGGACAGGGAACTTGGAGGGAGAAGGTCCACATACAGATGCATTGTCTCTTTTGTACAAAGATTCTGGAGAAATGGCCAGGTTTAGATGAAGATTTGAGATACACATTCTCCAGTATCACATAAAGACTTCCCAGTATAAATTTCTGAAGTTGTATTCATTTAATTAGGTAGGTAGGTAGGTAGGTAGGTAGGTAAGTAGGTAGGTAGATAAATGATAGATAATCATTGTTTTGTTCAAAATGATAAGTTAAATACTTTGTGATTTTAGAAATAAGAAAGCCAGGTTTTCATTATTAAGATGAGTAATTTGGCACTGTCTATAGGTTTATGGCTTCCAACTTGTTTAAGACCATTCCCAGAGTGAGGGCTGATTTGCCACGGTTATGAAGCTTTCAGGATATAAACTATAAGAATGATAAACTACAGCAGTTGAAAATGTGCCTTCAGATACTCACTTGCAACTCCCATTTATGTCTCTAAGAATAGAGGAATGAGGATCTAGGGACTGAATCTGGCCCAGTCAGGAACAGTGTAGGTAACACATAAATATTAATGTTCATTGCCGTTAGTGTGGTAATTGTTAATTGCCAATACAATTCATTCATGTTACAGAGGAATAAGTGAAAACCACTTTACTATAATTTTACAATGATTCTATCATAATAATTATAAAATATTCATTCCATTTCTTAGATTGTTGAAACTGTGTTTTCTGAAAATGAATCACTTATACTTCACCTTCATTGCCGTTTGCTTTCTATGTAGATTTGTCTATGTATCTGTTATTCAGTTTCGTCAGTGAAATAGTATCTGGTTGTGTCCGTTTACTTGTGCCTCTGCACTTAGCATTCTTTATACCAAATAGAATGTTCAAATAATTAAAGGCATTCATTACAGATTTCATGGTATTTTAGGAGTGGTCATGGTATTGGGGGCGGGGGAAGGCAGTCCCTACTTTCCCTTGTCAAGCCACCTGTTGAATCCTTTCTCCTTTGATTTCTTTTCCTCTGTGGTTATTCATATTCCTTCTCAATTCACTTCTGTTCCAGTGTAACAACAAATATTTACCAAATACTGCATGTCAGACATCACTTTAAATTTATTACATGTTTTAATCATAAAAACAACCCAATGAAATACTATTATTTTCCTATAGTAAATCTCTGGGTTTTTTTCTTCTTCTTTTTTTTTTTTCAAAACAGACCTGCAGCGTTTGTTCTTTTTTAATTTTTTATTATTGAAAGTTTTACAGATGTCTCTTTTTCCCCCCATTGACATCTCCCCAGCAGCTCCTGCCCCCCAACACGTGTCCCGCCCCCTATTGTCTGTGTTCATTGGTCATGCTCATATGCATGGATACAAGTCCTTTGGTTGATCTCTTACCCCTCCTAACCTCCCCTGCCTATCCTCTGAGGTATGACAGTCTGTTCCATGCTTCTATGTCTCTGGATCTATTTTTGTTAATTAGTTTATGTTGTTCATTATATTCCACAAATGAGTGAGATCATGTGATATTTATCTTTCTCTGACTGGCTTATTTTGCTTAGCATGATGCTCTCCAGGTCCATCCATGCTATTGCAAATGGTAAGAGTTCCTTCTTTATTACAGCTGAATAGTGTTCCATTGTGTAGATGTACCACAGTTTTCTAATCCATTCATCTGCTGATGGGCACTTAGGCTGTTTCCAAGTCTTAGCAATTGGAAATTGTGCTGCTATGAACATAGGAGTGCATATATTCTTTCTGATAGGTGTTTCTGATTTCTTGGGATATATTCCTAGAAGTGGAATTACTGGGTCAAATGAGAGTTCCATTTTTAATTTTTTGAGGAAACTCCATATTGTTTTCCACAGTAGCTGCACCAGTCTGCATTCCCACTAACAGTGTAGGAGGGTTAGCAATATTTTTACTGATACATCTCCTAGGACCATGGAAACTAAGGAGAAAATAAACAAATGGGACTACATAAAAAAAAAAAAAAAAAAAAAAAAAAAAAAGCTTCTTCACAGCAAAAGAAACCATCAACAAAACAACAAGAAAGCCCACTGCATGGGAGAACTAAAAGGAATTTTTTGTTGTTTTTTTTAATCATTACCCTTCCCCATTCCATATGGTTCTGGTGAGACTGTCAATCAGGATTCCTACCCCTCCTCCCTGTTCAGGTGTGGCCACAGTGATTAGGGCAATCAAACTTGTCCTGAGTGACACTGGGATGGAAAACACGTAAGGTGGTGTCACTTTGATGTCACAGTACAGCCCATGAGATATTCTTATAGCAGGGTGACCCTGGAATTTTAAAGAGTATGGCTATATAAGATTAAATATTATGGCATATATGGTGCAGAAATATGAACCTTCCTCCATTGCCTCAACTCCCTAGTAAACTTGACACACAAATGCCTCCTCCTCTGAGTGGTTTGTGCAGTAGAAATTATAAAAAATGATGGTGAAATGAGTCCCCCATCTGCTGAGAGAAGAAAGGATCACAGAAGATGAAGCACAGAGCGTTTTAAAAATCACAGAGAGTAGGAGCTTGGAGCCAGAAGTGCTCATGAGTTTGTAACGTCCCATTTGTAGGTGGAGGGAGGACTACTTCCCACAGCATTGGCTTGAGTCAATTTTATTACCATCTCAAGGCCGGGTTACTTCTGCTATAATCTGGGCACCAAAGTAGCAGCGGAAGTTATCATAAGGAGAGACTCTATGAAGAAGTGAGTGTGAGTGACTGACCTTGGGAAGGGTTTCATGGGACCAGGGAAGGAGAGAGGACAACCCAGACAGAAGCAAAGGCTGAGCATGGCTGTGGGCGCAGGCAGGATGTGTGCTGGCTGCAGCTGGTGTTCAGTGGGTTGTCTGTGGAGAGAGTATTGGGAGAGTAAGCTAGAAGGCAGTTGGGATCACTGGGGCATAGGAAACCTTGAAAGACAGGCTGCGAACTTTATAGGTTGTTTCACTACTTGGTAGGCATTTGAGAGCCTACCTTTTTCAAAGTATTTTGGTTTTTATGATTTCTTTTGGTTTTTATAATGGACTTATTTATAAGAAGAATGAAACATGTTATTATTCCCATTTCACAGGTAAGGAAACTAAGAAATAGTTGATTAAAGTTGTTTCCAGTCGGCATAGTAACTGAAAAAAAAAAACCCACTCCACACTTACTAAATTCTAATACAACTACCTTCCTGTGCTCTCAAGGCCCATAAATATGCTCTCTGAATAAACATGTCTGGGAGCGCCATGAGATTCCCTAGGGAGTGGGGGCAGGGAGGGAGATTTACAGGGCATGCTCTGACTGATTTTCTTGGGAGCAATTCTGGAGGAGAATTTCTGATGAATAAAATTCTCCACCTCATTACACAAGCAACTAATCTAATCAACCAGTCCAGAAAGTGGGCTAATTTCTGGTGTGTGAGCTTGTGCCTTAGCCCACCCACTCTCCCCAATGCCCTTTCGTTCTTCCCAAGTATCAAATGATGGTTAGCAGTTCATTCATTCAACTGACACTCCGGCCAGGTGCTCTGGAAGGTGCTGGAAAATAGCCCGTTGGGAACAGTGGTCCATCTTGTCTGAAACCAAAACCTTAATATTTCCCACAAACAAGAATGAGTCTATCCAAATACCATATGATTTCACTTATATGTGGAATCTAATGAACAAAATAAACTGACAAACAAAATATAAACAGAGGCATGGAACAGGCCGACAGCTGTCAGAGGGGCGGGGGAGCTTGCGAGATGGATGAAAGAAAGTGAAGGGATTAAGGAAATATATATATCACATAGACACAGACAACAGTGTGGTGATAGCCAGAGCAAAAGGAGGGTGAGGGACAGGTGAAGATGGGCAAAGGGGAAAATGGGGACCAATAGAGACTTTACTGGGACAATGGGTGCACAATGCAGTGTGCAGATGATGTGTCATTAATTGTACACTTGAAACCTGTATGGTTTTATAACCAATGTTACCCCAATAAATTGAATTTAAAAAAAAAAAAAGAATGAGTCATTCTACTAGCCAGACTGCCTGGAACCTTAGAATACCTTGGAAGGTAAATACCCAATAAATTATTAAAATTTCTGTTGCAACTGTCCACCACATCCATTCATTTTCCAAATTCTATGTATTCTGACTCCCAGTCACAAAGAGCACCATCTCTTCAGAGTTTCCTAACTTTTATTTCTGATTCTCCCTGCACACGGCTGTTGCATTCATTTTCAAGTTCAGTCCTGGTGGGGACACAATCTTACTCTAAAAGATCAGTAGGTCCCTGAGCAACAATCCCACATTTTTGGTACTTACCTTCCTCCAACCCACTCCCCCACCCCCAAATGAAAGCATATATCCCTAAAAGAAGGAGTTTATAGCTGCTTTGTTCACAATTGTTAAAAAAACAGAAACAACTTAAATGCCTATCAATAGAAGCATGAATAAACAAAAGGTGGTACCAAAAAAAAAAAAAAAAAAATAGAAGGGGTCAATGGGGGAAAGACACATATGTAATACTTTCAACAATAAAGATTTTTAAAAAGAAAAAGAAAGAAATTAATCTCAAAATACTATTTTGAGCAAAAGTTGCCAGACACAAAGGAGTACATACTGTGTACTTTCATCTACATTAAATTTAAGAAAAAACAAAACTAATTTATGGTGATAGAAATCTGTACAATGGTTGCTTGTGGGACAGGGGTTGGCTAAAAGGAACCACAAAAGAACTTTCTAGGATGATGACAATGTTCTGTATTTGGGGGAATTAGTAAGCTAAGTGTATGCATTTGTCAAAACTCATTGAATTGTACGTCTAAGATCTTTGCATTTCACTAGATGCAAATTTTACCTCAATTAAAATAATTAGTAGTTCCCTACTTAATTATGTGCAAATTCATCTGCCCAATCCACACAGACAGAAAGTAGATTAGTAGTTGCCGGGGGATGGTGGAGGAGAGAGTGGGGAGTGGCTGCTAATAGGTATGGAGTTTCTTGTTGGGCTGCTGAAAAATGTTCTGAAATTAGATAATGTTGATGGTTGCAGACTCCTTGAATAGACTAAAAACCGTTGAATTGCATGCTTTAAAAGGATAGATTTTTATGACATGAGAATTACATCTCAATTTTTTAAAAATTCAACTACCCAACATAATAGTCATAACCCACCTTTCTAGCTCAAATTCACTAATCTGTAGTCCCCAAACATCCTGCCTCCACACCTATAATCATACCATTCTTTCTACCCAGAATCTCAACACACCCCATATCGTCACACATAAAATTCTACACATTCCTCAAGATCCATCTCAAAAACTATGGCTTTCCTGGTCTCTCCTCTGAACATAAGCAGAAAGGATAATTCTACCAGAAACCACTGAAGTATCCATCTCAAAATAAAGATGGGCCTTTCCCCAATCTAACATAATCCGAAGGTCCAATAAATATTGTGATTCACTTGGATTTAAACCTAACAACCAAAAGGTCTCCTCTTACTGCAGTCATATCTGTGGGAGGAGATAAAATGTGATTCAGCAGGGAACCAACCCCTTGACCTAGAGAGGAGGCCTAGCACACCTCCTGCCAGAGTAGAGAGCTCTGAAAGACGGCAGAGACAGTCGATCTGAAGGACAAAGAGCTGAAAGAGCAGAAAACCATGTGCTGTCCTGCGTGTATTTTCTTTTCATTGTGTCCCTCACTTGATCCACATGCTGAGAATGTCCATTAGCCCACACAGGCTGAGCAAATGGATGTCCATTAGCACACACGAGCTGAGCAAATCCAGTGATGAATCATCTTGTTCCTGAGTGAGCCTCTGGTTTTCCTTGGATCCTCCTAGTTGGAGGTCTTAGATCCTCCTATCCCTTTTCACCATTAATTCTAGGCAGAGATTTTCAAGGAAAGCCCTGGCAAAAGAGCACTTTGAATTGAGTGCTTGATGAGGAGTGACCAGGTTCAGGGGCTGGTACCATTTGCTTCTGTTCGGAAATCAATTAAGAGTTGTATTTTCCCCACAAGTGTCACTGAAACAGTAACACTGAGAGTGTGGGAGCAGACTTCACCTAATGTAGGTCTTCCCACCTCTCATTACCAGAATATAGATTGCATTTGAATGTGCCTAAGGAGTGCGCGCTTACTGGCTGTTCACTGATGCATGGGCCGTGTTTATTTGACCTGCAATCTCTAATGGCATCTGTCCTAGCCATTCAGAGCACACCAATCTCCCCAAGAGGTCTAGGGTGGTGGACACCATGTTCCTCAGACATGTTGGATCAGAATTAAGGGTGAAGAGAGAGGTCAACAGAGAAGAAGGGAAAGGCGATTACGGAGCAATTTCTGGCTGTTTCTCCCTTCACCCCTCTCATATTCATACCCCTAATCAATCCTAGATTTATAGTAAAGAGGATGGGGTGGCAGTGCTGTGTCTCACGGACATTGCTGCAGTGAACATGGGAGAGCAGTTGCAGTCATTGAGTTTCTGAGACATTCTGTGGTCTGGAGAGTCCTGAGAGCAGGACAAAGTTACCTCTAGGCTCAGAGAGTTTTGGCCTTCTTTTCGGTGACCTTGGGAGTACTAAATGTCTAGAACTGTTGATCTAACACAGTTGCTGTTCTGGAAGACACCTAACTAAACCCAGACCATAGGCAGAATAGCTTCATCCTCTGATTCCCACCTCTCCCCCTGTGATTTTCATCCTTTGGCAGCCGCAGTTTTAGCCAGAGGCCACAGGTCTGCAGATATGCTGAGAACCATCTCTCCAATCACATACTATTTGTGGGTCCTTGGGCAGTTAACTTTCCTGAGCTCCAGTTTCTTCATCTGTGACATGGAAAAAATACTATCTCCCTGATGAAATAATGCATGTCAAAGGCTTGGTACTGGGCCTAGTTCTGAGTAAACACTCAATTAGTGGTTACTACTAGTGGTTACAATTGTTAGTATTCATATTACACAATATTAATGTTATTAAACAGTCTGACAGTGATTTTAGACCCATCCCCACTTGTCCCCATGCTGCTCTGCACTGATGCCAGGGGTGGATGGAGAAGCCTTGGCAACGGAGCCTGAAACTTAAGAACTTGTGGCCCCTCTAGTGGCGTGACATCAGAATCTTCGGCCGTGGAAGAAAAGGTTTTCTTTCCAAGACAAACTTGAACAGGAGAGAAGGAAGAGGTGAAGAATAGGTTTGTTTGCTTTTTCTTGGCTGTAGAGGAAATGTGGGTTTTGTACCAGGACAAGGTTGTTTCATAGCCCCGGTGGGTTTTCCAAGAATGGAGGATTAGGAATGAAGTGATAATGCCTGTTGCTTTTCTTCTTCCCACATGCAGCCCTAGAATCTATAAAGATAAGCTTTCCTGAGCTCCCATAGACCAGCACCCAGGGACACAGGTGTCCCTGGGCATGGTGCCACCAGCTTTGCTATGCCCCTGCTGGCAGGCCGAGGAAGCATTCATAGGGCTTAGTTCCAAGAAATCAGGAGATAACTCAAACCAGCCTCTGACTCAGATTTGGCAATTCCAGGTTAAAATCTTTAAACATTTGTAAAGATTGTAAAGAAGAAAAAGAGCTAGCAACTTTGTTCAATATTGAAATATTGGAATGAAAATGCCAGGAATGTGTAAACAAAGAAAAGGTGTTTGTAGACCTTCCCTTAGGAACACAGTAGTTATAAAACCAAGAGATGATGAGCCTGTGATGCAAACCCTCAACGACACCAGATACATCTAAGATAGAGTTCAAGCTCCTTACCCCAATGCACAGTTCTCTGTCCAGAGCCACTTCCCTCCTCTCCAGGCTCAGAGAGAGATTAGATAGTGACTAAGAATGTCAGTGATGGGACACTTGGCAGTATTCATCAGACTCAAGTCTTCAAGCAAAACTCAGGTGTGGAGAAACTTTAGCCCAAGGAAAGGGATGGGGTACTGTGGAGATTGAAACATGATCTTGTCGCTCAGCTTGTAGGCACTGCAGGCTGATCCCCATGAGGCCTGTGGAAGAGCTGGAACCTTAGGACCTGGGAATTTTTTTTTTTTTGAAGATTTTATTTATTTTTATTTTATTTTATTTTATTTTATTTTTTAAAATAAATCTTTATTGTTCCGATTATTACAGGTGTTCCTCTTTTTTCCCCCCATAGCTTCCCTCCACCTGATTCCCCACCCCACCCCATGCCCTTACCCCCCGCCACTGTCTTCATCCATAGGTGTAAGCTTTTTGTCCAGTCTCTTCCCACACACCTCACACCCCCTCCCCCCTGAGAATTGTCAGTCCACTCCCTTTCTATGTCCCTGATTCTATTATATTCACCAGTCCATTCTGTTCTTCAGATTTTTTATTCACTTGATTTTTAGATTCACTTGTTGGTAGGTATGTTTTGATGTCATTTTGTTGTTCATAATTTTTATCTTTACCTTTTTCTTCTTCTTCCTCTTCTTAAAGAACACCCTTCAGCATTTCATGTAATCCTGGTTTGGTGGTGATGAACTCCTTTAGCTTTTTCTTGTCTGTGAAGCTCTTTATCTGACCTTCAACTCTGAATGATAGCTTTGCTGGGTAGAGTAATCTTGGTTGTAGGTTCTTGCTATTCATCACTTTGAATATTTCTTGCCACTCCCGTCTGGCCTGCATAGTTTCTGCCGAGAAATCAGCTGACAGTCGTATGGGTGCTCCCTTGTAGGTAACTAACCGTTTTTCTCTTGCTGCTTTCAAGATTCTCTCTTTGTCTTTTGCCCTTGGCATTTTAATTATGATGTGTCTTGGTGTGGTCCTCTTTGGATTCCTCTTGTATGGGGTTCTGTGTGCTTCCTGAACTTGTAAGTCTATTTCTTTCACCAGGTAGGGAAAGTTTTCTGTCATTATTTCTTCTAATAGGTTTTCAATATTTTGCTCTTTCTCTTCTTCTGGCACCCCAAAAATTCGGATGTTGGTACGCTTAAAGTTGTCCCAGAGGCTCCTTACACTATCTTCATATTTTTGGATTTTTTCTTTTTGTTTTTCTGGTTGGGTGTTTTTTGTTTCCTCATATTTCAGATCTTTGGTTTGATTCTTGGGGTCCTTTGATGTACAGTTGAGTTTCTGTATATTCTTTATTTCAGACAGTGTATGCTTAATTTCTGACTGGTCCTTTTCCATTTTTTTGGTATTCTCATTAAGATCCTTAAAGGTCTCACTAAGTTCCTCAGCGGTTTTTAGAAGATTCTTGAGTAACCTTATAAATGTGGTTCTGAACTCTATGTCGACCAGTAGTTTGCTTTCTTCCATTTCTCTCATTTGTGACATGTTTCTTGGTCTCCGCATTTTGCTGCTTCCTTGTGTTGATGGAGTGGCTTTGTGTGGTAGGTGACCTATAGGGGCCAGTAGCTCAGCCTCCCCAATCACTTGAGATGGATGCCTTTGGTACACCCCTTTGTGGGCTGAGTGCGAAGTCTTGGTGTAGTTAAGCCTTGATTGCTGTTGGTACACTGGGAGGAATTGACCTCCAGGCCAATTGGCTGTGAGGACCCGCTGTGTCTATAATGGAAGAACTGCTGCGCTGGAGACACGCTTATGGTGCAGGACTTGTTTCAGTGGGGCTTTGGTGCTCACTGAGTCTGCCTCTTGAATGTGTCACTTATGGATGCAAGGAGTTGAAATCTGGTGTCTCACTCTGACCACTAGGTACACTGGCTTCTGGATCTCCAATGGGGTGCAGGTCAGCTACTGTCTGAGGCCACCCAGCAGGAGCTACAGCAAGAACTACAGTTTTCTCCTCTTTGCTTGGGGTTTGGAGGTTTTGGAGCTGTCTGACCCGGGCTGCAAGTTTGCTAGGTTAAGCTGCAATAGGGCAGACCATTCATATGCTAAAGCCGCTGCTTGGAGCTTGGGTGGGTTTGTAGGTTGTGCGGGGCGGGGTCTCAGGGCGTCACTAGGCTGGGGCGTGGCAAACAGCGATGGCTGCCAGAAGTCGGCTCTGCGTCTCTGGTCCCTGCGTCCCGCGCCCCAGCACAGTAAACAATTATTCCTGCGCGCAGCCCTGCAAGCAAGCCTCCCTCACTTTCCGACCCCACGGCAGACAGTCCAGCTTCTCCCCGTAGGAGTTTGGGTCCCCCGCGTCTCCCCAGAAACGAGTTCGGAGTAATCGGGAGCTTATCTCCCTTCGGGTTGAAAACAGCAGTGCTCCCGATTCGTGCGTCTCCGTACCTCAGCTTTTCCGTGCTTGTGCACCCCTCAATGCTGTTTGCTCTTTCCTTCTAGTTGTAGAACTTCCACTCAGCCAGCTTTCCCGTGGTTCTGGGTGATAGACGTTTTGTCTTTTAGTTGTAGTTTTGAAATTGTTGTGCGAGACAGCAGTTTAGGTGTTTACCTACGCCGCCATATTGGATCCTCCGACTGGGGACCTGGGAATTATTAATTGAAAGTTTAAATCTTATTGAGAAAGAGCCAGATCCTGAGTTTCCTTTTAAATTTTACCATTTATTATCAGTGTGAACTTGGGTGAGCTCCGTATAATGCCCAAACCCTATATTCTTCACCTATAATAATAACTACCTTATATACGTCATTTTTTTGTGTGAGATTAAATGCATTCTGTAAATGTAAAGCATTGCACAAATGCAACTTATTATTATCCTCATAATTCTGGGTCCTTGGAAGAAAGGATGACAAGGTGATTATTTTCAAGGTTCTTAGAAAAAAGAGGAAATACCAAAAAAAGCTTTAAAAAATAAGTGAACTTGATAATATTTTTTTTATTTTTTGCTTTTAATTTTTAAAATCTTTATTGAATTGGTTGGGGTGACATTAGTTAATAAAATCATATGGGTTTCAAGTGTAAAATTCTAAAATACATCATCTGTATATTGTATTGTGTGTTTACCACATTAAGTCAAGTCTCCTTCTGTCACCATTTATCCCCCTCTTTACTCTCATCTGCCCCCCCTTCTAGTAATCACCATTCTGTTGTCTGTATCTATAAGTTTTGTTTGTTGTTTTTGCTTAATTCCTTCACCTTTTTTCACACAGCCCCCAACTCCCCTTCCCTCAAACAGCGCCAGTCTATTTTCTGCATTTATGAGTCTGTTTCTATTTTGTTTGTTTATTTTGTTCATTGGATTCCACATATAAGTGAAATCATATGGTATTTGTCTTTCTCTGACTGGCTTATTCACTCAGCATAATACTGTCCAGTTCTATCTATGCTATCACAAAAGGGTAAGATTTCCTTCTTTTTTACAGCTGAGTTGTATTCCATTGTGTAAATGTACCACAGCTTTTTTTTTTTTTTTTTTTAATATATTTTATTGATTTTTTACAGAGAGGAAGGGAGAGGGATAGAGAGCTAGAAACATCGATAAGAGAGAAACATCGATCGGCTGCCTCCTGCACACTCCCACTGGGGATGTGCCTGCAACCAAGGTACATGCCCTTGACCGGAATCAAACCTGGGACCCTTCAGTCCGCAGCCCGACGCTCTATCCACTGAGCCAAACCGGTTTCGGCTACCACGGCTTTTTTTATCCACTCATCTACTGATGGGCACTTGGGCTGCTTCCAAATCTTGGCTATTGTAAATAATGCTGCAATGAACATAGGGGTGCATACATTCTTTCAAATCAATGTTTTGGGTTTCTTTGGCTAAATATTCCCAGAAGTGGAATCACTGGGTCATAGGCAGTTCCATTTTTAATTGTTTGAGGCAAGTCCATACTGTTTTCCACAGTGGCTGCCCCTTATGCATTCCCACCAGCAGTATATAAGCATTCCTTTTTCTCTGCATCCTCACCAACACTTGTTTTTCATCCTCCAGCCGGAGCCCCTGGGGGGTTGGGACTGCATGACCTACACTCTCAGTGGGGAAAATTGGCTATGAGCAGTGTTCTTTCTACCTAAGAAGATACAAACAATTGAATTTTATCCAGTGCTAATTTCTTGAGTGTTTACTATGCACTGCCCTGCCAGGGGGTGATTTGAAGACTAGAAGAATGTATAGGACAGTGGTCGGCAAACTCATTAGTCAACAGAGCCAAATATCGACAGTACAATGATTGAAATTTCTTTTGAGAGCCAAAATTTTTAAACTTAAACTTCTTCTAACGCCACTTATTCAAAATAGACTCGCTCAGGCCGTGGTATTTTGTGGAAGAGCCACACTCAAGGGGCCAAAGAGCCGCATGTGGCTCGCGAGCCACAGTTTGCCGACCACTGGTATAGGACATGGTTTCTATCCAGCTAGATCACTAAATGAAGAAGAACAATGAACATACCAATAAAAGAAAAAGTTGATTATAGTTAAAACAGAAAGGAAAATTTAGGTGTAAGCAATGATTCTTAATCATCAGGATGATAACATTGGAATTTCCCCTGGAGGTAGAACTAAAGTCCTGCTTAGATAGAAGATGAGACTAAACAGCCAGCCGTCTTAGTGGTTAGTCATTCCCCTGCCCCAGAACAGAACCTGGCGCAGGAAATATGGTGAGGTCCCTTCCCCTGTATAATTCTAAGACGCCCTCATTTCAAAGTTGCTAAAAATAGAAGCATGGTGTCTGGTATGTAACAATATACAATATTGCAGCTGTGTCTTTATGATGAATAATAATACTTCGGAGTTATATGATGAGGCAATCACTTTGCAAGTGCAATCTCATTAACCCTCACAATATTCTGATTAGGTAGGCAGGTGGCAAGTGATCTGAACTCAATTTGCAGTTGAAGGAACCCAGACACAGCGAAGCTCAGAAACTTCCCAGGTAGCACATGGTTTCCCTGTCAGAGCTGGGAATGTAGCCCAGGTCTGCTCTCCCAAACCCAGGCTCTGAGCAGTGGTCCACACTGCTGCTAAGTTCCAGCCCCAGAACAAACACAAAATTGGAGCTGGCTTGGGTGTATCTTTTTGGAAAACACTGCTGACTTCTCTTGACTGAATGCCAGTACCACCCCAAGATAAAAACTTTCATGTTTCTTTGTCTATACTCCGCTCTGGCAAGTAACCTCTTTCTCCCTCCAAATTTCAACTTGTCTTGAAATGAACCAAAGAAATGTTAAAACCATGCCAAAACCTCTTTATGACTTTCCCCCCCAGTGCTGTTAAGCTTTTGTTTTCATTTACGGGTCCAGGTTAGTCCAAGGTCAGCTGTTTTAAGCGAACGTCACTGTTTAAAAGTCTTTAAACACTCAGACAGGCACTAAGTCTAAACGGCTTTCTTCTCCCAGTCCTGGTTTTATTCTTTTCTTTGTTAATAGGGGGGTGGGGGCGGGGGGGAGAAGAGAGATTCGTTCACTTTCCTAAACATGCCGAGTGCTCTCCGTCAGACTAGAGGAACAGGTTTGGTGGTGCTGATAGGAAATCACGAGGAAATGACACCATTAGCCAGGAACCCTTTACCAGCCAAGAGTAAGGGCACCTTCCCAGCCTCTGGGGAGACACTGACATTCCTCTCTATGGGAATCTTGAGATTAATATGGGAACTCGGATTTTATGTTTTTGGGGTAGGCTTTCCCGGCTCCCTCTGAGACAATGACATGCTGCCACATCTTCAAATTGTTAATTATGTACTGCCCCCTAGGGATTTGTGTTTTGCTGGTGGCAACCTGCTTCAAATCCTATAGGAAATATTTATCAGCCAGTTTCAGCCAGTATTTGTCTCATAGAAAAAAGCACCTTTTGGTGACCAGCTTGTACTGAGTCCTCCCTTCCCTCCACCAAATCACATTCATACACTTTAAGCTTGGATTGTTGAATTTCTCCCTCCCCTTTTTTGTCTTTATTTCCCTAGGATGCTTATATTTGCATAATCTGGAGTAGGCTGATGCCTCTGCTCTTTCAAAGCTTTGCTCCCCGCCTCCCCACCCTCCCAACCTCCACCCCCCACCCCCATTTCTCCTAGCGGTTTTGTAAACATCTCTGCATTTGGGGAAAAGAGGAAGAGCAAACTGAATTAGAGTCACTTACACACACACACACACACACACACACACACACACACATTCATCTGTGCTTGCCTGTGGAGGAGGAGTTCATCACACTCTGAAATGTTCTCTATGAAATCCTATTTAAATCAAAAACTTTTATCAGAAAAAAAAATGAAATTGCTTTATGATTGAATAGCACTTTGCTTCTAAGTACCAGCCATTGAGGCTGATACAATGACCACGATGACAAGTATTCCCCAGAAAGACATCCTTGCCTTTTGAAGTTGGAGTAAAAAAAAATCGTCACCATATTCCTCTGCGTAAGTTCTCGAGTACTGGGGACCGGTCTTCAGCGATAATTGATGACATTTTGGCATCTGATAAGAATGTTGTAGATACGCATGTGTAAAACGTGTTCGTGTAGTTTTGTTTTGTTTCCTTTTCAATAATGCTGAAGACAGCCCTTACAGGAATTTTTCTTCATGCATTATATATTTTTTAAAGCGCTCGCACACACACACACACACATCCTGTACACAACTTTAGCAAATAGATGCATGATCAAAACAGTTCAGAAATATAAGATCTGGAAATGAGAAAGAGCAGAGGGGTTTTGAATAGGCTTCATCAGCGAGGGGAGAGGTCAGCCGCAGAGATTAGTTATAGGAGCTATTAAGTCTCCTCTGACACCCACAGTACAAGCTGCTTAACATAATCAGCTGCAATCAGCAAAACTGCTGTTTATTACAAAACGTTTTTCCCTTTTAATATTTCATATTGTTATGTAAAATGGCGCGGTGTAGGGACACACACATTTCACCAGGAACAAATTGTACAAATTGTCAGCAATAATAATTTGTGGCTCTTCTCGTGACATCTTTTGAAGTTAAAAACCGTTGAGCGATACCTCTCCAGGGCTATTTTCTCTAATGTGGTTAATGGTTTGCACTGAAGTTGACCAGCCACTCTCTGTTCGGTGTTGTCACCATTTACCGGGGCGTGAGAAAATGTTTGTGTGACCGTACATCATTCAGGCAAGTCTGCAATTCGGAGCCCGAAGCTCCGTTCTGCTCGCGCGTCCCCCCTCAATCAGAGCCCTCTCATACATATTTCCTAGTCCGTCTTAATCACCAAAGTAATTTTTTTCACAACATTTTCATTTAAATAGAACTGATTATGAGGTGCACAATATGAGGCCATGTAAAATTCCCTTAAATTTCACTCACTGGGTACTGGGATAAGAGAAATGTCCTAATCCTATAGGACAGGTTGCAGTGCCTAGATTAGAGGACACTTGGAAATTATCCCCATATTTCTCTAAGAAGAATGAGAGGTGCAGAGACAAAGCCATTCCTGGTTCCCCGCCCAGCCCACTAACAATCTCATATAGATGCCCCCAGTTCCTGGAAGCTCTAGTCCCAAGGCTGGTCCTGCCTAGCTGTTCATGGGAATGCTGGCCTGAGGAAGCATTGGAACAGGACACAGGTATAGGATTTTATTTTTACAAACATGCTAATACATAAGACATAAAACAGACATTGTCTCCTTCAGAGTGGTCACTTCAGCAGGTTAAATGATAGCACTTACTCAAGTGAACAATGCTGCTGCTATGTCTCACTTTTTTGGTCCATCTTGTTTGTAAGCCACACACGGTAATGCCTCATTACTTTACACTCTTGTTTTCTCTTAAACCCCAGCTTAATCATTTATAGTATGCATCAGGTGTGGCTCCAAATGGATGGACATTTCTCATAATTTCTACATCTTTCTATTAAAATAATTTATTAATGTGTAAAAAACTCCTTGAGTTCAGAAAATTTTCATTTTCATGACTTCATACATCACTGTGTAGCTGCATCAGGCACATAGTAAGCGCTCAACGGATGTTTGCAGAATAAATTAGTGAATGGTTTCTAGACATTAAATTCATTCTTGGATGACAAAGATGTGGGCTCTGGAGATGAGGGCTCTGGACTCTGAAGCCTATTCTAATTCATTTCCTTGAACATTTCTTGAATGATGGAAACTTCTCAGAAGTTAGTGTTCATGGAGATAGTATGTCATTAAAATGTAAAAACTCTATTATGTTTCTTAAAACTCCAGACTTTCTAGACCAGTGGTCGGCAAACTGCGGCTCGTGAGCCACATGCGGCTGGCGAGCCGTGGTTTGCCACTCTGTTGACTAATGAGTTTGCCGACCACTGACCTAGACTCTCGATTCCAATAATTACAGGCTGTTGTTGTTCCTTGTGATTAAGCACCTATCCCAGTGGTCGGCAAACTCATTAGTCAACAGAGCGGCAAACTGCGGCTCACGAGCTGCATGTGGCTTGCGAGCCGCAGTTTGCCAACCACTGTTCTAGACCAGTGCTGTCCAATAGGAATATAGTACCAGCCACTAAAAGGTTTTAGTAGCCACATTAAAAAAAGATGATGAAACAGGTGAAATTAGTTTTGACTGGGTGTTAATACTGTTTTATTTGATCCAATATGGATAAAATTTTATTATTTCAGAATATAATCAAGTTAGAAATTATTAATGGAATATTTCACTTTCTTTTTTGTTATACTAAGTCTTTAAAATTTGGTGTTTGTTTTACATTTACAGCACATCGCCACTGGCATTAGCCACATCGCACGGGCTCAACAGCCACAAGTGGTAGTAGCTACCACATTAGACCACGCAGTGGTCTCATAGTCCTTTTGATCTGTGCCTTCTGGGACTGATACCTTTTCAGGTGGACTGCAGGGGGCAGCAACAGGCAATGACTGGAGGTGCCATGAGTGGTCACTTCAATACTTACGTGCCCTTTCTCTACAGCCAGAGCAAAGGCTACCAATGGGATTTTGTTCAAATTAGAACTTCAAAGGCCCCTAAAATACACCAGTTTCCATGTTATTCGTATTAACCACTTTCTTATTCCTTAGGCCAGTTGTTCCCTTGGTGCTTTTCCTTATTTTCAGCCCAGTCCAGCTCATGAGGACAAAGATGGTTTCGATTAGGATAGTAGGAGGGGAGTTGATGGGACTTAATGACATGGGATATGAGGGGGAGAGAGGAGTCAAGGATGTTTCATGGGTGATTTCCTTGCTCAACCACTTTAAATAGTGCAATGGGAGGGAATGTGGCTAGAGAACCAGGTATTGCTAATTTCAGAGCCTGGGGGCATTCTAACACTACAGGCTGGGAAGAGTAGAGGTAACCAAAAAGGAAGGTGGAAAGAAGGAGCCACCTGAGTGCCACAGACCAACCATGGGAGTGGGGCCCCAGAAACCTCAGAAGAAACTATTGGCAAAAGGCAGAAGTGGCCAGCTCCTAGAGGTCAAGAAAGACCTGTGGCTTAAAAAAATAAAATAAAATAATAAAACACAAAGTGGAATGAGAAAACAACCTTGGGAGCAGAACAGAATCAGGTTAGTGTGAGGACAGGGTAGCAGGTCACATTGACCCAGCAAGCCTGGACAAGTGCAATGGCTGGGTCAGAGGAGATCTGCCATTAAAACATAATTAGGCAAGCACTGGAACACAGATAAAGCAAGCCTACGTGTCAGCCTAGAGTGCGCCTATGTCCCTAGTAAGCCCAGGAAAACTACCTCTCCATTCTGTTTCCTTTCTGCACAGAGAAGGGACACCCCTGCCCCCAAGGGTCCTGTAGAGTTCAAATATGTGGTGGTTTTAGCCTATTGAAGTTTAGCAAAACCTTGATTTCCGAGGCCTTGATTTCTTAGCATTAGTTTTGCTTTAGAAATTTTATTACAGAAATTCTTGCTAATATAATTGAACTGAATGTTCTTCAATAGAGAATTGGTCAAACATTCAAATAATGCAATAGAAAATACCCATTAAAAAGAATGAGCGAGAGCTGTACGTATTGACATATAAACATATGCAAGATCCATTTTTAAGTAGATAAATCAAAATTCATAACAGTGTATAAAGTATGCTACTTTTGGGGGGCAGAATTAGGGAGTAATATACATATTATACACCTACATAAATACACTTTGTATATGCACAGGAATTTTCTCGAAGGATAAGAAAGAAGCTGTTAACAGTAATTCCCTATGGAGGAGGAAATAGAAAGGAATTTAGGATGAGAGGGACATTTGACTTCTGTATATAATCTATAGCGTTCTTCAATTTCTTTTGGCCAGGTACAGAAATTTTTTAAATTAAAATAACAGTTTGAAGTGTTTAAAGAAATATTTTACTTAGTCTGTTCATATTAAACACTGTCTCTTAGAGAAAGGATTTGTGACCACTGCACTGCATTCATTCAATCACTCTTCCTAATTTCAAATTTAGGACATTGCAAGACTTCATTGATTAGAGGTCCATTTTCCTCAATATTAAATCTTTTGCCTTTAGTAATTCTACTCAGTGTCCAAAAACCAAGTTCATAGGCTAGCTGACAGTGAGGCATTGCTGTGACCCTGAACTTCAGGGCATCTAAAAGTCCAAAGAACAGGACAAGTGTGAAAGGTAAGGTGTGGGCCACCTCTAGCGTTTCTAGTGCTTTATCAGCATCACCTGCATACCATACTTACCACCAGGTGACACACAAGATTAGCCCCAGGGAGATGCCAGGAAGCTGTCTGTCAGGAAGGGGGCAATGCTTATTGCTCTGTAACTCCTAAACAGATGTGAAGAGGCACTGCATGAGGCAGGATGGAGGATAATAGGATTACAATCTTCTTTGGAGAGGTAAGAGAGAAATGGCTGCAGGCAAGATTTTTTTTAGGGCCTGTATGAGGGGTACATACCACCAAGTTTAGAGGTGGTAAAAATCACTGATTTGCTAATCTGTGTGATTAGCAAAGATGGAATTTAAACTGGATCTTAATGCATATGAAGTAAATATTATTTTAGAGCATTACCCCAGGTAATTTTTATTCCCCTAAATTCTTGCTATCTTACAATTCCCCGTCCATTGGAGCTGAAGTAAGCTTCCTTTTAGAGGGATGCAGAATCCAGCCTTGAAGGAGGAAGGACAATATTTCTTTCTTCCCAAAGTTGTGAAAGCCTAGGCTTTGATTTAGGAAAACCAACCTTTGTTAAAGGAAGTAAGGATTGGTGGATTTCAAGGACCCAAAGTTAGAGTTTTATAGTCAGCCATAGTGAGATCCTAAAACCCTGGAAGAAGAAAAGCCCTTCCAAAGACAGGCTGTGGAGAGGAGCGAGACGTGTGGGGGAGACAGGTCTCCTCTTAAAGCACTAACTGCACCCATGAGAAAGGACCTCATGTCTCCAAGTTTTCGCTCTGGGCTTGAGAAAGTGAAAAATTATAGAAACCCAAGATACACTAATGGGAGTATGGGTCTTGTTCTCTGTTGAAATTTAGGGAAGAAACCATTTCATGGGTCCCTAAACCAATAAGCAGAGCTGCAGGAGAATATGGTGCTACAATGTGGTTAGCCAGGGAGGGTCTGAGATGAAGTCCCCCAGATTCCCACAGGCTGTGTGTGGAGATCCAGAAGCCCCCTCATGATCCCATGGGGGGCATGGAGGCCTGAAAAAATTGGATGGACCACAGAAGTCCTGGAGTTAGAATGAAAAGCTGGAAGACCTTGTGAACAGAGGTGACCTTAAATATCAACTGTGGACACCACTGAATGTTTCTGAGCAGGGAGTAACAGGGTGAATGTGGTACTTTAGGGATGCTTATCTTGTTGTTGGGTTGGCTCATTGTACACACTTATGAGATAGAGATTCAAAAACTTTAACCCTTCCACAAAATGACAGCAGTGACAGCCAGGAGGTAGCCTGTAACAGAATTACAAGATGAGGATACTCCAAGGGAAATCGTAAATTGTCTTGTAGGGTACTTTAAGTGTTGCTGTTGTTTTAAATCTAGAATTGAGGAAAGAGAACAGAGATTGCTTTCTACCTCCAGCAGCTCTGTTCTGTGGCCACTGCAGGTCTTGGTCCTTCCTACCTGGGGAGTTTCACCTCTGGTGATGCTTCTCTGGTTCCATAGAGTTGATCAGAACCTACAGCCACTCATTACTAATGAGTATGCACATAGTAATCTTCACTTGTCTGTAACATTTCTCATCTTAAAATGCATGCTTTTATCATTCAATGCTGTCTAATGGCCAGAAGGCACGACAGAAAATCAGAAACACAGTTAAAAAGCTTGAGCCAGAAATGCAGTGTGAACTCAGTTCTTCAAGTAAATAATAAATCCAGTTTGCTACTGAGGAGGGACAAATTCTTTCAAGTAGACTCTACTGTTGAACTTCTTTCAACTCATCCTGAGTATCCTTTTCTTTGGGCTACATTTCTTTACTGGAGCTAAATATTTTTCTTAGCAGAGAGTCTAATGTACTCATCTCTACCATTTCTCATGAGATGAATATGTTTATATGGTGGCTTTGACTAACTCAGCTGAGAAAACAGAACTGAGTGTTTCATCCCTGCTCCCTCCAATATTATGCTAGCATAATTCTCTAGCTAAAAATATCACCCACCCATAAAGATACAGATGAAAAACAGAGTGGATGCCTATTCAGATGCTTTTTCAACTCTGTGTTAAGTGTTCCATCAATACATGTGCATCCCATGCCTCTTTTAAATTTTATTTAGAGAGAAGAAACGTTCACTCCATTATACATTATGCATGGTATCTCTGATGGACATTAAAGAAGATTGCAATAGATTTACAGCCCTGAATGTATTGTGTTTTTCTCCCCCACTGGCTAGGAGCTAAGATAGCCAAATAGGGCCAGCAAGAGCCAGACACATCAGCTCATATGGTTTTAAAAGCATATTTGGCTGAATAGTACGTCAAAATCCCCTCCTAATGAATTTCCATCCTGAAAATTATTTTCCATGTCAGAAAAGAGTCCACTAGGAACAAGCATCTTCTTTCGCTGATTTGCATTGCGGAAAGAAAAGGAAAATAGCACAGATGCATTCAGTATTGTACAAAGAGCATATATGGGCATTTCAATCCCTAATATCACAGTAGTTTCTGATGCTAATGTAAAATATGTTCTTTTTGCATTTATAATCATGACGAGCAGATGGCGAAGATGGTTTAAAGTATTACTGTATGTCTATTAAAATAATATATGCTGTTAGTGAGTCTTCCCTAAAACTGGAGTTTAATTGCTTATAAACACATACATTAGAAAGAATCCTGATTCTAAGAGCCATTTGCTTTGCCAGGACAATTGTTAGACAGAGTTCCCCACAACAGGCTTTGGCCGCAAGACTTCTCCTGGCAGCAGATGCTTCACTGTGCTCTCTCTTCTCGATCTTAAAGAGGCTTAACGACAAAAATGTTGGGAGGGGCAGAAAGAGCCCTGGTTTCTTAAAACAAAAGAGTCCTTCTTAAAATTAAACTAAAGTGGAGAATTTTTTTAAGTGGTAAGGGAAGAATTAAATATGCAAGTGCTCCATTCCGTGCCCCCCCCCCCTCTTTTCTATTTTACTATCTTCAATGGCATCTTATATTTCAGTGATTAATACTGATTGTACAGCCACTGTGCTTTCTAAAAGTAAGACCTGCAGGAGAGGGGGTCTCCTCTGCTCACTTCTAAGGGGAGAGGGAGATGAAGCATCTGTACCACCCACAGGCCTTATTGGAAAGGGAGTGCTCCGAAGGAAGAATGTGTGATCATCAAAGCAGACGACCAAGTTGGGAGGATCAGTATCCACCCCGAACACCAGGGAAAGGAAATGGATACTGTTTGCAAACAGGAGGAGGAGAAAGGGAGGAGGCGGCAGTAGAGAAAGGCAGGCTGAGAGCCAAGGGCCCTAAAAAGGCAGCAAGTTTCAGAAAACACTCATTTGACTAATTTGCTTAATATAATAAAGAAAGGATGGTTTTATTTTCAAATGCAGAAGTGGTGATTGATTAGGTGGGCATTATATTTGCAGCATGTGGAATGAATAATGGTTGTGAATGGATATGGAAAATGTCTCACCAAGAAGGAAAAAAAAAAATCTATAAGCCATACAAGGCAGAGCACAAAATAAGCAACATACCAACATTCAGAGAGCGTTTAAATAATAACAGACTGAATCTTGGAAACGCTCCAAAGAAACAGGGAACAGAAAGAGAGCTACACGCAGCATAATGGTTTCTAGACAATAGGCAATGAGAGAGGGTCTGCACATGGTAGTGAATGTGGTATTAGCTCTTTAATTATTATAATTACCTAAGTTTAAGGTCAAGTCACCTGTGTATTGCTGATAAAATGAATGATTTCTTTTAAAATAGTAGAAGTAGTGCTTAAATTACCAAGGATGTTAAAGGAAGAGATAATTCACCTGGGTGAGATATTATAAAATCATCCCCTATCTTGTAGAGCAACATCTCTGATAAAAAATGGCATGGAATCCCACCACATTTGCATTATTCTAACATAGAATCCTAGGAATACACTTCCCTGCCTGAGTTCCCCTGAGTAAAGGTGGCCCCTCTGCTTACTAAGACATGCACTCTTCTGGCAGTTTAAAGAAGGGATTAGCTAAAGAACATACACCCATAGCCCGTGGACACAGACAATAGTGAGAGGAGGGGTAAGAGACAGGAGGGTGGGAGCTGGGTGGAGGTGGGCAAAAGGGGGGGCATATGGGGACATCTGCAATAGTGTCAACAATTAAAGTTAAATAAAAATAAAAAGAAGTTGCCTTGTAATAAGGTTCACTCCAAGGCCCTCTGAGACTGTTTCTGAGTCCCTCAAACCTTTGCTAGCACAACAAAGCTGTAGGCTTAAGCGGCAAAACCAAAGTAGTAGGGAGGGGATAACAGGACTAACTGGGTGATGACCCAAAAGAGGACAAAGGAAATACCAAATGGACACACAAGTTAAAAAAAAAAAAGCTAATTTGAGCCCTAGCCAGTTTTGCTCAGTGGATAGAGCGTCAGCCTGTGGACTGAAGGGTCCCGGGTTCGATTCCAGTCAAAGGCGCATGCCCAGGTTGTGGGCTTAATTCCCACTAAAGTGCATGCAGGAGGCAGCTGATGAATTATTTTCCTCATCATTGATGTTTCTATCTTTCCCTCCCTCTCCCTTCCTTTCTGAAATCAATAAAAATATGTTATTTTAAAAAAAGCTAATTTGGTAAAAAGTTGTGAAAGCACTTAAAAAGGTAGAGGCTAACATTTTGAATAAGTGAAACCTTCATTAAATAAGTGTTTAGCATCCTAAAGGGATTATTTTCAAGGACAACTTTCACTAGAAGTAAAATAAGGTTTGTTTAAAATTTCATATCCACACCTTTTATTCGATCTTTAAATAAAGCTGATGAAAAGGAGGGGCGGGAATCAGTGCTCAATGGGTGGTTGCAATCTTTAATCTGAAGAAAAGGTATAGAACTTGTGGCTTTTTACTCTATGGGTTTAGGCTCAAATTCAGCATTATGAGTCTTTATATCCCCTCCCAACTATAAGATTCTACAGTTCTGTATGTGACCACTATTCAAGCCATTTTGCCTTTGTAAAAATGAGGGTAGTAGATCAAAGGGTAAAATATCCAGTGCCCAGTACGAGTGGATCATATAAAGTGAAGTCTGTCTCACATTGCCTGATAGGGCAGCACTCAAGGGAGAAGACCTGTTTTGAAGAATCAGTGTGCTCAACAACCTGATCACCCAAAGGCTTGGAGTGTGGAGGTAGCTATAGAATAAAATCATTTAGAGCTGGAGGAGGCCTCAGAGGACCCTGATTTCGGGAGGCAAACCCTTAGAGAGGTGAACAGACTTGCTCATAGGAATTACTTTACTATGAGCCATGACCAGCATTTGAACCCAAGACCAGCATTCCTGTCCAGTGCTCTACCTAACTCGCTTCGGCTGCATTTCTGTTGTTATTTTAAGCCACAGAGCTTTGAGATGATGTATTACTTAGATAAGTGGAACACATTCATTGAGGGCAATTCTTTTAAAAAAAATAAGAAAATGAGAGAGAGAAAGAGAGAGAGAGAAGGGAGAGGGGAAGGGAAGGAAGGAAAGAAGGAAGAAAAGGAAGGAAGGAAGGAAAAAAGGAAGGAAGGAAGGAAGGAAGGAAGGAAGGAAGGAAGGAAGGAAGGAAGGAAGGAAGAGGAGGGGAGGGGAGGGGAGGGGAGGAGAGGGGAGGGGAGGGGAGGAGAGGGGAGGGGAGGGGAGGGGAGGGGAAGGAAGAAAGGGAAGGGAAGGGAAGGGAAGGGAAGGGAAGGGAAGGGAAGGGAAGGGAAGGGAAGGGAAGGGAAGGGAAGGGAAGGGAAGGGAAGGGAGGAAGGTCATAAAAAATGATCCTATATAATAAAAGGCTAATATCCAAATTGACCAGATGGAGGAACGACTGGTTGCTATGACATGCACTGACCACCAGGGGGAAGACACTCAGCCAGAAGCCGGGCTTGCTGCTCCTTAGAGCTACCTCGGAGGTGGGAGAGGCTCCCGCCACTGATACTGCACTCGCCAGCCGAAGCCTCTCCCACCTCCATGGCAGTGCTAAGGATCCCTCGGGGGATGTCCACCTGCCAGTTTAGGTGGACATACCCTGAAGGGTCCCAGACTTCCAAAGGGCACAGGCCAGGCTGAGGCACACCCCCCCCCCCCCCGCCCCGTGCACGAATGTCGTGCACTGAGCCTCTGGTAACATGATAAACATCTACATCTATTTTATAGAAAGGGCCCCAAAGGTCCCCTTATCTCCCACCAAATCCCTTTAAAGAAAAGTAAGAATATCTTTCTAAAGAAGCCCTTCCATATTAGTTGCCCTGAAGGAGCTCTTCTTTCATCTTTTGCTTTGCTACCAGAAAAATAAGCAGGAATTATGAAGGTAGTATTTAGTAGGGTGTTCTATGCTCTGTGTGATGTGATCAGGTGATTGGGTACCTTGTAATCTTGTTAATCGAGCCACTGAATGTACTTTAGAAACTTTCCCATGTCTAGACATATCATTCATAGTTCATAAATAATGGTGTTTGAAGTCATTTCTAAAAAGCCTGAACGTAGGATCTTTGAATGAACGTGTTACACCGCTGTTTATAAGTCAAGTCAGAAATGACTCACATTGTTTCAACTAACAGCACCATTTTCTAGGAACAGGAATGCAAGGACTCCCAATCATAAAGTATTCCTAATTCTGAGACTGTACAGAACCCGCAGTAGCCCTTTTAGGGTTCCTTTGGGAACTTGCTGTACCTCAATAATTTTTTAACAAACCCCAATTGGCATTGCTTTCCAGACATAGAGAAGTATCAATTAATTGTGGGTTTGGGGACGGGTGTTAGAATGGAGACTAAATGGGTTTTACTGTTGTCTTTAAAGCTCTCTATAATGATATTTTTTCTCATACCAACCATATGATAAAAATATCATTAAACCACTTGGTTTTGTAGAATTTCCTCATTCTCTAATTTACTCTTCTTATTCAGGGTATCTCTGGATTAAACAGATGAAATTTTGAGGCCCCTGATAATTAGGTATTGCCCATTAAAAAAAATCAATAGATGGAGTTTTTTCTCCTTTCTAATGAAAATAACTGACCAAACACACTGTTGTTCTGAGGATTCATTCCTGGAGGATTTATTTGTTGATTAAAGGGGGAGAAATGTTTTCCTCCTTCATGTCCTTTTTCTCAATTTGGCTCTTAGCAAATGTTGTCAGTAGGAACCTATCACCAGTTCTTTCTAGACCTGACTTGCCCAAGTCTCTATTAGACAGTATTAGCTTGTCCACTTCATCATCACTAAAAAGACCTAGTATTTCTCCTCAAGATCAGAATGTTTTCTTATGAGTGTTACGGTGGACTTCTCCCCCCTATATTTTAAAACTACTGCTTTTTAAAAATATCCACGCTATTTCCTTAAAGTACTGAATGATATCTGCAGTTTTCTATAAAAAGTTGTGAATTTTAAGGTACTATTTTCTTTCCTTATTATCCTTTACATTATTAACATTACATTATATTCTTTTCTAAAAATTAAGAGCATCATTTCTTCATCCTGTGTATAAAGCTCTTTGCTCTTTTCTCTGAATAAAACTTCCAGGCAGTGTAGTTTTGCTCGCTTCTCCTCCCCTCTCCGGGTTTGTTAACTGCTCTTGAGGCACTGAAAGCTTTTTCCTTTCTATTTTACTTCCCTGGTACTCAGATACCAGCTAGGAGCTCTTTTACCTTCTTCTTGCCACTTCAATCAGAAGGAAGGCCGCACTTGCTCAGTTGCTTGGCTCCTTTGGCGTGGGTGATGGCTAATTTCTTGCTTTTATCCAGAACTGCATCATAGGAGCCTCGGGCTTTTTATAGCAATCCCAGCTCTCTTACCACTTTCCCAGGTCCCCAGATGAGCCGCTCACTTCACATGCCAACAAAAATGCTGCTCAACTCCATCACTAGATGGAAAGCACACCAACTGTATCAAGCAGAGGAAATGTGTATGATTAGGATCCATCACGTGGATCAAAATGACTTCACTTCTCTCAGATAAACTCCCAATAGCCAAAGTGATCATAGGAATTTGCCACGTCGGATCTGAAGAGCTCATCTTTGAAAAATTGAAAGTAATTTTAAAGGTGGATTTGTTTCTTAGAATCTATTCCTTGTTGACACTTTGCATACAAATACATTGTGATAACAGTGTCTAATTAATTAATAGAACATCTTTTATAATGACATAATTGGAGAGTTGGAGGGAAAATCATATATTTCTTTTTTTGTTTGTTTTTGGTAATGGTGATTCATATGCATTAGAAGTTATCTCATTCTGATAATAATTATTATATAGGTTATAATCTTTTATGTATATAGATTACAAATCTTAAAACAGAATAAAATGAGAGGTTTCAAATTAAATATGGCAGAATTATAATATGCACTTGTCTTCTTTCCCAAACTTCCCTAAAATGGCAATAAAGGAATAATAATAATAATTTAAAAAGTATTAACATATGAGAACAGAAGAGGAGACAAAACAGAAGAGATTTCAACAAGTTTTTTTGAAGGTGAAAACTGAGTTGAAGAGTCACTGGTAATCCACTTAGCAGAGTTAAGGAAGTAACAGGAAAGATGCTGCAGTGAGGTATCTAGAAGCAGTGGACACGCCCTTCTCCCCAGCCCACTAACCCTATGCAAGAGTCTAGGTTCATCTTGGAGAAAATGAATGAAAGAGGCTTTGACTTGGATCCCTGGGATCAATGGCAGATGGGAGGCTTGAGCTCAAACAGAGGAATAAAGTAAAAATCTGTGTGAGTCACAGCCTCCCTCAGTCTACTCCCCGAATGCCAGCAGCCAAGTTTCCCAAACAGGAGACTGGAGGGCTCTTCTTCTTTAAGAAAATCTGAACAGCCTCAGAGAAAAGACTTAAGAATCTCACATTTAGGAATCTCCCAATAAAAAGGCTGGCTTAAAGCCCAACAGCCCTGCAGTGATGCCCAATCTCAGCTAGCTCACCCCTTCATCCCCCGCACTCAGATTTTTCAAACAATTGTTCAGTATTTCAGTCTCTAGATCAGCAGACACTTGAGGAAAATCTCCAGCATGCAGAATAGAGACCAAAATAAACAAGTAGTGGGACTGGTGAAAACTCTAAAATTTAGCAAGTAAGAAGTAGAAACATCTACATAAGAAATACAGACCCAAAAAGGTGTGGGGAGCAGGAGGAGAGAGTATTGGCCTGGAGAACAAGGACCTGCACCTTGTAAGGAGGCCTGCAACCTGGTTGTGCCAAAGTCATCAATGTGCTCTCACTTTCTCGGCCTTGGAGAGTAATTCTCTTCTTGGGCTCACCCTGGTTAAAGACCAATCTTGTCTTCAGTGCCTGGAAATCCAAGCCTACTGGTTTCCTGATTTGGACAACATAGAGGCATCCACAGAGTCATATTTGACTTGTCTCATAAACACCTCTTCTACCAGATCCACGATGGTTGCCGTTGCCCATGTGTCTGCCACTTCATCATAGTCTCACCTCTTTCATATTCCTGAGCATCCATGATGCTGTGACCTCACCTCCTCCCTTCAACCTGTCTTCAGGATTAGGATCAATACCTGCAGCTGGGCTTTTATTCATGTGATGGATAGCTTTGGGAACTCTTATCTGGGCTGCCTTGCTGTCTGCATCTGATACTCCAACCTGGCCTTCAGCCTAAGAATCTTAAAAAATGTCCATATTTTAAGGAAAGATGGATGATCCTCTCTGTTTCAAATAAGAAGGAAAATCTTTTTGTCAGAATGGGAGCAAAGAGGGAGTTTGGTTCTGTTTCATTTCAAGGAGTCCTTGAAGAGCTGTTAATAGATTATCTTTCTTTCCCTTAATCATGTTTATGCCCCAAACTCAGGATCTGGCTGGGGGCAAGGGGATGAATAATAGCATCCTAGGTCATGAAGTAGGGCTATAGACAGAATCCAAATGTCTTTTGAAAATTTGTCACCAGATTTTCTGTCTCTTCTTCTAGGCTCTAGAAACACTGAGATATCAAGAAATAGCTAAAATTTCACCCGGACACTCAAATTAGACCTCCAGCTGAGATTCTGAAAGTTTTCCTCATGATTGCTCGTTTTTATAGATCCTCAAGAGCTTTGTTCTTGGGCTTTCAGCTTCAAGGGGGAGAAGAGATGCCATAGATTCTACCCCAAACGGTCTTTTTCACCCCATCTTCTGCAGGTAGCTTTGGGATTGTGTCTAGAGTAAGTTGCTCCCTCATTTCATATTAAGGTTCATTCTCAAGCCTGTCTTTCAAAATATGCCCATTTAATTTAAATTTTAAAATGCTTATCAAAGACCTAAGACATGCAAAGTATAGAGCTAGCTATAAGAAGCTAGTAGCTAGCCACCACCCCCCACCACCACCACCAAATGCGGTGGTGGTGATGAACTTTTGACCTCAAGGAGCTTGCCAAGTATAAGATAGAGGATAAATATGTAAATAATTATAATGTGATAGTGTCATCAGAGAGAAAAAAATGAATACCTGTGTAAATTTTGAAGTAGACAAAAGAGAATATTCAACTATTGGGAATTTAGAAAAGAGTCCATGATACTGTGGGACTTTATTTGAGCGAAATCTGGAAGAAGGAGTAAGATTTCAAGCATTGGTAGAGTTTGACAGGACAGTTTTTTGGTTTAAAAAATAAAGAATTGCAGTCTAACTCGGAAGAACTAGGCATTAGTATCAGTTTTAAACTGATTTATGTTGTTTTCCTTTAGTACTGCTATAAAGGAATAGATACGTCGCTGAGAAATCTAACTGTAAAGCAAATTTCTGCACAGTACATAAGGGATCCAGCCAGGTCAAAATGTTGTTTTCCCCCTAGTGGCTAACTATTTAAACCTGAAATGCATTTTGTTTTGTTTTTTTGTTTGTTTGTTTTTTGTTTTTGTTTTGTTTTTTTAAATATATTTTATTGATATTTTACAGAGAGGAAGGGAGAGGGATAGAGAGCTAGAAACATCGATGAGAGAGAAACATCGATCAGCTGCCTCCTGCACACCTCCCACTGGGGATGTGCCCGCAACCAAGGTACATGCCCTTGACCGGAATCGAACCTGGGACCCTTCAGTCCGCAGGCCGACGCTCTATCCACTGAGCCAAACCGGTTTCAGCTGAAATGCATTTTGGAGGTGGAGAAAATCGAGGAGGTAGAAGAGTGAAAACTGATAGTTTAATTAGAATTTTTAAGGATTTAAAAAATTCAATAAAAATAATTTGAAGAGCTGTGAGAGATTACAAAGTAAGGCAAAAATATCTGTTTTGAGATGTATGCAAACTATATGGGAGGCCACAGATAACCATATCACAAGGCTCCGGCCCTGGGGATGGTGCCCTGAGAGCCTGGAGTGGCAAAGCAAAGCTATGACTGATTCAGAGCGGGAACAGTTAGGGACATGAGAGGAGCTAACAGCACCATGACAGAGCAGGAAGATAAGCTTTTTGAATAGAGGTGGGGCAACCTTGGGACATTCTATGAATAGGTCAGGGAGGATAAGCTCTGAAGCAAAGACCTATTGGCTTTTAGACTTAGGACAGCTCTGTGACCTTCCAGAATGCAAGAGACATGATGTCAGAAAAGAGAAAATTGAGATAGCTGATGCTGGCTGCCCTGCCAAGAAGTTTGTCTGTGAAGAAAGTGGGAGCAGAGCTAGCTGACAGACAGCAGTGCCAAGAGCCGGGGACGTGCCTGAATGGGAAGAGGAACAAAAGACAGGAGTTAAGGATCTAGATGTCAGGATGGGCAGGAAGAGCCAAGAGAGGTGGGGCTGGAGAGGTGGTGATGACACCAGGTGTTTATGGTATGTGACAAGCCACCCTTGCAAGACAAGATCATAATCTCTATTTCACCCCATATGCCTCTGGTTTTAGTTGAAAATTTAGTAGGGAAGTTAACTACTAAAATAAAGTTCCTTTAAAAAAACAAAAACAGAATAATGAAATGGCATCCAAATCCTGCTTTCGTCGGGTTGATCAGAGAAGTGGAACCATTATGGTGGTATAAGGGATTCCTCTAGGGATTAGACCTGGCTGGATCCCTGGAGCATGTTGCGCAGTTACATAAGCCTGCTGTCCCTGTGTCTGAGGGTGGCCCTGAGGTTAGCAGGGCCAGCAATCAGAACGGGACAGTAGACGTGAAGTGGGAGAGAGGCGAGGACAGATGGGAGTTAGGGAGGGGGAGCTGGAACACACATCTGTTTCTCACTGGAACCACTTCAGTCTCTCGGCACCAGCAAGCCTCCAGCTCCAACAATGGGATGTCTGCAGAGAACTGATGCGAGTCACCAGGAACCCCCACACACCTGCCTGAGAATCCCTTGGACACTGAAGAAGTTTTGGAGATTGTGGTCCTTTGTTCCCAGGTTTGAGAATCACAACTCCAAAGCAATAGTTCCCAAAGCAGTGGTCAGTAAGACAGCCTCATCTGAATTACCTGGTAAAATTTTTTCAGTGCAGCTGATTCAGGAGATCTGAGTGGGTCTGAAAATCTGTCACAGATCAATAGATACTATTTACAATGGTCCACACCCTTCTCTTCCCCCTTATAGCGTGTTGAATGGTGGCTCCCAAAAGACACGACCACATGTTAACCCCCAGAACCTTATTTGGGAAGGGGTCTTTGCAGGTATAATTAAATTAAATATCTTAAAATGATGTCATCCTGGATTCTCCAGGGGTGCCTAAATCCAATGACAAGTGTCAGACACAGAGGAGAAGGCCATGTAAAGACAAGGCAGAGACTGGGGTTATGCAGCCACAAGCCAAGGAATGTCTGGAGCCACCAAAAGGTGAAAGGGGCAAGAAAGGATCCTCCTCTAGAGCCGTCAGAAGCTGTGAGACCTTTGCAGACACCTTGGTTTCAGACTTCTGGCTGAAACAATATGGGTTGTTTCAGACTGTGAAACAATACATTTCTGTTGTTTTAAGCCATCGGATTTGTGCAATTTGTTGTGGCAGCCACGGGACACTAATATACACCTTCATGCCTCCTCATGATCCTGCAAATAAAGTTAATGCCTGGTACAGTAGGGGTTTCCAGGACAGTGTTCCAACATCACAGACAGGCAACAGCTCTGATGGGCTGGTGGATATGCCTTACCACTTGTTGAATAATTTGCAGAACAGCATGAATAAAAGTATAAGCATGTTATTGAATGTTGTGGAGGTAAACACCAGAAAAGCAATATAAAACAAAATGGTTTCAAAAATGGTTAGGAGATTAGGCCAGCCAGGAAAGGAAATCTATCTTTTCATTTTGTTCTTTTCTGTACTGTTTGAAATTTTATTTTCCATGTGCATATTATTTTTAAATCACTAGAAATAAGAAAACACCAGGTAATTCTGATACTCAGGCCTATCTGAGAATGCCTGCCCTAGATAAAAGATTTACAAGAGAGTCAACCCAAGGCAAATGAGGAAACAGATAAGGATGTTCTGCAAGTTTTCAATCTAGATGATTCTGAGGGTCAAGCAAGAAAGGCCAGGTATCTGAATAACCAGAGGTTACCTGTTTCTAAGCTTCATTGCATTCAGAGCCTTTGTCACTCCTGAGATGGCCATATTTCAGCCAGGTCTGAGGTCTGTGTTAGGAGGGCCATTCATCCATGGGTCTAGAGATACTGCTTTGTATATCATATGTACAGTACAGCACATTTGCCTAACTCCTGGGACATGATGAGGAGTGATTATCACATATCTAAAATCACACTAATATTTATATGAAAAGAAAGTCACACCACAAAGTCTCGAGAAAAGTTCATGGTGCTTTGTTGTCAGCCCCCACGACCACCAGTAAGGTTTGCCAAAAGTTCTGGTTGCAAAACATTGATTTTATAAAAGCAATAAAGTTTATAAATGGCAAAAAATATGAGCTTGTTTACTCCTGGGAGATTTTATTACTCATGCAAACTATTAGTCAAAGACAGAGGCTGTGATGTAAGTTACAAAACCTTTTATGAACCAGAAAGATCCCCCAAGAAGAGAGATTCAAGATAAATTATTTTGCAAAATCTCGGGATTTCTTAATCCTTCAATTAAAAAGCCAGACTCCATACCTGGAATAAAGATAATGTCCAGTCAGGATCTTTGTAATAAGGCCAAAATGGAGGGAGACAGGGTTTATTTTAATGGCTCTCTTACAGTTGGCTATTTGAATCAACAGAAACTTTGTGGGATACCTGCAGCTTAATCCCAAGTCTAACAAGCTGTCCTGAACCTACTGAGTCATACACTGCTGGAGGGTCCTTGAATTTTGTTGCCTGAACAGAAGCTGTTCAGCGGGTTCTTCCAGGAAGCATGCTCATTGCTGTTTTTCAGGGTCATTTATGCATCTCTTTCATTGGCCTGTACTCAATACAAGGGCGACAGGGGTCCTCCATTTCTCAGACTTAGCCAGGTTCCTACCTGGTTACTAGTCTTTCTAGTCTAACTGTGGCTGTTCATGAGAAGCTGAATGTACTTAGTATGAGTGAGATGAATCTGTTTTCCTTTCCTCAATATATCTGCTTCGATCTTCCATAAAATGCATTGTCCACATTCTAACTATAGGTTTTCTTCCCACATAACGTCATGCTGGAAATTCAAAAAGCAATGATACAGTTAATTCTCCCCATAGGAGCCATTGCCCCTTTCTTTAGGCAGGACTAGAGGGTCGTCATAGATCCATAAACAAACTGAAGCAGGACCCTAAGACTCTAGTGATGGTAGTGAGATTTTTTGTTTTCTATCACCACTACCCCTTCCACTCTCCAAGCATTCATTTCTGCCTTTCTTCCCTTCCTCATATTAGGCCTCCCAGATTTTTAGCTATGTAATTTGGGTGTTCCTGACCCTTCCCTAGCTGGGACTGATTGGCCTTAATCACCTGTCTCCTCTGATTGGTCCAGAGGGGAGCACGTGACACAAGTTGGTCTAAGCAGAAGGAAGCTCTGATAGAGGAAAGCAAACAGTCATTTTCCCCAAAGCAGCATGGCTCAGTGGTTGAGCATCAACCTATGAACCAGGAGGTCATGGTTTGATTCCTGGTCAGGGCACATGCACGGTTGCAGGCTAAATCCCCTTTTTGGGGCATGCAGAAGGCAGCTGGTCAATGAGTCTCTCCCATCATTGATGCTTCTATCTCTCTCTCCCTCTCTCTTCCTCTATGAAACCATAAAAATATATTTTAAAAGAAAAAGAATTAAGACCTATCTAACTCCAGTAGTTGCTGCCAACCATTCTGCAACAATAAGAGAAATTGACACTGTGCAAGGCAGAGCCGAGAGAAGAAAAGCTGGATGACACTGGTAACGTGGTTGAGCTTTTGGGCTAATTCTTGCATAGAGCTTTCCATACCTCTGCATTCTCTGCCAGTAAGTTCCTTCTGATTGTTTGAACCAATTTGAGTTCAGTTTCTCTTATATACAACTAAAAGCTAACTGATACAATGACCAACACAAAAGTGTCATCCCATTCCATGCAAATCCCTGGATTTCATCTCCAAGAGGAAGACTGAAATGTTGGGGCCACTCCTAAATGACCCTCATTACTAGGGACCTTAAAACACTTCTAGGACTCTTTCCCTTGCTTCTGCCTACAGAGGTGACAGCCATCTCCTACTCACCACCATGGCTGCCCTCAGACCCCTCATGAAACTCAACATTATCAAAAAGAGGAGCAGGAAGTTCATCCGGCACCAGTCAGACCCATATGTCAAAATTAGGCGGAACTGGCAGAAACTCAAAGGCATTGGTAACAAGGTATGCAGAAGATTCAAGGGCCAGATCTTGATGCCCAACATGGGATACGGGAGCAACAAGAAAACAAAGCAGCCCTAACAGGTATGGCTCAGTGGATAGAGTGTCGGCCTGCGGACTCAAGGGTCCCAGGTTCGATTCCGGTCAAAGGCATGTACCTTGGTTGCGGGCACATCCCCAGTAGGAGGTGTGCAGGAGGCAGCTGATCGATGTTTCTCTCTCATCGATGTTTCTAACTCTCTATCCCTCTCCCTTCCTCTCTGTAAAAAAAAAATCAATAAAATATATTTAAAAAAAAAGAAAGAAAGAAAACAAAGCACATGCTGCTAGTAGCTTTTGAAAGTTCCTGGTCTGCAGTGTCAAGGAGCTTGAAGTGCTGCTGATGTGCAACAGATCTCACTGTGCTGAGGCTGCTCACAACATCTCCTCAAAGAACCCAAAGCCATTGTGGAAAGAGCAGCCCAGCTGGCCATCAGAGTCACCAATCCCAATGCCAGGCTGCACAGTGACAGATTGTGTGCACATTGTATCTGTATTAATAAAACCATAAAATTCTGCCATCTGGCATTTCAAACAAAAACACAAAACAAAACAAGAAAAACAAAACGCTTCCAGAAATCTATGCACAGGATTTTAGGTTGGGATTTGAGTTTTGGATGAATCTGCGATCTCCAAGATTCGTTGGTATTTACTGAGCAATGTCCCAACCATCTGGAGGGGAGACAGCCCAGGAACACCTCGCTTCTCTAGGATCATTGGGCGTCAGGATGAAATCTGGTCACTGCCCAAGAAAAGTCGTGGTCACTCCAGGGTTTGGCCAGAATTAGGGCAACTCTCTATACAACCACTAGTCTCCTTGCATTTGCTCTTCTGCTTCCCAGAGGCATTGAGTGAGTATTTACAAATCAGCGGGATAAGACAATTCATGATACAGAGTTCCTTAGCTTTACCGCTAAGAGTTCTGTGAGAAGGAGAACCATAGAGGGATCCAAGAAAACATTCCTACAGGGTCAGTCTGTGAACACAAGGTACTTTAAAATCTTTTCAATGGGTTTTGGGTATATGGTTCAATAATACATTTACCTATTTATACCTTACCTCCAAAAATTACTTGAGGTGGCTTTAAAAATACATAAGATAGTTAGGATTAAGCAAATAGATGGAATCAAATAACATAGAAGTAAAATAGGAAAATAAAATAAACAAGGTATATAAAACTATTTTGTGATATTTATGCAGTTGCTAATGATGGACAACATATTTGTCTCTGACCTCTCAAATTAGCCAAAGCAAAGAAGGAAACATACCTCTAAAGATTCACAAAGCCGAAACCGGTTTGGCTCAGTGGATAGAGCATCGGCCTGCGGACTCAAGGGTCCCAGGTTCGATTCCGGTCAAGGGCATGTACCTTGGTTGCGGGCACATCCCCAGTGGGAGGTGTGCAGGAGGCAGCTGATCGATGTTTCTCTCTCATCGATGTTTCTAGCTCTCTGTCCCTCTCCCTTCCTCTCTGTAAAATATCAATGAAATTTTTTTTTAAAAAAAATAAAGATTCACAAAGTCCAACAGATTTTTTTTAAAGAAAGAAAAGAAAGGAAACAAGCAAAAGTAGTTGCACAGGAAAGGACAGTTTTCCTGAGTAAATTCTCTCTTACACGAATTTATGGAAGGGACACTGTGCTACAGAAAACCTCCAGGAACAAATTTTGGAAAACATGTCAACATAGCTGATAGTATAACCTCACAGCACTATTTAGCAAACTCGGTTCTAAGGAACAAATCAGATGCTCTCTGGTCAGGGTACATAGCTCTTTAATTATCTGCCTTGGTCCCATCAGACCATTCACAGTGGTTACTTAAATGTTGGGACCTCAAGCTCCCCGTGGGCGTCTTGTATCCATGTGGAGGAGCCACCTGCGAGGAGAGCAAACCTGAGAGATGGAGAGAAGCACAGATGGATTTGATCGTCTGACACCTGGACTATTCAGTGCTAGCAGCTCATAAATCCCCTTTTTGCTTGAGCAGTTGGAGTTGGGCTCTCTCCACTCTATTGTATTTCCATACTGCAGCGACATGATGCACATATTCATAAAAAACAATGGCTAATCTAAGCAGAAAGAGTTAAAGGGCAGCATACACTTTTCCTAGAGGTAAGAGAGGACAGGGGCGTGCTGATTCTAATACCTCCCACTCCCTCCTCACACTATGACCAAGTAGTAAAAGGGCAACAAGATGTACATTTGCACATCCCTTCACATCTCTGGTTGTTGTATGAAACGAATTGCTTCTGTTTCTGTATCTAACGTTACTTAAATTGTGTGTCAGTGAAATGATCCTCTATGAATGGACCCTATATATGAACTGAATAAACATCATTTGAGTAACCAAGTGTTGGAAAGCAGGTGGTGTGTCGAAGTACGAGATAGTTTCCCCGTCTAAAAACTCATTCTTTGCGACTGCTTTGCCCCCTGCAGCAGGACTGGCCTGATCCAGGTAATCTATATTTATCAATAGAGGACTAACATTGTAAAAATAAGGCAATTACACTCCGGCGACAGCTAAAATATTATGTCACTATATGAAGCAAATGGCATTGTTAGTCATTTCTTCAGATATGATTTGCTTTATAAAAGCTGCATTTCAAGGCATTGGAACTCAGCAGGAATTCTTTGTCAACAATCTGCCATTTCTAGCTAAATTAAGTAATCATCTGGCTACTATATTTAGAAAGCATGCGCAGGCTACAAATGCATAGCGAGTTCTAAATGATGCGTTTATCTTCAGGGGACACCATTATATAGGAGTAGAGGAACAACTGCTTTTAAGAGAAAACGGGCTTTCTATTAGAACCACTGAACAAAAAGAAAACTATAAAGAAGTTTTGTATGCCACCCAGAAGATTTCAGGTGTGATTAGCTTATGAAAACAATGAAGAAGATCTTACGGTTTTTCTTAAAGAGGGCTCTGTAATTAAATATTTTTTTCTCTTCCCCACCTCTACCCTACACAAAAGTTTTTAATGAGCCCTTCTCAGATTCCTTCAGAACCCCTCCTTCTATAGAAGGTAATCTGTGCTCACAGATCAGGGACTCATTATTTTAAACATATTTGGAAACAGTGGTGGCAGCCCCTGTTTATTGTGCACTTACTATATCCTAGACCTTGTTCATATATATCTTTTCACTAAGTAAATAAGATCAAATTATATAGGCAAATGTGTGTATGTGTGTGCAGTGCCCATGGTGTGTAGGATATGTGTGCAAGATATATATTTTACCCCTGGTTTATAAATAAGAAAATCAATGCTCAGAGATATGGAAAGTTGCCAAATATCTCACAGAAGGTAAGAGTCATAGCTGGTCTGGCTACTTCTGAAGCCACTCTGACCATGGAAAAGACCACAGGACCGTGATGGTTGTAAGCAGTCCTTGCAGGAAGGAGTGAGTAAGGTGTCAGGCAGCCGGGGTGCACCTGAACACACGGCTCATCAGGTTTATCCATCACACTTTCAGGCTTTCTTTTCTACCTGAGAAAAATGAATATACAAAGTGGGGGGGGGGGGAGGGAGAATTCCTCCTGTC
Source organism: Plecotus auritus (assembly GCF_963455305.1). Lineage (NCBI taxonomy): Eukaryota > Metazoa > Chordata > Mammalia > Chiroptera > Vespertilionidae > Plecotus > Plecotus auritus. Next base: position 47,314,725 of record NC_137776.1, read on the forward strand.
TGAAATTCATTGAGCTCCTTTCACCTAAGAGTTCATAATTTTAATCAAATTTGGATCTTAAGCTATTACTTATTCAAATAAATTATTGTTCCTTTTTTTCTCTCCTCTTCTTTCCATAAGTCATTGCTGCTCTGTGTGTGCTTTTTAGTGTTTTTTCTCTATATGTTCATTTTGTATAGAATCTATTCCTGTGTCTTCATGTTCACTGATCTCTTCTCCTTCAATGCCTAATCTGTTAATTCCACTAAATTTTTCCTTTCAGATATTGTATTTTTAATTTCTAGAAGCTTCATTTGGTTCTTTTTACCTTTCATTTTTCTCCTCATGCTTTTCTTAACTGCTGTAAGTTATGTACTAGTAGAATAGCTGTTTTTAACATCCTTTTCTTCTAATTCTATCTATAGAACTAGCCTGTTATCTGTTGACAGGTTTTCTCCTGATTATGGCATACATTTTCTGCTTTGTGGCATGTCTGAGAACTTTTAAAATTGGATTATGGACATTATGCATATTATGTGGTTGAATGTCTGGATTTCTGTTTGTTTTCTTTTAAAGAGCAGCAGGCTTTGTTTGGGCAAGTAATTACTTGCTTTTTAGCTTGATCCCTTTCTAGACCTGTTTTCTTAGCTTTTCTGTAGTTTTATTCCAGAGGATGTTCAGCCTTACTATTAGGGCATGACCCCCTATGATCTCTGCTGAACATCCTGGGTAACCAATGAGGACTCTCCACTCAGGCTTCTTGGAGTTTAAACATCTCCCTGCCCTTGTGACTCTACATGGTCCTAATTGTGTTTTTCCCTATTTGTGCTTCAAAATAGAAATAGTTTAGACAGGGAAACTATTTCATACTCTGACACACTACCTGTTTTGCCTCGCGAGATTTTACCTCTTACATGCATAACCTAATAATCAGCAAAGATTCAAGGGGTCCTCCATGGAGATTTATGTAGCTCTGTATCTACATAGTGCCCTTTTCTTCAGAATGATGACTGTGACTTCTAAGCTCCTCAGCATCCCTGATCTGCTTTTCCTCAGTTCGACAAGCCTATGTGCTCTGCACAGGGCTCCCTGTCCTACACTATGGTCTGGAAATCGCCTCCAAGTGTAAACCAGAGTGATAATGGGGTTCATCTTAAACCAGAGTGATAATGGGGTTCATCTTGTTTGATTCTCATCTTTCAGGAATCATAGCCCTGAGCTGCCCCTGTCCAATGTCTAAAAATAGTTGTTTCATAGAATTTGTCCAGTTTTCTACTTGTTTGTGGCGGAAAAGTAAACCTGGTCCTGGTACCTCTATCCTGGAAAGAAACAGAAGGTCAAGGAATTTTTTTTTAATTTGAAAGTTTCACAACATTTCCCAAATTTATTTGACCTTGCAACTTTTCTTGCAGAGCACCTATTAATATCTTTAGAACTTCCTTGGAATACATTTTGGAAAACTTTGCCTTAAGGAACATGATCCTTAGAGTAGGTAAATGTTATGTAGAGGGTGAGAGAGGATGAGTCTATGGGCTTAGCACATTCTTCATACAGTTCCTTTTCTCCAAAGGGCTCATCTTTCAGTAAGCTTGATTTGGTCTAATCTTTAGATTGATGAGTATTTAATTCTCTGAATTAAGCTTTGTTACTACTCATTGCTATGTATCCCATATTTATTAAATAATTTAATTGTCAGGGGAAATAGCACTACTACTTCCAATATATGAGCCCAACATTAATATAATGAATCTACTCCTCTTTCATGCTCTCAACCTCCAGTTGCTTGACTAGCAAAAAGTTTGTGATTTTTATGGTTTCTTCTCCACAGAAATGTTAAAGAGTACATAGGATGCTTGTGTAGGTGACCCACATGTCCCCAGAATCACCAGTTGATAGGTCACACTATTTCCCATGGGGGTGGAATGTGAAATATTGTGTCATATGTGATCATAGTTACTACCTTCAGCTCTAGGGACCTGAAGTCTCCATGACATCCAGCTTTCCTTACGGGGCTGCAGGGTGGTTTCAAACCTCAGATCAGGTCCAACTGCCTTCCTTTGGTCACTATTTTAACCAGGCATCCTCAAACTATGGCCTGCAGGCCACATGCGGCCCACTGAGGACACTTATCCGGCCCACCGGGTGCCGCTGCCTGTTCTGCTTAGCAGCTGACTCGTCCCAGGCCCACAGTGCGCATAGGAATTTGTTCATAGTTTTTTTTAAAAACTATAGTCCGGCCCTCCAACAGTCTGAGGGACAGTGAACTGGCCCCCTGTTTAAAAAGTTTGAGGACCCCTGATTAACACTGCATTAACAGCAAATTTTAAGCAAGAAAATGCAATTCAGAAACAATAAAAGAGTTCTTTGAGGTTCAGGCAGAATCTCCAGATATAGACAAGGAGACAGCTGTAACATGATGTGGTTCAATTTAAAAAATATTTATTAAGCATGCAGCATGTACAAGATAAAATATCTTTAAGAAGTCTCTGCCGCTGGTCTCGTTCAGTTCCATGAGAACCAAGAGGATGCAATTAGGACAGGATCTCATGGGATACTTTCGCCATCCCTAGCCAGAAGCTCCTTTTTTGGGGGGAAAGTTTTTATTTCTGGGACTTATTAAATGATACTATGCCTTGTAGAAAGTTTGAAGGTAGGATCTGTTCAAAATACCAAATCTTAACACATGAATGAACTTGTCAAGCTAAAGTCACCGCAGCTGCAATGTGACTGTTTAGAGGAGATTAAAAAGGAAGCAAAGAGCAAAACAATTTAGTAAGTTAACAAGTTCAGGTCAACTAAATGACTGAAAAACGCTGTGACTTAGGAGGAATGTAAGACAATGAAATGAAACTCAAGGTTCACTTAAACATATGTGTGTGTACATGCACGTGTGCCTGTGAAAATACAAAACTGAAGTCATCTGAGTATTTCCATGAGAAAAATAAAAGCACATAAAATAAAAAACACTTCTTTATTTCACTGATAGCCTTATGTTTCACAATTTTTTTCTTAAATAGAAAAATATTATCTGCGGTTTTAGCTAGAATGAGCCACTTGCACACATAAGTAGTTCAGAAAATATCTATAAACTCTTCATGAATCCATAATCTCTCATATATATTTCTATAAGCCTAGTTTTATCAAATATAAGTACCTAGAACCTAGTAAGTACTTCATAAATACCTGTTGAATGTATGAATATGTATTCCTGACAACAATAATATACTGTACTGTGTAGCTAAAAATCAAATCCATTTATAATCTCTCTTTCTCAGTTACATAGATATCATATGTTTGAGGCTTAGAATGCTTATACTATGCAATAGTACCACTTTTTAAAGAAAATCTGGAACAATCAATTACTTATGCTTCAAAATAGAAGTATAATAGCCCTGGCCTGTTTTGCTCAGTGGTTAGATGTTGGCCCACAGGCCAAAGGGTCTCAGGTTCGATTCCTGGACAGGGGCACATACCTCGTCTGCAGGCTCTCGATCCCTGGCCCCCATGTCGGGCATGTGTAGGAGCCAGCCAATCGCTGTGTCTCTCTCACATTGATGTTTCTCTCTCTTCCCCTCCTCCATCCCCTCCACTCTCTCTAAAAATCAATGGGAAAAATATCCTTGGGTGAGGGTTAACAACAGCAATAAAAAGGTACCATAGAATTTACTGGGAGTGTGCATAATATATTATTAAGGAGTGTGCATAATATATTGTTTCTTATATTTAACCCTGACTCTGCTGAAAACACTGTTTTCTGCTCACACAGGTACATGTGAGACCAAATGTCTGACATGTGGGACTCATGTGACAACCATCCTTCGATTTGGAACTGTAGCTGCTTGTAACAGAACTTGTTATTTGTGGTTTTGCCTCACTACATCAGGGACTATATCGTGCCTTTGTTCAGTGTTTGTCACCTCATCTCTAGTTAGTACTCATTATACTGCCTTCTTTTACTTTTTCTTTTACCATTTCCAAAATTCGATATTTAATCGCTAAACTACCTGGCTCAAATAGGAATGCCTCAGTAGGAATGTGCTCAGCAAACCTGCCCACCCAATACACACTGCCCTGTCCAAGAGTGAGATGATGGTGTGTGCCTCTACTTTCACACCTTCTTCAGGTGTGTCTCAAGTGAAGGTGTGACCTCGCCCCCCACCACACACATTTACTTCTATCATTCACAGACCTAGCTGCTCTCCTGCCTTACCTGTCAACAGCAGTGAGGTACATTGTATGCCTGGTGATGAAACTGACATGGAAGCCAATTCCAGAAGCCAGCACTAACCCTGGAGGGGAGTGTTCTATCTGTATTGGATGAGATGACTCAGTATTTCTGATAAAATATTGATTACTTGTAAGGTTGTTTCAGGGTAACTGATGCCAATGATCCTCACACTGCTTAAGAATTACCTGGGTGCTTGTTAGTAAGGCCAATTCTGGGATCCCATTCTCAGAGATACTAACTCACAGGCCTTGGAGGTGTCCCAGGAATTTGCATTTTAACAAACACTTCCAGGATGCGGGTGGTGCCTGGATTGCACTTTGGGACACGCTGATCTCTACAACCTCAGATGTTAACACGGAAGTGCACCATTGGGCTATATCTGTAGGTTTTATTTTTCAGAAGTGCAGTCTGTACTTTACAAATATTAAATGAGGTATTGCACTCTGACTTTCATCAACAGATATCACTGATTGCGTTAAGCATCACTTCCATTTCACTAGCTGACAAAGTTGAATCTAGCTCAACTTTGAAATACTGTATCCTAAAGAGGGTCACCAGCACTTTTACGTGATGGTTTGACCTTGATAAAGTGTTGCGCAGCACAAGCAGCGTGACCTAAAATAAGAGGACCTGTTCCAGCTAAGTCCGGAGACACCTGAGCAGAGAAAGAAATGGATTTGTTTTTCGATCTGAACCAAATCTGAAAATTTGTCTAATTTTATTTATAACTAACACATAACCATCAAAGCTTCATCAAATTTGTCAAATATTAGCCAAAGATACACTTGACCTGGAGTGAAGTATCAGGAATTTTTAAACATTTAACTCCTACCGTGTATTAGTATGAAACCAAGTTGAGCAGAACCCATTAATGTCACAGTGATCGGTTACCAATGGAAATAAATAATTCATGATGAAGGGAATTAGTCTAATTAGCAGGCAGTTTGAGTCCTTTGATAAAACCCAGCTCTAATTCCGTGAAGGGCAGGAAGTGCTGTAATCAGTCAGCCCTGAAAAGATTAGCATCTATTATGAATGAGGTTCAACACCCTAGCGAAGTCATGTGTGTCCTGGAGACAAACTTAATATGTTCCAGAATGGGACACAGTTTGTCTCACCAACACATCACGATTCCTACCAGGCTATTGTATGTAATAACAAGCAAAGATCAGTGCTCCATCCTGTCACTCGCTCCACTGTCCGTCATTCTGACAACTGTGCAAATACATTCTCCATGCAAAGTAGGGAGTATGCCCTGAATACTTGTAAAATTGCACAAGATGTCAAAGAAAATATGTGTTACTTTCTCACTCACCAAAACAAACACACAGAACCAAATGTCAGCCCTGAAACTGACAGTTTTAAAGATGGTGGGCAATATAAAGCATCAGGCTTGGTGTAGACACGTTTCATTTTGAAAACTGTTGTCAGCTCTCCCGGGAAATTTGCTTCCCTACTTATCTCTCTGTAGATATTGAAGTTACAAGATCAATCATAGGCTTCCAGCTTCTGCAACTGCAGATAAATGGAGATGAAGGTCCTAAGCAAAGTAGCTGCTGGGATTCCAAACTAATACATGAAGAAAAGTAAGCGGGGGAAATTGTCGTTTTGTTTTGTGTTTTTTATTACAGTACACAAATGACTTGGATCATTGGGATGGCTCAGTTCTAGGAAGATCTATAGTTTCTGCATCGTGTGTGGCCTGATGTATCTAAAAGATGTTGACTGTTCCACTGTGCAAGCCCCACATTATTTTGCAGCCCACAAGCTGACGCGGCATCAGCTGTGTTTCCATTTTTACTTAGGAGCCTTTTGAAATTACATGTTTCCATTTTGCAATTTGATGTAATAATGAAGAAACTCCAAATTTGTAAGTTATTGTATTGCTTGTTTTTATTGTGTAAAATTAATTGCTTCATTTATTTATGTCATTAAGAAGGGGGGTACCATTTTGCACATTTTATCACTTGCTGTAATAATTACCATGCCAATAACACCACAGACGTCTTGGAAACAGGACAGATCAAGCCCAAAAGTCTGAATTGCATAGAACACGGCAGCCCTTGTTGTCAAGGGGCTGCTTCCCAAAATTGTGGTGAGGAATTTAACATCATGTGAGTATTAATAATCCTGATGAGCATATAGTAACTGCGGTTAGTCCATATAAGAAGTGTTTTTTATAGAAGCAAAATAGTATAGTTCTCAAAAATTGTAATCGAGCTGTCCAAACACCAATGAAATAAGCATTGATGCTGTAGATTTATGTGGGCTACACAAACTTGGTGTTGCCAACTTACTTAGATTTGAAAATATATCCTGGTAAATATTTGTTATAGGTTCTTTAAACCTGTTACTGATGGGGGTTAAATATTGACTATATCTTTCTTCCAACATATGTATAAACTATCTAAAACCTGAAATATATCTAGAAGATTAATCAAAATCTCACAGATTTGTGTTTTATGTAGTCAGCATCAGAGCAGTTTTGCAGGGGAGTAGAGAAAAACCCTTGTATTCCCAATTACCGTGCATGGGTGTGAAAGTTGGACAGTGAAGTAGGCTGATAGAAAAAATATATATCATTTAAAATACGGTGTTGGAGAAGAGCGCTCCGGATACCCAGGAGCGCCAGAAAGATGAACAAGTGGGTCCTATAGCAAATTAAGCCTGAAACATCGCTGAAGGCAACAATGACAAAACTGGAGCTGTCTACTTCGGGCACATCATGAGAAGGAGGGGTTCTTTGGAAAAGACAGTAATGCTGGGAAAGGTAGAAGGCAGCAGGAAAAGAGGAAAGCTGAAGATGAGATGGATTGAAGCCATGGGCATGAATCTATAGGAGCTGAACAGGGTTGCTGAGGACAGGACATTACTCATTCATTGGGTCACCAGGAGCTGGAGCAGACTCAATGGTACTGAACACAAAGACACACTTTACAGAATGCAAAATCTTTAGCATTTGGTGTATGCCTCCTATTATGACCACTCTTTTGCCCTTTGCCTAGATCCGTGGCCGGCAAACTGTGGCTCGCGAGCCACATGCGGCTCTTTGGCCCCTTGAGTGTGGCTCTTCCACAAAATAGCATGGCCTGGGCGAGTCTATTTTGAAGAAGTGGCATTAGAAGAAGTTTAAGTTTAAAAAATTTGGTTCTCAAAAGAAATTTCAATCGTTGTACTGTTGATATTTGACTCTGTTGACTAATGAGTTTGCTGACCACTGGCCTAGACTGTAAAGGTGGTGTAGGACCCACCTGACTGCCATGGGGACAACAGCCACACACTAAAGATGGCTGAGTGGGAAAATAGATGGAGAGTAAGGCAATCACAACACCAGATTTATCTCTAGATTTTATGTTACATGAGAAAAATAAAACTCATCTTTTGTTTAAGCTGCTGTTAGGTAGGGTTTTCCTTTATTTGCTGCTGAATTTACATCCTAACCAATATATACATCCACGCCACCAGTCCAGATGAAGCTGGGTTCCATTGACTTCCAGAGCAGTGCTTCTCAACTTCAATGTGCATGTAGTCAGCTGGGAATGTTGTTAAACTCCAAATTCTGATTCAGAAGACTTGGGATGGGGCCCAAGAGCCCGCCTGTCTAAGCTCCCAGGTGAGGCCGATTCTGTCGGTCTCTGCATCATCCTTTGAGTCCTAAGGTTCTAGAAGATACATAAAGTGAATGCAAATTTCATCCATGTGTAATTTTTTTCCCCTAGAAAGAGAGCCTATTGTTTGCATTAGATTCTCAAAGGGGCTGTCAAACAAAAAGATTTAAAACAGATATTGTATGGGATTAATTGACAACAACAAAAAGGGGCCAAGATGACCATCAGAGTTAATTCCCCATCCCCGAGGGTTCTGGGGGAAAAGAGCAGAGTATTCTCTTTGCCATCAATTCTTACCCAGCTCCATTCTCCATCCTTCCTCGCTCTTCTCTGCACTCTGAGAGGAGGACCCTTTGAACGCCGTCACCTGGACTTGCTGATTAGCTGGCCCTGGTTGTGTTTGGCCATTGGAGGCAGCAGGAGGGATCAAAGTTCTGGAGAAGAGACAGGTGAGGCTTTCCTCCCCCCTGTCATCCTGGGAGTCATATCTCTATGTCATGTCCCTTGATAAGGACAGCTTCTGCCCTCGCTGGGCTCAGGCAATGGCATTCTTCTCTAACGTCTTCAGCCCAAGGAGCAGCTCCCACTGTGGCTGGTCTCTGAGCGCCTCAGTATCCCTCTGAGGCAGCCCCTTCATATGTCTCCTCACCTAAACCTTCTGCAGTAGATTCGGTTCCTGCTGGACCCTGAATGATGTACACGGCAACTGCCCTCTGGGTCACCAAGCCAGTGGTCACCTACCAGTGCCCATTTTGGACTTCTCTCTCTAGAACCCAAGACTATTTGCCACCATCACACCTTTATGACCTAAAGGCACCTTCTACAGATCCTCAGTGACATGAGGTAGGAAGTGAGGAGCAGCTCCCTCCTGCCCCTGCTCAGGGACTCTGTGAGCTCTGCCCTCTCCCTTCACCACAATCCTATCACTTGGAAGATTAAACAAACAAAAACAACAAAAAAACAGACTCTTTAGCAAAGAGTCAAGGTCCCTTTCCAGTCTCACATGCAGCTTCGAGTCCATTGACACTCTGCCTGGATTTACATTGACCCATCTGATGCTGCCTAAATGTATCTTGCTATTTCAAGCCTTTAAACCTTTTCAACTGCTATTTCTTCTTCCCAAAAGGGTCCTCTCACTCCTTAGTTACCCAGAAAATTCCTACTTGCACTTTAAAATTCTGTCAAATGTCTCTCCGAGGGACAGTTAGTGCAGCCATTCTGTCCATCCTCTGTGCTGTCAGAACCTTCTGTGCATGCGTCTTTCTGCCATCGCTCAGGTGACTGCAATTTGTTTGTTTATAGGTCTGTCCTCTCCATTCGACTGAGCACGCTGAGGACATGAATGACAGCTTATTCAGCTCCAGCTTCCGAGTGTCTGACACATGTCAGTGCCCTTTAAATATGGGAGTAGGAAAAGGGGTAAAGAGAGATGGAGGATCCTTGGGAATGTTTACATCTATTTCATCAGCCTGTCTTCTCCTGTGGAAACCAGAGTAGCAGCACCCACTTTCATTTTCCAAGAGCCTTTATGTTTGTTTTAAATTTTGTGTGTGCCTTCGACGATAGGAAGGGCTAAGACCGATCCCAAAATAGTCATATGAGCAGGACTGACTCTTAGGGCAAGATGTTGCTTAGTGATGAAAGATCCAACTTGAGGAATGATTAAATGTGTAAGGTCTGGGGCTGGGAAAGCAGGAACTTTACAAACTTTGCTTTCTAGCCTGCTTTAGCCTGCTTGAATAATGAGGAAAATAAACTTAAGCTGTCTGACCTTGTAGGCCAGAGACTAGATATGCCCATAATTTCAATGCCATGCCAGGTGCATTTTTTAATTGGATAGAACTGTGTTGTTTTCAAGGCCAGCAGCGAGATAACCACTAAGTGCACATAGGGCTGGCTCTTTAATAAAAAGGGAAGTTCTGCTTGTAGCCTTGCTTAGAATTTGAATTCATTTTCTCTAAGCCCCCTGGTGAAGCCCACCGGTGAATAAGTGTGACTCCCCCGGCCTGTGCTCTCAGACCGCGGGACCTCACCCGAGAGCTTTCAATAAACGCAATTTTTCGCTTTAACCTGCTTGTCTTGGTCAACTTATTGGTTTCGGTCGGGTTAAGTCTTACATCTCTGATTAAACCTTACAAAATGGTCATAAGCAACCCATTTACATCCTTCCCCCGGAAATTCATCAGATGACCTATGGTTTTTTGGTTGTTTCTGCAATAATTGTTTTTCTACCTCGGTGTAATATTTGTTCTTCTTGAGTCTCCTGACTTATGAAATATAAGCTGATGAAAAGAGGGGAAAATATGAGTGTCTTATGGAAACTCATTTAGTATTCACAATGGTGCCCTAAAAGATAGCCAGAGAGGATGAAATAGCTTCAATAATTGCCATTTTCTCTGTTTCCCTGCCAATAACCCAGCATTTTTATCCTCACTTTGCATACTTCCATATGTGCTGTGTCTTAATAAGTGAAATATAAAAACCCTAATATTCATCTGCCTCCTTCTGGATCCCTTTTGTTCCCCCCCTCTTTCCCCACCCCCCCGCCCCCCCGCTTCATCTCCCCTGCAAAATCCCCAACAACAATAAAGCAAAGTGTTGCTGCCACTAAGGACACTCGGAGTAACATTCACAGCCAAATCTGCATTACTTACAGGGAAAGCTTTTGTTCGTCTTTAGGAAGTGTGGTGAAGGGCCCCTACTGACTCAGACCCCTCTGGCTTTTAATCATGTTGTTTTGTATCATTCTTCCTGTTGTGCACAGCAATGTAAGTGACATCTGTCTCAGAGCTAACTGTCAATATCTTCTTTAGAACCTTTATGTTAATCCTGCCGCCTTCACTGCTAGCTCATAGGCAAGTGTCAGATTCTGAGAACTGGCACTCCCTAGAACAGCCACTCTTACCAACACTGTTAGCCTTCGTATGGACTTCAAACTGTACTCAAACTTTAGAGTCTTGAAACTCAAGAGTGGTGTCTATGGCTCTTGCAACACGCTTATTGCTTACTATGATCTTGCAGGGACACTCATTTCCATTTTTCTCCTCCTGAGAGCAATTAAAAGAGGAAGGGGTGGCAGTTGCTTTCCAATTCTCAACCAACCTCATCGACAACCAATTCATTTCTAAGAGCATCTTGTCCACCCCCAGGGAATTTTTTCACTCTTAGCATTTAGAAATCATCTTACTTTGATGTTAACATTGTGTTAGAAGAGCAGGGTTTGCCTATCATTCTAAATACAGAAAGGAATGAATTCTGCCAAGGAATTTATTTGGACTCAAAATGAAAGAGAGGCCTGCCACCCAGATTTGGTGACAATAGCTCCTAGTTAGGAGCTATTGAAAGAGAGGAATGTGGAAAAGGATGGGCTTTTCTTCTCTCTGTGGTTGTTTCTCATATGGTCTCATTATTTTGCAGTGTACTGGGTGTGGCCGCAGCTGCTCTCCCCTCTCCGCCCCCACCCCCAGGGTCACTTTTCCCTTTCTCCCTCAACATAATAGAGGTTCTAATTTGTGATGGGCTCGTGGTCACCCACGAAAAGAAGATGACATTTCTTATCCTCTCTTGTAGGTAAAGATAGACCTGTGAGTTAGTTCTGGCCAATGAGGTGGGAGTGCAATTGATGAAGGCAGTTTATAGACTACACCCTTAAAAAGAAGGAGCATGCCCTTCCCTCTCTCTTCCCATTGGCTAGACGTGAAAGTAGGCCACCTCAGAAATTCTGGTGAAGGTAATATACTGTGAACGGTGGGAGGAGCCTGGGCCCCTGATTTATCTCTAATATTCTCCAGATGCCACAATCCGTGGGGTCCCTCTGTTAGAGGTCAAAGTGACTATTTCCCCAGCTTACCAGCAATGACCCTCTTTCCTTGCTGCCTCTCCTGCTAGTTTTTTCACTACTGATGAAAAAAATAAGACCTTATATCATAAGGTCTTTCAATCCTTCCTTATATTTTACCTCTTGAGAACCTTACATTAAACTGAAATTCATTATCCCCTTCTTACAAATGAGGAAGTTAAGACAAAGTGACTTACTCTCAGCATTGCTGTTACCATTCATTGGAGGGTACAGAAAAGATCCAAGAATTAGGATTCAATGATCCCAAAAACTGAGGGGGCCCCAGAAATGCATTGGCTCCTCACAGTGGCATATGTCCTACTGGGCCTGCAGTTTGCAGGACATTTCTGGTATCTGTGACTGGCCACTTTCTCACTGACCACTGCTGAGGTTCCTCGAAATGGTCCCTGGAGCCCGCCAACACTTGAATCTGGCAAGTCTTCAAGGCTGTTGCCTTGGCATTGGCCTCCCTGCATTGGCACTCCTCTGCATCATCGCTATGGGCAGGGATGTGGCTCCATCCAGGGGCCAGCATGGTCACCCTGATAAGCAGCTGGCAGCACCAGGCCTGTTCTGCTTCTGTATGGAATGTCTACTCTCCTGTGCAGAGCTTAACTGTAGTCACTCTCCCTGTTTCCCATGCCAGATACCCTTGGATACCTTCCCTGAAATAAGGTGTCAGTGAATCCTTAGCCCAAGAACTGGTTCCTTCAAAATGTCTTGATGGTCTGCCCTAGCCAGTGGTTAAAACATCAGCCCGTGGATTGAAAGGTCACAGGTTTGATTCCAGGCTCAATCCCCTGCCCGGGTTAGGGCATATGTTATAGGCAACCAATCAGTGTCTCTCCCTCCCTCTCTCTTTTGCTCTCTCCCTCTCCCTCTCTCTCTCCCTCTCTCTTCCTCTCTTTCCCTCCCTCTGTAGCACTCTCTCCCTCTCCCTCTCCCTCTCCCTCTCCCTCTCCCTCTCCCTCTCCCTCTCCCTCTCCCTCTCCCTCTCCCTCTCTCTCTCTCCCTCATTTTCTCTCTCTCTCTCCTCTCTCCCTCCCACTCTCTCTAAAAATCAATGGGAAAACATCTTCAGATGAGGATTAAAAAAAATATGTCTTGATGGTCAAACAAGCAGAAGGCTGAACACCCTCGTAGGCCAAGAGGTGCTTGTGGTTAGGAGTTCACACCTGCAGATTTAACCAGTGATAAGCATCAAATGCTTTTCTGTCCTTGAGGGACCTCCATGTCACCTTTCTGCAGTCTGGCCTCTTGTCCAGCCCTTTTTCTCCATCAGGTGGTCAACTGGCTTTTGATGTTCCTGATGTGAAGAAAAAGTCTGGCAAAACATAGGGCTTTTTACGAACTTGTTGCAGGAGAAACTTATGTTACTTGTAATAGCACAAACTAATTCCATTTAAAGTGTTAGTAAATGCTTATGTTAGTCTCTGAAAGCATTTGTAATATTTTTAAAGTATCCAAATCCAAGAGTAATAAGCACAATAACAAAAATTCGGGGCATGTGGTAACTCAGTGGGGGAAGTATGCTGGCTTAGCTGCAGGAGGGAAGATAGGAAAGTGGTATGTGTGACTCACCCATTCAAAGCAGATTCTGATTCAATGGGTCCTGGGTGTGGTCTGCAGTCTGTCTGGTTTCTGGAAAACTCCCTGGTGACGCCAGTGCTGTGTGTCCAGGGACCCTGGTTTGAGCAGCAAGCACAGCACTTTTATTACTTTCATGACATCACATTACTGGCAATAACCTATTTGTTGATTCACTTCTGCTCATAACTACAGCAGAAACACAGCTATAATTCTGACCCATCTGTAAGCTCAAGCGACTCGTCACATTTTATACCTCCTCGGGAAGCTAAAGTAAGTAAAAAATTGCTATTATTGGAGGTTTTGGGAGAATCTTCTTAGTAGATTAGAATCTTCAGTGGTCCACAACTCAGCTACCTATTTGAGATGCTCCAAATTACTGAGTGTAATTACAGCCACCTCTCTAGGTAGTACCACATTTTAGAGTCTGAAGGGATGTGAAGGTCAGCAATCTGAGTTGCCATCTTCCCATAAAGCAGACTGAGATGGAGCTCAGTAAGCAGATGTCCTTGGGATCCACACCTTCAACGGGAGGAAGTAGGACTGTGCAGCGGACACTGAGCTGTGTGAGGTGCTGGCATGAGGAAGTCCTTAGTCACCAGGAGCCCTGAAGCAGGGATGGCACTGCAGAGTTGTCACCGGTTGAACCAAGGAGCCGGGTTTGTCAGCCCTTGTGTTGATGGTCACTGGATGCAGGCTGACCCTGGAAAGAACATGACCTTGAGGAAGGCCGAGTTTTCTTCTGCAGAGAGGTGACAGTTGGGGCTCTCCAAAAGCTGTTGGAAAAGGAGTTTTATTCCTGAAGAGGGAATCTGGGCGGCCCATCACTCTGTCCACCAAAGGCTGCCCTCTGGAGGCTCCCACGGATCTTAAGGAAGGCTTCACCTGGTCTTCAGAGCGAGAAATCTGTAGCTGATACCATAAATGGCCTTCTGAACAGCAAATGCCCACCCCTTTTCTTCCTTGTTTCCAAAACCTCGATTTTATTTACCCTTCAGGAGGGACAGGCTCTGGCCTGCCTTTTGTGGTGGTCTCATTCTCCTTACCAGTGATGGATGGACCTGGTAAAGGACATAGTTCTGGCCAGTGAGACTCGAGGGGACATCTGATGTGGACTTCAGAAAAATCTTTCCTCTTAAGAATATGAGAGAATGTCCCCTCTGTCTCTGCCTCAGATCAATGTTGTTATGTCTACATGTGATGGCTGGGGCTGCAGCATCCATCTTGCAACCAAGAAGATAATGGTCTAAAGACAAAATACAGGGGGCAGACTATAAAGACAGAAAGAACCTGGATCTTTGATGGTGTCACTGAGCCACTGCATTATTCCACCCTGGAAACTGCCTCTTCTGGAGGTCTCATGGGAGCTAATAAATGTCCTTACCTTTTAACCACTGGAGTTTTTTTAAATTATATGCAATTGACACATCTTAAGTTCAATGCAAAATCAATACGTGCTGAATGGATGAATGTCAACGGGCTCAAGCACCTCATGCAAGGCAGAGTTTCACAGACTTTGTCATTTTACAGTTTCATTTTGTTCTGTGTGGTTTTGGAACAAAATGGTGCAAGGAAAGAGAGAGATGGAAAGAGTACTTGGGCTTAGGACAGAGGGAGGCTGGCTGTTTAGAGGAGGACCGGATTTTGAAAGTCTCTACAAAGGCACATGGAACACATTTGTCCCAACTGCAGTCCAGCTGCTCTGGTGGGGGCAGCGTGCTGATGGAGGATGTGCATCACACCCCGAGAAAGCAGAGCAGCGATCAAACCTCATCTGGTAATGCTGCTCACTTAAATGTGAATTATATCTTAGAAAGAGCCCTACATTTGACAGTCGCTAAGCCACATGCCAGCTACTTTGTCTTTTATTCTATAATTAAACAGGATTCCTTTTCTTGGGTTTGGAGCTTGCAGGAACTCTGTCTTTTGACTAATTCACCTTCATATCAATGGTGTGTCTTGATGTATTACAGCGATAGGCTGCACCACGCGTGTAATCCATCATCGCAGTCAGCTGTTGCTGGGTTCCCAGCATAGAGAAACAGAGCCAGCTGTTGTTCTGACACATCGGAGCAATGCATCACACAAGTCCAGGATACCAGTGATCTATTCCTCCAAGCCCGGACAGAGATAGTCCTGGAGCACGTGGAGCATCGTGCTGGCTTGACAGAGACCTACTCGGGGCTGGGGAAGACTTTCTAATACTGAGTGGTTTGGAATAGATTGGTTTCCCAGACCCAGTCCAGCAGTTTTATTAAGAGGGTGCAGAAGCCTTCCCATGTATGACTGCTATTGATCCAACTTGGGACATCAATTTCTTAGTGAGGTATTTCTGAAAAATCAAAGCCATCCTGACAGGATTTTACATATCTTAATCTATATTGTTGATTATCTAAATTGCCTTTACATAAATCTTTCATGTTGGCCAATGATCTAGGCCACTGGTCCAACATCAGGGCCCCCAGTTGGGTAGGTGTGAAGAAGAAGTGTTTAAATACTGACTGCTGAGAATTTGCTGAAATTGTCTGCTTCCAGTTTGCCTTATGTTCATCAAGTGAACACTTGCATTAGTTTCTGCGCCGCCCTGGTGCACAAGAGCATAAACAGTTACCTGAACCACTGCGGTGAACTACTTAGGAAAGCCATGTGACCCCTCATCCCCACTCTCCCATTGACCCAGCCTTCCCAGTACTGAGGTGTCAAAGCGGGGACTGACCCAGATGGAAAGATTTGAAAAAGAGTTATAAAAACTCTAAACTCTTGACTCTCCGTTTTCTACTGCATTTACAGAGGCCAAGTGTTTATAAGCAGTTCCTCAGGCATCTTTAAGAAGTCTAGTGAAACTGTTTTCCTGGCTGTGACTCCAGTGGCACAAAATGGACTCTTCAGTACCTAAACCTCCCCATCTGCAATGTGAGACACTGTAGTGAACTAAAAGAAGAGACTGCCCAGGAGAGGAAGCAGCACAGGCAAGGAATCTTTTCAGTAATATAACAATCTCATCTATTTTTTCCCTTTTTTTATTGTGGCAAAATACACATAAAATTTACCAACTTAACCATTTTTAAGAGTACAGTTCAGTCGTATTAAATACATTTGTAATGTGCGACCATCACCACCATCCATCTCCATAACTCTTTTCATCTTGTAACAATGAAATTCTACACCCATTAGACAATAACTTCCCATTCTCCCTTCCCTAGCCCTTGGAAATCATGATTCTACTTTCAATATCTATGATCCTGACTACTCCAAGTACCTCATATAAGTGAAATTACACCGTATTTGTCTTTTTTGTGGCTGACTTATCTCACTTAGCATAATGTCCTCAAGGTTCGTCCATGCATAGCATATGGCAGACTGTCCTTCCTATTTAAAGCTGAACAATATCCCATTGCTTATTTATAAACCACATTTTGCTTATTCATTTTTCTGCCAATGGACACTTGGGTAGCTTCCCACTTCTTAGCTAATGTAAATAATGCTGCTATGAATATGGGTGTGCAAAGATCTCTTTGAGACCCTGCCTTTAGTTCTTTTCAGTATATGCTCAGAGGTGGAATTGCTGGATCATATGGTAATTCTGTTTTTAATTCTTTGAGGAACTGCCTTTCTGTTTTCTATAGTGGCTGTACCACTTTACATTCCCACCAACAGTACACAAGGGCTTCCATTTCTCCACATCTTCACCAAAACTTGTTATTTTATTGTTGTTGTTGTTGTTTATAATAGAGCCATCCTAATGGGTGTGAGGTGGTATCTCATTATAATTTTGATTTGCATTTCCCTAATGAATACAATCTTATTCATTTAACAACAAAATGTTAATTTTACATAAAGAGAAAAGCTGCCAAATAGTACAGAAAAGTTCAATTTGAAAATCCTTCATTCTTTGCTATTCTCTATATGACCAAAAAATAATGATGATAATGATTTCCATAAATAAAACATCCCCAGATAAAATTTCACCCACTTTAATGGAATTAAAATGTGCACTCAGCAATTTTGTTTGAGGTCCATTCTCCCTCTCCCTGCCAGTGAGTAAGGTCTCCTTTGTTTATACATGCACTAATCACTTTTTACCTCCCCGGCAAGAAGAAAAGCACGGAGTTCAGGGGTACTTATCTTTAGAAAAGGGTTATGAAGGCTATGTCTCCACTCTGGATATATAAGTTGGGTGACCAATTCATCCCAGGTTGCCTGGCACTTTCTCAGTTTTTGCACTGCAGTCTCTTGTCCTGGAAAACCCCTCAGTGCTGGGCACACTGGGGTAGTAAGTCACCCTAGCAGTAGGTCCTCGGGAATTCATACCTGGGGGCAGTGTTAATTAAGCCCAAACCAGGCTATTCTGTCTAACCTTAGAGTTCTATTTTCTCCTGGGAAAATAAGATATAAAATGTTGTGTGGTGTAAAACACAATTGGGAACTAGGTTAAGAAATGGGTTTGCAATAGACACAGCTCTTTACAAAGAACTTTTACATGGATTCTAGGAGAGGAGAGAAAGGGATGCAACATTTATTACATAGCTATTTTAGGCACTTCACCTAGCTCATCCATATAATTCTCATTACCCTGCAATAAATGTTATTAATACTATTTTTTTACAGAGCACATTACTGAGACTCAGAGAGATAGTATAACTCTCCTAAGGTCATATAGATAATGAGTAAGTGGCAAATATGAGCTTTGAGCAAAGGCCTTCCTACTGCCTCTCACAACCTTAGAAGTAGATGGATGAGTGGAATTAGAGGAGGAACCTCCACCCAAAATAACAAGGTAGTCTACTGCTTGTAAGTCTCTCATTATAAAATATATTTTCCTGCATCCAGAAAATGTTAATAGCCTCCAATTAAAAGGCAAATGCTCCTGTAAGGGGGCAAGGCAGAAAGTATTATAAGATACCATTTTTCTTACTGGCGATAGCCAGCTTCTATGTCTTTCCCAAAATCTAGGTTAATGGGTTCTAGAAAACACTCAAAGCCTAGTGCCCATGGAGTATCACCATGTTTATCCTGGTCCCTGTCTATATTTTCTTCTTCAAATAATTTTTTAAACTTGTTTGATAAAATTTCACCCAGAGTCACCTTGTTCCCTGTATAAACCATGGCCCAAGGTCCATGATAGGGGAACCTGTTCCTCTCCTTTATCCATTGTTCAAACACAGCTCTCTCCAAGCATGTCCATTCTAGAGGATACTGAAGACCTGGAGCCCCGGACCATTAATAATCATTCCCACAAAGAATCCTTCAGAAGAGCCACAGCAGTTGCCAGGGTTCTTGTCCTAGCTTTACAAAGGGTCCTGCTATCTGGAGAAAGGAGCTGATGCGTAGATGATTAAGAAGGAGTTCAAGGACGAAAGATAATTTTGAAAGGCATTGGGGATCAGAGGTGCTTCAGCTAAAGGAGCTGAAAGACTACCCCTTGTCTAAGGACCCCATGCTATTTATTAACACAATTTGTCCTAAGGCAAGGTGGAGGCATACACTTCAAAGGGTAAGGTTTCAAAGGGTAGGGTACAGAAGCATTGTCAGTTTGGGGAATAGCCTACAGCTGTTCAGGTGTTTGACCAACAGGAGACAATAATATGCAGATTTAAGATGCTCTGAGCTGTCTGGCAGCAAGCAATAATCCTATTCAGGTTTGGGGGAGATGCCCTCAGCCATCCCAGATGATTCAGCCGTGCTGGCATGCTCAAATTGGCTTACAGCAAGCAGTCAGCACTGTTCCCACGTGCTATGCAGTCTGCCCCTCAATCCAGACCTAACCCAAACCTAAATGGTCTTGTTTTCAAAATAGGTCTCATCCCACCCACATTTCTCAGACCCTTCTGACCTTTCCTAGCTCCAATCAATTCCTGTTCATAGTCTGAGCCCAATGTAAGAGAACGGTAGCATCTTACTCCTACATTAAAATACTGAAGATTTGATCCCAAGTAAAGATTGCCTTAATTTAAAACTAACCATTCACTTAGGTGAGGTACCTAGAATAGTCAAATTCATGGAGACAAAAAATAGAATGATGGTTGCCAGGAGCTGGAGGAGGGGGGAATGGGGAGTTATTTAATGGGTATGGAGTTTTAGTATGGGAAGATGAAAACGTTCTAGAGATAGTTGGTGGTGATGGTTGCACAACAATGTGAATGTACTAAATGACACAAGCACACTTAAATATGATCAAAATGGTAAATTATGTATATATTACCACAATTTTGAAAAAAATCACTGATCTATCATAGAAGAAAGACCTTGGATGTGTCCTCAGACTTTCCAACAACTAAATGTTTGTGTCCTCCCAAAAATCACGATGGTATTAGGAGGTGAGACCTCTGAGAGGTGATCAGGTCTTGAGGGTGGAGCTTTCATGAAAAGAGGTAGTACCCTTATAACAGAGGCCCCAGAGAGCTCCCCTGCCCCTTGCATCGTGTGAGGACACAGTGAGAACATGGCCATCTATGAGCCAGGAAGAGAGCTCTCACCAGACACGGAATCTGCCGGCATCTGATCCTGGACATCCCAGTTCCAGTTTAAGCCACCCAGTCAACGGTATATTTATTCTAGCAGCCCAATCTGACTAAGACAGACTCTCTCTCTGCTTTATTTTAATGAGTACTCACTCTAACTGTGAATCCCAAGTGCTGGGTGCGGGGAGGGAGCAGAGAAGGAAACCATGAGCACAGCTCCTGCTCTGGAGGCTTAACGCTGGTGCCAAGAGGACTGTCTTGGAAAACAGAAAAGAAAATGCAGGCAGGGAAAGTGAGCATGCACTGAGTTGTGGTGTTTCCAATGCTGCATGTGTGTGTGTTTCACTGGAAAATGGTTTCTCCATGAGAACATGAAAACGCCCTTAGTGCTTCCTTATACTTCTGTCCAGAAGACAATATAGTGTAGTAGTTAAAGTCCTCACATCAAACCCCCTAGGCTCAAATGCCAGCTGTGTGTCCTTAAGCCTTTAACTTAATCTCTCTGTGATACAGTTTCCCCATCTTTGAAATGGGGAAAAGAAATGAAAATTTCCTCATATGATCCTTGCATGTAGCATGTGAAGTGATTACATCTCACTTGGCAAATAATAAGTATTCAATAAGTATTATTGGGTATTATTCCTGGCTATACCTCTCTACCCCTTTCCAAGTGATGGTCAAATTAAGCTTGAGGTTTAGTGTTATATGTCTGCTTTCTTAAGTTGTTCCTTTCTGTTCTTGGACTATCAAACTTTCTCCCTGAGCAGTGGTTTAGCCAGATTTACAGATCAAAAGACTTTATACTCTTCGTGGTTACTTTGAAAATTTCCTAGAAAATCTTTTTGTTTTCCAGCCAAAGAAATTTTGACATACAAAGAGTAACATTAATATGCAAATCAGCATACTGTAAAATTCATTTTGGTGCCTCAGAGGCAGTATTTTTATAAATACAGAAACATAATTATGCATCCTCTAGAGGGCTAAAAATAATTATACAAATTTACAACAAAGCCCAAGGCTGTGTTTCCTTTTAACTGACTGTTTTTAATATCATTTAAATCTTGTTAGAACTTAATTACCAAATCTCTCTTGTAATAATTCAGGTGGAAGATTTAAAGTCTAAACTTGCCATTCAGAAAACAGAACCTCATCAGGGAAACAAAGACATTGAGGCACTGATTGCCAGAAGAGGACAATAGAAGAAACTATCAGGATGGAGCCACGGGGCCCTGAGACGAGGTGGCCCACTAAGAGAAAACGTTACTATTAATATATGAGCCAAGTTAATTGTTTTAACCTACAATTTCTTGGAAAGACAAGATTAGATATTATGATCATTATGGATTATAAACCCAATTAACCATTTCTCCCTCATCTTTGTTTTTCCTCTAGACTTTCCTTGTCCTTTTCAAATTAAGGTAAATATAATTTTGGGCATCATTTTTTTAATGATGACTTAATTATCTCTTACAAAGTCTATCCAGTGTGTGTGTGTGTGTGTGTGTGTGTGTGTGTGTGTGTGATATCTAAACACTTGCTTCTGTGACTGCAGAAAAGAACAACAAGCCAAGTCATGAGGAAGCATCCAGTTTATTCTCTGTCTTACAGGTATTTATTTATTAGCCCGCAGAGAAAATGGGCCCCTTGTTATGAAATTAAAGGCATAAGAAGCTCAAACAGTTGAAATTCAAACATATTTTTATTTACCACTAGTTAATAATAGTTGCTAGGATTTAGAGTTTCCTGGACAATTAATTAGTCAGCTTATGCTATAAAGGATAATACTTTTTTTTAATGTGAGCTATCTCTGGCATAGGTTGTTATCCATTATGGCAGAAGCTGACCAATTAATTTACCCAGGAACTATAGCAATTCCATATATGAGATGTCTATACCATGTTGCAATTCATTCTAGTCACTAAAAAAATATCAATCAATTCAGTGAAAAAAAAATAATCAAAATGGTTATTTGACAGCATTTAGACAGATCAGTTAGTTGGTTGAATTTCTCATTTTTCAACCATTTATTTTGGTTTGTGTAGGTATATAAATGCGCATGTATGTGCTTATGGTATATGGATTTTTCTATGTCAATAGCTTCAATCCTATAGAAAGGTCTATAATATTAGAACTTTTTGTATGTAACATACCTGATGGGGTGGGGTGGGGTGGGGTGAGGTAAAAGGCTTTGTTCCTGCTTCCTGGTGTCACAGGCCCTTTCCCATCCCTTTCGGGTGGATCCAGAGGAAGCAGCACATTGACAGAGGGAGTTGGAATGAATGGTCCAGTTGAGTGGGCAGGTTTTTCTATTCTAACCCCTCTTCTTTCACTGACATGTCATCTTTTGAACAGTTATCCCCATTGTTCCATTTCTTTTTCTTACCATGAAATTATGTCATTATCTGAATTCAAGCCATATTTAAAGCAATTTATTAATTTTCAAAATTCCAGTCTTGAAGTGTTTAAATTTCCTATCCATGATCTTGGCTGTCATTGTAACTGCTCCCAGTGGGACCTAAAATAGACCTGTGCAGATTGCACATCTGAAAGAGGCCTGTCCAGCAAGTGAAGCCAAAAGATCGATAGGTTCGACAGCATCTCTGAAAAACCTGCATAAAACAGTTCAATTAGGGATAATAATTAAAGAAATCCAAGAACATAGGTTTCCCCTCATCTCTTTTTATTAGTGATGAAAGACTATTATTCAAAATCTTGCAAGTGGATATATTGGTTTGGCTGCTGAAAATGGAAAAACCTAAATCTCTTTCTGGAGAGATTATACCCAGGCCTCAGAGCCTGTGCCCATCCTTCCGCTGGGCCAATAAGGGAAACCACCCATGATAGCCGCCCATTGTCCACAGCTGTTGCATTTGCCAACTAATGTTTAGTAACAAGAGCTGTTTGTTCTTCTTGATAATTTGAACTTTCTCCATTTGTGTTTACCTTCACATCCACACTGGAACAACTCTGTTTCGAGTTCATTCCTGAATTTCATTATGGCCATGTAGGGGAAGGGGAAGAGAATCTGCATCCAAAACACCAGACAAAAAACAATGGGAAGAGGCAGCCATCCAAGAGCGTTGGCACAATCTGCAGGAGGAAGCCAGCACTGATTAATGCTATCAAAATGCTTGTCTTTCTTTTGATTGATATTCCAGGCCCTTGCTACAATTATTGATGCTGTTGACAACTATCATCAGACTCTTTACAGTTTGCTGCTGGGGAGGGAGGTGGCAGGGACTTCACCAGAACATTTGCACACCTGCCTCAATTTAACCTAAAACCCATTATTTTGTAAACAAAATTTATAAGCCCACCATAGCAATCATTGTTTCCTATATTCATTTATCAAAAACTTTCCAGCTCACGGTGGGAGGTAGGCCTGCTTCTGGCCTGCTACAAAAACAGTATATGAACGGCAGCGTGGAGGGTAGGATGCACTTTTTAAAAAATATATTTTTATTGATTTCAGAGAGGAAGGGAGAGGGAGAGAGAGATAGAAGCATCAATAATGAGAATAATTGGTCAGCTGCATCCTGCATGCCCCACACTGGGGATCGAGCCTGAAACCCGGGCAGGTGCCCTTGATCAGAATCAAACACGGGACGCTTTAGTCCACAGGCCGACATTCTATCCACTAAGCCAGTGGTCGGCAAACTCATTAGTCAAAAGAGCCAAATATCAACAGTACAACGATTGAAATTTCTTTTGAGAGCCAAATTTTTTACATTTAAACTTCTTCTAACTCCACTTCTTCAAAATAGACTCGCCCAAGCCGTAGTATTTTGTGGAAGAGCCACACTCAAGGGGCCAAAGAGCCGCATGTGGCTCACGAGCCGCAGTTTGCCGACCACTGCACTAAGCCAATCAGCTAGGGCTAGGATTCACTTTTAAAAGATTCTTTGGGATATGAAATCTGACAAATTAAAGATGTCATTTGGAAGGGCATTGTTGTCCTTTGATGGTGACATTACAGCAGGCTAAAAACAGGCAGGGGTAAAGCTTTCTGGGTGTCTGCTCTTCAGGAGAAAATGATCAAACAGCCACAGGTATCTGAAGAGGACCTAACCCTGAAG
The DNA here is from genome assembly GCF_963455305.1 of Plecotus auritus. Classification (NCBI taxonomy): domain Eukaryota; kingdom Metazoa; phylum Chordata; class Mammalia; order Chiroptera; family Vespertilionidae; genus Plecotus; species Plecotus auritus. The sequence continues at coordinate 47,338,502 of NC_137776.1, forward strand.
AGCTTGCCCTGATGCCAGAAATGTGGCTGTAAACACTCAGCACAGAGCACATGGGTTGTTTTTTCTAAAATTACTAGGCAGTGTGAGTCGGTTGTTACTTACTCTCAGGTTATCTCATTATTCTGGTTAAAATGGTTGAAAAGACTGTGCACCTTCTCATTTAAACTAGATTGAATTAGAGACTTCTCCTATTTTCCTACCTCTGATACCTATGTGCCTGGGATGTTTGGTCTTTCTGTCTCCATGGGACACAATTCTAAATTATAAAAACCAGGAAAACATAAGAGAAATAAAGTATGTTTTACAAATGCTCTCCCAGAGAAACTCAAGTCAACTTTCTGGGAATATATAGATTTAGTAAGGAGATTTAAAGAAACTGTGTGGAGTGTTTTGTTTTGTTTTAAGGCAGACATTGTTAAAAATAAATTTATATATTCCAAACCATTTGTTTTCTCTAAAAGGTATTTTTGTTAAATAGTAGTTAACATATGTGCAGAGGAGAAAATAACCATATTTTTCCCATCTGCTATATAGCCAGGAACTAGAATTGTGCCCCACATATAGTAGGCACTCAACAAGTACTTGTTGAATGGATAGATGGATGAATGAATGAATGAATGAAACCACCAGGGACGAATGGAAATAAGCCTTTGTACGGTGATGTTCTCTAAGGGTTGTTGCCAATTTAACTTAATCACTGTGGGCAGCCAGATCTTGATGAAAATCGACAAATGAGGTATACTTAGTCCAGATATCTGTTTGTACTAATATCAAGTGCGGTTTTCCCCAACTTTTTAGTGAGAAATCTTTAAACGTGTAAAAAAAAAAAAGTAAGAAGAAATTTATAGTTCCAAAAATGGTGATCATGTTTGCTTTCTCTGTGTATGTGTATGACTTGAAAGTGATCCACAAACATCCTGACATTTCATCTCTGAGTATTTCAGCATCCATCTCCTAAGCATAAGGGCATTCTTGTACAGGATGTGATAAAGTTCTTTAACTAAAACTTTTAAGGAGAAAAAAAGAATAGGATTTTTCTGACATGATATTTAAAGTAAAATGGATAAATAAATAACTCTTGAGCTCAAGTGTACACAGCAAGTTTCAATGGTGGGATTCTCACCATCCCTCCCAGTTCCTTGTCACCAGGGATGAATAGAAATTCTTAGCATCTATGTATACCCTTGTCCAGAGAATCAGGCTCCCTTGAAGTGCTCTATGCATCCTGTGCTGCTCCCAGCTATGAGGTTTCCTACATCATGGCCCTTATTAAGATCTGAAGGGGACTCTCAGGCTCTGACTTCAACAGCTTCAAGTCCAGGTAAAGGACAGTCTATTTATCAACTGCACTTAAAGCATAAGGTGTGCTCTAATGCGCTGTCTTAGACCATTTGGGTGCTATAACAGAAGACTACAGAGTGGGTGGCTTATAAACAACAGACATTTATTTCTCACAGTTTAGAGGCTGGGAAGTCCAGGATCAAGGCACCAGCAGACTTGATGCATGTTGAGGGTTCACTTCCTAGTTCACAGATGGCTGTCTTTTCACTGTGTCCTCATGTAGAAGGAGGGATGAGGGAGCTCTCTGGGAGCCTTTTTAAAAAATATTTATATATTTTTTGTAATTTCAGAGAGGAAGGGAGAGGGAGAGAGAGAAAAACATCAATGATGAGAAAGAATCACACCCATCGGCTGCATCCTGCATGCCCCCCACTGGGGATTAAGCCCATAACCTGGGCATATGCCCTGACCGGGAATGGAACCACAATCTCCTGGTTCATAGTTCGATGCTCAACCAACTGAGCCATACCGGCCAGGCTGGGCCTTTTTTATAGCAGCAATAATCTCATTCATGAGAGCTCCACTCTCATAACCTAACCACCTTCCAAAAGCCCCATCTCCAAATACAGGTGCTTCAGGGATTAGGTTTCAACATATACATTTGGGGGAGATACGAACGTTCAGCCATGGTCTCTGCCAGGCATTGTTGTCAGTCACTGCTCTAGGAGAGACTTCTTTTCCCATTGCTGTGGGCTTACAGCTTTCCTCTCTCTCTAAGCATTCTCTCTGAATGTGTGTGTTCTACATTTTGTCTGGAAGAATTTCCAGAGTGAGATCTGAGTTGAAATGGATGCCCTGTGATGCTGAATAGAAATATTATTACCTTTCATGTAATGAGCACCTCCCACCCAAATTCCCCATTCCACATCCTATTAGGGCAGCCAAGAGCCTAACCATTTAACCTATGCTCTTTCTATATTATATGAGTCACATCATATATATTTATGTTCTTAACAATGCAGATGCCAGCACAATGAAATACTTTTAATTCAAGTTACTGTGTAGACTGGAGCTGTGGCTTGCATTTTGGCTCAAATGTTAGATAATTAAATGCTAATCCACTGAAGACGTGTCCAAGATTATTTCCTTTTAGGAATGAAATTGGTGAAACGTATGTTTCATTTGCCATAGGATTCCTCCCTAACTTATTTGGGAGCTTATTTGGAAAGTGAACATGGAAAACAGTTGTCGCTTTGCTTAGGGAGAGACTCCTTTCATTCCAAGAAACATTCACTGTCTGCCAAGCACTAGCCCAGCACTGAAGATACAAAGATGATACTTGTCCCCGAGAAATTCATAGTGGGAGAGAGACTCACTTCTTACACTTACAGAACTCATTCCAGGACATTAAGTCATTTCTTCTATTGAAGATATAAGAGGGTAACATGGAAAATGTCATTATAATCTTAGTAGCTGCCCTTGAGATAATACATTATGTCATTCTATTCTCAAAACAACTTGCTTATGTTGTTACTAATACCAGGTTAGATATACTGGTATTAGTATACAAAGATTAGAGAACTGTCTGGCAATATAGGAGGAAAATGAAAAGAGTGTGGTATCTGGGAGCCAAGGGCAATGACAAGGCCTAGGGTATGGCTATTTCACCTTTACAAAGATTAGATAATTGGCCCAAGATCACCCTATGAGCATTCAAATCCACACAGAGACCTCAGAACCCAGAATCGTAACCCCTACACTTTCTATTGTCTTTCATGATACAAAAGAGTTCTGTATGAAATAAACGCTATGAATTTGAGGTCATAAAGGCCATATTTATACCAATTGACTCTCTCTGGGTCCTCTCTGTAAAAGGCAGTAAAATCTTTGGATTTCTCTTTACACACCTTTCAAATGAGTGTTGTGTACTTGGTCACTTGGCCAGATTATAGTGTGGGTTTGTATGTAGATAGCTGTGTGTCCATGTTTCTGTATGAATCACAGTGATTTTAATTCTCTTAAAAATTGATCATAAATAAATGACACAGGAAAATCATTCCCAACCTTTAGATCAACACACTCCATAAAAGGGTGAATTTGGGGTGGACAAGACTTTCCCAATTTGGGTTTATGGTAATGATTCCCTGTGCCTTGGCTTTTCACTCCACACTACTCCAGCTTCCACCTTCCCAAATAAAAGGATGATTTGGCCATTTTCTGAAGTTCATAGAGGACTCACCTCTTCCCTTCCCAGATTTCTCCAATATATCTCTTTTTATCAGCAAAAGTTTGGTGTTTATTTGTCAACACTTATTAGAATAGACAGTGGGTTGGGATGAAAAGTAATTCATCATTATTTCACCTAGCTGCAGGTAAACTTACCTCAGCCTTTGGCCTAGTTGCTGATAAATTTGTCTCAACTGTGATGACTATAGCATTATGATAATTAGCTATCATAGAGATTGACTCTCCACCACCCTACCCATCCAGTTGTGACCAGCCTCAGGCTGGCGTTCAATCATCTTATCTTTCTGGCTGCCATAACATCTTCAGCCTCAGGCTGGAGATCTCGCCCTGTGCTGCTCTGCACCAATCCCAAGTGCCTCACAGCCACCTCCCCCAACCTCTCCCCCACAATATGCACCTTAACCTTGTTCACCACCAGATCATCCCTCACCATACAGGTATTACCTAATCTAACCCCAAACCTCAACCTTCCTCTCCTCCCAGACCCTTCCATTGTGCCCTTAGGAACTCACTGTCATCAGCAAACTTGTCTACTTCTAAATCTATCCTCCTGCTAAGTTCAGTCAGGCTGTCCCCTGGGACACTACTTCCAGCAGCCCTCCCAACTGAAAACTGTGTCTGCACTACTCCCCAAGTACCACAAAGCTAGCAGAGATATAAATGTTCACTTGCCCCTCCTTCTCAACTTCTCAGATGTCTGTCCTTCCTCACTCAAACATCCCAGCTTTTGTAAGCAAATCATCAACCTTTACCACCTCTTGAACTTCTCTTTAAGTAATCTCCTAGTCAGTGGAGTCACAGGTAATGTCAATATATGGGTCACTGCCTCTGTCTCCACTATAATTCCTGTCATCATCCTTTGAGTCATCCAACATCCTGATTCTCAGCTCCCCACTCTTCTTAACTCCATTTTTCTCCACCTCACCTCAGTCATCTACTCACATCACCATACCCTAGGCCTTGTCATTGCCCTTGGCTCCCAGATACCACACTCTCTTTATTTTCTTCCTATATTGCCAGACACTTCTCAATAACCACATGGTCCCTATCCTCCACTTCCTCAAGTCCTCACTGCTCCATGGCTCCATGACCCATCTCATTTTAACTACCCTAAACTAACTAAGTGCCATTAACTAAAACATTCTTAACCTCCTTGCCTCATCTCCCTCCATTGTACTCTCCTGGTGAAACCCTAAGTCTTCTTACACTCAGCTGCTTACAATATCCCTGTACCCAAGCAGGGGAAACGTGCTTGAGAAAATCACACAACCATTATGTCAGAATCCATTTCAAATTTATAACCAAAAATCTTCAGTGAATACTCAACACTATCTGACAACTAAACTTCCCTAGTAAATTCATTAGCCTACTCCCAAGATGACTATCATGCACTTCCTTCTCAATCCTCAAATATCCAACATCCCCTCCCACCCAACTGGCAGCTGAATACTTTGTCATATATTTCATAGAGAAATATAGATGCAATCAGACCAAAATCATTTCAACTTCCCACCTTTCATTCCATAAGCTTACCTATGTCTGTAGTCACAAGCCCTGGTAAACTTGTGCCCTGGATCCTATCTTGCTCTCCTTCTCTTGGACTTGGCTCCTAAAATAATTTTCTCTCTTCTGCTTCATCTATTCCTAAATAGATTTCCAAACCAAATCTCTGGACATTGATTGCAATGTGCAGAATTATTTCTCTCTTAGTTATTTCAAAAAGTCCCATGCCTTCAAATATCATCCATATGTTGATAATGCCCAAATATATTTTTTCCAGTCCAGACCTCTTCCTTGAGGTTTAGACTTGTGTATAGATAACTATATCTCTGTTTGAATGTTTAATGTGCCTTTTAAACTAATAGAGATAAAAGTGAACTATTGATTTCCCCTATAAAAAAAAAAGTCATTCCTAATAAATGTTTGTATCCCACAAAATAGCACCACCATCCACTCAGTTGCTCAGGTCAAAACCCAAGGCATCATATTGGATTTCTCTCAATTTCACATTCATCCTACAGCATGGCTTCCAAAATGTATCTTGAATCCAGTCACTTTGCACCATCTCCACTGCTCCCATCCTGGTCTAAGCCAATATCTTCTCTCCCGTGGACATTGTAGAGCAACAAATGAAGAAAAGTAAGTTAAATAATAGCATGCTTCATAAGAAATAAGAAGAAAAAATAAATCAAGGATATGGGCTATTAAGTGTTGAATTGAGGAAATTGCAATTCTAGGTAGTGTAGCCATGGAAGGTCTCTGGCTTTGAAATGGGAGAGTACCTGGAATGTTTACGAAACAACAAGGAAACAGGTGTGTCCAGAACAGAGTTAAAGGGTGAAAGAGCGAGGGGACAAGGTCAGAGAGGTCACAAGAGTGGTGCTCAGTGGCCAGATCATACAAGTTCTTTTGTATCTGTGTACCTTCTCAGAGAACTTGATTGAGTCTTTGTAACTTCTTGGACAAAAGAATCTTTGAAACAGATGCTCTGTGACTTCTGAAGCTGGGTTATTAAAATGCTGAGCACTTCTGCCCTGTTATCTTGGGAGATTTCCTCTGGGATACCAGCTACCATATTGTGAGGAAACCCAAACTAGCTCACATGGAGAGACCAGGTGGAAAGACCATGGGTAGGTAACCTGGCTGACAGTCCAACTGAGGCTCTGGCCAATAGCCAGTACCAATCAACAAACATGTGATTGGACACCTACTAGTGATTCTAACAACTACTCAATATGCAGATGTTCTGGCTGAGCCAGCTAAAGCCCCATTAATCATCCATCAGCACCCACTAGCCATGTGTGTGAAGACACCTTCAAATAACTGCAACCCCTAGCTAGTGGGTCACCCCCAGCTTTCTCAGATATCATAGAGACCCCAGAAATTATAAGATAGAAACAAGCCATTTTGTGTCATATTTTTGATCCACAGAATCTATGATCTATGAGAATAATAAAATGACTTTTATATCACTAAGTTTGGGAGGGGTTTTCAATGCTATAATAGTAACTGCAACTAGTAGGCACTTGCTCACTATGAGCATGGTACCGGGTTCAGTGGGGTGGAGAGTAGAAAGATGATTAAGACTTCAAGGGACTTACCATTTTAACTATATTCTTTCACCTATCTAACTTCTGTTCATTCTTCTTATGTCAACTTAAGTATTCCCTCCTCCATTAAGTCTACCCTCCCCCCACCCCCAGCCATCTACTTTCAGGCTTTGTTAAGTGGCCTAATAGCACCTGGGCTTACCCCAACATGGCCTTTGCAAGTCTTTCCTTCGACTGACTCTGCTTGCTGGCTCTCCTCGAATCCAGAGGCAGACTGCATGCTCCTGGAGGGCACACACCTTATTTACTATTAGATTTCCTGACATTTACCTCAAATCTGAGCCATTTGTTGAAAATATTCCATCATTGTTGAGAAAATGAAGGCACTGTGCAATAACCAAGTGAATTAATCTGCTTTGTTTCTCCTCATATGGAGATGAATTATTTTCTCTCTCAAAAAATATGTATGTTTTAATAGATATCTAAGCTTTTCAGCCAGTCTTATCTCACACTTCCACCCTCATGCAGCCTATCAAACTCTGTCCTCTAAATAATCCATGCCTTGCCCTTGTGCCTTCTCTTCTATTGCTAGGAATTTTTCTTTTCTTCTCCTCTATCTGAAAAATTTATTTTATTTTTCCAAGAGGCAACTCACATTCTCTCCTTTGTGGAAATGTCTATAAATATTAAGTAAAGGATATTGTTTTTGGTTTCTTTTCTCTCTCCATAGCATTTTATACGTTCCTCTTGTTATTGCAATATGTTCCTTGTAATTAGTTGTGTAAACTCGATTGTCATATCCGATTTTCCACTTTGTCCATTCCCAAATCCAGCAAGGTGCCCCTGTAATCTCTGGTGGATGAAGCTCTGTTTCATGGGCTACACTGTTGTGCTCCTATGCGCCAAGATATTTTAGAGAACTGCAGTACTTTTAATATTAGTCTTTTTTCAGCCTCTGGGAGTTAGCAAGAAGATAAACTTAACGACAGACTCAAATTATCTCCCTTTTCTTCCACAAAGTATTTTTTAAACTGGCATATAATTGACAAACAATATCCTATTAGTCTCAGGTGTGCATCGTAGTGATTCAATATTTATATACATTATAAAATGATCCCTATGATGTCTAGTTACCATCTGTCACCATACAGTTATTACACTATTATTGACTATATTCTCTATGCTATACAGTACACCCCTATGACTTGTTTATTTTAATATATATGCCGCCAAAGCAAGCACATGACTTGTTTATTTTATAACTGGAAGTTTTTTCCAGGAGGTTCTTCTAGGCCCTCATTAGTGGTTATTCTACCCCACAAGCAATTCCCACCCACCAGACCCCTAGTGGTACCTCAATGCTAGGATCCACACAGCTTATGTCAGTAGCTCAGTCTTCAGCATGCCAGTTGGTACTTCTGTCTCCCCACAACTAGTCCCTGAGGGCCAGAACCTTGTCTTTGGTATCCACAGATCTGTCTGAACATTGCCATGGCACCTGGCACCTGTTAGGAGCTTGGTGACTAAATAAATAATTGATGATTTACAATATCTTTCAAAAGGATTCTAGCTATTATTATTATCCAATCAACATGTTTTAACTCCCAACTTTTCAGTAAGCTTAAGGACTAGAGTGGTTTGTACATGATCTTGGGATTACTAGGAAATATTGTGCAGCATATATAATTTCTCTAACAGGAATGGATTTAGATTATAAACATATGCTTGTTATCCCCAGTGTTGTGATATATGCATAATTGCTCTCCTCCAAGAATACTTAATCACAGTGGATGAGGCTTTAAATAATATTACTTAATATATTAGGAATCCAACATCCATCAAAATAATGTGACACTGCCTTATTTATGAGGTCCTATTCTACTGTTATAGAAATGATATCAGGTATCAACAAAAAGGGTATATTTGAGTTTTTGTAGAACTCTTCCCAAAACAGAAGCCTGACCTTACCCCAGTGGATCTCGGTATTAAATTGATAACATTTCATCAGCAGCACATGAACTAGGAATCAAATTTTAAAAAGTAGACACAACACTATAGCTTGAGAAATACATACAGTGTTTGAATATCTTTTATCTCATTGGAGTTAGCTTGAAGAATCTTTTTCTTCACCTTCTTTTAAGTTCACTGGAATGTAATAAGTCAACTATTTTTTCTAGAACATTATACAATATGGACAGTATCCTAAATATAGAATTTAAAATAAGAATCTAATATTTTCTGCACTTACTTGGATGTGATGTAGGCTATATAGAAAAATTTGCTCTTGGGTGTGGTATAGTTTATATGATTAAATGCTTTATTCATACTCATATGTCAATCTATTAGTGTGCTGTTAATTCAAATGTTACTATGATGTATTTTATCCCCATTAGCACATTCATCACAGGTGGATGTGAAACTTAGACAAAGGTGTATGTTCTCATTAATGATGAGCGGCCTATTCATCTTACTAGAATGTAATTAATGTTAGTTACAATCCTTAATTTTTCACTGTTTGTCATGATGCATATTTAGCATTTCTCTTGTCCTTTGTCAACTGGTTCCCTCTTATCACACAGACAATTCAAAAACAGATATTTAAGCAAATCTGGTGCTTGATTTTTCAAGTATTTTATACATGTATGTTTCTTGATGTTTGTGGGCGTTCCCACACTGTGAGATTTCATATTGGCTGTGGCAAGTGCAAAAGCAATATTAAAGTGATTATTTGGTACATCTAATTTTGTAATGTATACTAGTAATATTGATGTAATCCACTTGCTAAGTTAAATTTTAAAACTTAAAAGGACATATTCTTATATTCTGCACCTTAGTATCTACTGAATAGAGTTGTTTGTTAGATTTCAGGGAGAAAAAGAGCTTTTAAAGGTACATGCATTGTTATGTATCACACAAATGCATAAATACATACTTATGCCTAGTATTCTCTCTATTAGACCCTACTAAATATGTGTGTATATGATAATTCATTTAATCCTCATAGCAATCCCATTGACATGTTGTTGAGATAGATACTATTTTTATTCCTATGTTATAGCTGAGGAAATGGAAAGACAGAGAGGTGAAGTAACTTGCTCAAAACCACACAGCAAGTGAGTGATGGCACAGGACCCACGCCCAGACTGCCCGGCTCCAGAGCTCGTGCCCTTAATCTGGCTCTGCTGCCTCTCATCGTCATAATTTCTAATGAGCTTCACCAGTTAATGATATACATTAAGTAAGTACAAAGTCTAAACTAAGGTTCTGGATTTCATTATACTTAACAATCATTTTTCATCATTTTTGCTTTAATAGGACTCTAATTACATAAATGTCCTGAGTAAAATCTCTATATACTACTTGCAAAACAATGAACTTTAAGCTCTTTGTGGTCAGGAAGGGCTTTTTAAATGAGTTTATCCTCCCCATAGCTAGACAAATACCTGTACACAATAAATGTTCAATAAGTATTTTAACAAATAAATGAATCTTTTACATTTAGGATTCAAAGAACAATGAAAGATAAATTTAAGCCTTATACAAATTACAGTTTTAAGGCTAACTAACCATGTATTGCAAAGGTTTTCAGATGAGATTCAAGCACTTAGCTGTGTCTCCTCCACTTCAAATATCAAAGTTTAAAATTGATTCAACCATCCTAGCGGGGTAGCTCAGTTGGTTAGAGCGTCCTCTTGTACACCAAAAGGTTGCGGGTTCGATACCGGGTCTGACACACACGAGACTACCAATCAACGTTTCTCTCTCACATCAATGTTGTTCTCTCCTCTCTTCCTTCCTCTCAGTAAAATCAATAAAAACACATCCTAGGGTAAAGATTAAAAAAAAACACAGTTGATGATTCGTATTTCTCAGAATATAGTTATTTGGTATTGAAATAGGTATGCTCTTAATCCTCAACTCAGTTTTCAAAAACTGTAATTCTCTTTACTTTTCTAATATGGAACTAGTTTCTATCTCAGTAGAAACTTAAGCCTTCATTCTGCCCTCCAGTGGAAAACATTTTCCAATTCATAGTGAAATGAGGGTTTGCCTAATTGATTGAGGGTAAATTTAGTCAATTTAAGGTCTCCTTTTCCCAGGAGAGGAATGTCATCTACGTTCCCAGGAGTATGTGGCATCGTGGCATCTAGGGGTGGCTTTTGGTCCTCAGCCTTCACCTGTCCACCTGGGCATTTTCAGAAATATGTGTCCTGCCTAGTTTTCAGTTATCTTCATCCCTCATGCTGGCATTTACCAGGGTGGCAATATTCCCACCTGGCCTCCAGCTATCCAGCCCATTCCTTATCTGCGGCTGCCTCCCCTCGCACCAGCCACAGGGCACCCCCAGGTCAGCCAGCTCATGTCATCATGCCCATGCTGTGGTGGGCCCTGCAGGAAAGCATTTCACTGCCCCTGTGTCCTACCAGAGCCTGAAAATGCTTTGGGAATCTACCTTAGGCCAGGCTGCCCACATGTTCCACGTGAGTGGAAGTATAACCACAGTCCACTGCAGTTGGACCATTAGCTCTGTGCTGCCCCGTGGGGGGCCAGAGAGCAGGACACTGCATATCCCTAACTCATCTCAGGGTCTGTCACATACAACACACACACACACACACACACACACACACACACACACACACACACACACTTGGCAGAAGGGACAATAGAGAAACTCCTTTGTGGGGAACAGTCACTAACTTTTAACTATTTTGATCTGATCTTAAACTTTTTTTCCTCTCATCACAAATCAGGAAGTTCTTCTGGGGACATGGAGGCCATGATAAGAACTGCTTCCCCTAAACCATGTATTCTTCCAAATAGTTCCCGTTTCATACCCAGACCATGGCATAGGTCTTCGTAGCTAAGATTTTGATCCACCCCACCCATCACCTTGGGTGAGAGGAGACACGGGAAGGGAAAAATGCTATCCCATGTCATTCCTGTCACAGTACTATTTGGAAAAAACATATATATCTGCATCATTAACTGAATGTCATCCATCTCTTTTAAACACCTATCTAATAGACAGCCCTAAAGTTGATCCTTGGTCCTTCCTGGTGTTTATTAGCTACTGTATTGGTATTCTTCCATTTCTTTAAGATGGTGCTCTCTCTACCTTTTCTTCTTTTCTCTATTTATTTTCCAGACAGTTTTCCAATGCTGGTTTATCTTAACATACAGAGACAATACGTTCCCTGGTCAGGCACAAACTGGATTCAAACTGGTTCTTCCTCACACTGGGGCATGCCTGGCCAAATTGGCTGAAGGCCTTTTTAAAAACACCAAAGGAAGCTTAAGCAACCTTCTGTATTTTTCCTGTTTTAACGCAGATTTGGGTGTAGCCATTGTCACATTGTTAACATTTTAAATGAAGGGAGATATTTAGTAAATATGTTTATGATATAAAATATTTCAAATCAAACTGGCATTGAGCTGGTTCTCTATGTCTCCACATGGCTGGTGCCTCTGAATACAGCAAACTGGAGAGCACTAGGAGTACTCTCACATGACCCCCACGTGTAAATATCCTTGCAGGTTACCATGCGCTCAGGGGGTCAATCAGAGGCCACCAGAGAAAGTGGCAAGCTGTCAGTTTCACAGTGTGGCTTTGTTTCCTGTAGACTTTGCTTTTCCTTCTCCAATTACCTTTAAAGGAAACTCCTTGCTCACCAGAAAATCATTCACAGCAAACCAACAAAGGCAGTGAAAATCTTGGTGTTTTTATTTTGGAGACATCCTCCTGTTTACACCCTGAGACACTGGAAAATAGAAAATATCTTCAGCCCTGACCGGTTTGGCTCAGGAGATGGAGCGCCGGCCTGTGTACTGAAGGGTCCCAGGTTCGATTCCGGTCAAGGGCATGTATGTACCTTGGTTGCGGAACATCCCCAGTGGGAGGTGTGCAGAGGGCAGCTGATCGATGTTTCTAACTATCTCTCTCCCTTCCTCTCTGTAAGAAATCAATAAAATATTTTTTTAAAAAAAAAAGAAAATATCTTCATCTCTGTTTTAAGAAAGGGAGGCACCTATTAGTTGAATCACCTTTCCAACCTCAGGTCAGGAGACTGTCCAGTTGAAAAACGACATCTCTCTACTACCAGAGGCTGCCTTTGAACTTGTTCCCCTCGAACACACAGTGCAGAGTGGCCAGCCAGCCCATCTCTGCCAACCTTGAACCAGCCCTCAGGCGCGATGCCACCTATTCTTGTTTAGTCCACCCCTGCCTGGACGTTAACCAGACCGACGACAGCCGCATGAGTCCTTGTGTGCAGCCCACCACAACCTCTGGACCGTGGCTCCCTGAGAGGAAGCGGTGGTCCTTGCTCTGGGTCCCCGCTGGCCCCAGTGTGAGCCCTCTGCAGCGGAGGTGGTCTGCCCAGGCAGAGGCAGGGGAATCAGTCTCTGCGTGCAGCTTCAAACCAGTGTGTGTCTGCTGCACACCAAACCCCTTCTTTCCCTGCCCAAGAAGAGGCTTCCCTGTCGGAACGAGGCTCTGAGCTTTCTACAATCAAAAGCCTTTGATTAAATCAGACCCGGTCCTTCTACTTGCCATGGTATTGTGCGACCCGGAAAAGCAGCGGGGCTACAAAACAGCCCAATTTGTCGCTAGGTGGGCTGACAAAGCAGGGCTAAACACACGGTTGATTTCAAGCTACGTTACATCTCCAAGTTGCAAAGCTAGCGATAAAGCAAGCCAGAAAAGCATCCCCGTAGGTGAACATTTCTCACAGACAGAGGCCACTCTGCCTCGGAGAGGGCTGTTGTCCTTCCCACTGGGAGTTTTTAAGCCACTTAGGGACAGCGACCATTTGAACAGAAAATTGTTCCTGTTTCTAAATGATTTTTTTTTTTTTTTAAGAAAAGGGTCCCAGGAAAGATGCTGCTTTTCTGACATCTAACCTATCAAACACACACATGGTCACACAAAAAGAGACCCGTTTACAAGAATTGACTCCAATAGGTGTTTGCTTACTCTCTCTCCACCTGCTGATCGCTCGGTCCTCACTCTTTGTTTTTCTCTGACATTGCTGTGCATTCTCTCCCCAGCCTCGTGGCCCTCCGATGGAACTCAGGAGACCCCAGCTCACAGCTGCCTTTACTAGAAGCCCCCCCAACGGCTTCCTCAGAGCCAGAATGAGACCTGAGGGTGCCCTGGGTATCATTTGGGACACTTTAACTCAATGTCCTTTAAAGAGTCATCAGCATTTAGTGACAAAAAGGGGAGCACTGAATAGGTGAAGAACACAAGAGCACACAAGTGGCAGTGCCCCCTGAATAAAACCGAAGCCCGAATTTAGCGGATCGTCCCCTGCTCAGGTGGCATTTTGGCTTCCACCTATTGTTACTCAAGCATGCTCCTTGCACAGGGATGTCTCCGACCTGAGGGATATAGCAACAGATTGCTCCCAACTCCGTATGTGCTTGATGCTCCTAAAGTGTATGGTGCAATCACTTCCATTATAAGCTGATGCCTCCAGCACCCCCTGCCTGGCTCAAACCTGACTCCAGCTCTACTGCTCTCTCCGGCCTTAGCCCTGAGTAGACCTGAGCTCTGACCCAAAGGCTAGATTTGATGGTGAAGAGATCTGAGCAGCAGCTACTGAGGAGCAGGTGAGGACAATGAAGGAGGACGCAAAGCAAGGGAATTTACCAGAGTGAGAAGTCACCATCTGTGTGCCCCTCTGAAGGCTGGGGTCAGCCTTGTGATCACTAGACGGTCCTAAGGTGACCTTGCACTCTGAGGGTCCATGAGTGACCTCCGCCACACAGAGGGCTCCACTCCACACCTTCAAGATCTGGGCCCATCCACCCACATCACAATACAAGCCTGGGCTTTGCAACAAATGAAAAGACCTCTATTCACATATTCAAGTTTCATCATTTCTTTAACCCATTGGCATTAGAGTTCCTCTTTTTTTAAGATGACATTGAAGATTGGGATGTATTATTGAGAGCTGTAAAATCAAGGATAATGGGGCCGCGTTATTGACATAGGGGTGTTTCTGAGGCACATTCACAGTGAAAATGAGTTTTTAACACATTCCCACGTAGGCGGTTGCTCAGCATCTCCCACCAATGGTTAATTCATTAATATTATTCAGTGAAAAGCACTTCTTCCATTTCATTTGTTAATAAATCTATTTTCATTCTCATGGAAATCAGTCCCTTTCAAGTTCGTTTAGGAGGAATATTTCATATCTTTCTAGTATGGTAAGTATTTTTATTTAAATACTTAGAACAACTAAATTGAGAACTTATACCTTTCATCTTTAAGGGTATCTTCCTTGTGGTTCTTCAATGCTTTGAGTTATAGGAGATTGAAAAACTAGGAAAGAAGACAGGAAATTAAATAAAATGGAAATTGATTACAATAACATAGGCTCCATTGGTATTATTTCTTCTAAATCAATGAAATAGAAGGAATTTATATTTAAGTTTAAAATTTTTTAAGGGTATCATCTGCCTGATAAGGAGAGAAATACATGTGGTATATGTAATAACATCAGCAGGGGAGAGTTTGTTGCTAAATTTTTAATCCTAGGCAACTATTGTTGAGTTTTTTTCTTAGTAAAAATAAGTAAACAGAGGCCCAAAAAATAGATTCTATTGTGTGAAATGCATCCAAGAGAACTATTGAATGGAGTGTTTTTGTGGCATCCTACTGCTTCTATAATGCGGTATCTGGGAACCGCCAGCACTATGGAATTGTGTCATTTGTATTTTGCATTCATGTAAAAACCCATCAGAAGAGGCAACATTTGTGCATGCCTTAGACCTGAGGTGGTTAGGTCTTTGTTTTAGCTTTTAGTATTTGTCTCTTTCCCCAAGCTATTTCCAATGTACCGCTGTTGTATAGTAGTAAATAATTTCATTATTACATTTGCCCTCATTTTGTATCTACTCAAAATGGGTCAGCTTGTTTGGCTCAGTGGATAGAGCATCGACCTGTAGACTGAAGGGTCCCAGGTTCAATTCCGGTCAAGGGCACATGACCTGGTTGCGGGCTGGATCCCCAGTGGGGGGGCGTGCAGGAGGCAGCCAATCAATGATTCTCTCTCATCATTGATGTTTCTATCTCTCCCTTCCTCTCTGAAATCAATAAAAATATATTTAAAAAGAAAAAGAGAAAGGGAAAAGAAACAGTACCTTGCAATCAGCAGGAGGCAGCCTGCAGTGGTTGAGGTGAGGGACCCAGGAAGCTGGACCCAGGTTAGAGCCCAGCCTTGCTGGAGCCTGAACAGAGAAGCCTTGCAGAACGCCCTGGCATTCGTCAACCTGGCTGTTAGAAACTCTTGAACATCAGGAGAAAATTTTAATAATGATTATTTTCAGTAGCATAGTACAGTCAAGCCCTCAGAAAAAGGAAGTTTTCATTGGGAAGGCATTGCATTTAAACAGTGAAATCTGGTGTAATGTGAAGTATGAAATAAGTTTTGAAAGGAAGCTGATGATTAAGAAGAAATGCAGTGGGCATTTAATAAGTGGAGGAACCGCAAGATAATTAACTGGCATGCATAAAGATTCATGCTTTATACCAAAATTTTAATTTTGCACATAAATGTGCCTGATGTAGGCAGCATTTAATCACCTAGCTGACAGGAGTAACTACTTTCATTTAACCTTGACTGAAGATCATGAATTCTAACAGGTTTAATTGGATACATCATTTAACAGGATGAACAGAGCAAATTTTTCTCAATTCATAGGTTCTGATTGACATGCACCAGCAATAAGGCGTTGCACAATTACAGCTGCTCTGCATTCCTGCCCTGGGCAGCAATTGCCATAGCGACGTGACACCACTAGATCACTGGGGCACGGGAACTAGGCTGAATCTCCCCTTGTTTTGAAAAGGGCAATGTTTCATTTTTTTTTTAAAAAAAAAAAAAAAAAAGGAAGAAGGAACAAATGAACGAATGAACGAAAACAAAAAGAGAGAGAGAGAGAGAAGGAAGCTGGAAAAGAAAGGGCTTTGGACACAAATTTTCCCCCCCATATTGATCGCATTGATATGCACCTGCTGTAAGAGAAGGGGTATGTCGTGTTATCAACCACGTGGACAAATGGGGGATAATGACATTATCTTTTATCCGGTTAGCCCTTCTTTGAAGAGTGTTAGAAAAGATAATAATCAAACAAAACAGACACAGAAAGGAGGACCGAAAAGAAAGCCATGCTTGAAGCCTCCAAACCTGAAATGCAATGTGATCTGAGCCCTCGGTGCTGCTATGGACACAGGAGATGGGTACCCCACTCCCCGTCCCCAGAGTCCAACATGCACTGGGGGATCCAGACCCTGGATTTGCCTGAAAATAGAAAAGATAGGGTTTGAAATGGTTCTCTTTCTCTCTTCTTTGCTTCACTAGCAAAAACCTAAATGAATCCAGGAAAATAAAAGGAAAGTCCCAAAATAAAATTGTCTACCTTTTTCTCCTCATAAAATGAACATCAGACCTCAGGGAACTGCTCAGGTGGCTGACTTCTATAGTCCTTGGCCAATCTGAAATACCTCAGTGAACTCTGTAAATATTCTAGAGAGATCTAGAAGATCTATACCTCATGAAATACTCCGCAAGGGCCTGCTAGTGTCAGATATGGAAATGCACATAAAAAGCACACAATTTTAAAGACTTTCCTCTACAAATCAAACATCAATAGTTTCTCTACTATTGTTTCTTTGCTTTCATTCTTGTTCAGCAAATCTATTCAGTTGTCAAAATACCTCCTCCACCCCTGCAGGCGGGGTGAGTTGCGCCCTCTGCTCCTCCCCCCCATGTTCCTATGTGATTTGTCCATTGTTCCATTGATTTGTTCCTCGGTTGTCCTTTCACCTGTCACCTTCTCCTTATACACCCCCCCCCCCCGCACACACACCCCTAAATTGGGGGCCTCTGGAGAACAGACACTATACCCCCCTTTCCTTAGCCCCAGGTCCTGGAATAGTGCCCAGTGCCTAGCCCTGTCAGTGGGTGGTGGGGGCATCTTGGAGCTGTGCTTTTGCTTTTCTCCTCCCGTCTTTGTCTTTTCCTTCCCCTCACCCAGTCTTCCTGCCTTTCTTTCTCTCTCCTAAGCGTTGCCAATATGTGTCAATTCAGCAGAGGTTTGCTGTGTATCACCTACATGCCAGGCCAGGTGCTGGGTGCTGGGGCCTCCAAAATGACTAAGTAACTTCTCTCCTGTGGTAGCTCGTGGCCTCCTGGGGGAAGGAGGGATGCGGATGGGAAATACAAAATTACAACATAAAGTTATTTGCATTGAACTATGGTGAGCAACAAGGCTGTGCAAGCTAAGTGGGGGTGGGGGCATGAAGGTGTGACTGTTTGCCTGGGGTTCAGAGAAAGCTTCTGCGAAGGCGGTGACATGTTCCAGTGAGGAGCAGGTTTGGAAGCCTGGAAGATTCAGCAGAGAGGACCACTTTGCAAGGTTCTAGGGCGTGAGACAGCATGACGTACTGTAGGAATGGAAAGTGGTTCTGTGAGCAGGGGTAGGTGAGGGCAGGGAAGGGATTGAGCGAAGTTTGAGAGGGAGGCAGGAGCCAGCCCCAGAGGTTCCTGTGTGATGCGCCAAGGCGTTGGGCTTCATCCTAGAGAAGCGGGGGAGCGGTAAGGAGGTTTTGTTAGGGGAGGATCACTCTGTGTTTTAGAAATGTAGCCCTGACACAGAGGTGAGGGATGGATTCGCGTATGAAAAGAATAGAAAAGCCCCATTTCCCTTGCTCCCTTAAAATGCCTTCTTCTTCTGTCCCCTCTTTTCCTTGGGGCGTCCAGAATTCCTGTCTTCTTTCTTTCCATCTTTCCACTCCTCCCCCCGCCCTTTTTTTTTTTTTCTTTCCCACCAAAATGAGCTCAAATGATCTTCCAAAGAATTTTTGAGCCATAAATCTTTGACATTTGATAACAGTCCATAAAGGGTACAAGTCTCAAGACGGTGCCACAGGGCCCATAGGATTTTCACTGCGCTTCTCCATTCTGGAGAGACAGCAGGGAAGGGCCTCCAGCAGGAAGAATTAGGTTAGAGAATTCTAAGATGTTTGAAGAGACATCTGGGCCGGGAGCTATGGAGACTGCTGAGGGGACCCCCACCCAGCACTCGGTCCCCACGGGTTCCTTGGGCTGAAGAGAGAACTCCATCCCTGTAGGTGCCTGCCCTCAGGACTCTCCCTCCTGACCCCAAACATCAAGTGCTCTGCCCTCTGACCCACCTCAGTCACAAAACCAGAGGATACCCCACCACCTGGCAGTGCAGCTGTGAGCATCGTGTCCCTCCCAGAGCCACCCTCTGGCAGGGCACCCAGGGCCATAACTTCCAGGAGAATGGGAACTGCACCCCCTCAGGACCATTAATAAAGGGAGAATTTAAGTAAAAGCCTGGCCACTGCACTCCTCCTGCCTCTCCCTAGAAACAAGGGGCTTCTCAATACCTTAGGATCAGTATTGTCACAACTGGCTATAAATTCCCTTCCTTTATTGCCCTAGTTTGCATATCAACCCTCCTGTCTTACTAAACTGTGAGCATGTGAGGCCAGGGCCCATACCATGCCATCCTCCCCTTCAAGTTCATAGCACAGTATCTGGCACCTGGTAGCTGTTATGGTTACATTGTATGCCTCCAAAATTCGTATGTTGCAGTACTAATCCCTCATATCTCAGAATGTGACCGATTGTAGAGACAGGGTCTTCACAGAGTTAATCGAGTTAAAATGAGGTCATTGGAGTGGGCCCTCCCTCAAATATGACTGGTATCCTTATAAATGCGGGAAATGTGAAGACATTCACAAAGGAAGAATGTCATGTGAGGATGAAGGCAGAGATCGGGGTGATGCATCTATAAGCCAAGGAACACCACAAAGACTGACGGCAAACCACTAGATGCCAGGAGAGAGGCGTGGACCAAATTCCCTTCACAGCCCTCACCTAGAAGGAACTGATCCTGCCAGCATCTAGATCTCGGAACTACGGGGAGACAATAAATACCAGTTGCTTAAGCCACCAGTTTGTTACAACAGCCTAGCAAATTTACACAGTAGCCGTACTATCTAATAAAAGAGTAATATGCAAATTGACCATCACTCCAATACACAAGATGGCTCCCCCATGTGGTCAAAGATGGCTACCACAAGATGGCCAGCAGGGGAGGGCAGTTGTGGGCAATCAGGCCAGCAAGGGAGAGCAGTTGGGGGGGACCAGGCCTGTAGGGGAGGGAAGTTGGGGGCAACCAGGCCTGCAGGGGAGGGCAGTTGGGGGGACCAGGCCTGTAGGGGAGGGAAGTTGGGGGCGACCAGGCCAGCAGGGGAGGGCAGTTAGGGGCAACCAGGCTGGCAAGGGAGGGCAGATAGGGGTTACCGGGCCAGCAGGGGAGGGCAGTTGGGGGAGACCAAGCCTGCATGGAAGGGAAGTTAGGGGTGACCAGGCTGACAGGGGAGGGCAATTAGGGGTGACCAGGCCGGCAGGGGAGGGTAGTTAGTGGCAATTGGGCTGGCAGGGGGGCAGTTAGGCATTGATCAGGCTGGCAGGGGAGTGGTTAGAGGGTGATCAGGCTGGCAAGCAGAAGCGGTTAGGGGCAATCAGGCAGGCAGGCAGGCGAGCAGTTTGGAGCCAGCAATCCTGGATTGTGAGAGGGATGCCCGACTGCCCTCAAGGGGTCCCAGATTGGAGAGGGAGAGGGTGCAGGCTGGGCTGAGGGACACACACCCCTCCTCCCCCATGCACGAATTTCATGCACTGGGCCTCTAGTTTGTCTAATAAAGTATTAACCTGAGGGTTATAGAAGAAGGGATAATGTTTTTTCTTGAGGAAAGATCACCCACTTCACCATCTGTGTTGTCATCAGTGCAGTATTGCAGTATCTGGTCTTTCCTCCTAATTTAAAGTCAACCTTGGTTTTGCCAGAGTACAATCATGAGCGAGATTTTGGAAAAGAACAGAGGGACATGGAAAACTCAGAAGGTTGGAAGGGGGTTGCTTAACTGGCTTGAGGAATTTTGAGTGGTGAACAGATCAGGGCTAGTCTAAGAAATAATTTGACAGAGAAACCAAGATGGCGGCATAGGTAAACACCTAAACTGCTGCCTCGCACAACAATTTCAAAACTACAACTAAAAGACAGAACGGACACCATCCAGAACCACAGGAAAGCTGGCTGAGTGAAAATTCTACAACTAGAAGGAAAGAGAAAAACTCACAGAGAATTGGAGGTACGGCAAAGGGGCTTTGTGCGTGCAGAGAGGAAGGGCGGCTGAGAGCCTGCCTGACTTTCTCTGGCGGAAGGGGGAAGGAAGCCTCCGACCGCACTGAACCCCAGTTCTGACTGCACTGAACCCCAGTTCCGGGCGAACCCCTGGGGACCCACGCTCTTGTGGGGGGAGTCTGGACTCTCGGGCGGAGACTCGGGAGCCGGGGAAGGCGGAGGACTGAAAGTGCGCACGCGCGCGCGTGCCAGTGCGCACAAAGGCTGCGGAAGTTGCCACAGGCTTTCCTTAGTGGAAGGGAGTCAGAGGATTCTGACTGCACTGAGCCCCAGTTCTGACTGCAGTGAACCCCAGTTCCAGGCGAGCCCCTGGGGACCCACGCTCTTGTGGGGGGAGTCTGGACTCTCGGGCGGATACTCGGGAGCCGGGGAAGGCGGAGGACTGAAAGTGCGCACGCGCGCGCGTGCCAGTGCGCACAAAGGCTGCGGAGGTTGCCACAGGCTTTCCCTAGTGAAAGGGAGTCAGAGGCTCCTGACGGCACTGAGCCCCAGTTCTGACTGCAGTGAACCCCAGTTCCAGGCGAGCCCCTGGGGACCCACGCTCTTGTAGGGGGAGTGTGGACTCTCAGGCGGAGACTCGAGCTGGGGAAGGCGGAGGACTGAAAGCACACATGCGCGCAAGGGCAAGGCTGACAGGAAGCCAAGACTGAGACTCCACCCCATCCAAGCTGAGCACAGAGGCTATTGCAATTTGGCAAGTCTAATCCTATAAGGCTGTCTCCAGCACCGAACTTCTCCCAGCATAGACACAGCTGATCCTTACAGCCAACTGGCCCAGAGGTCAATTCTTCCCAGTGATACCAACAACAATAAAGACTTAATTACAACAAGGCTGTACACACAGTCCACAAAGGGGTGCACCAAGAGTGTCCACCTCAGGTTAACTGGGGAAGCAGACCCACTGGGCCATATTGGAAACCTAGCACAAATATCTACCTTTCCAACTCAGGGAATCAGTGAAAATGCGGGGTCAAAGAATCAGATCACAAACGAAAGAAATGGAGGAAAACAAACGACTGGATATAGAATTCAAAACCACGGTTATAAGACTTTTTAAGAATATCCTAGAAAAGGCCGATAAATATAACGAGACCCTCGAAGATATGAAAAAGGACCAACTATAAATTAAACATACACTGACTGAAATAAAAAATATTATACAGAGACCCAGAAACAGAATAGAGGAACACAAGAATCAAGTCAAAGAATTGAAATACAAAGAAGCAAAAAACACTCAACTGAAAAAGCAAAAAGCAAAAAAAAAAATCCAAAAAGTTGAAGATAATGTAAGAAGACTCTGGGACAACTTCAAGCGTACCAACATCAGAATTATGGGGGTGCCAGAACAAGAGAGAGAGCAAGATACTGAAAACCTATTTGAAGAAATAATGACCGAAAACTTCCCCCACCTGGTGAAAGAAATAGACTTACAAGTCCAGGAAGCCCACAGAACCCCAAACAAAAGGAATCCAAAGAGGACCACACCAAGACACATCATCATTAAAATGCCAAGAGCAAAAGACAAAGAGAGAATATTAAAAGCAGCAAGAGAAAAGCAGTTAATTACCTACAAGGGAGCACCCATACGACTGTCAGCTGACTTCTCAACAGAAACTATGCAGGCCAGACGGGAGTGGCAAGAAATTTTCAATGTGATGAATAGCAAGAACCTACAACCAAGATTACTCTACCCAGCAAAGCTATCATTCAGAATTGAAGGGCAGATAAAGAGCTTCACAGATAAGAAAAAGCTGAAGGAGTTCATCACCACCAAACCAGTATTATATGAAATGCTGAAAGTATTCTTAAAGAAGAGGAAGAAGAAAAAAGTAAAGATAAAAATTATGAACAACAAATACATATCTATCAACAAGCGAACCTAAAAATCAAGTGAATTAAAAACCTGAGGAACAGAATAATCTGGTGAATATAATAGAATCATGGGCATAGAAAGGGAGTGGACTGATAATTCTCAGGGGGAAAGGGGTATGGGGGGTTCATGAAGAGAATGGACAAAAATCATACACCTATGGATGAGGACAGTGGGGGGGGGGGGGTAAGGGCAGAAGGTGGGGTGGGAAATGGGTGGAGGGGAGCTATGGGGGGAAAAAGGAGAAATAATTGTAATAATCTGAATAAAGATTTATTTAAAAAAAAAAGAAAGAAAAAGAAATAATTTGACAGGCCCAAGAAAAACTGACCGAGGCTCTTTTCTGAGGCTCTATAAACAATCTTTTCTATATTCTATCAGGTTCTTAGCTTCAGTTTCCCTATGTTTAAAACAGACTGGTAACTCAGCAGTCCCTCGGTAGCAGATAGTCGTACCAAAGGAGCTCTGAGATTCTCAGCTAAGTCACATGGCTGAGGAGAGTTTTCCTGGTTCTTACAAATTAGTTCCAGTGTTAATGCTTTTTCATAAAAATGTCATGAGCAAAATTCTACACCATGCCACATTTACAAATGCCTTCCCACTACACTGGGAGAGCATGGACGGTTTCCCTGCCTCCCTGGAAGTTCTTTATAAACATTAAATGAGCAGATGAAGTATTGAGAGAAAACAGCAGGTCAAAAATGCACACACACAAATAGTTCTTTGCTACTTAAACAATGATTCTTGAGTGTTGCCTTTTCTTGTCCAAATCTTCCTCTTCTCACCTTCCCGCCCCCCCCCCCCTTCAAGAAATAGCCAAGTCTCTTAAACACACGTACATGCACAACCTTCATTTTCCTACCCATTCTTTCCACTTATTCTAGGTGAGCTCCACAGCCCGCTCAGTGGGACCCCCATCTCCTTGGTTCCCTTTCTCCATTACAGCCCCAGCTGGAAGTTCCGCTCTCGCTGGCTCCTCGCAGCTCCCAGGACCCCTGCTCCCTCCCTCTGAGCTGTATATTCATCAACTCTCTTCAAATCTCACCTAAGAAGTGTGCCCCTGGGCTTTCTCTTGAGGTCAGCTCTCCATGCAAAATGTTTTGGGAGACTTTGTATTCAGGGTGTTATTGGCACTGATGGTACACACAAATCAATTGTATTAAATCTTCATGACTTCAGGTAATTTGTCTGGGGAAAATGACATTCTCCATCTCCCCCTGGGATTTTGAATTTGTGTGTATGTGAGCCTTTTCCTTGGTGCTGTTTTGAACAAACAACAAAAATTACATAAATGGCTGAATATCCTTTGCTTCCATTTTCACCAGTGCACCTTCTCATTGTGCGAATTGGCACCATCTCCCGAGCGAGCGCAGTTGTGTTTACCTCTGGGGCACACTGTATAATTTAACTCGCGGCAATATGAAATAAGTCAGCGGCGATATTTTTACTTGTTCTGACAATGTCCAAAGTTGTCTCTCGCTGTTTTTATTTAAAGGAACTAGACACAAACCTGGCTGCCTTCACCGTGGCCTCTGCGAGGGCTACAGCTGAGAAAATCCGCTGTCAGGGAGAAGTGAATAGAACTAACAAGACTATTGAGCTGGCCAACAGATTAGCGAAAGGTCTGGAGGTGAGGTCCTACAGGGCAGACTAATGAAGCAGGCCGCAGAAAGCACTTCTTTGTTATACACTACTGATCTGGCAATAACAGCAGCACTTAGCAAAGAGCCTGATGAGCTGAAAAAATTATGTCATTATCATTCATTTTTTCCATAATAGAAACATGTTTTTGACCTTTACATTTTCTTACACTTTACCATGCTGCGGCCCGTATTAACTGTAAGATTACCTAGTGACTAGCACATTCACAAAGCCCGACAGGAAAGGGAATAGTCGGTTCTTTCTTGAGTATTGACAAATAAAGTTGATGCCATAAAAGAGGCAAAGACTTTATTTGGAACAATTAGACAATACTAATGATAGTGCCCTAGGTTGGTTTACCCCAACGCACGATGCAATTTGTCCGACTTAGTTAAGGAGTATGATAATGCCCTAATTATCTGTGTAAGATGTGCCCTGGCTATTACAGAGGAGACAAAGAATAAAGAGTGGCAAACCATGAATTATCCGAAATAATCCATATTGTTAAAGGTTGGCTCCTGAGAAAGTCTGGTCACTGGCAGCTTTCTCACTTGCCATTCATCTGTTGTTAATTTAATCTTTTGTATATATTTAAATTTTTTTCCCTGGGTTAACATTTGTTGGGAGAATGTCTCTTCTTGTTCCCGGCCATTGTAGGAGGCATGTTTTTCCACCCAGCGGCTCTCCGTGCCTTTCTTTTATTCTGGGAACTGGACTTGCAGTGGGCCAAGAAAGCATCAACCCATGCTAATTAGACAGATTTACCCGACTGGATATTGTTAGGAGAATTTAAAACATAAATTGATGAGTGCTTGTTTAGCGCCATTTGAAGTTAGAACTGAAAGGATTTATCGGCTGAGAAGGAAAGGCTCCAGTGTCTTAGAGGAAAGCCGGAAAATCTAGTGAATTTGAAATGTATCCCACCAGGGTAGCCATATTTCTTCTCACTGTGAGACTCCCAAATTAATGGAAGTAAATGACTGTCTTAATCTGACAAATGTATCACTGTTTTATCAAATCAATTTGCCAGCTCCCGAGTAGATCAGGGGAAATAGTAGAGGAGTAGCAATGGATTTCATTTTTCCCAGAGCCATGTGCACCCCGTCCTCTAAAAGAATGTCCAGGCCTGAGCCTGACTGGCTTCGTTTCACTCTGTTTGATGGAGCTCTTTGTGCAAAAGATCCCTGTCAGGCACGCTCAAGGCAGTAACCCCGCTCGAAGCTCAGAGAGTGTTGGATCTCCTCCAACATGGTCCGTGTCTTCTGCGCTCTCCTTTCTAACCCAGTGAATCTGGCCTCCAGAGAACACGCGACCAAGGCTGTGAATGTAGGGCACCTGCGGGAAGACCTGCCTCCCTCACCTGCTTGGACTTTGTATGGTGGCTCCTTTGCAAGCCAGACTTGCATTTGGCCTGTTGGAGAAACTGAGTCACCATCACTAACCCGTCAGCTAGTAAATTCTCCCACCCCCTGGGGGATATGCTCCTGTGTCTGCTCCACCTCTTCTTTGTGGGGATGCTTGTGCCACTTATTTTGAGGCATTTTGTAGCAAATGAAAGCAAGACTGTGTCGCCGCGCAGAATGGCATGCCCTTCTGTTCTTACTTCCATATGGCAGAGCCCCCAACCACATCTGTGTCACCAAACGCTGCCATCTCTGCTCCTCTGGCAAATTGGGTGATTAAGGCTTCTTTCCTGCAAGCCTCTGTCGTAAGCTGTGCAGTCCTAGTACTTAAACATGTTTTGATATTTAGCCCATTAAATATTACCATCCCAGAAATAGAGTTTGCTTAAAAACCTTTCTCTTCTCTTTTTGCCTATGTTCTACTTTTGTATCCTTTGATAATTTTTTCCTTTTAGATTTTCTTTTCTTCATTACTATCTCCTTCTATGTCTTTATTTTTATTTCAGCTTTATTGAGGTGTAATTGACAAATAAAATTGTAACATATTTAAGTGTACAACATGGTGATTTGACATACATTGTGAAAGATTCCCCCACTGAGTAAAGTAACACATCCATCACCTCAAATTTTTTATCCTTATTTTTCTTGGTGAGAACATGAATGTTCTACTCTCTCAGCAAGTTTTAAGTTTATACAATACAGTGTTATCAACCATACTCACCATGTTATACATTATATCCTCAGACCTGACTCATCTTATAGTTGGCCTGTTGACCAATCTCTCTCTCTTCCCCAACCCTGAGCTCCTAGAAACACTTTTCTAGTCTGATTCTATGGTTGAGGGTTTTGTTTGATTTTTGCTTTTTGTGGCTTTTTTAAATTTTAGATTTTACATATAAGTGATACCATGAAGTACTTATCTTTCTCTATATTGCTTATTTCACTTAGCATAATGCCTCAAGTTTTTTTTTTAATTTAATAAATCTTTATTGTTCAGATTATTACAATTGTTTCTCCTTTTTCGCCCCATAGCTCCCCTCCACCCGGTTCCCACCCCACCCTTTGCCCTTACCTCCCCCCACACTGTCCTCATCCATAGGTGTACGATTTTTGTCCAGTCTCTTCCTGAACCTCCCCATACCCCTTTCCCCCTGAGAATTATCAGTCCACTCCCTTTCTATGCCCCTGATTCTATTATATTCACCAGATTATTCTGTTCCTCGGGTTTTTAATTCACTTGATTTTTAGGTTCGCTTGTTGATAGATATGTATTTGTTGTTCATAATTTTTCTCTTTACTTTTTTCTTCTTCCTCTTCTTTAAGAATACCTTTCAGCATTTCATGTAATACTGGTTTGGTGGTGATGAACTCCTTTAGCTTTTTCTTATCTGTGAAGCTCTTTATCTGCCCTTCAATTCTGAATGATAGCTTTGCTGGGTAGAGTAATCTTGGTTGTAGGTTCTTGCTGTTCATCACTTTGAATATTTCTTGCCACTCCTGTCTGGCCTGCATAGTTTCTGTTGAGAAATCAGCTGACAATCGTATGGGTGCTCCCTTGTAGGTAAGTAACTGTTTTTCTCTTGCTGCTTTTAATATTCTCTCTTTGTCTTTTGCTCTTGGCATTTTAATTATGATGTGTCTTGGTGTGGTCCTCTTTGGGTTCTTTTTGTTTGGGGTTCTGTGCACTTCCTGGACTTGTAAGTCTATTTCTTTCACCAGGTCAGGGAAGTTTTCTGTCATTATTTCTTCTAATAGGTTTTCAGTATCTTGCTCTCTCTCTTGTTCTGGCACCCCCATAATTCTGATGTTGGTACGCTTGAAGTTGTCCCAGAGGCTTCTTACACTATCTTCATATTTTTGGATTCTTTTTTCTTTTTTTTGCTTTTCCAGTTGAGTGTTTTTTGCTTCTTTGTATTTCAAATCTTTGACTTGATTCTTGCGTTCCTCTAGTCTGCTGTTGGGTCTCTGTATAATGTTTTTTATTTCAGTCAGTGTATGTTTAATTTCTAGTTGGTCCTTTTTCATATCTTCAAGGGTCTCGTTATATTTATCGGCCTTTTCTAGGATATTCTTGAAGAGCCTTATAACCGTGGTTTTGAATTCTTTATCCAGTTGTTTGTTTTCCTCCATTTCTTTCGTTTGTGATCTGTTTCTTCGTCTCCCCATTTTTCACTGCTTTGCTGAGTTGGTAGAGTAGCTTTGTGTGCTAGGTTTCCTATATGGCCCAGTGGGTCGGCCTCCCCAGTTACCTGAGGTGGACACTCTTGGTTCACCCCTTTGTGGACTGTGTGTACAGCCTTGTTGTAGTTAAGTCTTGATTGTTGTTGGTATCACTGGGAAGAATTGACCTGCAGGCCAGTGGGCTGTGAGGATCAGCTGTGTCTACACTGGGAGATTTTCAGTGCTGGAGACAGCCTTATAGGATTAGACTTGCCAGATTGCAAAAGCCTCTGTGCTCAGCTTGGATGGGGCGGAGTCTCAGGGCGGAGCAGACAGTCTTGGCTTCCCATCAGCCCTGCCCTTGCGCAAGTCTCCAGACCTCTGCCTTCCTCGGTTCCCGAGTTTCCGCCTGACAGTCCAGATTTCCCCCGTAAGAGTGTGGGTCCCCAGGGGCTCGCCAGGAACTGCGGTTCAGTGCAGTTGGAACTGAGGTTCAGTGCAGTCAGGAGCTTCTGACTCCCTTCCGCTAGGGATAGCCTGTGGTAACCTCTGCAGTCAGTCTTTGTGCGCACTCGCGCCTCCAGACCCCTGCCGCCATGGCTCCCCTGAGTCTCTGAGTCTCCGAGTCTCCATGTGCCTTTCTCTCTACCTGACAGTCCAAACTCCCCCTGTATGAGCCTGGGTCCACAGGGTTTCGCCCTGGACTGAGGTTCAGTGCAGTCGGAACTGGGGTTCAGTGCAGTTGGGGTCTTTTTCCCCCTCCCACCAGAGAAAGCCAGCCAGGCACTCCGCTGCCCTTCCTCTCTGCACGCGCGTGTCTCCGTACCTCAGCTCTTTGCCGCTCCTTCTCCGTGAGCTTTCCTCTTTCCTTCTAGTTGTAGAATTTCCACTCAGCCAGCTTTCCTGTGGTTCTGGATGGTGTCCATTCTATCTTTTAGTTGTAGTTTTGAAATTGTTGTGCGGGGCAGCAGTTTAGGTGCTTACCTATGCCGCCATCTTGGTTTCTCATGCCTCAAGTTTTGTTCATGTTGTCAAAATGGCAGGATTTTTTTTTTCTCATATCTGAATAATTTTCCATTGTATATAATCTCACATCTTCTTTATCCATTCATCTGCTGATGAATATTTAGGTTGTTTCTATGTCTTGACTATTGTGACTAATGCTACAGTGAACATGGGAGTGCAGATATTTCTTTGATATTCTGTTTTCAATTCCTTTGGATATATTCCCAGAAGTAGGATTGCTGCATCATATGGTAGTTCTCTTGATAAGTTATATAAGGTCATCCATAACATGAAATATCATATACCCACTAATAATTGTTGCAGAACAATATTTTTATCAAATGGAAAAATGCTCTTAGTATCTTTTGGAGTAAACAATGCAAGTTACAAAACAAAATATATGTTGTGATCTCAGTCTGGCATTATATTACCTCTCAACTCCAAATCTTTACCTCTTCATACTGTTTTCCATATGCTACATCTTTCTCCCTTTCTCTCTCTCCCTCTCTCTTCCCCTCTCTCTCCCTTTATAAATCTTCCTGACTTCTTGTTTTTTCTTTTCTTTTCTTTTCTTTTTCCTCTCTCTCTCTTCCGTTCTTCCTCTTCTCCTTTGTTCCTTCTTCATTTCATGTATGTTTTTTCTTTCAAGGAATATTTCTCTCTGTATTTTTCTGGGTGAAGAGTAGAAATCTAATTATCAATGATATTTTTAAAGGCAGCACTTTTGGAGCAAACTATTGAATTTTTGTCTCTTCCTTTGTAAAATACAATGATGATGTATTACAATAAGTGTGTTTACAGTTTGAAATTTATATTTAGAGTAATCAGGATCCTCATTTATAAGTTCTGAGCATTTCTCTCTCTTTGGTACTGTACTAATAGCCACTTCATTATCATTTAAAATAATTCTTTGGTACTACTCATTAAATGTTGTTATGAGAATTGTTTCATCCAAGACTATTTCATTACCATTATAAAATTTATTTAATTAGCATATTTTAAAATGTAGACACATTAAACATGAAATGCAGAAAATTATTAATACTCGTTGCTTTAAAAAAATACTGCTATATTTCTAGAAGGAAATTTTAGAGCATGCATCAAAAACGTTGAGTGTTTATACTTTAACCCATAAATCCCGTTGCTAGTACTTTATCCTAAGGAAATAAGAATATGGCAAGAATTCACTACTAGGATATTTTTTGCAGCACTGTTTATAATAGCTACAGGTTAGAAATCACCTCAATGTCCCCAAACTGGGTATTGACTCAATAAGTTATAGGTCATCCATAATATGGAATATCATATACCCACTAAAAATTGTTGCAGAACAATAATTGTTGCAGAACAATATTTTTATCAAATGGAAAAATGCTCTTAGTATCTTTTGGAGTAAACAATGCAAGTTACAAAACAAAATATATGTTGTGACCTCAGTCTGGCATTATATTACCTCTCGGCTCCAAATCTTTTTTTCTTTTTAAATACATTTTATTGATATTTTACAGAGAGGAAGGGAGAGGGATAGAGAGTTAGAAACATCAGTTGCCTCCTGCACACCTCCTACTGGGGATGTGCCCGCAACCAATTGACCGGAATCAAACCCGGGACCCTTCAGTCCGCAGGCCAACGCTCTACTCACTGAGCCAAACCGGTTTCAGCTTGACTTCAAATCTTTACCTCTTCTGCCTTAATGGGCTGGGCCCTTTACCCCCTTTTTCCCTTGCAGGGAGCACAATGTT
This sequence comes from Plecotus auritus, assembly GCF_963455305.1. NCBI lineage: Eukaryota > Metazoa > Chordata > Mammalia > Chiroptera > Vespertilionidae > Plecotus > Plecotus auritus. Next base: position 47,369,151 of record NC_137776.1, read on the forward strand.
AGGTTTGTCAGTAGAGGGCGCAAGAGAGACAATGCAGGAGGGAAAAAGCTCCCCTTCCTGGCCCCAGGGCTTACCTTTTGGTTTTCTTCTTGCTCCTACACCAACCACTGCGAGAGGCCTCTGCCCCAGCCAACACCTAGAAGATGCAGTTCCTCAGCAAGCACTCCGCCCCAGCCCAGCCCATGGTTACCTTACAGTAGCCCTCCCATCAAGGACACCATCACCCAGGCCTCTGCCTGTCCTGCTAGCAGCTGATTCTTGGTACTCTGACTGCCTCTGGTCACCCACATTGCAGAAGCATGGTCCCTGCTTGCCCAGCATCTATGGACCTGTTCTGGGTCAGGCAATCCAGAGAATGGCACATCCAGTGGGGCTGCAGACACATCCTATCCTTCAGGGTCTGCATCCATCTTGGGGAAGGGGCTCCCCTCTGAAGTTGCTCCTTTCTTGGATGCTCTTTCTTTCTCAGCCGTCAGGTGTTCTTTAGAGTTTTCTTTTCACCTTCCTCATTAGGCCTGCAGTATAGTTAATGGTTCTTTAGAGTAAATGTTCCCTCTTCAAATTACTGTGTGGTTTCTGTCTCCTGATTGGGCCCTGATGAACACATCTGTTTATGTATAGGAAGAGAGAAATAAAGACTGAGACAAAAAGCCAACAACGTCACAGTGGTTGGTTGACTCTGGGTGGTGTGGTTATAGGTCTTTTTTATTTTGGTCTTGGTGATTCACAGTATTTTCCAAAATATTTTGTCAGGAGCTTTTATTCATTTATTTCCAATGCTAAGATTCATTATTATGCTAGCAAAAGTTAAACCTCCATACAAGTTTATGTTCTTGCTACAAAATTCAGATCCAAAACCAAAATGATCATATCTGGTGCCTATTCCATCAGCAGGTTGGATGGAGCTGGCCTGCTAGTGGACCACACAAAGTTCCATAATTGCTTCTAAGAATTGGCTTCCCCAGAGTGACCACCATCAGCCCCCCCAGCTCTGGAGTGTCACTGCAACTCCGGTTTTAAAGTTGCCGTGTTGATGCAAAGGTGTTAAGAGCTATTTTTGTGAATAGTAAAATGATTTTTAAAAATACTGTCGCAATCTAACAATATGTCATGTAATTTTATTGCAGCCTTCTGCTATTTAGAGATATGTGTGGATACCCATAGCAAAGTGTCTTGTTACTGGTCGGCAGAAGTACCAGTAATCCAAGGATGTGGGCGAATTCTAAGATGCCCCAAGATGTGCCACTCCTTCTCTGATTATTCCGCCAAACTCTGCAGTGAGAAGATTTTGCAGATGCAGTTAAGGTCCCAAACCAGCTGATCTTATGATGGGAGATAATGCCCATGGGCCTGACCTAATTATAGAAGTGCTTTTAAAAGTAGTAGATTTTCCCTGGCTGATTGCAGAAAAGGAAGAGGTCAGAGATTGGAAGCACAGGGAGCCTCAACGTGGAAGCGCTCCGTTGCTGACTTTGCAGGTGAAGGGGGCCAAGTGAAAGGAATACGGGCAGTCTCCAGGGCTGAGAGCAGCTCCAGGCTGACAGCCAGAAAGGAAACATGAACCCTGTTCGACAGCCACAGGAACTGAATTCTGCCAACAACTGAATAAGGCTGGAAGCGTGATGTTCCCCAGAGTCTCCAAATGAGAAGAGAGAAAGCAGGTGGGCTGGATCTCACTGGTCACCGCTCTTCCTAAGGAATAAAGACACAGATTTAAAAGCTCTTGGAGGGACAACAGATTCCTTGGAATTCTGAGCTGTCACCTGGCGCATTGTGCAACAATGTGGTTGTCACTGTGGGGTGGCTCCTGCACCACCAACGTGACCAGGGAGCCTGGACGGTGGGCTCACCTTCCAAATTAGTCTACGCATTTGCTTTTGGATGGACTGGGACTGCCCTTCTTTCTATTCCTTGAGGATTTGATTACATGAGGATTTGACCTCATGTGAGTAAAGCCTTGGAAAATGACTACTACTTTGTATGTTTTGATTATGTAACTGCATAGAAATATCATTTCTTTAATATAACCTTTTCTCCTTTCTTTCCTTTAGACTCAGACTGGCCTCATTCAGCACTCACCTGCCTCCTTCTGCCTGCCAGGACCATTCCCTTTATTATTACGCTCTCAGGACAATGGGGTTCTGATCAGCATCAAATAATCTTAGGAAACAAAGCCTCGGGTCTATTGACCAGAGAGACAGAGGATCAGTCAGACTAAAGATAGCATCTGGGCCTCAGTTGTGATCAGCTCCAGGTCCAGTGGCTGAAAGCAGATGTCACGGCTGACATCAGGACCCGATGCATTGATCAACTAGCCCCTACCCTAGTGCCAACCAATCACTAGAGACCACAGCCCTGACCGAGAACCTAACTCTCTTAGTCACCATGATTAATAATTTTCCCCTATGTAACCCACGCCCGAGGAGCCATCCGGCAGCCAGGTTTTTGAGCATTAGCTCACCTGTGACTATGGATACGGGCCACTTTCTGAACTAATGAATCCTTACTTTCTTTGCTGCAAACTCCTGTTTGTGGCTTATTGGGCTTTGATTCACGCAGGCAAATGAACCCCTTCAGTCCACTACAGTTCAGTTTTGAAATGGACTAACCCCTTGTTCAGTAGCAGGCTTCTGTTTCCCAACACTTAACTTCTACTGTTAACACCCCCTCCTTCTATTCAGTTTTTTGTTTTGTGTTTGTTTGTTTTGGGTTTTTTTTTGCCCTAATTTTTCTAATATGATCTCTCTAATTTGGTTACTTTTTGCTTTATTTTTGGTTTTCTGCATATCCATTTTTTTCACTTTCTTTTTTAGTTTTGGTCAGTTTCACAGGGGTAGAAAATAAAATATAAATTTTACCTGAAACTCTATGTGATTTTTGCCTATCAGCTTTCAAATCCTCAATGAAAATTTGAAGTCTGGTTCCAGATTTAAGTCATTTTTAAGTGATTTCTGCCAGTTACCAGCAAAAGAAAAGCTAAACTTTCAGGAGAGGAGAATAGATTTGGAAAGTCCTGAAAAGAAGGGGTTGGTCTGAACTTTGAACTTAGATGATGTCACCAGAGTGAAGAAATTGCCACCCTTGGATCGAAGCTGCCACGGGACCGTCCACCACCCACGGACTTTCTCTGCCCTCTGAGTGTGTTGCGTTTATCCCAGTTTCCTGATAGGTATTCATCCTTGTTCACTCATTCTGAATACTCCCTCTGGGAATGGTTATTTTTCTAGTCTCCTAGTCATGTCAACAAGAAGGCAAAATAACATTCTATTTCCATCGTCAACTGGGAATACAGAAGCCATGAAATCACAGTGAAAGCCATGACATGATCAATTTGGAAGGGCGGTAAGGCATGTTCCTCCGTTGACAGCACTGGCATTATAGGTGTGAATAGTCTTTAATGCTGTTTCCGTCTGCACTCACCAAGAAGGAAATTATTTCAAACTCAGTTGAAATTCGGCCAGCCCATGAGTTCCTTGCCTGCCTTCCCTCTGCGCAGGACAATTTCCTTGGGGACACTTTCCCATTGGAGACGACCCCACCCAGCAGCAAGGGAAAGAATGGAGGTTAAACACACAGGAAATCTACTTGATGAGCATGGTGTTGAACTATGTTGAACTGTGTTCCCCTGAAATCCACCTGCTGAAGTCCTAAACCCAGCACTTCAGAATGTGGCCTTACTTGGAAACAGGGTCATTGCAGATGTAATTAGATAAATTACTTGAACAGGGTGGGCCCCTAATCCAATAAGACCAGTGTCCCTGTAGAAAGGGAAATGTAGGACACAGGGACCCACACTTAAAAAGAAGGCCATGTAAAGATTGAAGGGTATAGCTCAGGCATGGGCAAACTACGGCCCGCGCGGGCCGGATCCAGCTGTTCTATCCGGTTCTCTTGCTCTCCCCACCGCTTCTTTACTTTGAATTTATATTAGTTCACACAAACACTCCATCCATGCTTTTGTTCCGGCCCTCCAGTCCAGTTTAAGAACCCATTGTGGCCCTCGAGTCAAAAAGTTTGCCCACCCCTGGTATAGCTTCACAACTAAGGAGCTACCAGAAGCCAGGAAAGAGGCCTGGACCAGACCTTCCTTAAGCACCTTCAGAGGGAGCATGGCCCCTCTGACACCTTGATTTGTGACTTCTGGTCTCCAAAACTGTGACACAATAAAGTTCTGTTCTTGTAAGCCACCCAATTTGTGGCACTTTATTACAATAATCCTAGGAAATTAATACAATGAAGACAGTGATTCTTACTTCCTTGCTTTTAATTGAATGCTTTTAGGGGACGCGGAAGGTCATCATCATTGTTTCATTGCCCTTAAACCCACTGTATTATCAAAATTACTGGAGATTTGAAATGGAAAGAATGGGCAAGGCTGCATGAGGCCTTTGGCCTAGGAGCAAACCAGAGATCTGTGGGATCTGCTGCTCAAACTGACCTCTGCAAAACCCAGAAATGAGTCCTTGAGATGTTCTTTGCCACCAGCATTTCACTGTGGTGACCGAGCCCAACAGCTGCCCCATGCTCAGGATCTGACATCCTCTTCTGCTGAAAGTGGATGGGAATAGTATGTGCCTGGAGCAAATAAAGTAATCCGTGCAAGTGTGTGTGTGTGTGTGTGTGTGTGTGTGTGCGCGCGCGCGCGCGCGCTAGCGTGCCCTTTTTTTAAATGATGAAACTGCTCACTAGAAAGTCATTTTTTTCTGCAAAAAAATTTTTTCCATATCCTAGTATATAAAAACCCAGGGTTCATAACGTCCAAAATGACCGAAGGGTCAAAGAACCGGAAGTCAGTCCTGCAGTCAGTGCTGGGTTGCCATGGCAACCCAGCAATAACTGCTGCCAGTGCAGGCATGGTGACCCAGCACTGACGGCCAAGGGTGCTGTGGATCAGGCCCATAGAGAGGCCCGAAGAGAGAGGCAGGGTCTGATCTGCAGCCTCCATGGCAGCTGTTGATCAGCCATTGCCTCTCTCTTTCTCTCCAGGCTTTGCCAGCAGCCACGCCTCTGTTTCTCTGGTCCTCCACTGGGGCTGCTAATCAGCCCTGCCTCTCTGATCAGGCCTGGAGATAGGCTCAGAGACACTGACTGGCATAGAAACCGACCAATCAGAACCAAATCTGGGTGAACTGTGAGGAGCCAATGGCTGCCTAGGAGGCAGAGCATTTGATGCTGACTGGCATAGAAACCGACCAATCAGAACCAAATTGGCTGGCAGGGGAGGGCAGTTGGGAGTGAGATCGGTCCTTCAGAGGAGGGCAGTTGGGGCAAGATCAGGCCAGCAGGGGAGAGCAGTTGGGGGCAAGATCAGGCCGGCAGGGGCGGGCAGTTGGGGGCGAGATCAAGCCAGAGGGGGAGGGCTGTTGAGGGCAAGATCAGGCTGGCAGGGGAGGGCAGTTGGGAGCAACCAGGCAGACAATCAGGCAGGCAGGCAGAGGCAGTTAGGGGTGAGATCAGGCTGGCAGGGGAGGGCAGTTAGGGGCCAGTGGTCCCAGATTGTGATAGGGATGTGCGATTGGAGAGGGTGCAGGCTGGGCTGACAGAACCCCCTGCCTCCATGTGTGAATTTCATGCACGGGGCCACTAGTCCATATATATAAAAAGCCAGGGGCCATCACGACCAAAACAATCAGATGGACAACCGAACAGGCTGTGTGGAGCAATCAGGCTGGCAGGGGGGTTAGTGAGGGACGACCAAATGACTGAACAGCAGGCTGCATGGGGCAACCAGGCCAGCAGTGGTGGGGGGGGGGCATTGGAGGTAACCAGGCTGGTGGGGGGGGGGGGCAGTTGGGGGCAACAAGGCTGGCAGGGGGGTAGTTAGAGGCAACCAGGCCAGCAGGGGAGGAAGTTGGGGGCAACCAGGCCTGCAGGGGGGCAGTTAGGGGTGACCAGGCTGGCAGTGGGGTTAGTGAGGGATGACCAAATGACAAGAGCAGGTTGTGTGGGGTGACCAGGCCAGAAGGAGGGGCCATGAAGGGTGATCATGCTGGCAGGGGGAGCAGTTAGGGGTGATCAGGCAGGTAGGCAGGTGATCAGCTAGGACAGTGGTTGGCAAACTCATTAGTCAACAGAGCGGCAAACCGCGAGCCACAGTTTGCCGACCACTGGGCTAAGAGCCACCAGTCCAGGATTGTGAGAGGGATGTCCGATTGGAGAGTGTGCAGGCTGGGCTGAGGGGACCCTCCCCCATGCACAAATTTTGTGCACTGGGCCTCTAGTAAAGTATAAAAAAGCAAATACCCTAACTCTACTTTTCAAACTATATGGTGATCACAGTTACCTAATTATAGCTTTTGAACACTTTTCTTACTCATTTTGGGGATATCTGTATTATTTTTAGCAACTCACCAGCTTGAATTGCTATTATAAAATTAGCCAGACTTGTTGTCCTTTCTGTGTGAAGGTCCTTTGTGGTGATATGATCTTATTAACTTATTTAAAAGTGTGCCATGTGTTTTATAATTTTTTTCCGACATTGAAGCTTGCCTGTATTGTAGTTGCCTGCAATATTAATGTTTAATTTTATTCTATAAACACGGAGTTAAACCTGCTCAAATCTTAGTACACAGTCTAAGCAAATATATCCAAGTGTATGCAAGTTCTACTCCATTTTAACCACAGGGAGTCCACACATAATTTAAATATAGCTTCTGTATTTCAGAAGGAAGAACATTCTTTAGAAGGTACAGGCAGCAGTGTAACTTTTCCTTCATCATTAACATCAGATTTATGGGTGGTTTTCACACCAGATTCAAAGATGGGCACAAATTAACCTGCAATCTTGTTCTGCTTGTAGGTTTGCACCTAACATTCTCATAAGTGCAATCCTGCAGGGGAGAGCGAGGGGCTCAGAGACAGAAAGCATATGGTGCTCATGTTGGCATCTCACGTTTCTCCAGTTCCTGACTCAGCTCATGACCCCTCACTCCCACTTCCCAGTGTAAAGGAGTAACAAATGTATGAAGTAAAATGGGGGGGGTTCCTTTAGCAAAATGCAGAGGGGACTCTTCATAGTGACAAAAAAGAAAACTCCTAATTTAATCAAGGAGGAGGGTAGGTTTAACATGTACCATAATTTTCAATACTGGATGAAGAAAGAAGTTGAAGATATTAAATATGATTTGGCAGTTTCTTACTAACCACAGTTTCTTCTGAATTTTTCTTTCTGGAACATTCTCTCATTTCTCAAAAGCCACCCAAGTCTCCACCCCAGAAACATTTCTAAGAAGTCACAGTGTCATTTTGTGTCCCCCCAGTTTTCACTAGGATCCCCTGAGGATCAAGGACAATGGAAAAAAAATATGTGGACACATCACACCCACCCCCCCCCACACACACACACCGCCCCAAGAGAGGGTCACCACCATCCTTTTTTATTTTTTTAAAATATATTTTATTGATATTAGACAGAGAGGAAGGGAGAGGGATAGAGAGCTAGAAACATCTATGAGAGAGAAACATCGATCAGCTGCCTCCTGCACACCTCCCACTGGGGATGTGCCCGCAACCAAGGTACATGCCCTTGACCGGAATCGAACCCAGGACCCTTCAGTCGCAGGAAGACGCTCTATCCACTGAGCCAAACCGGTTTCAGCACCACCATCATTTTTTAGATGACAGACAACACATTATGTTTTCCAAACCATCTCTGGCTAGAATACCTATGTTTGTTAAAAAACATTTTTTGATCTGTTAAAAATTGGAGTGATCTTGCAAAATATGAGGGATGAGGCATCCAAGTTGGAATGCAAGATTCTCCTCTTGCCTCAAACCGTACCTGGAAATACTACATTGGGAAGGAATTGTGTTTCCAGCTGGATGGGGTTGATTGAGGAATTGTCTGGAACCGACGGGCGACTCTCACCTATGTGTGAGTTTACCTTGTCATTTGAGAATTTCTGAATATATAAAGGCCCCTAGAGACTCAAGCAGTGGGTACTAATGTGTATGAAAAAATCCAGAAAAATACAGTGCTGTTTATTTCCTTGCCTTATGATTCATCAGGGCAGACTGAGATAGCTAATGCCCCCTTAAAAAAGAGCAATTTACTCTGCTCTCTCAAGTAAGATCAGGGCCAATAAACTGTAACAAAGTATAATATTTAGGACCCACATATAACTCTACTCAAGGATAATGTTCTACACATAATTCATAGAGTTAGTTCCAATCAATCCTCCTCCTGTGAACACATAGCGCTAATAGGTCTACTGTGGCCTTTAAATTTCCACCCACATTTTGATGTAGATGTTCACTAGAAAGCACCAATTATTAATCAGGGCAGTCTCTTTCATGCTTCTGTTGTTGGTACCCAGAGCCACCTGAAATACAAAACAAGAGGAGTACATTCAAAGGTCAAATCATACCCAGTTTGCCATATGAAATTAAGAGTTAAGATGGAAAGTTTAAAAAAGAGGAAACATAAAACTTTTTCTCTATCTGCTTCTAGGATTCTGTTCTGTTTTTAGGTTTATGGCTCCCTGTTGCTAGCATATCATGTGAAATTAGCTATCGGGCCTTCGAAGGTGAAGAGCTGATGTCGTCACTCATTTAAGTTCTAAGGAATGCATTGCACTTAATTAAGGTAGCTCTTTGCATAGGGCTTTAAAATATTTACAATGCTCCTTAGACTGTCAACAGGTGATGTTAACCAAACAACTGGAAAAGAACATTTGCCTCCAGATAATAATGGACCAGCCAAAAACGTACATACTATTTTCACACACACACACACACACACACACACACACACACACACACACACATTCTTCTGCTTAAAAAAAGTGATGGGGTGAAAAAAAACTGCATAATAAGGAAGGATAATATTTTTTAAATACAGTAAGTGTTCAATTAAAGCTGATTTAAAATGTACCATCAAATGGATTTAATCATAGAGAATAAATTACCAACTATATATGGAGGCTGTGCACTCTGGGAGGGAGGATGTGGGAGTGTAGGTCAGATGGTTTTTGACCTATCTGGGCACCTCACTATTGCTGGGTGACCTTCTGTGTCCATGCTTTGGACCCTACTTCACCCTTAGTGGGAAAGCACCCATTTGGTAATCTAGAACAACATTTCCCATATGCCTTTTAGCTTTCACATTGAAGAATTTTGAGACTATACTGCAAGTGGAAACATGAGTAAGGGAGTTGGCTGTGACTCTCTACAATATAAGAAAAGAAAGCAGGTCACTGTGGTTTGGGAAGGTGAAAGAACTGTTACTTAATGGCAAGGAGATAATAATGATAACTTGGCAGAGAGATTCGCAATCTCTTATCTGAACCCCTTTGCATCACATGTGTTTCAGAATTCAGAAATGTCAGAAATTTAGAATTGCAATTGAGTATACATGTCAAGATATTATATAATACTAGAGGCCCAGTGCACAAAATTTGTGCACGGGGGGATGGGGGTCCCTCAGCCCAGCCTGCACCCTCTCCAATCTGGGACCCCTCGGGGGATGTCTGACTGCTGGTTTAGGCCCAATCCCGGGGATCGGGCCTAAACCAGCAATCGTACATCCCTCTCACAACCTGGGACCGCTGGCTCCTAACTGCTCACCTGCCTGCCTGCCTGATTGTCCCTAACTGCAAGCCCCCTGCCAGCCTGATCACCCCTAACTGCCTTTGCCTGCCAGCCTTATTGCCCCTAACTGCCCCCCCCCCCCGGCTGGCATGATTGCCCCTAACTGCCCCCCCTGCCAGCCTGTCGCCCCTCACTACCCCCCTCTGCTGGCTTGGTTGCCCCTCACTAACGCCCCTGCCAGCCTGGTCACCCCACGCAGCCTGCTGTTGGTCGTTACTGTGAGGGCATCCTGCCCAATTTGCATATTACCCTTTCATTAATATAGATCGCTACTAGAGGCTATTCCATAATTAAACAAATTCACATTTCCGCAGCTAAATGTATAATGTTTATACTTAGTGGGATAAATAAAAACTACCAAGAGCCTCATATTAGGTCATGCCGTGTTTTCCTGCCAAGAGTTATGAAACAACTTCCAGTTTTTAGAAAATTTTTTTAATTTCAGAATTGCGCCAGCATCACACACGAACATCTGTCAAAGATACACCAAGTTGGTACAACAGGTAACAGCATCCCAGTATGACAATGTGGAACCAAGGGTGTAAAAGGTGAAAGGATTTGACCCAAGTCTTACAGCTGGATCTTGGAAAACTGAGAACCAAGCATTGGTTTATTATTAATTAGAGACAGTCAAATAATCAGGAAGGACAACAAATAATAACCCCAGTACTGTATCAAGGCCCCACTGTTAGAAAAGGTGGGAACCTCAGCACCTAGTCCATTGCAGACATGATGACTAAATTGAATGTGTTATCCTGGATGTGATCCTGGAGGAGAAAAAGGACATTAAGTAAAAACTAAGGAACTCTGAATAGAATATGGACTTTAGTTAATAATAACATCTCTAACCCTAGCCAGTTTGGCTCAGTGGATAGAGCACCGGCCCTTGGACTGAAGGGTCCCAGGTTCGATTCTGGTCCAGGGCATATGCCTCAGTTGCAGGCTTGAAACCCTGGTCGGGGCTCGTGTAAGATGCAACTAATTGATGTGTCTCTCTCACATCAATGTTTCTTTCTCTGTCTCTCCTCCTCACTTCCACGCCCCCTAGAAATCAATGGAAAAATATCCTTGGGTGAGGATTAACAAAAAAATAAATTAATTAATAATAATAATAATAACATATCTATATTGGTTCATTAGTTATGACAAATGTACTATACTAATGTAAAATGTTAAAATGGGAAATTGTTTATAAATGTAACTCATGTGGTAACTCACTTGTACAGAGAGAATAGTTTTGTCCTTTTGTTTCTTGCTGATGTTCGTTTGACCTCTCACTTTCTGGTTGGTGGGGGAAATAACATCTTGTTTTATGCCATTCAAAATTTAGTCTTATCCTACCATTTTAAAATATTTTAAATATTGTTCACTCTCTTGAGAAAGAAATATTTTCAGACTCTCAGTTTACTCAATCTTCTTCCTGCCTCCTTACCAGCTGAATTTCTCAGTGACTGGGTGCACCGGGGTATATCATGGCCTTGTGCAGACACGTAGTAGGAGGAAGAGTTGGAGCTGTAGATTCTCTAGTCTCCAAGGAAATCCCCTGCCCACCAGATTGCCAGGCATCTATAACCTCTGATGCTGAGGACCATTACTGGTGAACTTGGCATTCCTTCTTTTAAGCCGAGATAAAGCACATGGGGAGTTGGAGTTTTGGCATCATCTTACCAGGTTACAGCATTCAATATTTACTTCAACTCAAGACACTCCTCCAAAATCCACATTTAATCTACTTTTTAAAGCATTACAAATAGTTTTAAGCTACAATATATTTAGGTCAAAACAAAACTCTCAGAGTTAATCTCTTCCTATGTCCTCAGATATCCTAAAACTAAAGATCTTCTCCCTCTAAAGGGTATTTTCATTAGTCAAACCCAAAATAGAGTCGTGTACAGTTGGATTATGTCACTTGGTTTCTCTAAGGTCAAATGTCATACTCCCTGCTTTCTCAAGGGCTTGCTGTGTAGTTGCTTATCAACTAACTCAAAAAAAAAAAGGCTGGTACAACCCAGTGCTTCTGAAGCAGTGTGTACTCAGACCCCTAACCACTATTGACAGGAGGATTAGGTTTATAAAGAAGACCAACGAGGTCTTTTGTGGATAAGCAGTTAGGGGAATTTGGAAGACTTCCTTGTCTGGCACTGTTTGGACTTTCCTAAAATGCAAACAGACACTGGGCCCCTTCCTACCCTGCAGCCCCCTTGTGAATAGAGTGGAGAGCAATGGAGCTTGCAACTGGAAAGCTCTTTGTGTGAACAGACTGTTTCTTCTGTGCCTTGTCATGCCAATAAAGTGAAGGCGACAGGTTAGATGTGTATCAGGAACAATGCAGGGAATGGTGCCCCCCTAACCACCCCACTTCTGATTCTTTTGAAGGTTTGATCTTTCTGTTCCAAATGGAGAACTTTAACTGTCCTGTCTCTTTGTTTGGCAGGGCAAGGGAAAAGTTAAAGAGATTACAACTTCAACAGAAGAATCTTTTCTTGAGAGAGGAGACTCCAAAGTAGAATCAGCCCTCCCCTTCACTACTATTTGCATTACACTCCTTGAATCAACGGTATGAGTAGTCAGCATACAGACCTGGGCACAAGGCTGAATTCCATGGGGAAATAAGGACCTGAGCAATCCATGATCACGGACACTTACTCAGAGCTCACCACCACCCTTCCACCTTCCAACCTTCTATGCTCTGTGGAATCCCATTTGTCCCCAAAGGCCTGCTGTAATATCCCCTCTTCTAGGAAGTCTTCATTTATTTCAATCTACCTTTATGGGGTAGCAATGCTCATATCAGACAAAATAGACTTCAAAACAAAGGCCATAACAAGAGACAAAGAAGGCCATTTCCTATAACTTTTCTCTCTCTTTCTTCCCTACCACAGCTCTTCCTCTTTAATCTCACTACCAAACAAGACTGTAGATGGGACTCTTCAACATTGTCACAGAGAAGATTAATAACCTGATTGATGAATGATTCATTGAATTTCATCTTTGTGCATTGTGGTCTACTGAGACAAATATATCTTACTCATTAGGTGTCTTGTTTTCCCACAGCTTTAATTAAAATACTGGTGATGAATGTGAGTGCATATTTGGACCATATTTATTAGAGTACTGGGAAGCTACATCCCAACTTTTTTATTAGCATAGATAGGTTCTCTCACATTATTCCTTCATTCACGTTTCTTGAGAATAGGTCATTCAACAGGTCTACACAAGGTTAAAGTAAAGCATCTGTGATTAAAAATAGCGCTTTGAGTACTATATCTTCTTGACCTATATGATAAAATGTTTACCTTTCAACCAGAAAGAGTTTATGGTCACTACGCAAGATTCATCTTCTAAACATGAAAGATGGCTAAGGAAATCCTGAAACAGCTTTTATATATTAACATTTAAAGTATGATAATACTTATATTTTAATATTTTGCATGAATAAATCATGGACTACCAATAAATTACTGTGTGTGATTGTTACCAGGAAACAGGCATTATATAATCTGTGTCTCACCAAAAAAAAAATCAAATCTTCTCAAGTCTGAAATACACTTTTTTAAAAATGCAGTGAACCATCAAAAAGAGTTCTGAAGTGATAGGTAAGAGGGGGGAAATTTTTCTAGTGTATGTGCCTAAACTTTTCAGGATGAGAAAAGAAAGAAAGCAAGGTAGGAAACCAGAGATCCTGGATGCTTGGGTCTGCTATGCGATCTGGACTCACTGGACAAAAGCCATCTGGAGTGGAACAGATTGTTTCAGGCTGTTAACGCTGCCACGGGATTCCTGGGATTTCTCTCTATTCCCTGTGGCAGGCTGGGAACTTAATTCTAAGCATATCCTAATAATGGGATGTAAACTGTGTGTCCTTAAATGAGGAAGGCAAAGGGTCTTACACCTATCCACCCAATCTTGACTAGAACTCTAAAAAAGTAACCATGGGTGGGGGGGAAGAAGGGAAGTAATGGTCAAAAAGTTTAAGAAACACATTATACCATCCCTGGGAGATGCATAAGGGACAGAACAAATTAAAAGTCTTGAGACATACCTGATTTGAAATCACTTATTTGATTCACAGGACCTTTTCTGTTTGCATTTGGGTGTATTGCCCATCACTCTATAGCATCTACATTGCTATAGAGTGATGGGCAATAAGTTCTCTTTCCTAGTACTGCCTCCACATGCTTCCAGACCATCACTCAGAGATGTGCCCATCTAAGGCAAGTACTCTTGCTATTCTTGGGAAATGATTCTGATTGAGAAGCTCTGTCTTTTTCAATAATGTCCATGGCTTTTAATGGGACCTATGCTTCTACAGATTAGGTTTCCTTTTGGAAAAATGTATCCTTACTAAATATGGATTTAGGCAACAGAGACTTGTGTAGGCTCTAGGAAGTGCCCTCAAGACTGAATCACCAGAGCTCAACTTTGACCCCTCTGCAAAAGCCCCTAATCTGAGCCACTAACCCAAATTTTGGGGAATATATGACATCAGATCATTGAATTCTCAAGTCCTTTATATGTTGAAGGGCAAGGTCACAGAGATGGGGCCACCCCCAAGAGAAATAAATGTACTCAAGTAACCATAACCTTGGGAAGAGAACAATTCTTATGCAAGGAAAGAGAAGGTAAATCTGGTTAAAGGAAGAACCTTTTCCTTGATCTGTAAAAGATTGGGTCTGGACTCCAATGAATGAAGCATAAACATGCTATATTAAGAAAGATAGTAGGTCTTGCAACATGGTTGCTGACAGAGTGTAGAAAGAAAGGTGCCCAGGTGGGTATCCCCATGGGTGGGGTGATGGATGTTGATAGCAATCCTGTCTGCATCCTGTCCTCTTAGATTTAACTGACTTCCCATACTCGCAAACCCTCCAAAGTTACAATCTGGTCTCAAGTTCCTCTGGGGAATTACAGGAAGGATCTATGTCCATATTCAGGCTGAAACAGGACAGAGAAACACAGCAGAGCAGAAAAGTGGCATAAAATGGGGGAAGAGCAGAGCAGTGGCCCAGCGCTGGACAACTGGATTAGGCAACAAATGGCCAAAGAGATGCGTGGAAGATGGTTTGAAAAGGGGCCCTAGATGATTATGATACGAACACCAGTGTGAGGATGAATATGGGAGAGTGGGATACATGTTCAATACACGACATTGTTCATACATTTTTTTTTTACAAATAGGGAATTAGCCATGGTTCTAATGCAAATACCATCTTGATAGAAATGTCCATGATTGTTCCTCATGACCAAGGATGATAATATATATAGGAGTGGGTAAATGATAATATAAAAAGTGAGTGTGCTGGGAGAATTCCAAAGGAAGAATTAATGACGAGGAAAAATATTAATGTGTAAAGGCCAGTCTTTTAACCCTACATATACTTGGAGATAACTGCCTTTATTATTTCATTGTTGATAAGGTGTCATGGCCTTATTTTTCAGAATCACTTTAAAGTCAGTAGTGTGCTGTACACTTTGTGATCAATCCTTGCAACTTCGATTGGCAGTCCTCTATGCCTTTTCATTGATAGGGCATTATGTAAGCAAGCTTAAAAATGAAAATGAAGGACATTCTCCAATAGTTCCAAAGATTGATTTGCTCTTTTGTTACTAAAGAAGACATTCTAGAACATAAGGCCCAGAAGATCCTCACTTCTGGTAGAAAATAATTCTCTTATCCAAACACAAACTTACTATGGATTCTTTGATTTTAAAATTAACATTACAATGTGACTGTCCTATGTAAAGACTAGTAGTGAAATAGCTGACCAAACTGAACTGGATATTCTGACTCATTAAAGGAAAAAAAAAAAAAAAAAGCATGTAACTCTGTAAATGCAATTTAAAATTAGCCGATGCCAAAGCAAAACCAAACTGCTTTCACAGTGGCGTTAACATTCAGGACACTGTGAATATTAACTCAGAATTTGCTACTCACTAGGGAGTTCTGTGGACCAATTTGCTTAAAGTTGGAGGCTAAAACACCTTTTTTTAATGTCAAACTTGTAGGATGTCAAAGAAAAGAACAAGGTAAATGCAAGTAGCAAAAAAATAGAAAATTAGGGAAAGTGAAATTGTGGGCATTTGTATTTTAACCTCACGTAGAGATAAGTAGGGCTGTGAGTCAACGAGGCATCAGAACTTTGAGTCCACGGCCTGTGCTCTGGGAGCTCCCAGGGGAGGCACATGTGTGATCAGCTTCTGATTACATTGGCTGCCTCAGGCTTACCAGCAAGGGACCTACACGAACCGCAATGGTGTCTCCTATTTCAAAAACTTACCATACACAGCGCATTATGTTTGAAGCCCACTGCCCACAACAGTTTTTAACCTAGAATGAGTTACTTATCTCCTTAAGTAGTAATAAGTAGCATTTCAAAATAGCACTTAAAGAGATAATGATCAACTACATTGATTCCATGGTGTGCCTGTGAGACTTTCTGTGAGTTTTTCTACTTTCCCTGACTTTTCCCCCAATCCTCATCCAAGGATATGCTTATTGATTTTAGAGAGAGGGGAGAGGAGAGAGAAAAACATCAATCATCATTGTGAAAGAGGACATTGATTGGTTGCACTCTGCATGTGCCCCAACCAGGGATCTAACCCAAAACCCTTAAAATCTCATTAGGCTATCACCCTAGAAAAAAATTTGTTGAAAACACCATTTAGGCCTTGGCTGGGTAGTTCAGTTGGTTAGAACATCGTCCTCATACACCAAGGGTTAGGGATGGATCCTCTGTCAGGGCACATCCAAGAAACAACCAATGAATGCATAAATAAGTGCAGCAACAAATCAGTGTTTTTCTCTCCCCCTTCCTCTCTCTCTCTCTCTCTCTCTCTCTCTCTCTCTCTCTCTCTCTCTCTCTCCAATCAGTAAAGTTTAAAAACACATCATTTAAGGGTACTTTAAAATCTAGTATAAATGAAGTGCATGAACACTGAGAGGCTTTAGCAAAAAGGCTTGTCAAAGTCAGTGGTGCCAATCAAGGCCGGGCGGAGTCGGGGCCTGGTCAGGACCCGCATAGAGCTTGCTTCTGTAAAGTTTTAAGGAGCACGAACAAAGTACAGTCGCTGATCCAGTCGGTGACATATTTGCTCACTTCATAAGCTGTTTCTTACATAAGCTGTTACTGAATGGAAAACAAATGCAAACGCGCCAAGCCTGTGAACAGATGGTGCTTCTGTATGAGGAAGAAAAAGGAGGGTGAGAAGGACAGCAAGTGTAAGAGAGCTCGCCCTCTCCCCTCCCCCACATTGTCTGCCTGCCTCCCTCCCTCCCCACCTCCTCGGGCTAGCCCCGTCTTTCTCTTCAGCTCCTCCCACCTTTGTTAGCATGAGAGATGTTACAGGTTGGAGAGCTAGAAGATGAGGCTTAATCCTAAATCTCCTTTGTGCATTTGAGTCAAGCTCTTGTCTCCCAAAGTCAAATAAAGAGGCACAGGCAGCTATAAACCAGCAGCAAGGTCGCGCACAAAGAGCACGGGGCATATGGTGACCTTCCTTTCTCCCAGCCCTGCCTAGCCTCCGTTGGGGGTGTAGTGGGGGTGGGGTCTTAAATAGCATTTGGACACTATTGTTTGTCTGAAGCCTAGAAAAATGTGACTGTCTTGCTGAGCTGGAAGGGAGAAGAATCTAAAGAGGGATTGATGGAAATGCCTAGAAATCTTGCCAAAACGTCAGTGTACTAATTGTCTGCTGAATTACATCTGAGGCAGCTCCATCCCTGTGTATGGGTTTGAAGTGCACGTGTACTTTCCCATTGTCCTTTGGTTCTTTCGCCTTGTCTTGGATCGGGGTTCTGTGGTGTCCCAATAGGAGTGGTGTGGCATGTGTTACATTGAGAGCTAGGCTGTAGTGACAATGACCACACAAATCAGATTTGTCAGGGTAGCTCCTATTTCAAACATTCTGTTTCTGTATGTCTATTTAGTACTCTCCTACTTGTCAGACCATATGTTGCCCAGGTTTTTCATTCCGAAAATAAAACTCTATTGGTCCCTTGTTTACTATGAAACAAGTACATAGTAGGCACGAATAAATATCGTAAGAAGGAAGGAGGAAAAAGGAAGGAAGGAAGGAAGGAAGGAAGGAAGGAAGGAAGGAAGGAAGGAAGGAAGGAAGGAAGGAAGAAAGGAAGGAAGGAAGGAAGGAAAGAAGGGAGGGAGGGAGGGAGGGAAGCCCTAGCCCTGCGGACTGAAGGGTCCTGGGTTTGACTCCAGTCTAGGGCATATGCTCAGGTTGCGGTTTGATCCCCAGTAAGGGGTATGCACGAGGCAGCCGATCAATGATTCCCTCTCATCATTGATGTTTCTATCTCTCTCTCCCTCTCTCTTCCTCTCTGAAATCAATAAAAATATATTTTTTAAAAAGAAGAAGAAAGGAAGAAAAAAAAGTGCTACATGAGGAGGTATCAGGAGGCTTAGACTTTAGTTCTAACTTTGCCACTAACTGATCCTATGGCTCTTGACCAAGAAAAGTAACGCTCTGGGTCTTTGGTTTCTTCATCTAGAAAATGTCTAGACAAACCTAATTTATTTCTGAGATACATCCAGACCCACAAAATGTGTATTCTAATAAAAGAAGACTTCATCCAACATTTTTAAGCTCTTTTTCTTGGTTCCTGGTATGATGACTTAATTGTGACTTATCAGACGTGGGCAATGACATGTAAGTTTCTCTATCCTGTGGTGGGTGGCAAGCCCAGGACTGGAAGTCATTAAAAAAGCAATCCATTATGGGGGAATAAAAGCAGAAGCAGAATCATTTAGGGTTATTGCATTTCTTTAAGAAGAAAATGAGTATTAGTTTTAGGACAGAGGAGGTACCAAGGTATAGAGGCAAACTTGAAGGAAACTTAGTTGAGAATTTGAATAAATGATTTAAAAATAATATACTAAGTGAATCAAAAGACATAAAAGTGAAATATGAGCAATTTGGGCTTGCATGGGGCTATTCTATAATGAAGACAAGACATCTGAACTTGCAGCCAACAAAGGAATGCCTTGTAGTTAACTGCACGCACTGGAAATGTGGTCCAAGTTAGAAGAGAAGACATGAGAAGTATTTTTTAAAATAATTTTTATTCTACTATTTCATTTTGCTAGAAAGAGTGTTGTCATCTAATGCAGTAGGTAAGAAAAAGCTGATAGAGATGTAAGAAATGCATTCCTTCAAAGGCTAAGGCCTCTAAGGAGATCTCTTAGCTGGGGTAGGGAGGTGGGGGCGGGGGGAGAATCCTAGAAGAAAGAGGCAGCAGCAATCTCTCTCTGTCTCTCCCTGTCTCTGTCTCTCCCTCTCTCTCTCTCTCTCTCTCTCTCTCTCTCTCTCTCTCTCTCTCTCTGTCACACACACACACACACACACACACACACACACACACACACACACTACAGTTTGCTGAAGGATTGCTCCCTGAGGACTAGGAGGAGGAGAAAGAAACTAAGGAAATAAACTTCGTGCATGTTTTGGGAGGTATGTCTTACAGGGAGGCCCACAATAGCAATGAGTATCGGGTAGCAGAACACCAATTCTGAGCAAGTAGTATGTGCTGTTTGCTATAATAGCAACATAACTTTCTAGTAACTTGTTCTCTTCTTATGCAATGCTTTTCACTGATCAGTTGGCAAACAGGTAAGTTTATATAAAGGGATTTCTTTTTTAGAATTGATAATTTTTTAAAAGGAAGAGAATGAGAAAAAAGAAAGGAAAAGGGGAGGATGGAAAATAAAAGTGGGAATGTAGAGAACGGGGAGGGAGAGGGAGGGAGGGAAGATAATGTACTGCAATCCTTCTGCTCCCTGATGTAAAAACTTTTGTATTTTCTAAGTCCAGCCTCAGATATGGTTTCTCGCTAAGATCCTAGGTTATGGTCCTGGCCAGGAGAGTGAACTAGTCACCAGGACATAATTCTGAAAGTGTCTTCAGTTTGCATTGACGTTCCCAGAGCAGCACCCAACACTGAAGCAAGGAAAGGAAATAGCCCCTCTCTGCTCCCCACTCCCTCTCCCTACAGCTCCCTTCTTGCTTAGAAAAACTCCATAAAAAGAGAAGAAATATCTTTCAAAACATAGGCTATCCACTTAGACTTTGCACAATTTTACAATTTTGCCATTGATCTAAGTATCTCTTCCATCGATAACAACAGCAATAATAACAGCAACTATTATACATTGAGCATTCAAAATGTGGTCCACGTGCCAGGTGGTATCCTAAGCACTTTACACATATTAACTTTTTTAACCTTCACAGAACTGTATCAGGAAGTTAACAAATATTAGTTCCATTTTGCAGATGAAGAAATTGAGGTGAAGTGACTAGTCAGGTCACATGACCAGGATCAGCCTCGGGCATTCTGGCCACAGGGTCTGGAATCCTGACACTGGGTGATATTGAAAGCTTTTTCCTGAAATTAAACTACCTTCTTTTCACTTATCTTCTTCCTTTTTAAACCACACATAATACTTCAGCTTGTATTTCTTCAGTGAAATCTAGAATCAGAATCAGGTAAAAAAAATAAATAAATACACACACACACATACATGCAGAGTAGTTCCAAGAAATTCAAGTTGGAGAAAGTTCTGGAAGCATATTTGTTCATTTTTAAAGATTCTTACCAAAAATGCTAGTGTTTTTAATCTCTACTCCCATATGTTTAAAATAAAAGGCTTTTATTAGATCAAGTCATTGAACTAAGATGCAAATGTTAAAAAGCTAAAAAGAAAGAAAGAGACTCCTGAAAATGACCCAGAGCCATTGTCTTAGAAGAAAATAAATAGGACCACAGATATAAACAGTTTTTAAAAACTTAAAAAGAGTTTTTGGGTTCAGTTTGGATATTTTTACATGTACCTCTAATCACCAAGGATTGCCACTGTTAGCATTTTGAAGTATTTCTTCCAAAAAGTATCAATAATTCTAACCACAACCATATTGCTTATGTCATTTAGCTCTTAGGTTACAAGTGGGTTGTTGTTGTTTTGGGGGGAGTTGAAGATTTTTCTGCCTTATAAATAGCCCCCAGCCCTAGCTGGTTTGGCTTGATGGATAGAGCGTCGGCCTGCGGACTAAAGGGTCCCAGGTTCGATTCCAGTCAATGGCATATGTTCGGGTTGTGGGCTTGATCCCCAGTAAGGGGCATGCAGGAGGCAGCCAGTCAATGATTCTCTCTCATCATTGATGTTTCTCTCTCTCTCTCGCTCTCCCTTCCTCTCTGTAGTCAATTTAAAAATATACTTAAAAATAATAATCTATACTAATAATAGAGGAATATGCAAATTGTCCAGGATGCCGTCACAGTAACAGTAACGGCCAAACAGCAGGCTGCGCCAAAACCGGTTTGGCTCAGTGGATAGAGCGTCGGCCTGCGGACTGAAGGGTCCCGGGTTTGATTCCAGTCAGGGGCATGTACCTTGGTTGCGGGCACATCCCCAGTGGGAGGTGTGTAGGAGGCAGCTGATCTATGTTTCTCTCTCATCAATGTTTCTAGCTCTCTATCCCTCTCCATTCCTCTCTGTAAAATATCAATAAAATATATTAAAAAAAAAAAAATAGCAGGCTGCGTGGGGCAACCAGGCTGGCAGGGGGGGGGCAGTTGGGGGTGACCAGGCTGGCAGGGAGGTTAGTTGGGGGTGACCAGGCAAGCAGGGGGGGTAGTTGGGGGTGACCAGGCTGGCAGGGGGGGGGGGGCAGTTGGGGGTGACCAGGCTGGCAGGGGGGGTAGTTGGGGGCGACCAGGCCAGCAGGGGGGGCAGTAAGGGGCAACCAGGCCGGGGGGGGGGGGGTAGTTGGGGATGACCAGGCCGGCAGGCAGGTAAGCACTTAAGAGCCAGTGGTCCCAGATTGTGAGAGGAATGGCTGACTGCCAGTTTATGCCCAATCCTAAACCGGCCATCAGTCATCCCCGAGGGGTCCTGGATTGGAGAGGGTGCAGGCTGGGCTGAGGGGACCCCCCTCCCATGCACAAATTTCACGCACTGGGCCTCTAGTAAATAAATAAATAGCCCCCGTAGGTTGGGGGAAGGTAATGGTATTAATGTGTCAAAAGAAAGTGCCCACAGCACCCAAAAAAACAAAAGGTTTCAAGAAGAAGTTAGTTCTGATTTAGGTGTAACTCCATATTTGGTATCATCTAGGTTTTACATTTCTCATCTACAGACTAAACCTCTGAAACACCAGAACAACTTGCCAGGCAATAGCTAGATTTTAGTTTTTGAAAAAACAAAAATCCAGTCAAATAAGATTTTGAGATCATGAAAAGGAACAAAAGAAATGAACCATTGGAAACATCTAAGTTTTAAACTTTAACCCAATTTTTGACATCGTGGTCAAAGATATTGCTTCATGTGGTCATTTCCTTTCTTGAGTTCCTTGAATGGGTTCAACCATTACCAGAATATAGCTCAGTAAACTTACTGAAAACATCTTTAGATGCTTGTTGAATTGAAATAAAAAAATAAAATATAATTTTTTAAAAAGCCAGTACCGTTTGAAATCTCCCTGTGGAGTGCCTTATTCATGAGAAGTTCACAGAAAGGATTGATAATTAATTGTGTTCAGGGTCAGCTACTTTTTCTAGTATGTTCCTCATTATAGATGTCATGATATTTGTTCCTTGTGACCTATGTGGTTCAAGTAAATATGTATGTGAATTTTTATTTCCCCAAAGAAGACATACAGATGCCCAACCGATATATGAAAAGATGCTCAACATCACTAATCATCAGGGAAATGCAAATCAAAACCACAATGAGATATCATCTCACATCTGTCAGAATGGCTATTATCAAAAAGACAACAAATAATAAGTGTTAGCAGTGATGTGGAGAAAAAGTGTACTGTTGGTAGTATTATACATTGATGCAGCCATTAGCCATAATGGTAAGTGATATGAAGGCTCCTCAAAAAATTAAAAATAGAGCTACCATATGACCCAGCAAATTCACTTATGGTTATTTATTCATAGAAAACAAAAACACAAATTCAAAAAGATAGATGCACTCCAAGTTCATAGCAGCATTGTTTACAATAGCCAAGGTATAGAAGCAAGCCGAGTGCCATGGATAGACAAATGGATAAAGAAAATGGATACATATACATAATGGAATATTACTCAGCCATAAAAAAGAATGAACTCTTGCCATTTGTAAAATGGGTGGACCTAGAGGTATTACACTAAGTGAAATTAGTCAGGAAAAGACAAGACAGAAACAGACTCACAGACATAGAGAACAAACTGATGGTTGCCAGGGGGGAATGAGGTGGGTGGATGGTGAAAAAGTTGAAGGGGATTAAGAGGTACAAATAGACATTATTATCATAATAACTTTTATGGTAACAGATAGTTACTAGACTTATTGTGGTGATCACAACCTAAAGAATATAAACATCAGCCCTAACCGGTTTGGCTCAGTGGATAGAGCGTCAGCCTGTGGACTAAAGGGTCCCAGGTTCTATTCCAGTCAAGGGCACATACCTTGGTTGCAGGCACATACCCAATAGGGGGTGTGCAGAAGGCAGCTGATCGGTGTTTCCCTCTCATCAATGGTTCTAACTCTCTATCCCTCTCCCTTCCTCTCTGTAAAAAATCAATAAAATATATTTTTTTAAAAAAAGAATATAAACATCAAATCATTATGTTGTAGAACTGAAACTAATATAATATTGCATGTTAACTATCTATATATATAAAAGCCTAAGCGACCCATTGCAACTGAACGGATGACCGAACAGGCTGCGTGGGGCGACTAGGCCGGCACGGGGGTTAGTGAGGGGTGACCAAACGACTGAGCAGCAGGCTGTGTGGGGCGACCAGGCCCGCAGAGGGGGCAGTTGGGGGCAACCAGGTCTGCGGGGGGGAGCAGTGAGAGGCGACCAGGCCGGCAGAGGGGGGGCAGTGAGGGGTGGCCAGGCCAGCGAGGGGGGGCGAGGGCAGTTGGGGGTGACCAGGCCAGCATGTGGGGCAGTAAGGGGTGACCAGGCCAGCGGGGGGGGGGGGGGGAAACAGTTGTGGGCGACCAGGCCGGCGGGGGGGGAGCAATAAGGGGCAACCAGGCTGGCGGGGGAGGGGGAGGCAGTTGGGGGTGACTAGGCCGGCAGGGGGGGGAGCAGTAAGGGGCAACCAGGCTGGCGGGGGAGGCAGTTAGGGGCAACCAGGCTGGCGGGGGAGGGGGAGGCAGTTGGGGGTGACTAGGCCGGCAAGGGGGGCAGTTGGGGGTGACCAGGCCAGCCGGGGGGGGGGGGGGTAGTTGGGGGTGACCAGGCAGGCAGGAAGGTGAGCAGTTAGGAGCCAGTGGTCCCAGATTGTGAGAGGGTGCAGGCTGGGCTGAGGGACACCCCCTCCCCCCATGTATGAATTTCATGCATCGGGCTTTTAGTACTTCAATAAAATAAATAAATAATAAAATATAAACAAATCCATTTTTCTTGTCTGAAAAAGGAAATAATACCTACTTTGTAAAGCCATTGTAACTATTAGATTAAAAAAATATGCAGAAAATCCTTGTTAAATAGTAGATACTCATTAATGCAAGGTTCCTTCCCTGTATGCCTTCACATTTTTTAATGCTCTGAAACAAATCTAATTTTGCTAACATGTGTTGTGCAGTGGGAATCTGACCCAAGAAGTTTTCTTTAAAATAAGGTATATAATGTGGTCTTAAAACCACAAAAGATCTCACCTTAATGACCTTGAGAAACTCTTGAGCTTTGTGAGGAAGTGAGGTGTTGCAAGTGGGCGTGGCTGGAGAAGTCAGAGGTTGTCCTCATATGTTGTGGGCCTGCCAGCAAAAGCCCTTTCCTGGCACCTGACGCAGGGGTGTGTGAGGAGGCAGAAGTGACCACCCCTTCTCCTTAGCAGTGCTCTTTTTCCATCTCCTATTCAGTCTTAAACAGTAAGATGTCCTGGATTCTGGAAAGATTCAAAAATTTTGTCGACTTCTGTGTTCACGTCAGAAAGAGAATTCTTGACATGTTCATCATCATAGTTCAATGACTTAAGTTAAATGCTATCCTGTCTTCCTTAATATTCATTATTTTGCCATGAAATGATATATACACTTTGGAGTTCAAGTTCGGATTTTCACCAGTTAGAAAAGGCTCATACTGTATCCTTGGGTCAAAAGACAGGAAACTTTAGCACAAACAGCCATGGCAACTGCATCAAAAGAAGGCCACTGGATGCTATTTCAAATAAGGGCGCACTTCTCGTTACATCTGTGGTGCATTGCAGGACTGCAATCTGTAGCTTTTCAACATAATATATGTCTAGATCAAACAGTATTAAATAATCATTAAAATCTGCTTTGTCCTTCTTGAAGAGCTGCTCATAGCCTTGCATTGTGCTATGGTATTGACGGGACATTGGATATTCTATAAAACATGAATTGCAACTGTCTTGTGTGGTAGACAGTTTACAAAAGTATTATCCAGAACACATGCTATCTGATTTACTAACTTATTATCCATTAAAAAAAAAAATCCCTGGGTAAATAAATGTGTAACTAAAAGAATTGTTACTCTGTATAATCAGATGAATAGATACAAACAGGGAAGATTGCTTTCATTATGTTGTATATTGTGCTAAACAGATGTGCATGGTTTTTGTCAAATAGTGTGCTATATCAAACTGCCTCCTTCTGCCTAGCCTTTGCTTTTATCAATAAGATGTTTTATATTTCAAATCAATCGTTGTTCTCGAAGAAGGCCTTTCCTCTCCCTTCCTCTCCTTCACCACCGTCCTGCCTCCCCACCCTGCCCGAATCCCTTCAGCCAAGGGGTGTGGTACAAAGGGGAAGTGACTGGAAACATCACTGTTTTGCTAACCCCGGGTCTGCTCTTACCCTAAGAAGCACATCGCATCACAGGGCACATCGGACACTCACCTCTAATCACAGTAACCAGAAACAGTCCCTGGAAGGTTGCCCCAATATCTGCTACGACAGTAAAAGGCTCAGGTGTACCAACTTGGCTTGTGTTTGGGATTCTTTAGTGGCTAAAAACAGAGCTGTACTGATCCAACCATCCCTCGTTTGTTCTCTCTATTGGCCCGTATATTTCAGGTAATGGGTAGGATTTTTAAGAGCAGGCAGTAGCCATGCCGTAGTTATGGGGAGAGACGATCACTGGTCTTTTCCTTCCATCCGTCCTCTCCTTCCATCCCTTCCCTGCAAGAAACCTTCTCAGGTGCCTACAGCGTCAGGCAGCATGTCAGGGACGGAGGAGAAAGGCCCCAGAGACTTGCTAGCAGGGCACCAATTATAAAGTGGAATAATAAATGTGCCTGGCTCATGTCAGAGATGCTTTTGGAGCACAGAGGAGGGGTGCCTGACTCACACTGCGGCTCAACTACTGCACTAACAGTTGGAATCAGGGAAGGAGGTAACCACTGACGTGAAAGAGGCGGGATGTCAGGATGAATGCCAGAGTTTGGGTTATGGCGTCTGCAGGTCTTCACCCCTCCTGTAGCCGCTCAGTAGCAAGAATAAAATAGGGCACACCCTGGAGGATCGCTGAGTGAGGTTAGCAATGGCAACCGGCTAAGAGCACACGAGCGCCTGCTGTTAATGGCCCAAGAGCTGCTCTGGGGTCCACTCTTCCTGACCACTATGGTTTCTCTTCTCCGGAGGCCTGGCTTTGGTTTTGGTGTGTGTGTGTGTGTGTGTGTGTGTGTGTGTGTGTGTGTGTGTGTGTTTCCAGCTTTAACAAGTTCGATCACAGATGTATCCTTACAATAATACCATCATTACTGAAAATGGTGCAAATGAGCTTAAAACGAAACGCAGCTAAGAGGGGTGAGGGGATCATGCACTCAGCACAGGATGAGCTGCATGCGAGGAGCGGGGCTCCACGCTGAGCTGGTGTTGGGAATATCAATGGGCCAGCGGAGGGGAGTCAGCGCTGTGAACGGGACTGGTGAGTGTTCAGGGCGGACAGACCCTGAGACACAGTAACAGGAAGGTGGGAGAGACAGAGGAGCCTGCACAGGAGAAGAGCAGCGGGCGGAGAGCCAGGAGACAGCAGCCGTGGACCAGGGCGCACTCTGCTCTCACGGGCTCCAGCCTAGAGGCCAGCAGTCTGCAATACGGCTGCCTGGGTCTTCCTTTATTCCCTCCTCCACCTGCTTAGGAAGGCAAACTGATCTCCCACTCTCCGCTTCCATTTCCATTTAACTCAGTGAACAATTATTGAAGACCGACCTATGCTATTGGTAATAACCTGGCGGGGAGTGGGGGGGGGGGGGGGTTGGTTCATGATTAGGTCCCTGAACTCGGGGAAGGGAGAGAAAGACCTGGTGTTTATTGTGAGCTTACCATGGGTCCGACTGGCACCCAACAAGATATAGCTTTACGTTTTCTTATTTAAACCTCTCAACAACCACTGCAGAAACTGCGAACAGTCGTGAGCTAAAAACAGACAGAACGTGGCTTCCGCCCCAAGCAGCATCGGTGAGTGATTGTGAAACCTTTCTCTAAGCTCCATTGCAAAGTGGGATCATAACAGATGCCTCTGGAGTTGTTGTGAGTATTAAATTATTGCTATAACCTAGATGAGTTTGTCCCACAACGTTCATAGGTTGAAACTTAATCCCCAAATTGATGGTCTTTGGAAGTGGGACCTTTGGGGGTGATTAGGTCGTGAGGGTGGGGCCCTCGTGAATGGGATTAGTGCCCTTACAGAAGAGACCCAGAGAGGTCCCTTGCCCTTTACGACTCCTGAGGACACAGCTGAGAAGATAGCTGTCTGTCGATGAATCAGGAAGCAGGCTGTCACCAGGCAAGGAATCTGCCAGTGCCTTGATCTGGGACTTCCCAGCCTCCAGAACTGTGAGAGGTGAATTTCTGTTGTTTATACGCCCCCCAGGCTGTGGTAGTTTGTTATTGGAGCCTGAGCAGACTAAGACACTGAGATAATATGTGTACAATTTCTCATACATAGCAAGTACTGAATACATGGGTGCTATTGCCATCACTATCACTACTGCTTGTAAGGGGCAGACCTAGTTTCAGTCCCAGGTGTACAGACTGAATACTTGCCCACTACACCATATTACAGGCTATGAGATGAGGGACACAGGTCAGGGGGGTCAGAAGAACCACCACTTCTGCACATGCTGTTTGTGCAAGTCATCTGCCCCCTACCTCCCCACCACTCCCCCACTTCACCTGGTTGTTTTCTGGCTCAGGTAACACTGTGCATGACAGCATTGCATATACTAGTGCTGTCAACATGCAGTGCAAAGGTTTGAGGGAACTGGGAAGGCCAGCCAAGTTAGGCTTTTGAAGGACTTTTGGATATTCGAGATCAGTTTTTCATGCAAGTACACCCTTGGGAGGGATCCCACTGTAGCCCTTATCAGCCCCCACCTTACTCAGGCAATAACCTCGTAGGAGGGAACACCTAAGGACTCCCAGGATAGCTGGAGCGAGAGGCCCCAGAGGAGGGTGAGGATGCCAGGAGAGGTGTGAGGGGGCAGAGACTCACGTCCACGACCTCAGCATTCATTTCCCTGCGGATCTCTCTGGAGGAGCCCAGGCCGCACAGCCCCACAAATCCTCCCAGGCCACCTGGGGTGTTGGTGCCATCTGTGGCTACATAGAGCTGACTGAAACCCTCATAATTAGCCACAAGCCAGTAATAGAGAAAGCCAGGAAAAAGACCACATCAGTGGAAGTTGCCTTTGGAAATGAATTCAGACCACCCAGAAAGGCACTTAATTCTGCGGAGTTCAACAAATCTTAGTGCACAACATTATCAATAACAAATAGTGTGAAGTAAACCCAAAATCAAACTCTAATTCTGAATCTAACAGAAGCCCACTGAGACTGAGCAGACATGACAGAGAGTTGTGAGCACACAGTACACAGCATACACCACTGGCTCAAAAACACATCCTGCAACTCTGAGGTCAGAGACCTGCTGTCTGAAGGATTCCCCTCTTCTGCTGTGAGTTACTGAGATTTGGTGAATTATGTTTATAGAGGCACCGCATGCAAGGAAAAGAGTGTTAAGATGTAACCCCTGCTTTTGTGAAGAGTACATCCTGGTTGGGGACTCATAGGAACTCCAGCAGGATATAATGAGTGCTAAATTGTGTGACCCCCAACTCTAAGAGCTTAGCATTCAGCAGATATCAGTGAAGCCTGGAAATATCAGGGAGGGCTCCAGAGAGGAGTCAGAACCTGAGCCAGAGTTTGGAAGAGAAGACTTTCCAGTTGATGAGAACCAGTGCCTGGCATATATATAGTAGGTGCTCAGCTAATTTTTGCTGTACTTTTTTTATATTTTTAAACAAGGGCATGCCAGATGGCCATGAGTAAGATGGATGTCCAGTGATGTCATTCTGCAAAACCCACTCCCCCACTTCCTTATCTTCCTTCTGGTACACCTAGTCAACATCCCCAAGCAAAGGCCGTCAAGGTAATACCTTTTCCATTCGCAACTGAAGCAGAGGCAGGATTTGGGGAAGAAGCAGAAAGGCCCTTCTAGCACAAAAGACCTGATCAGTCCAACCACTATGCCTTAGAGCTACTTAGAAATAAACCTTCAGATGCACGCTTTCAACTTGCACCCGCTCATTAACGTTGTCCCTCACTACCACCAGCAGGCGCTCTGGTTCACGCTGTTTTTCAGAGGAGCCTGTAAGTCCTTACAAGCTGTCAGTGTTTTGGGTAAATGTCCTCAGCAATTAAAGTTCATGTATTTCATGACTTAGAAGAAAACCCTCGGAGCCTTGTACATGAATAGCAAAGAGAAACACACATGCAACGATCCCATAGATTAAGCAACGGGGTCAGATGAAGACAGAGAAGTCACCACAGGACCACAGTGATTTATACACCAAATGCAAAAAGAGAGGAACATTGCCTCCTCTTATCGTATGATTTTTGTCCATTTTGTCTGTTCATAGACAGACGTCTACAACTTACTTTCCACATAAATGTGTGATCCATTTCCATCTTCAGAAGCACAGGTTTTAGGAACTCAGTGTATCCGAACGTCTGACGTTCCATCCAGGGGCCACGTGGGTATGTGTAGAACTGGAGGAATCTTCACTGTACAGAAGGGAAACTGAGGCCCAGAGAGACTAAGTGACTCATCAAAAATCATAGCAACCGTTAGATGCAAAGCCAATCTGCAGAAATGCGCAAGTTTTCCACCCCCAGGACTTGTCTTTTTTATTTGTGCTCAGCATTTCTCAAAGTGTGCTCCGAAGAACACAAGTGCCTGGGTGTAGGTGCCCTCTGAAGAAGGAAAAATGCGTCATGGTCAGATAAATTATGGAAATGCAGGTTAAGGAAACCTAAGTGGGTGCTTTTGTTTTTGTTTTTCATTTGTTCATTTGAACTGCAGAACTCCTGAGACTTGTAACAAGCTTTCTTGCAGAAAAAAAAGGTGAGGGAAAGAGGAATGCATGGATAATATGTACACTCTCTCAAACTATGTGACCACGGACCTTCTTGCCCCCGAGAGACCTGGGAGTTCCCGGAGGACAGCAACAGCCTGGGACATGCTGCTTCCCAGGTATCTCACCGGCTGGATGGTTATTCTGGGTTGAGAACCGCGGCTGTAGAGCCTAAGACCACCAGAAAACACAGATATTTACATTACGATTCATTAACAGTAGCAAAATTACAGTAATGAAGTAGCAACGAAAATAATGTTATGGTTGGGGGTCACCACAACATGAGGAACTGTATTAAAGGGTCGCGGCATTAGAAAGGTTGAGAACCACTGCTCTAGGACATGTCTGTGTTTTGTGGGGCCTCCTTCCTCTCTTCTGCACCAAGCACAGCAGACGGGAAGTGGAGTGTCTTGGCCCCTGATACAGTTGCTGCTTAAGGATTTTCTGTTTCTCCTTCCTGGGATTCCTAAGTGAGAGCAGCAGGGAGGGGCAGTGACATCAGGAAATCTGGTTCCTCCCAACCATAGGCATCCTGTACAGCCGGGCTGGCTCCCCTGCCCAATGTATCTTCGCAGGGTCCAATCAGATCGCAGTCCCTGATGGGGAAACAGCTGGGCCTAGGGGCGGAGGAAGAGAAAGGAGGAGGAAGACTGGCTGTTTTGTTTTTCCTGTGTTTGGAAAACTGGTCACTCACTCCTAAAATGCCTCTTTTGTACAGCCAGGGGCCTGTGTTTCTAAAAGGTGTTACTGCTTTCCTCGTCCAGGGACCGGGCGAGGGCAGACCTCTGTGTCTGGCTCTGCCACATCACCTGTGCGCGCTGGTACCGACCTCTGCGACTGCCGGGAAAGGTCTAGACCCGGTAACCAGCTTTCGGTGACCACTGACGGGTTTCCAGAGTTAGAGCTCCCCCTGCTGGCGACCGGAGCACTTCGTAACCCTACCGGGGCTTACTGCATCCCTGCAAGAGCGCGCCAAGCCCTGAGTGACAGCTTTTTTTTCAGTCAGCCACTTTATTCTCCTACACTGGCTTTTCCCAAGCACTGGAGCTGACATAAGTGTTCAGCCATTTGCTATTATTACTATCCCTTGGCTGTTCCCCCTTTACCGAAAGGTACTCCCGTGTTCCCAGCCCCGATGGGATTGGACTCCTCCTGGCTGGGAATTTAGGTTTGGGCAATTTCCCAAATTAAAACATGGAAGTGCTTATAGAACAAGTTTCTCAGTAATAAAATTACATTTCTCCAACATCAGAGTCTTTGAATTGCCTATCTAGATGGAAAAAAGAAGGAAGGGAGGGAGGGAGGGAGGGAGGAAGGAAGGGAGGAAGGAAGGAAGGAAGGAAGGAAGGAAGGAAGGAAGGAAGGAAGGAAGGAAGGAAGGAAGTCCTGTTTTTCTATCATGGGAAAAAGACTGTCAAAAAAAAAATGTTTCTCTTAATTGGGACCCAGGGGATGGAGGGTGGAAAAATACCTCCAGAAAGTTTCCCTTTGGCGTGACGTCTACAGCACAAACGCTGGGAGTCTGATTTCACTCTGCCCTGATTGCTAAGCCTTTCCTTGCTATAGGATCCTGTGGTTTCTGCCCAGCAATAAACAGTAAACCTTCCCTCATTTCCAGCTTCATCTTCAGAGACCAGACCCTCCAGGCTCCCTGGTGGCTGAGTAATTTCGTGTTTCTCGATTCGGGGAATTCCTGCTAGATAGAGCTTTAATAGACACCATCCTATTTAACACTTTGTGCTGCTTTTTCTTTTCCAGAAGGGGAAAAGGGAGGGAAAAGAGGAAGGGGTAGTCTGAAATGCCTATCTGGCTTTGTGGTGCGGGATAGGAGCATGGTTTTCTGCTGTGTTTTTTGGGTGTGTGTGTGTGTGTGTGTGTGTGTGTGTTGTTTTTTATCAGACGATGACTCATTGTTGGCACTGCATTTGGAGGCATGACAGCCCTAGAATCAGAGAGTGTGTCCGCTGTGTTTCCTTCCTCTAAAGGTGGAATGTGTGCCCGTTGGGGGGCTCAATGAAAATAAGAAATGGAAAGACACCAAATGCAAACGCCTAAATAAAGCATACCTCCTTCAACTCAATGAATAATTATTCAGATTTACAGAAATGAATAATAAGGGAGCAAATCTTCATTTTACAGAAGGCTGCACCATGGGATTCCTTTACATTTCCAAGTTCCCCTGATGCATAAAACATATGATTAGATTTACAAAAACTTGATTTACATGGTTTTTTAGGAAAACATCTTTGCAGAAAGATTAGGTGTGATTAGATGCAAGAGCTCTTCTCTCGGGAGGGAAAACAAATGAGCTTAGCTAACAGGAGATGGTTAGGGAAACTCTTCATGCCATTTGGGAGCGTTGATTTCCATTTTGTGGAGTTCTCAGAGATTTCTTAGGCAACTGTAATGACTGCTTCCACGGACAGGAATAGAACTCCTCCAGCAGCCGGCCCGCGCACGGGGCGGTGCTCAACATTTTCTGAACTCCGGAGTTCCAGGTGGAGCCTGGCCCCTGGGAGGCACGGGGCTCTGCACACTGTCCTGTAATATACTCCCCCTCCCTGTGGCCCGCGGTCCCCCCAGGGACAAAACCCTGTCAAAGAGAGAGAGAGACTTGCGTGGCATTGGGGTCGTTTGGCTGAGGCTAAAAGAAGAAATCTGTTATTCTAAATTAATCAATTTGTTCCAGGGTGGTCTAAGAAGTCTCTCGGAGCCTGCAGAATAGAGCTGGTTTTGCTGGTTGCCATTTCCATTATTTCCACAGACCTGACTTCGCATGAAATCCTGCCGCGTAAAAGGCAAACAGCACGGCCAAGGGGTTGATATGCAGGGTGATCTCTCATCTAGCTCCCTGAATGGTCAGAATCCACTTCATTTTAAAATTAGCCATTCTAACCTTAAAGGAAAAAAAAAAAAAAGATATTCAGTTCACATGCTGTCTTTTCTAATAAAGAAATACTACCCTGGAATTTCTGGCACATGGTGGTCTCGTCCCTGATCTGCTTTTAGCCTCTGGTCTGAGAAGAAGCCAGGAGAATCCATATCCAGGTTGCTTTCTCCCCTTCAGGTTTGTTAGGAAAGGGCTGTCCTCTCTTTTCTCTCTCTCTGTCTCTCTCTCTCTCTCTCTCTCTCTCTCTCTCTCTCTCTCTCTCTCTCTCTCTCTCTCATAGGCTCAAGGCCACAATAAGGGTGAAACCATGCAGACCTCCACTTCCCTCGCTGCCATCCCTGTCCACGCCGCAGTGTTTGTGATGCTGCGGGTTCTGGTGATGCAGCACATTTGCAGCTCATGAATATTTGCTGCTGAATTAAACCATTTGTCGCTCTACTACATAAAGAACACAATTTAGTTCAGAGCAAACCACTGAAAGAGAACTCATTATTATTATGATACCACAATTTTATTTTATTTTATTGGAGTGTTTTGATTGTTAAATAGACAATACATGTCTTTCTTTCTCTTTTAATGTTAATGTTTGTTTTTTGTCTAAAAGATGAAAACCTGCCTTTTATTTTGCAAACTACATTACTTGCTATCATTTAAATAAGGGGAAGTATTTTTCTAAAATATTAAATTGTTTGATTTGAGACAAATGGAAAACATAATGTTTTGCCATGAGACAGTGCTTCAAAAATTAGAAAGGGAAAATATGCCCCCTTTTTAAAAAGGCCATGTATTTAATAACAATTCTGCTAAAAGACGGTTCGGACAACCAGCAGCAGCCCAGTTAGAATGTTTGTTGATGAAGAATCCGTAATTGAGTCCTGTGCACGTTGTTTTAATGCTATGGACTCATTTAGCCGGGCACGGATGCTTTATAAATGCCGGGTCATTATCAACATGATTGCTGCAACAGAATCACTGGCTTGTGCATCGGATCAAGGCACCTACTGCGAGCAACGATGAAAATAACTGGGGTTTTGCTAAGCGAGCTGGACAGGCAATGGGTTCTTGCCCTGCCCACCCTGTTTTGTGTTGGGATTTCCATAACTGACCTAGTTGCACGGATGAAAGACTACCTCAGAGGACCTTCCCCTGCTTGCCCTGTACCCTCAGGTAGAGACTGACTTCCTGACAGTGGCATTGGGTAGCCTGTCCTACAGCCTGGCCTGGGCGCCCATCGTTGGTGAGAGGACATCTTAGGCATTTAGTAAACACACCGAGATGCTCAGCGAGAAAGGTGTACAAACATGCAGAGGTGGAAAATTGTCCACAAAAGTGGCAAAGCTTGTGTGTTCATTGATGATGGTCATTGATTTCACTTAACATAGCTATTTTCTTATTTGATTTTTTTTTCCTTTAATGTGACCAAAGCAAAGGAGGAATTAGTTTCATAATTTAAAAAAAAAACCAATAATACAAATCAAACTATATAAACCACTTCTTGAAGTTGTAAAGATTTTTACCTTTATTTTCAATAATTTTAAGACTTAGCCATGTAACAAGTTTTGTTTGAGAACCAGATTTTAATATGCCATATCAGTTATAAATATACTCAATACTTTCACTTCTTTATTTTCCTCCTTGTAAAAATATTTTGTTTCTTTCCAAGAGTCAATTGCCTTATAAAGGTCCAGGATAACATTCCGTATGCTCAATATTTGCTGATTCACATTATAACACTGAACATAGTTTTTTGTTTTTTTTTTTAAATCCAAATGCTTCATCTGGTGTATAATTTAGATGAAGCCATATGCAGACATAAAGGCCAAATAGACCTGTGCTTTCTAACTTGCTATGTAAAACACCACAAATATTCAGAATTCCTCTGTTTTCTCTTGCATTCGATGGTTCTACGGCATAGAATTCCTTTAAAAACTGCCCATGGTCTAGCACGTGGTCTATCACTGCTATTACTCCTAGCATAGCAGATGGCTCTCTGTAACGTTCCAGGATATACTAGTAAATCAATACTAGTCGAATTTCTCTATAATGATCTGTTTTAAGTCAGAAGGTACTGTTTAGGTGTTTGCGATGACATTTCCTCATGATTGACGTTATACAGTTAATCTCCTTTGTGCAACTGAATTGATCAAATATAATGCCCAAATCATCATAATTTGTGTTTTTCTATTAATTGCCCATTATTGACCAAAGAGTAGATTTTATTTAATTTTTTAAAAGGTTAATAACAACAAAAGCTGAACCCATAGAGTTGGTTAAAATGATGTGCTATGTCTGCACTTTGATTATGTTTTTTGTTTGGTTGTTGTTCCGTTTTGAAATTTTGAGGACTCAGAGTCCTCAGGTATAAAATGAGGAAGTTGGATGATCTGATCGCTAGGTTTCTTATAATTTTGTTTCAATTTAAGGGCTGGTTTATGAAGCAAAGCTCTTTAGGATAACATAAAGAACTTAAGCTAACTCCTCCGTGCGGTCTCAGCAGCCACCTGCTATCACTGTCAGAGCACCGAGAGTGCGGCTGACCTTACAAAATTGGATGGTTTTGGTTTTGGTTGTTGCCATTTTTTTGCTTTTCCACTCTTAATTTGTTTTCTTTCCTTGGCTTTGTGTTCTCTCTCTCTTTCTCTTTCTCTTCCACCCCCCCCCACCTCCCCCACCCTCCCCCCCGCTTTCTCTCTCTGTAACACACATGCAGTTTCTCTTTTCCTATATTGCTTTCTTGCCTCCCTTTTCTCCCCATCCTTGTAAGAGATTTCTTCTTGGACTTTCTGTTCATTCACCATTTTCCTCAACTACCTACATCTAAATTACTTGAGATGTAGGCCCTCCTGAAAATTTGCTGGTTTGCTTCCCTACTCCCAGGGCCAGAGGGTCTCATATCCTGTACCGGCATTAGGATGCTGCCTGCGGTGGAAAAGGCAGAGCTGGATTTTATTTGAAGAATGTGGCTGTCCATGGTCTTGAAGAGGAAGAAGGTCAAGAGAAGACAAGAAGATACTATTGTGATGTGGGTTCTCTAGGGGGCTCAGACATGGCCAGGAAGCTTAAAGATTGGCCCCAGGGAGAGGGAGTCAGTTTTTATCCCAAAAGCCACCTAAATGTGGTAAGACCCAGACCTGTATCTGCCCTCCTCTGTGGGCCGGTGAAGGCTTCCCAAGGCACCAGATTAGTGACTACATAACCAATCATGTCACTTCCACTGACCAGCAAAGACACACTAATGGAGTTTGTCTTATTGTTCACGGTGGCCCCACCCACCGCGGTGAGTGAAAGGGTCATTGCGGCCTCCCATCAGTCATCCTTAACATTACAGCTTTACATGAAATGGAAACCACACAGGGATTAAAGGTTAATCACACCAAGTCCACTGCTTTAAGTCTCAGGAGAAAGTATGGCATTTTAAAAACAGTGAAGTAGGTCATCAAATCGGATGTAATAATAGAGGCCAGCACCCGCAGAGCAGGAAGAAACACTTTTGAAGAAACCAGAGAGCCCTTCTTCCCCATAGTTATCACTTGTTATTTTATACGGACTGTGTTTTCTACCAACGGAATGGTATTTCCCACCTACTCGGTGCTTGCATGGCTGCCAGTGCACAAAGCCCAGACGACTTCCTTCTCCACTCCTGCCAGAATCTGACCTCTTAGCTGCACATGCACCAGAACCTGGTTGATTTACTAGGTAACCTTCAAAAGCCAAGTGATAGCTTGTGTGAGTAGGAAGCAGTGGCAGAGATCCTGGGCTGGACTGGGGCACAGAGAGTGGAAACCCAGGCCCAGTAAGAATCCTATGCTTGAGATGCACAGTGAACAAAACCCTCCAGGCTCTCAGCGCCTCTGGCTCACCCAAGACCAGCAAGGGTCTGTTGAGGACCCACTGCAGGCCCCGACCCGAGGACAGCCACAGGAGACAGCCTGACCCTGGCTCAGTCAATGCAGCAGGCCCTGGAAGCCCAGAACTACCACTGCCCAGACCAGAGGACCCTTCCCACCTGCTAGGCGTTGTCCAATTTGCCATGGGCAGGGGGCCCTCCAGGAGTACTCTGAGGGCTGAGAACGCTGTGACGATGCAGGGTCAGCGAGGAGAAAAATAGCGGCTCCCTGCAGGTGCCGTGTGGATGTTAGCTGTCTGCCAAAGCATTTTCATCTCCAAATGCAAATGCTTTTCACCACTCGACTCCCACATATTAGTGCTATAGGCAGTTAGAAAGACATGAGCAGAGCAAAGATGATGGTCAGGAACAGAGAAGGTCACCAGGATAGAAAGCCCCAGGTGCCTAGCAAAGGACAATCAATTGTAGGGTGGGACCTAGCGCTCAGGGTGACCTTTCCTCCTCTAGCATAGCACTGGTCCTGGGGTTTGGACTCCCTGCCCTTTCAGTTCCTAGAGATAACATCTAGGCTTCAGTTGTATTTTAGCTCCAGGCCCAGATAAGTAACAAAATCAGCCACAGGCTGACTGGCTGATGCCGGGAACCAATTCCAACATGTCATAATTACAAGAGTTACATCAAAAGGTTGATGAAACTTGGGAGCTCAACAAGGGCTGAGTCACATATGTAGTTTACCTGTTGGAATGGCTAAATGGCACTTCCCCCAAACCTGAATAGGATTGTTAACTGCCAGACAGCTCAGGGCATTTTATTGCCTCCTGTTGGCCAAACACCTCAATAACTGTAGGCTATTCCCCAAACTGACAATGCTTCTGTACCCTACCCTTTGAAACCTTACCCTTTGAAGTGTATATCTCCACCTTGCCTTAGGACAAATTGTGTTAATAAATAGCATGGGGTCCTTAGACAAGGGGTAGTCTTCTAGCTCCTTTAGCTGAAGATCCTCTGACCCCCAATGCCTTTCAAAATTATCTTTTATCCTTGGACTCCTTCTTGAATCTACGCATCAGCCCCTTTTTCCAGATTGCTGAACCCTTTGTAAGACTGGGACAAGAACCCTGGCAGGCTGACATCAGGACTAGCTGCATTGGATAATGATCCCCACCCCCCTGCCCTGGTGCTGGCCAATCAATCAGTGGAGACCACAGCCCTGAATGGACACACCTGGAAAACTGCTGAATAGTCTATTGAGACCTTCCCCTGGGACCTCCCTTAAAATCTCTGCCCTTAAAACCCTTATGATGGAAGATCCAGTGTGCTCTCCCTCCAGGGAGCATGCTCATGCTTTTCCCTTCCCTTCCCTTCCCTTCCCTTCCCTTCCCTTCCCTTCCCTTCCCTTCCCTTCCCTTCCCTTCCCTTCCCTTCCCTTCTCTTTCCATTTCCCACTTCCTTCTCTCTCCATTTCCCTTTCTCTTCCCTTTCTCCTTCCCCAGGCACTTAGCATTAGTTTCCTTACTCCCAAACTCCAAGGGCCCTTTCTTTACCTCTAGAACTTGTTTCCTAAGCCCATTTCTTCTAGAAGTTACTTTTTCTACCTCTGTAATTTACCCAATAAATGTTTCTTACAGCTTTGATCTGGACTTTGAATTCTTTCCTAGCCAGAACCCAAGCACCAAGATTGCTGAACCCAGGTTTGGTCTGACTCCACCGGTCAGACACCTGACACCTATAACATTAGCTCTGGAAGAAAGCCTGCAATGATGACCTGAAAACACGAAATTGGTGCCATCCTCACAATTAATGAGGGGTAACTGTGGCTGCAGTTGTGGGTAAAGCCTCTCTGGGGGACAATTTCCTATTTGGATACACTCAAGTTCATCCGGTTTGTTTCAGAATCATAATAAACGTGCCAAAACCGGTTTGGTTCAGTGGATAGAGTGTCAGCCTGTGGACTGAAGGGTCCCGAGTTCGATTCCGGTCAAGGGCATGTACCTTGGTTGCGGGCACATCCCCAGTGGGAGGTGTGCAGGAGGCAGCTGATTGATGTTTCTCTCTCATCGATGTTTCTAGCTCTCTATCCCTCTCCCTTCCTCTCTGTAAAATATCAATAAAATATTTTTTTAAAAAAAAGAATCATAATAAACGCCCTCTGTGAGTCCAACGTACAAAGCCATTCCTGGGGCTCAGCCAGACCCAGGCCCCACTCTGGATCTCCTGGGGGGAGTAGATTTTTCCTAATTCTTTTTCACTCCATTGTACACTGTGTCTTCTTGGGCAAGTTATCGGTGGTAACAGTAAAGCAACGAGGGAAAAGGAACCAAAGGGTAGGGAGGCATGGAATATTTCAGATTTTTCTCGAAGCTGTTCACATGGGTTAGAGAACTGACACTGTCATCTGAAATGTCTGCAGGCACTTTGGTGGTTCCAAGCAGCTCGCCTTCTTAAAATAAACCATTTGTGCCAGCTGAGGTTTTCTTTGCACTTGGCCATTTAGCTACCTTGTGTGTTTTATGGCAACCTCCCACCCCCGCCCCACCATTCATCACGTCATCTTATCACAGTCTCTTCGGAGAGACGCAAATAGCACACTAATGTTTCCTTTTGTTAGGGTGAGTTGTCAATCTCTTCAGAAAGGGAACAACTACAGACAGCTCTTCCTTTTGATAATCTTCCTGACACTTGCCTGATCCATCAGAGAGCCTGGCTCAGCGGAGAGGCGCACGGACAGTCAATCTGTATGGATGTCACTTGGTGTCCATCAAGAAAATACGTAATGTGAGCTATCGTGTATTTTGCTCTAGTAAATAGCCTTCCTTTTTTCCTGAATCTTGTCTGTTTTTATGGGCTGACAGTACAAACACAACACACAGAACTCTGCCCTTTGACATACAAGCCTGAAAGCTGTGCCTTTGTGCGGTTTTCAGCTTATTGATCTACTCTGTTATTTTTTATGACGATGGAAGGAGGCACACATGTGAAGAATCAAGATGCCATGTTTTTGACTCAAGAGCACCTTGTTAGGATTAGGAATTCTGGGTTTGGTGTGAAATTGCTACAAAGTTGCATCACTAATCCTAACCTTCCAGCTACTGGAAGTCCTCTTGATAGGGGCAGAAATAAAATCTTGGGGACCAGCTATAATTGCAAGAAATATTAATCATGCTCTGTTAATAGTAATTGTTTTGTCCTGATGAAAGAAGGCACATTCTAACCTTGCTGGCAGTTATACTCGGGACATGGGAGCTCACCCTGAAATGCATCCCCATCAGGGAGCTGTCTATTATCATGGAAAGATTAACAACCTTGTTGCAGAAACCAGAATCACCAGCCCTTTGAAGATCCCCAGCCTTTGCATACCCACAGGCCTTTGCATATCTCCAGACCAGTCAACTGCCCATTAGACATACCTTTTGCCTACTTCCCATGTAATCTTTGTCCTTCTACCCAATATAAGCAGCTGGCTTATTGTGGGGGGCAGAGCAGATTTTTGTGGATGACTTGCTGCTCTCCCATACTGCCAGCAATCTATATATCTATATATATATATATATATATATATATATATATATATATATATATATATATATATAGAAGCCTAAGTGACTGTCGCAACAGAAACAACCGAACGAACAACCGAACAGGCTGTGTAGGGCGACCAGGCTGGCAGGGTGGTTAGTGAGGGCCGACCAAATGACTGAGCAGCAGGTTGCATGGGGCAACCAGGCTGGCAGGGTAGTTAGTGAGGGCCGACCAAATGACTGAGCAGTAGGCTGTGTGGGGTGACCAGGCCGGCAGGGTGGTTAGTGAGGGCCGGCCAAATGACTGAGCAGTAGGCTGTGTGGGGCAACCAGGCTGGCAGGGTGGTTAGTGAGGGCCGACCAAATGACTGAGCAGTAGGCTGCGTGGGGTGACCAGGACGGCAGGGTGGTTAGTGAGGGCTGGCCAAATGACTGAACAGTAGGCTGTGTGGGGTGACCAGGACGGCAGGGGGCGGTTAGTGAGGGCCGACCAAATGACTGAGCAGTAGGCTGTGTGGGGTGACCAGGCCAGCAGGGTGGTTAGTGAGGGCCGACCAAATGACTAAGCAGTAGGCTGCGTGGGGTGACCAGGCCAGCAGGGTGGTTAGTGAGGGCTGGCCAAATGACTGAACAGTAGGCTGTGTGGGGTGACCAGGACGGCAGGGGGTGGTTAGTGAGGGCCGACCAAATGACTGAGCAGTAGGCTGTGTGGGGTGACCAGGCCAGCAGGGTGGTTAGTGAGGGCCGACCAAATGACTGAGCAGTAGGCTGCGTGGGGTGACCAGGCCAGCAGGGTGGTTAGTGAGGGCTGGCCAAATGACTGAACAGTAGGCTGTGTGGGGTGACCAGGACGGCAGGGGGTGGTTAGTGAGGGCCGACCAAATGACTGAGCAGTAGGCTGTGTGGGGTGACCAGGCCAGCAGGGTGGTTAGTGAGGGCCGACCAAATGACTAAGCAGTAGGCTGCGTGGGGTGACCAGGCCAGCAGGGTGGTTAGTGAGGGCCGGCCAAATGACTGAGCAGTAGGCTGCGTGGGCGACCAGGCCAGCAGAGGGAGCAATGAGGGGCAACCAGGCCGGCAGAGGGGGGCAGTAAGGGGCAACCAGGCTGGCAGGGGGGGGCAGTTGGGGGTGACCAGGACGGCAGGGGGGGCAGTAAGGGGTGATTAGGACAACAGGGGGAGTTTGGGGCAACCAGGCTGGCTGGGGGGGGAGGGGAAGTTGGGGGTGACCAGGCAGGCAGGCAGGTGAGCAGTTAGGAGCCAGTGGTCCCAGATTGTGAGAGGATTGTCCGACTGCCAGTTTAGGCCCGATCCCCCGAGGGGTCCCGGATTGGAGAGGGTGCCGGCTGGGCTGAGGGGACCCCCACCCTCCCGTGCACGAATTTCATGCACTGGGCCTCTAGTATTGGAATAAATGCTCATATATGATTCAACCCTGTCTTTGCTTAATTGGCTCAAGTAGTGGCAGGCTGCATGTACCCATTGATTGTCCAGTTATACTCTCATAGACAACACCAACTATTAACAATGATTAACCCTGAGGTAATGAGACCAGGAGAGGCAAAATTTCAGTTTTTACTTTTCAGATGTTTGTTTAAATTTTTAAAAACCAGAATTTATTTGTTGCCTATTTTCTATGCCAGTAGGAAATATTTTCTTTCTTCACTCACACTATTTCCTGGCCTGGAGGGTTTTAGGAACAAAACCTCATGTGCCTCCATTGCTTAGGAGAAGGTGTTGTGTGTTTTTTCTGAACACACATCAAAAAAAAAATAGGATAATAAAAAAAAAATCTATGTTTAAAAAACTCCCATGCAGACTTTGCTCTCCTTGGCTGAGAAAATTAAGATTTGGGTGTGCTCTGCCAAAGCAAGTGAATTGAGTCCAATTTGTTTAAATGGAAGAGGAATGGGTTCTCCTAGGCCTCCCACAAAGATCTAGGGATTCCATGACAAAGAAATAATAAACCTGTGGTTTCCAGACTGAAGAGAATTCTGCAGACTTGTAAACAAACATCCCAATAAAAACCCCTTTTACTTTAAATACATATCTCTAAGGATTATTTTTACATGTCTTTTTTACTGAAAATAAGATACCTTTAAAAAAGAAATTAAATAACTGACCTAAAAAAATGAACCGCTGATTTGCAAATTCAGCAGACGTGCCAACCCACAGCATTGGAGTTTCCGACAAGAGCATCTCACCCCTAATGAAAACCATGGTGCCTCGCACAGAAAGCCTGGGGTTTGGGGCTGAGCAGCAAGGGCAGTGATATTCACGGATTAGAGCGGACAGAAATGCACTGTGCACATTCCTGGAGGCTTCCCAGTCAAGTGGAAGGGGTGACATCACAACAGCGTGCCTATATCCCTGTATCCAATCATTGGACTCAGACGCAGGGTGCTTTGTTTGTTTGGTTTGCCCCTGTGAACTGAAAGAATAGAATGATCTGTGAAGAAATGAAATGAAATCTGATGAACATTTCTGAATGACTTTTAAAGCCACATGACGGGGTGTGTGAACCCAAACATATTTTCTGTCTCCTGCTCCAAGACTGGGCTGGATTGGAACTACTAGAATAACAATAACATAGAACACACACACACACACACACACATGCACGCACGCACGCACGCACATGCACACTGTCCTTCAGCATGTGCTGAAAGATGGGTACCTGCTAGAGAAGGAACAAATGTGGAGAAGAAAAAAGATGGAAAATATAAAAATGTAGAAGCATTTAAGAATACTCATACTTAATAACAGTTAAATTATGATTACAAAAGGAATAAATTTGCTCAGAGATGTTACCCTAATGGCAATTCTTAAATATGATCACAAGGGAACAATGCTAAATAGCCATCATAGGAAAGTAGTTTACAAATTATGCTACACATAAAAACAGAATGCAGCCATTATAAATGTTGGGATAGTTTTATATTTATTGACATAGAAAGATACTATATAAAGAGATAACTAGATAATTACATATTTGTGTAAAATATAAATGTGAGATTTTCTTGATGTTATATCAAGTAATATTATATAAATATTTGTCATATAAATATTAAATAATAAAATTTGCATTTTATTTTATTATACTAGAGGCCGGATGCACAAAATTCATGCAATAGTAGGCCTTCCGTCCCCCCGCTGCCAGCATCGGCTTCCCTCCAGCACCCAGGACTCTGGCTTTCCTCGCAGACCCGGCTTTGTCCAGAAGGTTGTCCGGAAGGACGTCTGGTCTAATTAGCATATTACACTTTTATTATTATAGATAAGGTGAGATTAGATGCAATATTCTATAAAGAGTTCAATCTAGCCGAAACCGGTTTGGCTCAGTGGATAGAGCGTCGGCCTGCGGACTGAAGGGTCCCGGGTTCGATTCCGGTCAAGGGCATGTACCTTGGTTGCGGGCACATCCCCAGTGGGGGGTGTGCAGGAGGCAGCTGATCGATGTTTCTCTCTCATCGATGTTTCTGGCTCTCTATCCCTCTCCCTTCCTCTCTGTAACATATCAATAAAATATATTTAAAAAAAAAAAAAAGAGTTCAATCTATTTTTGTAAAAATGTCTGATATACATAAAACAATGTGTAAAAGGTGTAATATAGAGAGAACAAAGTATAAAACTGTGCTATGTGTATTATGTATGCTGGGGGAGAGACCTCTGGGAGGGTATTGACTAGGAGGGGGCACAACAGTTATTGTGGTACAAAAATGTTTTGATCTAGGTGGGAGGGACATGGATATACACTATTTTTTTAAAATTTTAATGTTTAGATGTGCACTTACGATCTGTGCATTTTTCTATATGTATATTATACTTAAACGAAAAATAAAAAGACAAGCATAGAACCAAGATATTAACGATGCTGTCTTTGGAAAATATGGTTGATTCGTATTTTGCTTCGTCTATCTTTATTAAACTTTAGATAGCAATCACATATTTATTTTGCAATCTGAAAACAACACACACACCATAAAGCAGTTCTTTAGAAAACCAATGAAGTCATAAAGACCAGGACTGCAGTGATTTTTCTGAATCAAGACAGAGTGTCCCTATGCCAGACACATTTCTTGATTTGCGGTGGACATACATTATCCAAATCATGTTTTCCATACATTGTACAAATTGTCCTCAATCCCAACTAAATCAAGTTTTCACTTCCTGGTTAAAAGGTGTAAGTAACATGGAGACCTAATCCTCCTGCCTCATTAGGAAAATATCCAACCAAAAGAGGTCAGCCACCAGAGCCGTGTCCAGCCCAGGAGGGAAGTGAATGAGAGAGGAGATGAAGGAAGCGCGTCTCAGCTTCCCACAGCTCGGGCCCACAAGTTGAAGGGCTCTGTTGAGG
Source organism: Plecotus auritus (assembly GCF_963455305.1). NCBI lineage: Eukaryota > Metazoa > Chordata > Mammalia > Chiroptera > Vespertilionidae > Plecotus > Plecotus auritus. The sequence continues at coordinate 47,413,746 of NC_137776.1, forward strand.
TATGTTGCTGTGTACGTGCCAGGTTATGTTTATTTCATGTTCTGAATGATTCCTTTTTAACCTACCAAGTATTTATAGCCCATAGAAACTCAGAGATGAAAGTTTTTCCAACCTGCAAAAGCCACAAATGACAAAATCTTGTTAGAGTGGCCGAAGCCAGGAGGGCTCTCAAGCTTGCGTGTGTGTCTGTCCGTCTGAAGCCCCGTTCATTACGACTGAGCTTTTCTGGGCTGGTCCTTAGTGGAGAATGGGTGACCCTAGGAAACCATTGCGACCACTGTGTTGTGAGCTGAAGGAGAGCCATTGAACACAACAAAAAGAATGCTTCAAGGACACATTGCAACACAATCAGAACCATGCCACAGGCTCTGATGGCTAGGAGGTGACAGCAGGAGTGACACAATTAGGGACAGGAGTGGTTCAATTTAGGGGGAAAAACCAATAGAAGTGTGCTGTTTGCGGGACAAAGAGGCTGAGTTCTAACATACCCCCAATAAGCAGCTTCCACAAAGAGCTGACCATGTGTACGCAGCAGCTCTGCGGATGGCTCTTTCAGCTGCACTCAGGCCTGGCACTCTCAAAAGGTTCAGGGCAGCAGGCTTGCAGGCAAGGGAGAGCGGAGCTGCGTGAGGATGTGCGTGTGCCCTCGGGTACCATAGACAGGCCGGGCCAAACAAAGCCATGCCTGGCAGGACTGGAGAGTCTACAGCCTGCTTCTGCTCTCCTCCTGCTTCTTCCCCATCCTCCCCGCCCTTATGCATTTTGAAGTGATAAACCAGTTTAGAATCCCCACATCTCATTTGTTCAGCCATTTGGGTTACAAAGCTCAGTCAACCCATCAGTGAGTACTTTTCCTCCAGACACACATTCTCAGAAAATAAGAACTTTATAGTCTTCTGGAAGGAAAGTTAGAAAAAACTGCCTCTTACCAAGCAGGAATAGTAATGATGTACACGATGCTCTCAGTGACAGTGACTAAATATCAAGAATAACTAGGGGGCCTGGCCGGTGTGGCTCAGTGGTTGAGCATCGACCTATGAACCAGGAGGTCACGGTTCGATTCCCAGTCAAGGCACATGTCCAGGTTGTGGGCTCGCTCAATCACCTGTGTGGGGCCTGCAGGAGGCAGCCAATCCGTGATTCTTTGTCATGATGTTTCTATCCCTCTCTAACTCTCCTTTCCTCTCTGAAATTAATAAAAAAATATATTTTTAAAAGAATAACTAGGGGAAGATATTGATGAAAAAGACAAATGGAATAAAATATGTGTTTAACCAAATCATTTTCCTGGAATACCAGGCCGAGGTTAATCTTTTATCAATGTGTTCACAACCCACCCACGTGAATGAACCCCAACCAGCCTTTCGCGTGCTGCTGGGGCAGGAGGGTGAGGAAGCTCTTTACCGCATCACACTACACTCTGCTCCTGAGTTTTGGGTGGAGAATAGCCAGCTCTACATATTCTAAACATCTATATCTTTGAGTTTTGGGAGGGCTCTGGGTACAAATTTTTTAAACTTCTCTTGCAGTTCTTGTGGGGAAATGTGCTTCTTCAAATATGCGTGGAGTTTGCAATGCCATTAGTGAGGGAAATGCACCTGCATCTTTCAGAAAACTTAAGCCCTATAAATCCTATCAGTTTTAGGAAACAGACTTTGTACTAGTAGACACAGGAGTAGTCTCCCTTGGAAAAAATATAGACTTTACATTTACCACTTTGTCGGCATTCAAAGACTGGTGCTTGGGACTCAAGGCTTCTGAGTATGGTTGTGCAGTTTGTGTACTGAACAAATAAACTGTAAAGTGCAAGCTAATCTATCGTACATGGAGGTGTTGCTTGATGCGAACAAAGATGAATGTTTGCTCTGGGATATTGTTATTTTGAATCAGTGCAAGTACTTGCTCTTCTGGTCACTGCTGCATGCAAACCTAGTATGAGGGCAATGCCTGCCTTCACATTCCTCTACCTATGTCTATCCTATGCCCCCAAAGTCCATCTATCGGGACAAGCACAGGGCATGTTCACCCTGCCACACAGCTCACCAGCTGCCCCTCGGTAATGGCAATGATTGTTTCCATGCACTGAATTTTCTACCACGTGCACGACATGCCAGGGCCTGTGCTGTACAGATGATACGCTTTAGTCCCTTACAACTTAGAGAGATGGGCTGGCCCAAGTTCAAGCTCAGGTCTGTCTGACCCCAGAGGCCACATTCTTTTATACAGTGATTGTGGGGCCACTGCTTCCCTCCAGTCCCTGTGACCTTCCTGGTTGCACTCTCCTACCCAGGAATGCAGCTTTCTGTGCCTCAAATGCTCCCCCAACACTTCTCCACCTCCCCTCCCCCCCAAACTTTTCCATCCTAACTCTTCCTTATCCTTTGAGTTTTCAGCTCCATTTTACTTCCTCGAAATAAGTTAGGTCTCTTCCATCCCAGCACTTATCCCACACGGACACTGGGTGTCCCTTTGCAGCTGTGCTTATTCAAAGTCTGCACTCACATTGGGGGCCTGGTGCCTGGCACGTGCCCAGGATGCAGTAGGGCATCTATCTAGATAAAGAGGGAATATGCAAATTGACTGTCACAACATCACAAAGATGGTGCCACCCACTGCAGAGGCGGGGTTTCTGTAACACAAGATGGCTGTGGCCACAACAGAGGGGGGGTTTCCATAACACAAGATGGCTGCACCCACAGTGGAGGCCGAATTCCTGTAACGAGCCTTAATGAGCAATCAGCAGGGACCTGAGCCTGCAACCCCTGCCTGGTGGGGCTTGACAGGGGAGCTCAGACCACACCCCCCGCCCCGACATCGGCTGGGGGACCTCAGGCTGCGCCCCCTGCCTGGCGGGGCTTGACGGGGGACCTCAAGGTGCACCCCCCGCCCTGGTGCTGGGCTGGGGGACCTCAGGCCATGCCCCCCACCCCAGGCTGGGGTACCTGAGGCTGCACCCCCAGCTCTGGCACCAGACCGTGGGACCTGAGGCAATGCCCCCCTCCTGGCGGGGCTTGACGGGGGATCTCAAGGTGCACCCCCCAGCCCCAGTGCTGAGCTGGGGGACCTCAGGCTGCACCTCCCCACCAGGCTGGACTTGACAGGGGCCCTGAGGCTGTACCCCCCACCCAGCGGGGCTTGATGGGGGACCTCAAGGCACACCCCAGCCCGATGGGACTTGACGGGGGACCTCAAGGTGAGCTCTCCATCCTGGCCTGGGCCGGGGGACCTCAGGCCATGCCCGCACCCGGTGGAGCTTAACGGGGGCCCTGAGGCTGCTCCCCCCACCCTGCAGGGTTTGACAAGGGCCCTGAGGCTGCGCCCCCCACCCGGTGGGCTTGACGGGGGGCCTGAGGCTGTGCCCCCCCCCCCCCAGCCCAGTGGGGATTGACAGGGGTGGAGCTGGCTGGGTCTGGACCTCACCCAGTGGGTGTGAGGCCAGGTGGGTCTGGGTCTTGTGAGATTTTGAGGCACCATGGGTGGGCGGGGACTTGACTCTGGATCCAGTGGCACCCCCCAGACTCTGACAGGAGGAAGATTTTCATATGCATTTTACTGATTTTCTTTCATCTCTGACACTTCTATTATAGAGAAAGGGCAAATAGCAATATTAAAATATTTCCTCTAATTAATCCCCTTTTAAAGTGCATGAATTTTGTGCACCGGGCCACTAGTATTAACATATGATGAATGAACGAAGGAATGAAGGAATGAGTGACTGGCCAAGGAAGGCTTAAACAAGACAGATACTGAAAATAACACTGAGCTTCATTGTATCCTCTTCAAATTGCTTCTAGTTTAGCCACATGTGATTTTCATTGGAGAAAAAAAAAATCTCAATTATCATTTGCTCCTTCTTCAAAAACCATTTTTCTGAGCAGGTATCTGTGCTTCAATCAGCCTCCCTGAGGAGCCCTGCCTCCCTCTGCTCTGGGCTCCCCAGCACGACCCTCGCTGGCCATTGCAACACCTGCCTCTCCAAAGAGGCCTCTTGCCCTTCCCTGGATGATGAAAGTCCTGCCCCCGCTCCTGCAGGGCAGCCACCTTTCCCAGGTTCTCCTGCTAAAAGGCAAGGCTGCTCACCATTCCTAACGTTCATGTGCCTCAGTCCCACCACAAAGTACAATATTACTCATTAGTTTCGTGTACAATGATCATATTATAGTGATATAATACACTGTGACAATCTTGATACTTAGTCTGACAAGCCAACAAACCTGACAATCTCATTTTAAGGCATCTCCAATTTAAAGGGTGAAAATGTATACTGTAATGTCACCGGGCCCTCCCCACGAGAGGAGGGGTCGAACCCACTTGGAATACGACATTCTGAGATGCTGTCAGAATTCTTAAAGTGAAACAAAAATCCTCCTGGTGTTACAAGTGAGAAGACAATAGCAGCCACTACCTGAATAGATAGCTGTCACTCTAGACGACAGCCCGCCTGCTACTCAGATGCGCGTCGCTTTGGGCGGGAGTGGGGGGAGGGGGGCACGCGATACGGGGGCTTTGGCCGCGTTCCTGCTGGCGACCAGCTTCCAGTGCTGGTGGGTGGGAAGCGCTCACCTGGCCTGGCTGCTCCCTCATGGGCAGGCCCTGGTTCCATCTGGGGAACAAAGGCTGCCTTGGGAACTGCCACTGTAGCCCTGTTACGGGGTAAGGCTCAGATCCACCGTCAATAGCATTAATCCAGAAACCTGCAGCCTAAAGCCGTGTCCAATCATAGCTTGTCCAGGTGTAATGTTACCATTGCACTCTATGGATGTATTTTTTAAAAACTCTGCCTGCCCTCAGGTCAGTATATTTTCTGACTTTTTTACACATAGGTTCTCAATCAAAATTAATTACCTGCATCCTTTTTAAAAAATAACTTAGCTCCATGCTATAAATAGAAAAGCAAAAATTCTAGCCGGTTCTGAGCCTTCGGCGAAGGAGGAAGCCCCCAGGCGCTTGGGAAAACCGTTCCGTGTGCTTGCATTAGAACAGGCACCGAGCTCCGAGCTCCGCGGCTGGTTTTCAAAGCGCGAGCCCAACCTGCACCTCCGTGGTCAGAGGCGAGCCCTCAGACTTGCAGGGCGGCGCGTGTCTGGAATCATTTCCCAGCCTTAATAAGAAGCTCTGTCCTTCCCAGGCATCGGATTAGTGCTCCCCCGTGACCCCCGCACGCGCCGGAAACTCCAAGGCTCTAAGATGATGCTCACCTTTGGGGAAAAGAATGCTTTAATCTTGATCCTGCTCCGATGGCTGCCAGAATCCCCCCCTGGCTGCCTGTCCTTGGTCTTTTCTCTTGTTTGATTTGTGGTCTGGGTGCTCTGATCCCTTCCTGCCTGAGTGAGAGCTCGCGGGCCTGTGGGGCTCCCTCCCTCCATCCTCATCTGGGTAGCAGGCTTTTCCAACCCCCAGTCCTTCACAGGTAGGAAGCACATCACAACTCATTAGTAATTTACTGCTACAGTAATTTTTATAATTACTGCCAGGAGGCCTCATTAAATTTGATCTAATGAATAAATATTGTATTTTTCAACGTGATTACCAGAACAGCTTAAGCTGAGTGCCATAAACAATTATTTTCCTCACTACTCATGATGTTGGTGACTATCGATTTCTATTTCATAAAGAATTTACTGTGGTAATACCCATCTGACTGGCTTCAGGAATAGACAATATCCCCTGTGGCAATTCGCAAGCAGCATACAGCTCCAGAAACAGCCAAAGGGGAAGGGAAGGCTGGGAGTCAGGAAGAAAGGAAAAACCTGTCCAGAATAAAGGTCTGCTGAGTGTTTGGACCAAGGGAGGCAAGGCAGGGATGGGGTGGTGCTGTTCAGACTCCCACTGTGCGTGGAGGTAGAACCTGCGCCTCCAGGCATGTGGGTAGTGACTCTCAGGCAGAACAACATGTTGGCAGTGGATTTTGTTTGCATTTTGCAAAGGAGAGTCGCTAACTTCGGCTCCGTTACCAATTTCCGAAGTAAAAGATGAAAATTAGACTATGACTCCCAAACCCGAGTTATTCACGTGTGTCTCTTCACTTCCACTAAATGTTTTGTGCTTTCCTGCTTTTCCTCTTTTTGGGGATTTCTATTGTCGAGTCATGGACTTTCACCTCTTAACTAGTAGGATGGATATTTTCTGGCTAATAGTGCCAACTTAGGTCCCAGACAATCGCTGGCATCAGTCACTAGACATGTGAAAACAAGCCATCAGGTGATTCTAGATTCCAGCTGTAGAGTCAGTCATTCTTCTAGTCTCCCAGATGAGGCCCCTACATCTTCTGTTTTTTATTCCACTTACTCCATCTCCCTCATACCTAAGCTACTGTTAAACGTGAAGGGATGCTCTGTGATGTTTCTTCTTCTTCCTCTAATTTGCTGCCCAGGTGACCCTCACTTCTCCTGGCTCATCTCTCCTCAGACCTCTCTTCCGCCCCAGAGCAGTCATCCTCAACCCTGGCTGCATATCAGAATCACCCAGGAACGTGTAAAACATGCTTGCTGATGCCTTGGCCCCACCCCACAGATTCTGATAAGTTGATCTGGGGTACGGCTCAGCTATCACTATTCTTTTTTGAACTCACCAGATGATTCTAATGTGCAGCCAAGGTTTAAACCCACTGCCCTGGAGGTAAGTGAATGAAGTTTGGAGAGAGGTAAGTGAAATAGGAGCCAGAGCTCCAGGCCCAAGACCACCAGAATGCCCTACGGATAGTTGTTGTGGGCTGAATTGTCCACTGAAAATTCATGTTTAAGTCCTAACCCCAGTACCTCAGAATGTGACTGTATTTGGAAATAGGTCCTTTCAAGAAATAATTAAGGTAAAATGAGGTCATATGACTAGGCTCTAATCCAATATGATTGGTGTCCTTATTAGAAGAGATTAAGGCCCTGGCCAGTGTGGCTCAGTGATAGAGCATCAACCCACGCACTGAATTCCCGGTAAGGGCATCTACCTGGGTTTCAGGTTCACTCCCCACTCCTGGTTAGGGAGTGTTCGGGACTCAACCAGTGGATGTGTCTCTCTCATCTCTCTCTCTCTCTCTCTCTCTCTCTCTCTCTCTCTCTCTCTCTCTCCCCCCTTTTCCTCCCCGTCTCTCCCTCCCTCCCTCCCTTCTTTCCACTCTCCCTGAAAAGCAATGGAGAAAATATCCTCAGGATGAACACAAAAGACAGGGAGAGAGAGAGGCCCAAAGGGAAGACTATGTGAAGACACGGTGAGAAGACAGCCATCTACAAGCAAAGGTCAGAGGCCTCAGAAAAAATCAGCCCTGCCATCTCTTTGATGTCAGAATTCTCCTTTCCAGAATTGTGAGAAAATACATTTCTGTTGTCTAAACTACCCAGTCTGTAGTACTTTGTTATGGCAGTGCTAGCAAACTAATACAGTAGTCTTCACAGACTGGAACCTTAGTGGCTAAAAGCAGAGATTCTGGAGGTAGGCAGAGCTAAGTTCAAACCCGTCTGTCACTTACCAGATGCACAGGGATAGGCAAAAGTAGGCTCACTGTTGTGAGTATGCAAAACACAGAGTTAATAAAGCTATTGTAATAATATAACCTGCATTTTTTTTCCTTTTAATCTTCACCCAAGGATACTTTTAAATTGATTTTTAGAGAGAGTGGAAGGGAGGGAGAAAGAGAAACATCCATGTGAGAGAGACACATTGATTGGTTACCTCCCACACATGCAACTCAGCAGGGGGCCAGGGATCAAGCCTGCCACTGAGGTGCATGCCTTTGACTGGAATTGAACCCAGAACCCTTCAGTCCCTGGGCCAATGTTCTATCCACTGAGCTAAATGAAACTGCAAACCTACATTTGCCCACCCCTGTACATGCCTTGATGTTCTGGTGATCTACCACTGTGTATCAAATTACCTTAAAACTTAGGGGCATAAAACAACTCTATTACATTCATGGATTCTGTGGGTCAGGAACTTGGACAAGGCATAATAGAGCCAATTTGTTCTAAACTGTCTGGGGCCTCATCTGGGAGACTAGAAGAATGACTGACTCTACAGCTGGAATCTAGAATCACTTGATGGCTTGTTTTCACATGTCTAGTGACTGATGCCAGCGATTGTCTGGGACCTAAGTTGGCACTATTAGCCAGAAAATTTACATGTGGCCTCTTCAAGGAGACTGGGCTTCCTCACAACATGGGGTTGGATTCTGAGGGCAAGAAGCCACAGTAAGGAGCTGTTCCAGAAGAAGAACCAAGATGGCGGCATAGGTAAATACCTGTACTTGCCGCCTCTCACAACCTCATCAAAACCACAATTAAAAGACAAAAGAAATTTCATCCAGAACCACGGGAAAGCTGGCTGAGTGGAAGTTCTACAACTAGAAGGAGAGAAAAAAGCACATTGAGACTGGTAGGAGGTGCGGAGGTGTGGAGGCGCGCGCGAAATGGGCTGGAGACTGGGTGCGCTGTTGTTTTTTTCAATCGGGAGGGAGATACAAGCTCCTGATTGCTCTGAACTCCAGTTCTGGGATAGACTCTGGGGACCCAGACTCATACGGGGAGAAACTGGACTGTCTGCCATTGGGCCAGAACCCAAGGGCAGCTTTCTCTCAGAGGTGCTCGAAGGATCATTGTTCCTGCACTGGGGCGAGGGATGTGGCGATGCGGAGACGTGGAGACACAGGTACCTCCCCAGGGCAGGGATGACTAGCATTGCTGTTTGCTCCACCCTGGTGATTTCCTGAGACCCTGCCCCACCCAATTTACAACCCCACCCAAGCTGTGTGCAGCAGTTTTGCATATGTATGGCCAGTCCTTTCGCAGCCTAACCTAACAAACTGCAGCTGGGTCAGAGAGCTCCAAAGCTTCCAAAAGAAGGCCCAAGGCTCAGCAGCAGCAGCCTGCCTTGTTTCACAGCTGGGCCTCATCTGGGCACTTCCAAATCCGATACAAAGAGGAGGAATCTGCAGATCTCACTGTAGCTCCTGCTGGATGGCCTCAGGCAGTGGCTGACTTTGCATCTCCTTGGAGATCCAAGAGCCAGTGTATGCAGTGGTCAGTGTGAGACCATACCAGATTACAACTCTTCACATCCATACGAGACACACTCAAGGGGCAGACTCAATGAGCACCAAAGCCCTACTGAAGCAAGTCCTGCCCCATAAGGGTGTCTCCTGTGCAACAGATCTTCCAGTGCAGACACAGCTGGTCCTCACAGCCAATTGGCCTGGAGTTCAATTCCTCCCAGTGATACCAACAACAATCAAGGCTTAACTACAAGGCTGTGCACCCAGCCCACAAAGGGGTGCACCAAGAGCGTCTACCTCAGGTGATTGGGGAGGCTGAGCCACTGGGCCCTATAGGACACCTAGCACACAAGGCCACTCTATCAACACAGGGAAGCAGTGAAAATGTGGAGACAAAGAAACATGTCACAAATGAAAGAAATGGAGAAAGCAAACGACTGGATATAGAGTTCAAAACCACAGTTATAAGGTTACTCAAGAATCTTCTAGAAACCTCCGAGGAACTTAGTGAGACCTTCAAGGATCTTAGTGAGAATGCCAAAAAAAAAAAAAAAAATGGAAAAGGACCAGTCAGAAATTAAACATACACTGTCTGAAATAAAGAATAACATACAGAGATCCAACAGCAGACTAGAGGATCCCAAGAATCAAGTCAAAGATTTGAAATACAAAGAAGCAAAAAACACCCAACCGGAAGAGCAAAAAGAAAAAAGAATCCAAAAATATGAAGATAGTGTAAGGAGCCTCTGGAACAACTTCCAACATACCAACATTCGAATTATGGGGGTGCCAGAAGAAGAGAGTGAGCAAGATATTGAAAACATATTTGAAGAAATAATGACAGAAAACTTCCCCTACCTGGTGAAAGAAATAGACTTACAAGTCCAAGTAGTGCAGAGAACCCCAAACAAGAAGAATCCAAAGAGGACCACACCAAGACACATCATAATTAAAATGCCAAGGGCAAAAGACAAAGAGAGAATATTAAAAGCAGCAAGAGAGAAACAGTTACCTACAAGGGAGTACCCATTCGACTGTCAGCTGATTTCTCAACAGAAACTATGCAGGCCAGACGGGAGTGGCAAGAAATATTCAGTGATGAATAGCAAGAACCTACAATCAAGATTACTCTCTACCCAGCAAAGCTATCATTTAGAATTGAAGGTCAGATAAAGAGCTTCACAGACAAGAAAAAGCTAAAGGAGTTCATCACCACCAAACCATTATTATATGAAATGCAGAAGGGTATTCTTTAAGAAGAGGAAGAAGAAGGTAAAGATAAAAATTATGAACAACAAAATGACAACAAATACATATCTATCAACAAGTGAATCTAAAAATCAAGTGAATAAAAAATCTGAAGAACAGAATAAACTGGTGAATATAATAGAATCAGGGGCATAGAAAGGGAGTGGACTGACAATTCTTGGGGGGAAGGGAGTGTGAGGGGTGAGGGAAGAGATTGGACAAAAATCTTACACCTATGGATGAGGACAGTGGCAGGGGGTAAGAGCATGGGGTAGGGTGGGAACCGGGTGGAGGGGAGCTATGGGGGGAAAAAAAAGAGGAACATCTGTAATAATCTGAACAATAAAGATTTATTTTTTTTTTAAAAAGCAGCTGTTCCACCTTTGAAAACCCAGCCTTGTGAGTGATGCAGTGACAATATTTCTATAGCATTCTACTCGCCAAGGCAGACACAAAGGCTTCTCTGGTTCCAGGGAAAAGGAACTAAACTCCAAGCCTAGAGGGAATGGCAGTGTTCTGGAAGAGTGAGTGGGACCAGAAATAGTGTTGTGGCAAAAGGAAAATGCTTGACTTGGACAAGTTTCTTAACCTCTTTGAACCTCTGTTTCCTCATTCGTAAATTAGAATAATGTAAACTGACTCATTTGGTTGTTACAAGGATTAAAATGGCAACTTTAGAGCAGAGTGCCTGGCACACAGTAAGTGCTTAGGAAATTCTAGTTGCTCTTAATACCTGAGGCCAATGTGCTTATTCTGGTCAGGCCTTAAGGGATGATGAGGAAGAGGGGGAAAGAGGTCAGGAGGCCAAAGGATAGTGTTAATAAATAAAGTTAATAAATCAAGAAATGTCAGGAAAGAAATTATTTGAGATATAGAGATTATCCCTCAAAAGTTATAAACACTTGAGTTAAAAGGGTTGTCCCCTGGAGAAGCGGGGAAAGGCATTGTTGCTTTGATTATGAATCCTTCAGAACTATTTGATTGTTTTAACCAAATGCACATGTTACTTTAATTTTAAAAAAGAAAGAGAAGGACCCATAAAAAAGACATGCCAGCCATGGTCCGTGTGGCTCAGTTGGTTGAGCATCATCATCCCATGCACCGAAAGGTCGCCACCCAAGTTCCAGGTTCAATCCCCGGGATATGTGAAGGATGGAGGCTGCTGATGGATGTTTCTCCCTCACATTGATGTTTCTCTTTCTCTCTCCTTCTCTTTTCCTCTCTCTTTAAAATCAATAAAAACATTAAAAAAAAAAAAAAAAGACATGCCAAAGGTGGCTGTCCCAAATAAATGTAAAGAAATTACTATTATTTCTTATTTTTGTAGTGTATTTAAATTGATGTTCTCTAACAATTAATCATTATAATTTAGATATTTAAAAAAGGAAAGATTAAAGTTATATGGAAAGTATGGTCTTAGCAATATTAACAATACTCATGTTTAGCACTAATGAGTAACCCAGTTCTTAACTGTGGTTACCTAAGAGTGGAAGGATTATGAGTGATTTTAATTATGAAATTGTACTTTTATCTAAGAAATCAAAAGATATTTTATAACCATCAAAATATATCAAACAAAAAAATAAACAAAACACATAAGAATACATTTTAAAATAATGAATGTAAGCTTATTTCCCATCTCTCTTCGGTCTCCTCCCCAACATTTCAGTCAGCATTTTCTTTTTTTATTATTTCTTTTTTATTTCTTTTTATTTTTTAAATTAAATTCAGTCAGCATTTTCAGATGGATTATTATCTATGTTTAATTTAAGAGTAGGAACTTCTCCTTAATAAGGAAGTGTTGAAATGCTTAGAGTGAGACGCTGGAAGGTGGTAATATCCGTTAGCATTTAGAAAGACTGGGGATCAGAAAGTGACTGTTAACCCCAAAGAATTAGAAATAGTTCTCAAGGTTTCACTGATAGAAAAAGTTTCCTTAAAAATAATGGTAACTTTAATATACAAAAATGAGTTGTATTTCCATACATAAACAACAAACAATTTGAAAATAAATTAAGAAAATCATTTCAGTTACAAGATTATAAAAAATAATTTGGGTGGGCGAGGAGAGCCCAGCCAGTATAGCTCAGTGGTTGAGTATCAACCTATGAACCAGGAGGTCATGGTTCAATTCCCGGTCAGGGCATATGCCCAGGTTGTGGGCTTGATCCCTAGTAGGGGGCATGCAGGAGGCAGCTGATCAATAATTCTCTCTCATCATTGATGTTTCTATTTCTCTCTCCCTCTCTCTTCCTCTCTGAAATAATAAAAATATGTTAAAAAAATAATTTGGGAAGGATAAATATAACCAGGGAGATGTAAGACTTGTACACTAGAAACTATAAAACATTGTTAAAAGAGATTAAAAACCTAAGTAAATGGAAAGACATCCCGTATTCGTGGATTAAAAGACAATATTTTTAATATGTCAATACTTCCCAAATTGAAGTACATATTCATTGCAATTCTTGTTAAAATTCCAACTTCCATTTTTGCAGAAATGGATAAGCTGATCCTAAAATTCATATGGAATTTCCAAGGGTGCTGAATGGTCAAAATAATCTTGAAAAAGAAGAAAGTTGGAGGGATCACACTTCCCAATTTCACAATTTATTATAAAACAGTGTAGTAATCAAAACAGCGAGGTATTGTCATAAGGATAGACATAAAGATCAATGGAACAGAATTGAGAGTCCACAAATACACCCATACGTTATGGTTAACTGATTTTCAATAAGGTTGCCAAGATCATTCAATGGAAAAAAAGAGTCTTTTCAACAAATGCTGCTGAGACAATTGGATATTCATATACACATGAATGAGGCTGAATCCTTACCCTTACACCATATACAAGAAATAACTAAAAATGAACCACTGACCTAACTGTAATAGTTAAAGCTATAATAATCTTAGAAGAAAAACATAGGCATAAATCTTCATGGATTCTTGGATATAACACCGAAAGCAACAACAACAACAAGATAGATAAATCAGTCTCTATTAAAATAAACTTGTGTGTATCAAAGAAGACGATCAAGCAAGTGAAAAGACAGTCTGGCAGTTACCCAAACAATGAAAAAGTTACTACATGACCCAGCAATTCCACTCCTAGGTATAATATAACAGAATTAAAACCAGGTATTCAAACAAATACTTGTACACAAATGTTCATAGCAGCATTATTCATAATAGCCAAGGTGAAAACAACCAAAATATCCATCGACTGATGATAGGTAAATGGTGGTATATCCATAAACGAATATTATCTGGCCATAAAAAGAAGTGAGGTACTGATACCTACTACAAGGATGAACCTTGACAACATTATGCTAAGTGAAAGAAACCAGACACAAAAAGCCACATATTGTATGTTCCCAAATATCCAGAATAGGCAAACCCATAGAAACAGAAAGCAGATGAGTTTCCCGGGGCTGAGGAGAAGATAGAGTGGAGTACCCAGTTTCTTTTGGGGGTGCTGAAAATGTTCTGGAGCTACATAGTGGCAGTGGTTACACAACTTTGTGAATGTACTGGAAACCACCGAATTGTACATATGGTAAATTTTATGTTGAATTTTACTTCAATTTTTTTAGGTTAAACAAAGTAACAAAAAGCTGAACAGTAGGCAAAGACCCAGGAAGCTTGACATTGGGTTATTTTCAAAACCCAGTTCTTCAGGAAAGCAAACCAGATTGCCAGGAACAGCTCTCTAGTTCTCAAGTCCCACATCTTGCCTTACTGACATCAGTTAATAGAGTTCTTGGTGTCGGCCCTAATCATCATGCAGACAGATCAAATGTAGTTAATATCCTTGACTCCCTCCCCAATGCTAAAAAATAAGATAAATAGAATCTATCTCCATAATTTTCCTTAGTCATTTATTTCAGTAGCATCTGTTTATGATGATTTACAAGAATTTGGCTGGCAACAAGAGTTGCAGGAAGCATGTGCATAAAGGAATTTTATTTACATATTTTTCCTCCTTAAGCTCTATAGATACTGAAAATGGTCATGTCTTAGAAATGCAGGCTAGCTCCAGTGGTAATGATTGCTTTTTAAAAAGCCATACTGGATGGTCTCCAAGAAGTGAGAAACATTTACAGCTATTTAATTTAGAAGACAAACTTGAGGATCAGCCTATAAAAGAACATGTAATCAAATAAAAATAAGAGAAAACTGAAATACTGGTTCCCGCTGATATGAGATTTCGACTTTCTTAGCACAAGCTCACAGAACAGTCTGTCCTTGGGTATTTGAGTAGGAGAGAAAACCACTCTCTACACTATCTTTTCCTCTGAAATGTTACAGCTTAGTTCCATGTTCATATATGTGAGTATATTTCATCATTCTTGGTATGATCATTTAACTATGTTTATCTCTCCCATATACTGTATAAGTTGGAAAAAAAAAGGCATAATAGAGAGAAGTATGCAATATGTAGCGATGCTGCCATTTATTTGAGAAGGCAAGAGGGTACAAATATATACTCATATTTGCTTATAGTTTTGAAAATCAGAGTATAAGTCATAAAACCTTTTAAATGTTTACCTATAGAGGGGGAGAAGCATCAGGGTGGAAGGACGGAGATATCATCTAGACTTCTCTAAAAACATCTTATTTGTAAGCTTGACTTTGGAAATATGTAACTGTTTTACATCAATATAAAACAAAATTAAATTCTAATTTTTTAAAAAAGCAGCCTTTAAAATCAAATGCAAAATAAAACAAATGAACCTAACAACGTATCAAAGAAAGGTTACAGCTCAGGAATTAATGCTTCCAATGTTGGGATTACACCATGTTAGTTCTCTCTACCAAAATCTCAGGAATTTTCCTACCCGGGATACTCAACTTATCTTTTGATAAATATTTAATAAATATTTGTTGAGTTTCTACTACATGATAAGGGTATTTTGATCAAAGATGGTCTACTGAGGGAAATAAATTAAATGAACTATGGGTAGGGTATTATGTGTCATGATCTAGGTATGTAGCCAGATCTAACAGAAATCCTCAGAAGAGTGTTTGGTTCTAATATCTCTCTTCTTGGGCTAGGAGAGCATGCATGGGCTCTTGAGTCTTCAGAAATTACTTAACCTTGTTGAATCACCCCATCCCTAAAGTATCTGCTATGAAGAACTAACATACTGTACTGAGCACTGAGCCTGGTGCCTAGGAGGTGCCCAGCTGACTCTTATTTCCCTCCTTTGGCAAATATTCATAATGTTGGATTGAGCACGGCTGCAATCAGGCATTAGCAGCAGGTACTTTCATCTGACAATGAACACTTCCAACAAATTCAAGTCAGGGGATTACATAAAAAATGTTTATTTGGCCAGCTATGCATATTTGCAATCTTACAGGTTGAGCCCACCTGCAGAGAGTCATGCCTCTCACCTCCTCTCCCTCCATCTTTGGACTGCACCCAAGTTCACCTGAGCAGCTTAGGTCTATAGACCAGCCCCACACTCTGCAAAATCCCAATCTCCTACCTTCCCTCATCCCAGTAATTGAGTTATTGCACTTTCTAGAAATCTATTTTAACCAAAGATTCAGACACAACAATATTAATTACAGCATTACTCATAATAGCAAGTGATTGTTAATAATTCAGATATCCCAAGATTGGAAATTGTTTAAGTAAACTATGGACCATATATATAAACAAATATTGTATAGCCTTTTGAAATGTTTTGACATTCTTCATGCTAAAGAAGTGGTACATAAAACATAAACGCCAACCTTATAAAACAAAATGCAGGGGAGATTGACGAAACTCAAATGTTAGTAACTTTTAACCTTAAATGGTGTTTCCTTTGTTTCTTGCTTTCCTTCAAACAAGTCTTGCATCATCTGGATATTATCTTGGAAAAGGTCCTCTACCTGGAACATGTCCATTTCTCTGCGACCAATCCATTCCTTACACATTCCCAAGCAAAGATCCCCAGCTGCCTACTGCCTAAGTTTTAGTCCATCCTCCATTGGCTCACAGCAACACCACTTTTGAGGTTCTTGCCCTCCTCTTAGCATTCTCCTTCCCCAATCTTGTAGTTAATCTAAGGAGTCTTCTACCTACAGGACTTTAATGGCCCCCAGTTAAAAGGCTAAAGGGTTTCAAATATCTTGCTGAATAATCCAATACCCTGGTTCCCTACTATCCCACTCCCAGCCCCTCCTGACCACACAGCACTGGACCCCCACCAAGCCTTGCCTGTCTCCCTGCTCGGACAGGGTTTCTGCAGAAGCCATTCAGCCAGGCTTCCACACCCAAGACACCTTTATTCTCACTGACAGAACCTGATTAACCCCCTCCTCTGCTTTTCTGAGTCCTAAGGCAGGCAAGCTCAGGTTAGTTTTAAAAACAAACAAAACCGTTACACACCAGTCTAGCTCTGCCACTATGTGACATCGGACAGTTTTGTCACCTTCTCTGGATTTACTTCCTCATCTTTGAGGTATTACCTCATAAATGTGTGGTAAACATTAACATGAAATAACATTTGCTCACCTTTTATTTCCCTCAGGATTTGCTAAGACTCTCCTCTCAAAATGGAATCCCCTCCAGCCTGGCTCCAAAGCACTGAACGCTTAACCGCATTCCTCTGGTTTGCAAATAACCCAATAGTCTACCTGACCTTGAGCCATCAGTTCCCTCACTCCTTAGTTCTAAAACTAAAACACAAACAAAGCACTCCTACAGCCCTCTCTACTGCCTTTGCCCTCTTCATTATGAAGTTACTTTAGTCCATTATAGTTTACATTTCATTCTCAACCCTAGTAATGGCAATAAAGGTAGATACCATGTCAACCTTGGATAATCAGGTTGGAAAGACAAATATAGACAATTCTTGCTCATTTGGGGCATGACTGTCTTAACGCTACTTCTCTACATCTAACCATCAAAACTTTCAGTTCTCTCAACCCTAAGGATGGTGTGTAGAGCTTTCAGTGGAGTGTGGAAGCATGGGGTTCTCACAACCAAGGCTGGGACTGAGCAACGGACCTAAGGTTTCCTTGTCAGATGGGAGTGATTACAGAATCCATGAGCCTCACAGTGGTATGAAATGCTTGGTAATGAGAAAATGCGTTTTCTTCTCTCTTCATTCCTAATCAGGTTATAGGTTTGTGTCTTAGTTTCTCCACTACATTGTAAATCCTTTAAGAGTTAAGGCCTTGGGAGTCAACTGTTACTAGTCAATATTTCTAATGAAAACCACTGTCAGTTCATAGTAGTAAAAATATGGTACCACCATGTTCCAAACCACCACCAATTCAAATAACTCTAAAAATTTAAGCTTCCTAATCATATATCTAAAAGTTTTAGATTATAATTTGGGTTCTTAAGATTCCAGTTTATGAAGATACCCATTTCCTTTGGATCTACATGTTATAAAACTTCAACCCAAATAAGCTATATTGCGTCACATTTTTCACAACCCTCCAAAAACATACAAAAACCATAGAAACTGTTTCTGTGCCATATGAACATAAGGCTGCGGCAGGATATGGCGCATGGGCTGCAGTGTGCCAACCTTGGTCTGAAGAATTGGGTTATTAAGAGCTTTCAGACCATGCCTTTTTTGTGTGGATTCTCAGTCCTGGAACAAGTTTCAAAGCACAGTGTGCCTTTAAATAAATATTTGAATCGTTGACAAAAGCAAGCTAAGTATTGTGAAATCGCTGTTTGTACTTGCTTTGGCAAATGGTAAAGGAAACACTGCAAAACTTCATGGGCACATATTTTCTATCTGGCCATCTAGCTATCTGTCTTGGTAGATTTTCTGATCCCAGCTATCAGTCCTATCACCAAGTTAGGAGCTGCTCAAAGGAGCTGGCCTTTGACATTCAGAAACTTAATGCAAAAGGGAGATTGGAAAAGGAAGAAATAGTCTGATGTTTAAATATGAGGGGGAAAATTAAAATTCAGTGCAGTAAGATTGAGCATTATAGACTTAAAAAAGCAAACAAGCTAGAACAAAATGTTTTATTATCAAAATAAAAACTTTATATAAAAGCATTACAGATCAAAAGCTCTATTTACATTTATTGATTCAAGGTCCACGTTTGCATCACTGAAAGGACACAGCAACAGGCTGCACATGCAAAGGGAAATGGACAACACTCAGACCCCACCTCTACCAGGTGATTAATGCCAAAAAAATGGGGGAGGGGGGGGACACATGAAACCTGCCCAGAAACAAACTGGCAGAGATGTCACGTCAACTGGAAAGTCACCCAACTCCAAAAAGGCACTTCTCATTGCTCTAAAAGTGCTTGAAACCTCAACACGAACCTCGTGCCTAGCTTTCCTTGGTAAAAGCCTCTACCTTATGTTGGAAAACAAAAAATTTCTCCAAGAAAACAAAAACTGCAAATTGTATGCTAATATTAGTATCAATTTTCCATGCAAAATGATCAATAATTTGAAATGCCTTACATTTATGAAATGAAAAAAACTTGGCAAGCTACCATTATACTGAAGGTTATATCATGAATTCAAACCATTTCATACTAATTCCCTAGGATGTCTTTTCTATGATGACTGCGAATATAGCACTGTCCACAATTCTTTGGATTGTGCCAGTTTGAGCCCAATGTACCACCCAACCTCATGATGGAAAAAATCAGCAACTAAATCCCAGCGGTGACTACTTGTATAATAAGCACCATAATGGAATATTCTCATTAGAGGTGTCCAAAGTAACATGCCCACCCCACTTTCCAACCATTACCTCATTCCTCCACATGGTTTTAAGACTTTTGGGCCTTGATTCTGTAAGAAATGTCAACTAGTGTGACAATCGCGCCCACTGTTTTTGTGTAAACAAGTTAGAGGGCTGGTCTCAATAGAAGTAATTAGTTAACATCACTACTGCGTTTCTAAGTGCTTGGTTTTATAGGTGGATTCTAGGGCTATTTCAACACCGATTAAATCAAACATGCTTTCATAAAACTGTCATTTTAAAAGAATTCAGAAACTAGAAGGTGAGAGACCCACTGTAAATAAAGGGGGATGGTGTGGGGGGAGGGGCAGGAGAAAGCAAAGAAACGGCCAGAGGGCAAAGCACAGCTGGAAACATGCCTCCCTGATGCTGGGAAACACGTCCGATGAGATTAACTTGATTTGAGTTTCCTACAAAACAAACTGATCATCAGAATTCTTAACTCAGGTTTCAACTGCGTGACAACATTGAAAACTTTAACAAGGAAGAGTGGTGCAGTAGAAGCCAGGTAGTGGATCTTCCAAATACTATGCTTGCATCTCAAACTCCTGCTTCAGACTGAAAAAAGAAAAGGAAACATGTCAGGACATTGTTTTCAAACTAAGAATTCTCTCTTGAAAGCCTAATTCACCCTTTTAGAAATGTTTTTATTGAGTTATAACATACATGCTTTAACATATGTTGTGCACATCTTGAATTTACACACACACACGTGCACCTGCACACAGATCTCCACTGCCCAGGTGACATAAAAAGTTTTAAACATTCCAAAAGACTCTCAATGTGCCCCTTTCCGGTCAATACCTGCACCCCCGCCCCACCCCGAGGTAACCACTACTCTGACTTCTACCATCCTTTTATTAAGACACATAAGTGAATATAAGGTTTGGGTGTGGAAGAGAAAAAAAGAAATCATTACCTTTTCAAGTAAGCGTGCACATTCCCAAAGCCATGGTATTTGGCTAGGTACACAAGGACCCCAGTTGCACACCGCCCATCTCGCTGACGACAGAAACTGCAATTGCAGATTCTTCGACAAGGCGGGCAATGCCAGTTCTGCAGAATTGTGAAAAGGCACAATTAAATCAAACCTACTCCCCTCTCCCCCTTACTTATCTACTCCTATTTAAACCTCTAAGGTGGGTATCATCAATCGCTTTTAAATCTTTTATTTTTTATTAAAAGAAAAAACCTTAACATGGTTAATAACCAATAGTCATGCCTAATGTTCCCTTAGGAATTCCAGCACAGAAAGTCACACGGCAATTACCAGGGGTGAACATGAACAGAGAATCGGATTCCCTTGAACAGGCAGGTCCCGAGCTCTTGGGAAGGGGCTCCCACCCACCCAGCACCAACGCTACGAATTCACCTGCCTTCCCCGAAATGAAAGCCCCACAACAGGAGGCTCAACCCTTTCACCGATGCCATCTTCCTGGCCCAATCAGCTAGAGCCTGACCTTCAAAGCCCACAGGACCACCCTTCCAGGCACCTACTGGATCCAGCAGGGCATCCTTGACCTCTTCGCCGTAACGGTTTCGAAGGCAGGGACCGCAGAACTGGCCCCGAACGCCCCAGCACTCTGGGTTTCTGCAGTTTGTTTTGGTATCGATGGTTTTCTGGCGGCACTGATGACAAGTAGACCCCTACAAATAAAAAGCAAATTAAAACAACAACAACACTGCTTTCTGTAGAGAAAACCGGCTTATTTAAAGAATGTCCTCCCTTATAGGTAGTCTGACATTTTGAATCTTATTTCCTATCTTATATACACATGTATATGCTAGGACATGGAAAGTATCTCAAGCATGGTGATTTCATGCAGCTGGCAGATTCAATATTATCTGCACTTCTTTCCTTCAAGTAAAGGTCTTAACATGCAAAAAAGCTTGCCCAGAATCCTTTTTTATCTTTAGCACACCACCATATCCCCAGCACCCATCTATGCAGACACACATAATAGATACACAGGAAATATATGCTGGATGAACCAGTTTCTAAATTAACACAAAAGATTTAATACTACTGAAGACTTAAGAGGGCTAGATCCCAAGGATGCTACAAAACTCTTTCCTCATATGAAAGAAAGACTCAGGCACACATCCCATATGCTAGTACATTTAGAACATCAGCAAAACTCTAAGGATAGAGGCTATCCTTCCTCTCACAGACGTTTACATTTTCATTCATTAAGTGGGGGCTTTTACCAACGAACGGCTATATATCTTCTCTCGAGAATTGTTGCAGATGTTCTCCAACTCGTCCTCTGTAATTTCTTCCACTGGGCGAATGACATGCGGAAGGGTCATGGATCCGGGACGACGACCTCTGGGCACGTCATCATCCTGCATAACAGCAAGCATGGGAACAGTGTTCTGACCGGCTCTCCCAATCCTGAGTCTCAGGTACCTGATTTATCATTTCTTCACAGAGACTTCAACTTGGGAAATCTTTCTTGAGGCTTATGGAGAGGAGACAAGTCCTAAGTTTACAGGACACCATCATGGAAATGATTCCTAAAACTAAGAAAAGCTGACGAAGAAGAAAACTTTGACTCCACCTGCTAACAAACATCATCAAATATTCCAGACATTCACAACTCGGAGTCATAAAAGTATCCATATATAGGAGAGAAAACTTAAAAATGTAGTCAGTGTGGTAAAACCTTTAGACAGACAAAGTTCAAATCTTCCTCAACATAAGAAAATCCACACTAGAGAGAAACCTTACAAAGGTAGTGTTATGTGTCAAAGCTTTTACCCCATTTGCAAGCCTTCCTGAGCATCAGAAAATACTAAACAGAAACATTATAAACCTAATTTATGTAGTAATGCTTTTATTCCAAGCTCAAGCTTTGGGGATCATCAAAGAATTGAAGTAGAAAGAAACCTTACACATATGACTGAGATAAAACTTATGTTAAGTGTTCAAGCCTTACTCAACGTCAGAGACTCCATTGTGGAGAGAAATAATATAAAAACTCATCAATGTGAAAAAGCCTGTAACCAGGACTCACACCTCACTTGATACCACAATATACAAGTATGGTCGGGAGTACAGGAAACACAGAATTTATTCTTGTATGATATATTTTTCCATACAAACAACTGTAAACCTATTTTGCCAACCACTGTAAAATTTTGAGAGAAACCAAACAAATGTATGGCACGGCTTATCCAAAGTGTAAGCTTCATGGAACATAACAGAATTCTTACTGGGAGAAACCTTACGAAGGTACTGAGCGCAACCAGCTTTATGAAAAATGCACAACTTCGTGGTCATGACAGAATTCATAGAAGATGGCAACCAAACAAATGTCTCAAGACCTTTAGCAATGGCCTGGATACACCACAGAATTCCTACAGGACACAGACATTACAAATGCAGTGAAGATGTAAGTTTAATCAATTCTTTCAATGAACACAAAAAAATCCATACTAGGGGGCACCAAGTCTATCACTTTTGAAGGTTAACCAATGTCAGATGTTAAATTCCAAGAGAACGAAAAGTTAAAGTTGCCCTGGCCGGTGTGGGTCAATAAGCATTAGCCTGCACACCAAAGGGTCTCAGATTCAATTACTGGTCAAGGGCATGTACCTGCATTGCAGGTTCGCTCCCTGGGCACGTGTGGGAGGCAACCAATCAATGTGTCTCTCTCACATCAATGTTTCTCTCTCCCCCTCCCTCCCTTCCACCCTCTGAAAAGCAATGGAAAAAATATCCTCAGGTGAGGATTAACAACAACAAAAATGTTAAAATTATTTAAAACTCATGAAAATGCTGTATGTCAATGGAGCAAGAAAATCTGTGGAAAGGTCTAATTATCTTCAGTTTATAAAATGTTATTTGAAGTTTCTTGAAAAGGCTACACTGTTATTGATGACTTAAAAAAAAATCACCAAATAACTTGGTATGACATTAACAATTCTGAGTGGTTTGAGAAGAACATTTAATGTGAATCATTTGGTATTGGGCCTACAGAAGATGAAAAACACAAGAGCAAGCACAAATGTGGAGAACTCACGTTCATGTAGCCATCCATGGTCTTCCTCTTTCTCACCAACATGTACTTATCCTCCTCCTCTTCCTCCTCCTCCTGCTCCTCGGGTAGAGCGCCACGGGACCCAAGGATCCGGGACCTTGACCTGGTAAGAGGACGTGCTCTCCGATCGGGGTTTCTCCTGGAAGTAACACCTGGGAATGTGCGCCTTCGGGGTGTCTTTGATTGCTTAACAAAACACATGACAGAACCCATTTATTCCAGAATGAAGAGAAGTGGCACCTTCTCCTATGTACGTGTTTACGTAAAGGGAGAGCTCCAATTTCTGTTTTTCTGTCCTTTCTATAATGCATGGAAAATGAGCCCAAAAAACAAAACAGCCTTTATAATTTTGCTTTTGTAATACCAAGTCCAGTTTCTTTCCAACTGAGAAATAATTTACTTATTCATCTACTTAATAACTATGTAAGAATAAATCTCGTTCTCCGAAACAACCTTTTCTACATCTCTTTTTTAAAAAATATATTATTTTTATTGATTTTAGAGAGGAAAAAAGAGGGAGAGATGGAAACATCAATGAGAAGAGAGAAAGAATCATTGATTGGCTGTCTCCTGCACACCCAACGCAGGGGATGGAGCCCACAACCCGGGCATGTGCCCTGACTAGGAATCGAACTGTGACCTCCTGGTTCGTAGGTTGACACTCAACCACTGAGCCACACCGGCCGGGCTCTACGACGTCTCTTGAGCCCCGACACACTCACTGTTTCTACAGTGCACAAAAGAGAATGTATGTGTGGTTCTCCTTCTTCCATTCCTTGCTAGCTTCTTCCTTTTCTCAAGGAGGGGTAGGGAAGGAAAATCTTTTCTTTTGCACCACAGCAGATAGCACCAAATTCCCCGAGTTACACTAGCTTAGTTCTCAGAATATACTCACATATATTAGGCCATGACTTGGTTAAGAAATCATTTTTTTCCTTCTCAGATTTTAAAAACATCGATTATTACGCATCTACCATGAAAGAGAAATGTGAAAATGCTGGGAATACAGAAAAAAATATTTTCCTATCTTTAGTCTGTGCCCTTGAGGGGTTTAGTCTAGTTAGAAAGAAGAGAAATAACCAATCAAAAGGGGTTTGAGCACTGCACAAGCTTGGCATAGGGAGGCCACACCTTCCCCAGGATAAAAGGAAGAGTCCCAGAGATGTATTAGAAGGTTTCCTCTATTCCCTTTGTCTATAAAATCCTTCTCACACACATCCCCACTCAGATCTATGAGAAGGTTTCCTCTTTGTCTATAAGACTACACAAAATAAGGAGACTGGATTTTCAAACATCCTAACAAATCTACCTCAGACCTGCCCAAAATACTACTGAACAAACAAGGAGTTGCACTTACTGATCTGGGGCCTGGGAGGGAATGCCGTCCAGGAAACGAGCCAGGGAAACTTTCTAATTCCGCCATTAGCTTTGCAAGCTAAAAAGGAAGGAAACGAAGCAGAAATTATTGGTTTAGCATAACTGCTGAAAATGAGCAACTTATGGAAATTACTGTCTTATATCTCAAGTTTCTGATTTCTCCTACACATTTACCAAGACTAATAGATTTTTAAAAAAGAAAAGAGAGCTCAGGGAAAGAAACACATTTTAAAGCACACATTGTAAAAATAACGACTTCATAGCTGCACTGAAAACTATTCTTGACACAGATAAGCAACAAGTGGCTTAGAGAAAAGCTGGAAGAGTTCATTCTAACACATTCCAAGTGAGATACCTACCATTGCTTTGTTTTGCTTTATATTTAAAGCCCTTTTCTCCAAAAAATTCATGCCATTTTCATCTTCTGAATCAGAGTTGGAATCAGTCACAGATTTCTCTGGGGGTGCAGGAGCTGCTGCTCTTTTGCTGGCTGCGCCCCTGGTATTTCGAGCTGGAAACTTCATGGCCACCCGGAGAGGCCCGGACCGTCTGCTCTGACTGCGAGTCCTGCAGCCTGCATGGTCTGACTGTAATCGCTAGTTAATCAGAACAATTGAGTTATCAGTGATTTGCCTGCTGAACTGGTTGCACCAGCATGGCTACATCGCCTCTTAACAAAAGATGCTTACATCAAATACATTTTAACCGGCCACTTTAATTGTCAATTTTAATTGGCAGCTCTGGGTAACAAAACCAGGAATTGTAAATACATACAACAATCTGAGTGTAGTGTAACTCCGGTAGCCTATCTGGGACACATGGTTATATGCCGTTTTCACAGCCCCTAGGCCAGTGGTTCTGGGCCATTTTTTTTTTTTTTTAATGTGAAAATCCCAACTCTCTTTTTAATTTAAAAATAGATCTTTATGTATTTCAAAAGAATTCCTACAGGAACAAGTATGTATTCTCCCATAAACATGATTTCAATGCTAATGGCAATATTAAACTATACTGAAGATGGCTCAAGGCTTTAATCTACTTTAAAAAAAATCTGTGGTAAAATATACTTAACATAAAATTTACCATTTTAACCATTTTTAAATGTACAGTTCAGTTATCAAATGCATTCAGATTGGTGTGCAACCATCACTACTATCATCTCCAACTGAAACTCTGTGCCCTTTAAACAACTCCCATCCCCTCCACAGAGGCCCTGGCAACCACCATTCTGCTTCCTATCTCTGTGAATTGACTATTCTAGATACCTCTCTAATCCACTTATCATAAGGCTAAAATAAGGAAATTCTTATTTTAAAGTAATGTAGGTTTCCATCATTAAATATGTGTTAAGACTAGCCATTGGGGAAATGCAAATCAGGATCACAAAATACCACTTCATACCCACATACATTGCCGGTTGGAATGTAAAATGGTGCAGCCACTTTGGAGAACAGTCTGTCAGATCCTCAAAAGGTTAAACAGAGTTACTCTATAACCCAGCAATTAGACTCCTAGGTAGATACTCAGAAGTGTATATCCACACAAAAGCTTGTACATCAATGTTCGTAGCAGTATTATCCATAATAGCCAAAAGGTATAAGCAGCCCAAACACCTACCAACTGATGAATGGATAAATAAAATGTGGTATGTTCACACAATGGAATGCGATTCAGCAATAAAAAGGTACTAAGTATTGGCTTAAGTCACAACCTGGAAGCACCTAAGTGAAAAAAGCCAGCCACGAAGGACCGCATACTGTATGGTGCCTTTTCTATGAGAAGTCCAGAATAGGCAAACCTATAATGGTGGTTGCCAGTGGCTGAGTGTGCTGGGAAAGGATGCAAAGTGACCGTTGATGGGTATTGCGTTTCTTTTGAAATAATAAAAGTATCCTAAAATAGATTGTTGTGATGGTTGAGAAAAAGAAACAAGAAAAAATATCCCCCATAAAGTCCCAGAACTTGAAAACCCACTTTTAAAATTCAAAAATTTCTAAAAATCCCCACAGCTTTTACTACTCTTCATGTACTTTTAGTGTGTACAAATTGAAACTATAAAATGACAAAAAACTTTCATGAGTTCTGAAGACTTTTACTTGATTGGCATTTTATTGATTACAACACTCAACACCTACAAAGAATTGAAACAATACCCAGAAGTGATTTGGGCTGTAGACTATGTGTGGGTCACATCCAGATTTTCAGAGCTGCCCTGGCGATAACGCCAACATGCACTGATTGAGACCAGTATTACTTATTACAGGAAATACTGCACTGCCATGAAGCGATGAGAGCCATGAAAACATTCCCTGGTCAGGCACTCTCACTTATGTCAGCGTCACTCAAGTGTGGTTCCAGGCAGTCAGGTCACACTGAGCTGCAGAGCATGCACCTGACTGCAAATCAACACACAGCTTCCTTTGTCAAGAAAGTCTTGCTACCAAGAAACCATCTGCAGAACTGAACAGTATGTTCAGGGAGAGTGAGACCCAGGTGCAACAGCAACAGCAGCAGCAGCAGCAGCAGCAGCAGCAGCGGTGGCCGCCTGAGCAGGAGGAGAGGTTAAAAAGGTAAGGCAGTGTGTGCAGGAAAAGCAGGTCCAAGGAGCAAAGTGGAAGCAGAAAGGGCCCTAATTATCATTATCTGCACTCGGGCCCCAGCACATGCATTAGCACTGGCTTTCCAAATGGCATGGATCTACTATGGGAACATTTACCAAAGGCCTGGTCTATGCCAGGCACTGGACTGGGCAACTGAACCTAAATGTGAATGTAACTAATCTTGAGGACACACGTGTGCTTCCTCTGATTAGGCTGGATTTCTGTGGCAATGGAAATCTGGAGGTTGGCCAAGTTTATCTTAGCAGTTTCCAAGATTTTCAGAGCCTACAAAACGTTCAGGCTTTACACATAGGACTACCTTATAAACTGCTGTAAGACCTAAATACTCTCAAATTTTAAAACGGTCAACAGAATCTCTGGCATGATTCAAATGAAAATTAAAAGAAAAAAAAAAAAAGCTCTTTAAAAGCAAGTACATCACGCCTCAAAATGTACCTTACTTCTTGATATTGGTGAAATTCTCAAACTCACCATTCCATCTTGTATCTCACTCTCTGAGAAACCGCAAAAGGATTCATCGTCAGAGTCGGCGTGAAAAATACTGGCCAGTTTGTTAGTGACATCTGGCCTTGGTTTCTGTAAAAATCCACAATGGTCTAACACATCTTGCACCTCACTTTCTGAGAAGCCGCAGAAAGATTCATTATCAGAGTCCTCATAAAAAACATTTGCCAGTTCTTCACTGATATCTGACCTGAATTTAGGTTTCTGTAAAATAAATAAATAAATGTGGTTGTGCATCTTTCCCCCTCTTTCAAGAACCAATTTCCCATAAACCGTGCAGAGAGCAAATCACATTCACAAGTGCACTACAAGAGAATAGCTTTTGTTACAAAGAAAAACGGTTCAGAGGTTTACAAATGATTTCTGAGTTGTTATGGCAAATCATCAAGCATGTTAGGTTAGGCGACATTTCAAAAGGATAGAATAAGTAGCTAATCTACCTCCAACAATTACTACCTAGAACCACAGCAAAAAGTGAAATGAAATTACAGTGCACACTGTATTTTCATAACCGCTGTATAGAAATGTAGGCAAAAAGCAAGCAGTTTTAATCACGCACAAAGCATTTGGGGCATTTTGAGCTCTGCAGACTCAATTCTGTTTATTCTCAGGCAGCACTTACTGTGTTTGCAAAATTATCAGAAGCAAAGCTGTCACAACTGTCATCAGAGGATGACGAGGTTTCCATGGAAATCAACTTCACATAGCTGAATTTCTTGAAGTTCGTCTTTACTCTGTGATCCTTTTGCTGCAAATGGAAATGGCAGTACCATTAAGTGGGATGCTCACTACAGTAGCTAAAACATCATTTTTTAGTTTAGTAGCTTCCAACAGCACAGATATATCCGTTTTTTAAGCCCTGGATAGGAAAAGGGGAATTTGCAATTGCTACAAAAAAATTTTCAAAACTAAAATCCTAAAAAGGGATCCCCTCTGAAGGAAAACTGTCATGATATTTATCAACTTAAATATCTGTAGAGCTACCTCTCTACCCACCTGAAGAGCCCCCAAGCTCTTAGCATTATACTGAGCTCCCAATGAGTTTAATGCCAAACTCCAAAAATCCGCCCTTAAAAAAAAAAAGTAAACTGTACTTCAAAAGTGCAAAATGGTGGAGTGATTTCTCTCCCTCAGCTAAAATCAAGTTAATCAGGTCTTCTGCTGCAAGCCTTGGGCTATCCACTATGACACTAAGTCCCCAAACTACAAAACTGGACAGCACTTCTACTTCAAGATGGCAGGCTTTCAAACAGGCCTTGTTCTGATCGGGGAGGGTAAAGTTATTTCAGCACAAGTCCTTACAAATAGACTATATCAACACAGTGAACAAATGTTCAAGGAGCCAAGTTAAAGGTCAAACAGAACTCCAAACCCAGGGAGTATGCTGATTCCACCCCAGCACTCTACTAGCCTGGCCTGACTTTCAAGCTCTTAACACAGTCGCCTTGCTATACGAGTCTTAAGTTTTAAGAAGTCCTTACATAAGGCACAAATTACTTGTAGATATAAAAATGCTTCTTTCATTCATACTAGGTGTACCGGTTAATAATGCGGATTTTTTTTAATAGATGGAGTTACACATATGTTGATATTTATGCGATTTGATATGTATGCTATTTTGTTGTATTGACAACAAGCTTCAAAACTTCATGTCAAATTTTCTGAAGGTGTTAACATCATAGATATTTTTACGCTTAAAAATGTCGAATTTCATGCCCAAAAAAGAGTATTTGCGGGAAGTTTTAATCCATTACTTTATTTTAAAGAAAAAGCTATCATATACTTTGGGAAGCTTATGGTGAACATGCTCCATCTCAAGATACTTGTGAACACTGGTTTAAACGCTTTAAAAGGGATGATTTTGATGTGAAAGACAAAGAACATCCAGGTCAACAGAAAAAGTTTGAAGACCAACAATTACAAGCATTATTGGATGAAGATGCATGTCAAACTCAAAAACAACTTGCAGAAAGATTAAAAGTTGCTCAGCAAACTATTTCCGATCGTTTACAAGCAATGGGAAAGATTTTAAAGGAAGGAAAATGGGTACCACATCAACTGAACGAAAGACAAATGGAAAACAGAAAAGTCATTAGTAAAATGTTGCTTCAACGGCATGAAACAAAGTCTTTTTTGCATCGAAATTGTGACTGGCGATGAAAAGTGGATTTATTTTGAGAAACCCAATCGCACAAAATCATGGGTTGATCCAGGTCAACTATCAACATCGACTGCAAGGCCAAATCGCTTCGGAAAGAAGACAATGCTTTGTGTTTGGTGGGATCAGGAAGGTGTGGTGTATTATGAGCTTCTAAAACCAGGTGAAACCATTAATAGTGATCGTTACTGACAACAAATAATCAATATGAACCATGCTTTGATCGTGAAACAACCAGAATGTGCCAGAAGACACGGCAAAGTAATTTTGCTTCATGATGACGCACCATCACACACTTCAAAACCAGTTAAAGACACGTTAAAAGATCTTGCCTGGGAAGTATTAACCCACCCGCACTATTCACCAGACCTTGCTCCTTCAGATTCCCACTTGTTCCTATCGATGGTACACACGCTTTCTGAGCAGCACTTCAAAACGTATGAAGAAGTGGAAAATTGGGTCTCTGAATTGGTTTGCCTCAAAACAAGGAAAGTTCTATTGGGACGGATCCACAAATTACCTGAAAGATGGGGGAATGTGTAGCTAGAGATGGACATTACTTTGAATAAAGCACTTTTGATGTTTCTCTTAAAATTAGTGTATTTTCTTTGGATTACAAAATCCGCATTATTAACCAGTTGACAGTTAATCTGCATTATTAACCGATCAATAATTAATCGATTTTGTAATCAAAGAAAACACAATACTTTCAAGAGAAGTAGTCTCTTGCAAATAAAATTATTTTCATGATGATGGTACCCAACCATCCTATGCTCCTAAGTAGACTCCATTCAATCATCTTAGGAAGTTTTTGTCCTTTTAGAAAGGCAAGAAAATATGATAAAAGGTAGAGCTACTACATATTAAAAGGATCTCAGAATCCCATTTTTCAGACGAGGACATTCAAGGCTGATGAAATTTATTGTCCAAGATCATAGGGCTGGAAGGAGAACTCAGCCTACAATCTCCTAAACAGTAGTATTTTTACATTACTGCAGGATTATCATCATTTACTCATCAATCTATCTGCAAGCAAAGGCTCAAGACAGATTCAAGGAAGGCATTCCATTGGAAGCAGTCAGGGAAACATATGCTGGGCTTTTAACAAGTCAGCACATGCCAAAAGTTGTTACTAGGCAAATGTTTGCAGGAATAGTTATGATTGAGATAAACTTCTTTGGCAGACAGGTAATAAACTAATAGCACTTAGTAGGTGTTTTCAGTGCCAGGCACTAAGTATGCTTTCGCATTATAATTCATTCTTTGCAACAAAGGTGTATCATTATTCCCACTTAACAAACGGGGAAACTGAGCTTCAGAGAGGTGAAACGGATTATTCCAAGTCGAGCGATTGTCTAAATTTGAACACAGGCATGTCAGATTCCAAGCTCAGCTACACATGGTTTTCTTCACCCTGAAAACCAAAGCCTCGTCCAACGATGTCTCTGAAACCACGTGCCCAACCCGCTCGCTCTCCCCACCCCCCAGACTCCCCACTTGTGAACCTAACTCTGATATTTATTTTAAGCATGTCACATTCTTCCTTTTCACCCTACCCCCACCTCCTACCCTCCCCGGGGGCAGACCTCACGTTCCGGTTTCCGTTAAAAGCAAAGAGTAACGTTCCACTGGGCCAACATCCTGCAGCTTGAGAGGAAGGCTGGGGGCTGGGGAAAGGAATGGGGAAAAAGCGAATGGCTGCAAATAGTTTGGACCTCCAAGTCTTTCAATTGTATTTAATCACCGCCTGGGACTAGCAATACCTCCGCCCGTGTGCGCCACCAAAGTGTTTTCAAGACCTTTAAACTTCAAACCCACCGACCCTGAGCGGTTAGAAGTGGCACAGGCGGGCGGGGAGCTGGAAAGGGCCGGGGCGCTGCAGGGTAAAGTCACAGGGAGCGCATCCCACCGGCTAGGATAGGGCCCGCGGACACAGTGGGGGCCCCGCGGACACCATGGGGAGACTAGACAACCCCGGGCGCTGTCCGGCACGTGCACCTCGACCCCACGTGGCCTTGGATTCCCCACCGCTGCCAACCATCCTGCTAATCACTCAAATCTCTGAACCGCCGCGCACCACTTGCGCACGCCCGGCGGGGACTGTCCCAGATCCGAATCACCCCAACTACACCAAACGTGGGGCTTTCCTAAAGGGGCGCCGCCCAGGACGGCCACCCGTTGATGAGTACCACTCAATCCTTGGAGTTGGAGGGGGTCGGCCCGCACCCACCGTGCCCGCCCTGCAGGTTTGCCCACCAAGCCCTCACCAGCACGCGGCGAGCATCCATGGTGGCAGCCGGGGCCCTAGCCCGCGTTTGGAGAAGAGAGAGCCGAGTAGCCGTGCGCGCCGCGGTCCTAGCGAGCAGCCGCCGCAGGCGGGCGGGCGCACAGACCCGGGCCCCGAAGGGCGGGGCTCGGGCCGGCTTTCCCGCGGCGGAGCGCAGGTCCTGCAAGCTGTGGTATCGGCCCGCCCGAGCGCCCGACCCACTCAGCCCAGAAATAAAAGAGGCTCACCAAATATTCTGAACTCAAGTGAATTCCTTGGAGTCCCCTAAAATCCGCCTTGAAAAGGTGGTGTTTTTAGGGCTCCAGGACATCTCTCTTTATGTTGCTGCACGGTCCTGAGCGAACGGCGCGAAAGTGGTTTGTATTGCTGTGGGCGGGAGGGGTGGCGGGTAGCAAGATGATTTGCATGAATTCCGGGCTGGGAGAAGAAATGAAGATGAGGGCTATGGGGAAACCGCGATGGTCCTGTGGGTCTCTGCCCTGAGCACTTCCATAGCGGCCTGCAGTTTGCATTATTAAAAATCAAAATCAAAGAATCAAGCACGAACTCCACTCCTTGTTTGCACTTGTTATCTGGTAGCCACGCCATTATCTATTCTAAAGCAACAAAATGTGTTAAATCCTGATCTTTCTTACAAGCAGAGGAAACCAAGTTGTCTTACCTAAGAGTTGAGGTTTTTAAATTAGAAAAAGGGCGATGCTAAGACTTATCTATTAGAGTGGATAGAAGCTAAACACGGTACTAACATGGTTAGGAGAGTTTTTCACTCGTCACCTAATTAGAATCACCTAAATCAGAATCGCTCTTTTACTCAAATCTGACACTACGACGAAATGAAGAGACAAATTTTTGTAAAGAGCGGGGGGAATTGCTTTTAGAAGAAAAAGCAAAATAATATGGGTTGTTTTAAAAGACCCTAATTATAATCTTACATTTAAAACAAATGCTTGAAATAAACACTCCATTTCCCTCCTTCAAAACTTTTTTTCTCTCTGGAATAATTCCTTTGTAGTAAGAGAGCATGCGTGAACACATTGCGTTCCTCTTCCGATGCAATTAATACAAAAATTTGTGAGCGAGTAATAATGCACAAGAACAATGGATTGGAAGAATTGGAAGGAACTTGGTCGCCAGGTCTTCCAACCTTTCTAAAAACGCCTACCCAGGGCCGCAGTGCCACAGCGCAAGGGACAAAGAACTCACTGTCACAAGGTAGGCGCCTGGAGAGGCTACTGGTCTGTCTGGTGAAATTCCTGCGGTAGCAGGAGGCCCTGAATAAATATTTGTTGAGCAAATAAGCAACTATATGAATGGTGAATGAACTTAAATTGTTAGTGCTGTGTCCTTGGCCATGCAATCCTGTGCCACTAAAATTAAATATGTGAGAATTTGAAATTGTGAAATGCATAAGGTAGAAGATTAAGCCACGTTGCCTGTGAAAGGTTCTGAAAGGAAAATTCTTAGCCTTCCGGAGGCACTAGAAAATAATTTGGTTTACATACATTTTAAAGGATCAGATCTCTGACAGTCTTTTTAGTAATCAGGCAAATGCAAATTAAAACAAGGAGATACAGTTTCACTCAGACTGGAAAAAATTTAAAAGCCTGATAAGACCAGGTGTTGGCTAAGGATATGAGGAAATTCCTGCAATGATGTTAGTAGAGAGCAATTCAAGAGTGATTAGTAAAAACCAACAAAACCACTTGCAGATATATACCCTAAAACAAAGTTTTTCACACTGCAGGTTCAACTTAGTTGTTCCACCTAGCATATTCTATCTTTGTTTTTGAAATAAAATAAAAAATAAGCCCTGGTCACTTTGCTAAGTGGTTAGAACGTTGGCCTGCAGACCGAAGGATCTCAGGTTCGATTCCAGCAGTGACCAGAAACCTAGTATGCTGGACCATCGAGAGCAAGGGAAAGAGAGGGAGAGGAGAGGGGCCAGATGACATGGGGTCTTCCTGGCCATGGAAAGAGTTTTAGGTTTTACCCCAGGTAGGATGGGAAGGATTTTGTTGAAGGAAAGATCCAATCTGACTCCATGAGCTGTGTGAACATATATAAACTGAAGGGGAGCAAAAGTGGAAGCCAGAGAGACTTAGGAGTCCCTGGAGGAGAAAGTGATGGCTTGGACTGGGGTACTTGTGGAATAAGTTAAGGTGGTCAGTTTAAGATATATTATTTTGAAGGCAGAGATAATTAGACCAAGGGATGAGTGGCTCATTCATAGTAGCATTGTATATCAGTAAAATATGGCAAACAATCTAAATGCCCCTCAGAAGGGAAATGATACATGAACAATGCTATATTCATGCAATGGGATTTGAACACTAATTCAAATGGATGGCATAGCTTACTTGTATCAGTGTAGATAAATCTCTTTTTTTCAAGTTCCTAGTTTATTAATCCTCATGAAAAAGACTCACAATCACCACAGATAGTCACTGAAGAACTTTTACTTCTTTTTGCCAGCCCATCATTGGCCTTTGCAGTCCCCTGACCTCCTTCATTCTGTTCTCGTGTTCCTTTCACTGTTTTCTTGAGGTCGTCTTCTCATACAGGCCATGTCGTGCAAATTTGTTTGGGTTTATTTTTGTTTGTGTAATCCAAGGAATCCTAAATCATGCCAAAGCCAGTCATCTTGCCACCACCAAAATGGGTTCTGAATCCAAATACCAAGATGACATCTTGTACATTTTGACTTGTTTTTCCCAAATTTCTGTCTTCGGTACTGTTGCCTTCCCAGGGTGAGGGACGTCAATGACCACCTTTTTCTGCTAAAGTCCTGTGTTGGTCATGAACTTCCTGGTCTGGATAGTTACTGTGTCATCTTGATGGTAGCCAATCTTGAAGCTGCCAAGGAGGAAAAGAGTGTGTAGCTAAATCTTAAGGTTGAATGAAAGAGCAAATTGAAAACATTTCTGTAAGGTATTTCCCTTATGCAAATTTTAAAAACACAAAACATACATAAGTTGTGAAATTATAAAAATATGGTCAAGCACAGTAGAGGTAAGCTCCGAGGAAGGAAAGATGGAGGAAAGAGGGAGGGAAAGGTTTTAAACTCAAATAGTAATGCTTTTTTAAACAAATAAATGATATGAAGCAATATGGCAAAGTGTTAAATGTGAGTGGTGGGGTACATGAGTGTTTTTTATATTTTTACTCTCCATGTTTTGTTTTTTTATATCTGTAGCGTAGTAAAACATAGCTGTTACATTAAAACCTTTTTAAATTTTGTTCTGTCATTCAAGATATATACAGGGTGTCCTAAAAAAAATGTATACACAGTTTAACAGCTGATTCTATTACATGTTGAAGATGAAATGTATTTTAATAAACATTGCCTTTATAATTATTCAAAGTGTCTATACATTTTTGGGACATCCTGTATATTTGTAGTGTTTAAATATACATATAATCTCTTTATAGGATTCCATAAATGGGAATACAAGTTGCCTTGCCATTTTAGGTACCTCATAAAGGTTTTATGTCACTGTGTTAATCATAGGCTGGTAAATAGGTTCATTTTTAAGGAAAAACACAAAATGAATGGAAATGCAATGTGCACAGAGAGATGGGGGCCCAGGACACAGCAACAGCTCATAAGGAATGACATTTCATAAGCACATACCTGACGTATACAGGCAGTGTTTGAGATGAGGGCTGTAAATACAACAGTACTCGGTAAATACTTACCAATTAGAATGATTGAGATGGAATTTTAAATCTGTAAAACATTTAAAAATACTAGTCTCCTGTTCAGGAACTTTGAATTCCTAGGACAGTTATGAATGTTAAGGATTATTGTGTATTGTCCTGTAGCAGAAAAAATTCCGTTCCCTCTTATTAAGTTTGAAGCTTGACCCTGAGGTTCTGAGCACTCAGCACTTGTATAAAGAGGGGAGCTGGGGTCAAACTTGATGATTGCTTTTAGCATGAAGAATGAAACAACTAATAAAATGTGTCATTTTTAGATGCTATTTCAATACCCAGTAGATTAAGTCCCATACACCCTTCCTTCTCTCAGACAATGTAACATGAGCCCAAGCAGCTCTGGAACCTTCAATAGACCAGGCATATCCCCAGACAAAGGGCTGGAAAGAGTTTTCACTATTTATGGATACAGACATGTTGCAGTCTGTCAGGTCACAAATCTCAGTTTTAAATAACCCCTAATTATAGATTTACCTCCCCAGTGCTGGCTTTCAGGATGCACAAAGGCAAGAAACCTGAAAGGCCTAGAGTTACCCAGCCGCTCTGCGGGAGGGCCAGCCTCTACCACCCTGGTTCCGTCTGGGGCAAGTGCAGAAACCAGCCTCTCCAAGCTACATGGGCATGTGTGCTTCTGACCATATGTCAACACGCTTTCAAGTAGATCAGTCTGCTGACATCTGATACCTGGTTAGAGAAACAAGTATGGGAACATGAATGCCAATGTGGCCATTTTGAACAAGAAATATTTGTTTTTTTCCTGGATCAGCAATGTTCATCCTATATAATAAAGAGCTAATATGCTAATTAGACCGAACAGAACGACCGTCCAGACGACATTCCGGACGACAGTCTGGATGTCCTTTAGGATGAAGCTGGGGCTGCAAGGGCTGGCTGAGGCTGTGAGGGGCTGCGAGGGCCAGCTGGGACTGTGAGAGCCGAGCCCCTTGCAAGAATTTTGGGCATTGGGCCTCTAGTTGTGAAATAAATATTTAACTGTTAGTACTAAAGCATTATGAACACTGGATGAGATAAAGTCGAGTTTTGATTATTGAATCAGTCAGTTCCAACATTATGGAAGCTAAATGATCTTTATAACCTAACTCTACCTACATTTTACCATATAAAATTCCCCTCTAACTTCTTTTCCTTCCATAATATTTTTATTTTAATTTGCACCTGACAAGATTTTTTTAATGGGGTGCAAATATCTCTTCGAGATAGTCATTTCATTTCCTTTGGATAAATACCCAGAAGTGGGATTGCTGGATCATATCATAGTTCTATTTTTAATTTTTTTAGAAACTTTCATATGTTTTTATAGTGGCTGCACCAATTTATATTCCCACCAGCAGTGTACAAGGGTTCCTTTTTTTCCACACTCTCACCAACATTTGTTATCTCTTGCCTTTTTGATGATGGCTATGTAGCGATAACTTTTTAAAAGTGTTCTTCAATGGTTAGAGTGTTGGCCCGCACACTGAAGAGTCTAGGTTCAACTCCCTTACAAGGGCATGTATCTGGGTTGTGGGTTGCTCCCCACCCCACCCCCATCCCCGTCAGGGCACCTGTGGAAGGCAACCAGTCCATGTGTCTTTCTCACATTGATGTTTCTCTCTCTGTCCCCCTCCCTCTCTCCCTTCCACTCTTCACTCTCTCTGAAAAGCAATGGGAAAAATATCCTCAGGAGATATATATTATATATATATATATATATATATATATATATATATATATATATGACACAAGGAGGAAAAAACGACCAGAAAGATAAAGATACATGGCAAAATATTAGCAGAGGTTTCTTCTATGATAGGGGGGAGCTGTAGGTGATTTTTTGTTTGTTTGTTTGTTTTCCCTTTCTGTTCTTTCCAATTTCTCTAGAATGAGCACAAATGATTTTGAAACTCAGGAAGAAAGTACAAAAGAGTGGCTCCCTCTCTTTAAAAATACAAAAACAAACAATGCAAAGGGAGAGACACAGAAGCAAGTTAGGGTGACTTGCAGAGGATGAAGGATTAGGGGGAGCAGATGGATGAGGGAGCCAGAGGGGAAGTGAGGACCTGTTGGGGGGTAGTGGGGAGGGCGCAACCAGCTGTGAGTGCTTCTCAGTTATACAGGCGGTTCTACCCGTCATTCTGAAATTCCATGTATCCCAACCCACAGAATTCATTACAGAAAAGAAACACTGACAAAACTGAAAAGCTTATTACTCTACTCCACCTTTCCTTAGGTTTTCAGAAAAACAATTGGTACCACACCCCTAGTGGGTTGAATGGTGGCCCCCAAAAATATATGTCCTTGTTCTAATTCCCAAACTCTATAAATTCTGCTATTGCCACAATTAGCCAGTTTATTAATATTAATCATAGGAAGCCCAGCCAGAGTGGCTCAGTGATTGAGCATCAACCTATAAACCAGGAGGTCAAAGTTTGATTCCTGGTCAGAGCACATGCCGGGGTTGTGGGATCGATCCCCAGTGTGGGGCGTGCAGGAAGCAACCAATCAATGATTCTCTCTCATCATTGGTGTTTCTACCTCTCTCCTTCTCCCTTCCTGTCTGAAATCAATAAAACTATATTTTAAAAACTATTAATCTTAGGAAGAGAGCAAAGGTGAGGCCAGACATTGTGAGGCATGGTCATCTGGGCAGCTTCACCTGAAGCTACAGCTTCATGCTCCCCAGGGAACCACCAGTCCATTGCCTGCAGATCACTGGGGGAAGGGATCGAACAAAGGGAGAGATGGGTGCATTCGTAGTGAAGTCAGGGTGACATAGGGGAGATACTTGCCCGTCTGTCTAACCTGGAAAAAGATAATTGGCTAAGGGGGTGAAGCCACTGCAAGTGTGTGAAATCTTGAAGGGTTAATTGGTTAAGCTCCTGGTCATAATCCCCAGACAAAGAGTCTGTCTCTCTTGTTTGCTGTAGCAGTCTCTTGTTCTGTGACCCGTACTTGCCATGTGCTAGTCTGCTATGTGTCCTTAACAGCTCCATAACCCATGGCCATGTGGACCACCCGTGCAATGGACTGCAGCTGAGAACACAAGCTAAGATAGCCAGATGCTGGACTGAACTTTTTTTTTTCTTATTGATTTCAGAGAGGAAGGGAGAGGGAGAGGGAGAGGGAGAGAGAGAAACATCAATGATGAGAGACAATCATTGGTTGGCTGCCCCCTGCACGCCCCCCACTGGGGATCAAGCCCACAACCCAGGCATGTGCCCCCGACTGGAATCGAACCCAGGACCCTTCAATCCGCAGGCCGACACTCTATCCACCGAGCCAAACCAGCCAGGGCCTGAACTGAACTTTAATATGGAACAGAAACTCTGGGCAGTGGCCTTAATTCTTGCTCTACTGAAGACAAGATTAGACTTTTCCCATGGCAGGACTGAGGGAAATGGGACCCCGGAAACTCATGGGTTTAATTCATCCTCCTGTGTGAGTTTCCAGAAATTCCTTTCCTTGCAATATCATAAGAACTCCGCTCCCACCACCGGTAACAGATGGGGACAAAGAGGGTACCCCACCAATAACGCTACCTAATTTGGAAAAAAGGTCATCGCAGATATAATTAAGGGCTTTGAGATGAGACCATCATGCATTACTCAAGGAGACCTAATCCAGTGACAAGTGTTCTTATAAGAGACACAGAGAAGTGCATGTGAAGATGAAGGCAGAGATTGGAGTGAGCAACCACAAGCCAAGGAATGAAGACAGCCACCAGAAGCTGGAAGAGGCCAGCAAGCAAATCTGACCTTGAGCTTCTGCAGGGAGCACAGTCCTGCCAATAACTTGATTTCAGACATATGCTCACCAGAACTGCGAGAGAATACATTTCTTTTTTTTAAATTTAATAAATCTTTATTGTTCAGATTATTACAATTGTTCCTCTTTTTTCCCCCATAGTTCCCCTCCACCCAGTTCCCATCCCACCCTCTGCCCTTACTGCCCGCCCCCCCGCACTGTCCTCATCCATAGGTGTACAATTTTTGTCCAGTCTCTTCCTGCACCCCCAACACCCCCTTACCCCCGAGAATTGTCAGTCCACTCCCTTTCTATGCCCCTGATTCTATTATATTCACCAGTTTATTCTGTTCATCAGATTTTTTATTCACTTGATTTTCAGATTCACTTGTTGATAGATATGTATTTGTTGTTCATAATTTTTATCTTTACCTTTTTCTTCTTCTTCCTCTTCTTTTTTTTAAAAAAAAAAATATATTTTATTGATATTTTACAGAGAGAAAGAGAGAGGGATAGAGAGCTAGAAACATTGATGAGAGAGAAACATCAATCAGCTGCCTCCTGCACACCTCCCACTGGGGATGTGCCCACAACCAAGGTACATGCCCTTGACCGGAATCGAACCCGGGACCCTTCAGTCTGCAGGCCGACGCTCTATCCACTGAGCCAAACTGGTTTCAGCTTCTTCCTCTTCTTAAAGAATACCTTTCAGCATTTCATATAATACTGGTTTGGTGGTGATGAACTCCTTTAGCTTTTTCTTATCTGTGAAGCTCTTTATCTGACCTTCAATTCTGAATGATAGCTTTGCTGAGTAGAGTAATCTTGGTTGTAGGTTCTTGCTATTCATCACTGAATATTTCTTGCCACTCCCGTCTGGCCTGCATAGTTTCTGTTGAGAAATCAGCTGACAGTCATATGGGCGCTCCCTTGTAGGTAACTAACTGTTTTTCTCTTGCTGCTTTTAATATTCTTTGTCTTTTGCTCTTGGCATTTTAATTATGATGTGTCTTGGTGTGGTCCTTTTTGGATTCCTTTTGTTTGGGGTTCTGTGCGCTTCCTGGACTTGTAAGTCTATTTTTTTCACCAGGTGGGGGAAGTTTTCGGTCATTATTTCTTCAAGTAGGTTTTCAATATCTTGCTCTCTCTCTTCTTCTGGCACCCCCATAATTCGGATGTTGGTACGCTTGAAGTTGTCCCAGAGGCTCCTTACACTATCTTCATATTTTTGGATTCTTTTTTCTTTTTGCTTTTCCAGTTGGGTGTCTTTTGCTTCTTTGTATTTCAAATCTTTGACTTGATTCTTGCGATCCTCTAGTCTGCTGTTAGATCTCTGTATAATATTTTTTATTTCAGTCAGTGTATGCTTAATTTCTAGTTGGTCCTTTTTCATATCCTCGAGGGTCTCGCTAAATTTATCGGCCTTTTCTAGAAAATTCTTGAAAAACCTTAGAGTGGTTTTGAACTCTATATCCAGTCATTTGCTTTCCTCCATTTCTTTCGTTTGTGATCTGTTTCTTTGTCTCCACATTTCGTTGCTTCCCTAAGTTGATAGAGTGGCTTTGTGTGCTAGGTGTCCTATAGGGCCCAGTGGCTAAGCCTCCCCAATCACCTGAGGTGGACACTCTTGGTGCACCCCTTCGTGGGCTGTGTGCACAGTCTTGTTGTAGTTAAGCCTTGATTGTTGTTGGTATCACTGGGAGGAATTGATCCAGGCCAATTGGCTGTGAGGATTTTAGCTGTGTCTATGCTGGGAGAACTTCTGTGCTAGAGACACCCTTATGAGACAAGACTTGCAAAAGCCTCTGTGCTCAGCTTGGATGGGGCAGAGTCTCAGGGTTTAGCAGACAGCATTGGTTTCCTGTCAGCCCTGCCCTAATAGGCCCCTGTGTCTCAGTGTCCCGTGGTAATCACTGCAAGCACCTCTGAGAGAAAGCCGCCCTCAAGTTCCACCCACTGCCAGACAGTCTAGTTTCTCCCCGAATGAGTCTGGGTCCCCAGAGTCTCGCCCGGAACTGGAGTTCAGTGCACCCAGGAGCTTTTGTCTCCCTCCCGCTTGAGAAAGCCAGCTGCGTACTCAGTTGCCAGTCCTCTCCGCTTGTGCGTCTCAGTACCTCTGCCTCCTGCAGCTCCTCTGAGTCTCAATGTGCTTTCCTCTTTCCTTCTAGTTGTAGAATTTCCACTCAGCCAGCCTTCCTGTGGTTCTGGATGATGTCCATTTTGTCTTTTAGTTGTAGTTTTGAAATTGTTGTGCGAGGCAGCAGTTTAGGAGTTTACCTATGCTGCCATCTTGGTTTCTCCAAGAGAATACATTTTTTTAAGATATATTTTATTGATTTTTTACAGAGAGGAAGGGAGAGGGAGAGAGTTAGAAACATCGATGAGAGAGAAAGATCAATCAGCTGCCTCCTGCACACCCCCCACTGGGGATGTGACCACAACCAAGGTACATGCCCTTGACCGGAATCGAACCCGGGACCCTTGAGTCCACAGGCTGATGCTCTATCCACTGAGCCAAACCGGTTAGGGCAAGAGAATACATTTCTATTCTTTTACACCACCAAGCGTGTGGTAATTTTTTTTACGGCAGCCACAGGACACCAACATGCCATAGGCTTCCAGCCTCTAGTATGAAAAAGCGGAGTCCAGACAGAACCAGCTCAACCAGGCTCTTACCTAGAGATGGGGTTGCCATTACAGCTCTAGTGACAAACTACATCTTTCAGACCTTTACTCTGAAAGAAAATAACTTGAATAACTAGGCTTTACCAATCTCTGACTAGTATTCATGTCTTATGGAGCCAGTGCAATGGACTGAATGTTTGTGTGCCCCCCAAATTCAGAGGTCAATGGCTAAACCCAAATGAGATGGTATTTGGAAGTGGAGCCTTTGGAGGTGATTAGGTCACAAAAGTGAGAGCCCTCATGGATGGGATTAGTGCCCTTATCATAAGAGACATGAGAGAGCTTGCTTCCTCTCTCTCTGCTCTCTGGGGTACAAGGAAAGGACAACCATCTGCAAACCAGGAAGCAGGCTCTCTCCAGACACCAGATCTACTGGCACCTTGACCATGCACTTCCCAGCCTCCAGAACTATGAGAAATGAATGTTAGTTGTTTAAGCCACCCAGTCTATGGTATATTTCTTTTAGTAGCCTGAGCAGCTGCTGTGACTGTAAAAACTGAACACCAGTCTTGACAGTTTCTAATTTTTCCAACTTTTGGATAGTTCTCCTTAACTGTTCAAAGCACCCCAGCTTTCT
This sequence comes from Plecotus auritus, assembly GCF_963455305.1. NCBI lineage: Eukaryota > Metazoa > Chordata > Mammalia > Chiroptera > Vespertilionidae > Plecotus > Plecotus auritus. The sequence goes on from NC_137776.1 coordinate 47,456,407, forward strand.
TACTAGTCATTTGGTCTCTTCTCTTGATGTGTCATGGATTCAGAGCATCCTTTCACTTTCAATCTTACCATTGACCAGCATTATCTCTTGGTGTTAACTAGGCTAAACCAAGAGAAAGAAATGATTGGCGTAAGTTCATCTTGGGTATGCGTATATGGGGTCCCTAAGGTATTGTGGATCGGCAGACCCTATGTCAGATGTTCAATCTGTGGTGGTTGGGAGCAGGGGGTCATTATCACATGGTATCAAATGTAGCGTTTAAACAGCTGAGCCTGGGTATGATGGTAGAGAGTTTTGGTTCTACCCAAGTTCTAATAGTATCTTGGCCACCCACCATGTGTTTTATGTCATCAGGCATATTAATTTCTCTCTACCTCAGTTTTATTTTCTTATCTATATAATGGAGATAATAATCCAAGTCTGGGATGGTGTGAGGATTAAATGAGTACGTCTGGCATTGAGTAAGTGCTCAATACATCTGAGCTATTATTAGGGCTTTAATCTACCATTTATGCCATTTAATTTTGTTTTTTTTTTCTTTTAGTTTTTTGTTTGTTTTATTTTTCTGCCTTTCTGTGGGTTACTTAAACATTTTTAAATTCAATTTTGAGTTACTTATAATATTTTTAGTGTAACTCTTTGTATATTTTTATTAGTGTTTGCTCTAGGTATTACATCATCATACTTAACCTATCAAAATCAACTGATTTTTTTCACAAGTTTAAGCTGCTATTGAGCCTGATAAGCACATAACGTTTCCCATTCTGCTGTTCCAAAAATGCCCTAGACTAACATGATTCAAATATCACTTTTCTAACCATAGGCTCACATTTCTATTCCCAATTATACATTTTTTAAAAGCTCCTAAAATTATATCCAGCTACTGTATATAGAGATGATATCGTGGGTCAATATTCAAGGTGCTTCTCAGTCTTAGAGTTTACAACCTCCTATCCATCCCATCTCTAGTTCTGCTACAACCTTTTTTTTTTTGCCATTTTATAACCTATAGAATAAGTGGTACCTTTAACCTCCATCAACATTGCTGATATAGTACTTTTTAAATATTTATTACTACACATATTAAAATATATGAAAGTATTAAAATATGTATATTAAGTATATGTGTCTATTAAATGAGACAACTTAAAAGTAAATTTCTGAGGATCAAATTAATTGTAGGATGAGCTCAGCCTACTATGAGCCTTGCTCCAAGAAAACCAGATCCCCCTTTTCCTGCCTTCGGTTCATATATGTTGGTATAGCACTGGGCACATAGTGAATATCTACACACAGAGCAAGTACATTAATGTTAGGTCTTTGTTATACATTGTTATCACCCTAATAATAATATAATTTCAACTGGAGACCAAAGCTGTACTTTTACTTCTAGTTTCTTTTGATTATTGGGGTTACGGTTTTTAGTTGGAAATGTGATAGAATTAATAGCCCATAAAGTCACCATAATTCACAGCTTCTTTTTTGCTATAACAGTGTTTAATAATTACAACTTAATAAACCAAAATAATAGTACTTTTCACTATCATGGCACACTCATATAGTATATATCCAAACTTTTACAGCATTATGAATAGAGGGAGCTCTTTAGCTTGTTTTTGAGGAAAGCAATGAGATTCTCTTCCTTGTAATGACTGCACTCTAAGTCTCTTTTTCAATCCTATCATTTTAAACTCCTCTCCCACTGGTTTTGTGCTTGCTCTCTCTGACTTCCTAAATATCTCTTACCTGAATGACATTAATTTAGGCCCTCATCATTTCTCAACTGGAATAGCTTCCAAACTCTTTTCCCAGATTCAGCTTTCTTGCTCCCTTCCTGCACAGTCTTCGGCTGCTGCCAGAATAATGTTTCTAAAATGCAAATTTTATAATGTCCTTTGCTCAAAACCCTATTGCCTTTAGGATACAACTCAAACTCCTTAGGCCTTTCAAATTCTAGCCGAAGAAGCTCACGTGATCTCCTTTGTTTCCATCACATCATTCCTGTTGCACATGCCGGTGCCTCTTTTCTGCTCCCCTACTCTGTGGTCCTAGTCAGCAAAGCATCTTGCCATTTCTGCTCACAACACCTCATCATCTCCTCAGTCACTAAAGCAGATGTTTGGTGATACTTGTAGCTGCAGATGCTGGTCTTGCTGAGGCAGGAAAAGCCTCTCCCCCACCCCCATCTTTACAATTGTGTCATTAAATCACAAAGGGAGTAGCCTATGCTGAGTTACAACTCAGGAGAGATAAGTTGCACCAGGCCCACTGGAGACCATTTGAGTGGAATCATTGTGCTCCACTCCAAAACATCCCTTGGGGCCCAAACTTCACAAGTGTTCTAGGGCAGTGGTCGGCAAACTCATTAGTCAACAGAGCCAAATATCAACAGTACAACGATTGAAATTTCTTTTGAGAGCCAAATTTTTTAAACTTAAACTTCTTCTAACGCCACTTCTTCAAAATAGACTCGCACAGGCCGTGGTATTTTGTGGAAGAGCCACACTCAAGGGGCCAAAGAGCCGCATGTGGCTCTCAAGCAGCAGTTTGCCGACCACTGTTGTAGGAGATACCTTTCCCAGCCTGAGCATCCTTCAGAGTCATTTGCTTTCACACTGGGTGATACTTACCAAGGGACAGCGATGCCAGATCTTCCAAGGATGTATCTGTGTCCCCTTGGGCCAAATGGCAATTCTGGGTTTCTTTTTATTAGTTTCTGATTGCCCATGAAGTGAGTACATGTTTGTGGCTGTAGAGATTATGTGCCACTAGAGGGCGGTGCACGAAATTTGTGCACTGGGCGGGGGTGGTGGGGGGTGTCTCACAGTCTGGGACCCCTCAGGGGATGTCTGCCTGCCAACTTAGGCCCGATCCCCCAGTGCTGAGTGAAAAAAGTCAATCCCAAAAGGTTACATGCTGTGTAAGTCCATTTATTTTTGAAATGACAAAATTATAGAAATGGACAACAGAATAGTGGTGGCCACGGGTTAAGCCGGAGATGAGGGCAGATGGGAAGTAGATGTGGCTATAAGGAATCATTATGGTGATGGAAATATTCTATATCTTTTTGTGTGTATTTTTAAAATTATTTTTTATTGAGTTTTTTTAGAGAGAGAAGGAGGGAGAGGGAGAGAGAAAGATTGATGTGAGAAACATTGATCAATTGCCTCCTGCATACACCTTAACCAGGGATTGAACCCACAACCTGAGTAGGTGTCCTGACTGAGAATCGAACCCAGCATCTTTCAGTGCGCAGGACGACACTCAACCATCTGAGCCACACTGGCCGGGAGGAAATGTTCTGTATCTTCACTGTATCAATGTCAGTATCTGGTTGAGATATTGTACTATAGTTTTGTAAGAAGTTACTTTTGGGAGAAACTTGTTAAAGGGTACATGGGGTCTCTATTATTTTTTTGTAACTGCATGTGAATCTACATTTGTCTCAAAAATCAAAAATTTAGTTAAAAAATAAAGCTGCTACAGGACAGATCCAAGAAGTTCTTCCATGGCTACAAGAACTAAGCAGAGATTTCAGCTGCTGCCAACAGCAGGGGAGTCTGAATTTAAAGTTTGAAGCATGCCTAGTTAACTTTCTACTAAAATAAACAATCAAGGCTCTTTGGAAGAATAGAATAGAATCCAGAATCTCTACAATGATTATTTATACTGTCTTGAATAAAATCCAAAAATCACTAGACATAGGGGAACAAAAGAAAACATGGCTCATGGGCAATCAATGCAGACTGACCTCAAGATCCCCCAAATGTTGAAGTTAGCAAACAAAGATTGCAAAACAGCTATTATAACTATGCTCACAGACATAAAGAATAATATCGTATAATTAACAAACAAATAAGAGATCGTAAAGACATCAAAAGTATATAAAAAACAAAAATAAATGAAAATTCTAGAGCTGAAAAATAAAGTAACCTAAATATAATATCTAATGGATGGGCTGAGCAGCAGGCTACAGATGATATAAGAATAGTGAACATAAAGATAGATGATTAGAATTTATCCCTTCTAAAGAATAGAGAGAAAAAAGATTGGGAAGAAGAAAGGAAAAGATTAGAACAGGGGTTTACTGACCTATGGGGCAATATAAAAAATTCCAACCTTTGGGTAATTGGAGTTCTAGAGGAAAGTAGGGAGAAAATTAATGGATTCAAGAAACTCAGCAAACCCACACAGGATAAATGTGAAAAAAACTACATCTGTGATACCCTTGGTAAATTTTCTGAAGACCAAAGATGAACAGAAAATTTTTTTTTTTTTTTTAGTTTTGTTTACTTTTTTTTTTTTTAAATAAATCTTTATTCAGATTATTACAATTATTTCCCCTTTTTCCCCCCATAGCTCCCCTCCACCCATTTCCCACCCCACCTTCTGCCCTTACCTCCCCTCCACTGTCCTCATCCATAGGTGTATGATTTTTGTCCATTCTCTTCATGAACCCCCCATGCCCCTTTCCCCCTGAGAATTATCAGTCCACTCCCTTTCTATGCCCCTGATTCTATTATATTCACCAGATTATTCTGTTCCTCAGGTTTTTAATTCACTTGATTTTTAGGTTCGCTTGTTGATAGATATGTATTTGTTGTTCATAATTTTTCTCTTTACTTTTTTCTTCTTCCTCTTCTTTAAGAATACCTTTCAGCATTTCATATAATACTGGTTTGGTGGTGATGAACTCCTTCAGCTTTTTCTTATCTGTGAAGCTCTTTATCTGCCCTTCAATTCTGAATGATAGCTTTGCTGGGTAGAGTAATCTTGGTTGTAGGTTCTTGCTATTCATCACATTGAAAATTTCTTGCCACTCCCGTCTGGCCTGCATAGTTTCTGTTGAGAAGTCAGCTGACAGTCGTATGGGTGCTCCCTTGTAGGTAATTAACTGTTTTTCTCTTGCTGCTTTTAATATTCTCTCTTTGTCTTTTGCTCTTGGCATTTTAATGATGATGTGTCTTGGTGTGGTCCTCTTTGGATTCCTTTTGTTTGGGGTTCTGTGGGCTTCCTGGACTTGTAAGTCTATTTCTTTCACCAGGTGGGGGAAGTTTTCGGTCATTATTTCTTCAAATAGGTTTTCAGTATTTTGCTCTCTCTCTTCTTCTGGCACCCCCATAATTCTGATGTTGGTACGCTTGAAGTTGTCCCAGAGTCTTCTTACATTATCTTCAACTTTTTGGATTTTTTTTTTTTTTTTGCTTTTTGCTTTTTCGGTTGAGTGTTTTTTGCTTCTTTGTATTTCAATTCTTTGACTTGATTCTTGGGTTCCTCTATTCTGTTTCTGGGTCTCTGTATAATATTTTTTATTTCAGTCAGTGTATGTTTAATTTCTAGTTGGTCCTTTTTCATATCTTCGAGGGTCTCGTTATATTTATCGGCCTTTTCTAGGATATTCTTAAAAAGTCTTATAACCATGGTTTTGAATTCTATATCCAGTCGTTTGTTTTCCTCCATTTCTTTCGTTTGTGATCTGATTCTTTGACCCCGCATTTTCACTGATTCCCTGAGTTGGTAAGGTAGATATTTGTGCTAGGTTTCCAATATGGCCCAGTGGGTCTGCTTCCCCAGTTAACCTGAGGTGGACACTCTTGGTGCACCCCTTTGTGGACTGTTTGTACAGCCTTGTTGTAATTAAGTCTTTATTGTTGTTGGTATCACTGGGAAGAATTGACCTCCGGGCCAGTTGGCTGTAAGGATCAGCTGTGTCTATGCTGGGAGAAGTTCGGTGCTGGAGACAGCCTTATAGGATTAGACTTGCCAAATTGCAATAGCCTCTGTGCTCAGCTTGGATGGGGTGGAGTCTCAGTTTTAGCTTCCTGTCAGCCTTGCCCTTGCGCGCATGTGCGCTTTCAGTCCTCCGCCTTCCCCAGCTCGAGTCTCCGCCTGAGAGTCCAGACTCCCCCCACAAGAGCGTGGGTCCCCAGGGGCTCGCCTGCAACTGGGGTTCACTGCAGTCAGAACTGGGGCTGAGTGCCGTCAGGAGCCTCTGACTCCCTTTCACTAGGGAAAGCCTGTGGCAACTTCCGCAGCCTTTGTGCGCACTGGCACGTGCGCGCGCGCGCTATTAGTCCTCCGCCTTCCCCGGCTCCCGAGTCTCCGCCCGAGAGTCCAGACTCCCCCCACAAGAGCGTGGGTCCCCAGGGGCTCGCCTGGAACTGGGGTTCACTGCAGTCCGAACTGGGGCTCAGTGCAGTCAGAATCCTCTGACTCCCTTCCACTAGGGAAAGCCTGTGGCAACTTCTGCAGCCTTTGTGCGCACTGGCGAGCGCACAGTGCGCACTTTCAGTCCTCCGCCTTCCCCAGCTCCCGAGTCTCCGCCCGAGAGTCCAGACTCCCCCCGTAAGAGCGTGGGTCCCCAGGGGTTCGCCCGGAACTGGGGTTCAGTGCAGTCAGAACTGGGGTTCAGTGCGGTCGGAGGCTTCCTTCCCCCTTCCGCCAGAGAAAGTCAGCCAGGCTCTCAGCCGCCCTTCCTCTCTGCGCGCACAAAGCCCCTTTGCCGTACCTCCAATTCTCTGTGAGCTTTCCTCTTTCCTTCTAGTTGTAGAATTTTCACTCAGCCAGCTTTCCTGTGGTTCTGGATGGTGTCCGTTCTGTCTTTTAGTTGTAGTTTTGAAATTGTTGTGCGAGGCAGCAGTTTAGGTGTTTACCTATGCCGCCATCTTGGTTTCTCTGAACAGAAAAATTTTAAAAACAATTTTAAAATATACATTATACAGAAGAATACAATACAAATGGCCATTGACTTCTCTTCCAAAGTATTTATTTAAGTATTCAAAAATCTGTGTTTTAATGTAATTCAATGTTAGCATACCACCAGCCAAAAAAGACAGTAAGGACACATGTTCATAAAACCAGGCTTTTAACAGAATTATCGGGAATTTTTTCTTCAGTCCCATCCTTCAAAATAGATCAAATAACCAGTTACACCACAGTGGACTGACTGAAACCAAGTTACTTAAGAAAATAAAATTTTGCCTTCATTATATAAATAAGTATTTGTACCACATTGTCATACCAACCCTTGAAAAGCCAGGGAAGAAAGGACTGGTAGCAGAGTTTATAAAAAGGATAGGTGATTAATTGGATTATTATCCTGACAGCCCCTTCTTCTAATCTCTAGTCAAGGCTGTCTCCCTAGGGGTTTATTTTCTTTATATTCTTTGGATAACAAAAGTGTTCCTGTTCAGATCATATTGACCTGATCCAGGACTAGAGTCAGATGACTTAAAAGAAAAATTTATAACTCTCCTCAGGATCAAGATCAATGCAGAAAAAAAGAAAGGTATTCTTTTATATAGATATTTCTGAAATTGAAGTTTCATCAGAGACATTCAAACAAATGAATTTATAGAGGTGTTTTAAAGCTACCTTCACAATGGTTGGAAATAGAAAGCAAAAATCAAATAAAAAACATAAATCAGAAGTGGAATTGAACATGTTATATTGACTTTTACAAAATTTGACAATCTATAAGGATAAAAACATCTCAGGGAACCAAAGATAGAACCTCTTAGAATTCTCAAAAGTTGTATTCTCAACAACTTTTACATTCAAGTTATAAAACGTGATTCTAACAATGGCAGTGGACTGACGGTCTTAAGCCTTTGAATTTTCTTTCTTTTTTTAGAGAGAGTGGAAGGGAGGAAGAGAGACAGATAGAGAGAAACATTGATGTGAGAGAGACAGAAAAAAAAATAGAGAAAAAGCAACTTGGTGGAAACAGATTCTACAGGGGAAAAAATAAACATGAAAAGAAATGGCATTAATATCCTCAGAGAGATGAGAAGATATTACTCGTTCCTTCTTCATAGCTCTCTGTTCTTGTTTAATGTGTCATACACATCCAAGAGGACTGAACTTGACTGGAGGCAAAGCCAGCTAGTTATGACTGTAGTTTCTTGGAAATCCCAAACCAAGTTTCTCCACGAGAGAGATTCACGTTCTGCCACTCAACTTCCAGTAACATCCATCACACAGAAATTACTTGAGACTGTCTATGTCTGCTGCGTTTTCTTCACTATGACAATTGTATGCATATTAATGCTTTTCTGACAATAGTTATCTTTTGAAACACAATCATGCATATAGGCAGTTTGCCATTCTGATGGACGGATGGAGTTGCAAATGTTCGTGAAGTCTATTTCACATATAATAACAGCTACTTACTATATGCCAGGCTCTCACCATTCTAAGCACTTTACCTATTAGATATGATAGATGCTATGCTGTTGAGGAGACGGAAACACAGTGGGGTTAAATAACTTGTCACACAGTTTGAAATAGTACGCTGGATTTGAGCTGAGGCAGTCTGATTTGAGAGGCCTCTGGCTGAAGCCTAAGAGTTTCCGAGATAAAGACTTAGAAGATCATTGTTTAAAAAAAAAAAAAAATTCAGAGGTCTTGAGAAATCTGAAATGAACACTGCTAAAGAAGTATTTTATCAACTTAATTATTTAGAGAGGGAAAAGCTCTTTAAGAATACAGGAGGTTGATAAGTTGGATGGGTAAGCAGGACAAACACTAAATTATTCAGGGATTAGCAATAAATAACATTTCTGATTTGGTAGTCATTTTATCAGCTGCTAAACCACTCTAAGCGGCTGAACGAAATACAGACTTTAGATGGCTATATATCTACCTGTCTGTAAAAATATAAAATAGTATTATCTGAAGAGGTAATGCACCTTCATCATTGCAACACTGAAGAAGTGCAACTGGTTCCCAGTCACTGGCAAGGCTGTGTGAGGAGGCCCTTCCTTTCAAAGGTGTTCACACTTATGAGGTGTGGAAAGGGCTCTTTTACCTACAGAGAGGAATATCAAGAATGGCTTCCATTCGTTGAATGCTGGCTCCTGGAGTGTTACACTCATCCCTAATACTCACAACTCTCCTGTGAAGTCAGGATCCTTGTACCCATGTTGTAGGTGGGGGATGTGTGTCTAACGATACCCTCAGTGAGGGATTGACATTTACTAGTAGGGCTGTCTCAGTCCCAAAGATGAAATTGTCGGTTCACATCTGACAAGAGCGCAGAGAGCCTTTTCGGTGGCAGTGGTATCTCTCTGTGCTAAGGTTTGTTGGTTACCCCTCGAAATGCCTGGCTGGAATTAGGGGTGCAGACAGCAAACTGGGCACAGCGTGAATAACTGGCCCTAGTGAGATACAAAATGAATTCACTGGGCTGAAGAGATAGAAAGCTCTCTCTAGTGGGTTTATCTGAAGATTTTAGATTATAATATTTATATAAGTACATTTTAAGCTAACTAAAAAAAGATACAAATAACTCACCTTCGTTTTTGAAGTATAAAAACAAAAAAAGCAGAACTAGGAGAAAATACAAAGCACCTGCTATCCCACCACCCAGAGATAAACAAAGATAACATTTTACTGCATATCTTTCCAGACTTTATTTTCAACACACACACACACACACACACACACACACACACACACACACACACAAAGTGGTTTTTTTAAATTTGACTTTTTCATGTAATAATATCAGAATATTAGATTGGAATCTTGGGGATCCAGTCAAAATGGCCAGAATTTTATTCAATTTACCAAGCCACTATTGACACAGGAATTTTTGGGGGTGAAAAAGACAGATTTTAGGAAATTTTGAAAATTAAGGGGACCATGAGGAAGCACAGGGCTACAGAGCAACAGAAGGTATATTTCCATAGAATAGGGAAGCTGAAAAGCTGCAACAGGTACATTTCCATAGAATGAGGGAGCTGGGAACAGCAAAAGGTCTATATTTACAAAATAAAGAGAAGGAAGCCCTTCATCCAGAAGGAGAGGAAGAAAGCCCAAAAGGGAATGGGAAAACAATAGGAAGGAGGGGGAGAACCTCACATGGGGTGAGGTTCAACCTTTGAGCCCAGGAGTTACTGTAGTAACCAGTCTAGGGGAGTGGTGACCAATCAGAGGGGATATAGAGGCACCAGGATCTGCAGCCTTTATAAACTGTAGGGGAAAAGGATTCAGTGGGACCCTTTCACCCTCCCTATGTGGGAGTCCATTCTGTGGGACTCTTTCCCTCTCCCCATGTGAGAGTCTGTACTTGTTCTTCAATAAATCTCCACCTTTGCTATACCACTTTCTGTCCATGGATTCCTTCTTCGATTCCAGCGGACAAAGAATCAGGGTTCCAGTCCAAAAATTCCGTTTCACTATAGTATTTAGTGTTTAGGAAAATACAAACTTATACAACCAAGTCTCTTAACAATAAGGTATATTTTTGGGGCGGGGGGGGCAGCTGATTAGATGATGAAATTTTAAGAAATTTAAAAATCAATCCACTACTAACACCGTATCCTTAAAGCAATATAAAAACAAAACTAAACAAAAAAGGGCTGAGGAGAATGATTTGCATTAAAAGGATGAACAGAAAGACCCAAACAGGTGTGTACTAGTAAGTGCTTACCTGGTTAAAAGCAGAGGAGAGCGTTACCATCTCTGTGTCAGGCCTGGCCATGTGAGTTTGATCTAATAACATACTAATAGCAACAATGAGAAAAGTTACAATGTACTGATCGCATGGCAGGAGCCAGGTCTAAACTGAGTAGTTTACATACATCTCACTTTTATTTTTTGGAATAATTGCAGATGAACAGGAGAAAAATAAAACAATTTTAATTACATCGTACCCCACAAAAAAATGAGACCCAAAAGGTGGGCAGAGGACTGAGAATTATATACCATTCTGAGCTAAGGACCAGGAGAGGAGCTGAGACTTCACAGCGGGAAGCAATTCAGAGGCAGGTGAGAAGAGGAATGCTTAGTAAACCAAGGTTGCAGGTAAGCTCCTCAGGTGAAACAATTACCTGGGAACTGCTCGCTTCCGGGTTTAGGCCCTCTTTCTAATGTAAATTTCTTTTCTAAATGTAGATTTCCCTTACAAAAGAGTGATTTTTATTCTGTTTCCAGAGCTTCTGCATCTACAGTTTCTTAAAAATAATTAGCTCAATATAATCCTTGTACCGTAGAGGCGTATTTTTTTTTTTTGGGGGGGGGCACCTTCAGCTACCCTTCAGTTCGGAGACAGAAAATTATCCCCAAAATGACCTTTAAAAAATTAAACATCTTTATTTTGTTTGGTTTTAGTTCTCAGTTCTGTTTACTTTGGTAAATGAGCCAGAACTTTCAGTGGTGAGTCCAACAAGCGGGTGTGCTAAGGGGGGCACTCCTCACCCTCTTACCCAGCTCGCCTTTGGCACATTTACAGATTGAACCCCAGAGGGTTGCAGTGATGAGATTTCTTTTCCTTGCCTTGCCTGTTAGTAGTAATGTTTTAATGTTTGGTTTTCAAATGCTGGAATCAGCAAACTCAGGAATGAGGATTTGAACAGGACAGTGTGTTAATGACCATTGCTTTGTATGTATGTTTTTGTGTTCTTAATTATTTGTTTTAAACTAGAATCAATGTTGTTACTTTTTTCAATCTTTTAAAAATATATATATATTTTTATTGATTTCAGAGAGGAAGGGAGAGGTAGAGAGAGAGATAGAAACATCAATGATGAGAGAGAATCATCGATTGGTTGCCTCCTGCACGCCCCCTACTGGGGATTGAGCCTGCAACCCAGGCATGTGCCCTTGACTGGAATCAACCAGGGACCTTTCAGTCCGCAGGCCAACGCTCTATCCACTGAGCCAAACCAGCTAGGGCTCTTTTTTCAGTCTTGATATAATATCTGTGCTAGGGAGCTGCGAATAAATATATCTTTTAGATATGCCTAGACATTTCTTTAGTAAAATAACAAAATTTGAGATACCTATCCCATTTAGTAGAAGCGATTGGCAACAGGAATTTCTTCTGAGAAATTTCTTAAGATATGCATAAAATTAAAGAGGGACGTTTTTCCATTATTATACATGTATGCTTTCCTCCTATTGATCTGTCTTTGTCAGTTTAATTTTCAGTCCCAGCCAGGGAAACTAAGAGGGTCAAGGAAAACTTTTCCACCCACTACAATGGTGTTTTTCTCTGCTGCTATGATTGGAATCTGTCTTGCAATGACAGTATTGTGCATGGGGCCACAATGATCCGAATTAAGGGCTAAATTTAAGTTCTTCTGCATTCCAACTTGGACAGCACTCTAGATGTTTCTAATACCTCCAGGGACATCTTTTCACCTCTGCAAAATAGAGATAAGGGCGTTCTTACAGTGACAAGGGGTTCATGGGCCTGGGTATGGGCCGGGGCATTTGTGGCTGGTTGTTAAGCACTGCATAAAGGAAGAGCATTGTTACCTTTGACACTTTTCCTGTCTGTGTTTGAGAAACTGGTCTACATAAAAATGATCCATTGAGAGAAGAGGAAGGGTGTTTTCTTTCAAGGAACTTGGCTAAGGAAAGTAGCTCACAGCAGAGCACTCAAAAACACAAAGGTTTCCACTAGCATGTAAACGGTCTTTTATTGAGAACCAAATCACAGCCCATGAACTCTCTCTCTTTAAGGACAACAAAAAGCTCTCAAGATAATGACTGGACAAGCATCATTAATTCCTCATCCCAGCAAATAGATGTGATAGCCTGGTTCAGGTTGAAAGTGACACCCTTCAGTACCACTCAGGAGCCATTCATCTGGAAAAGCTGCCTCGCTAAAGAAACTTCTTCAACAAGACAAAGACCTGGGAAACAACAAACTGGACAACTCAAGATTTGAGGAATTGAATTCAACATTAAATAAGATATTGTCGATAAAGCACTGGTCACATAGTAAGCTGTAGTTAAATTGTTGTTACATTTATTTCTGCTACTAAGACTAGGAGAGAGATGCTGGCCAGTGTTTATCAGTGGTTAGACTCTTTGCAGGGGTGGGCAAACTTTTTGACTTGAGGGCCACAATGGGTTCTTAAACTGGACCGGAGGGCCGGAACAAAAGCATGGATGGAGTGTTTGTGTGAACTAATATAAATTCAAAGTAAAGGAGCGGAGGGAAGAGCAAGAGAACCCTCCGCTCTTTTGGCTCCGCGGGCCGGATAGAACAGCCGAACGGGCCGTAGTTTGCCCACGGCTGGGTTACAGCATTGGCCCCAGCACCCAAGGGTCTCATGTTCGATTTCTGGTCAAATACCTGGGTTTTGGGTTGGCTCCCCACCCTCAGTTGGGGCACGGGTGGGAAGCAACCAGTTGATGTGTCTCTCTCACATCAATGTTTCTCTCTCTCTCTCTCTCTCCCTCCCTCCCTCCCTTCCACTCGCTGTGAAGATCAATGAGAAAAATATCCTCAGGATTTAACAAGAAACAACAACGAAAGAATAGGCAGGGAAAAGTTGAAAAACCATGGGTTTTCATTATCCCAACCTTTAAAAAAGAAATGATAATTATGTGACCTGATAAAGGCACTAATTATCATTACAATGGCAATTATAATATACAAATATATCAAACCAACATGTTGGACATCTGAAATTTACAATGTTATATGTCAACTATACTTCAACTAAAAAAAAAAAAAAGGAAAGGAATCAGCAATTCAGATAGGCAAGGACTGACAAGCCTCCCAGTGTGGGGTTTAGGAAAGAAGGCAGGTATGAAAAGCTAGTCTTGGCTCTGTTACCATCTTGCTGTGGTCCTGGGCCCTTGAGTTCAACAACAGTGAACTGAGGATCTAGATTCTGGGAACTGGGAATGAATAAGTCATAGTTCTTCCAAGTAGCTCAGAGGTTGCTTTATATTTCAGGGTCTCTTGTCTACCATCTGAAAATGACCTAAATCAGCATTCCTCAAACTTGAGTGATGTCTGGCATCTTTTTAAAGGAAAAGAATTGTTAAGTTCTGCCAGCATTATTAACTTATTTTGTTTATAATGTTACTTTAAAATAAGTAACACCACCTAAAAAAGCATAAACCCCTTACCTTATAGTTGTCATTCAATGATATAACTGAAGCAAATTTATAAATTAAATATTAAAAAAACAAAAACATTAATTAGATACAAAGAATGATGTTTTCTGAAGTAAAATTTCTGTTTCCATCATGAATATAGTGCCTCCCCTGACTCAATTCTGTCATCATTTTTCTCTGTTCAGACTACTGGGAAACCAAACACTGTATAAAGAGAGTCCTGGCATAAATGCAGTTTATGTTGTTGGGGAGGAAAAAAAATTTTCCTCTCTCCTTTTAAGTTCTTCCAGCTGGTCTAAGAATTAAATTGATTCAAGACACATTAACAGGAGAAAATAAAATTTTACTAAGCCCAAGGAAATAGTTCCATAACTGTTTTCTCCTGTTAATCTGAATTTAGAAAGAGAGAAAAAGGATTCACCAGTTTTGTTTCCACCAGGCCTACAGACAGAGATCCAGGATGCTGACATGGTCAGAGGTCCCAGGATCTCAGCTACAGCCGTCTTGCGGAGAAGTGGGTGTCTGGCCATTAAAGTTGATTCTGCTAAGAACACCTACTGTTGAGGAGGAAAAATTTCTCCTCTACCCTTCTAGGTTCTTCTAGCTGGTCTAAGAAATAAACTGATATGAGACAGATTAACAGCAGAAAAAAGATAAATTTAATTTCAGACATACGGGGGCTCCATAAGAATATGGGGGCCCACAAGCAGTCAGACAATTTGGACTTATATGCTATTCTGAACTAAGGAGAAGGGGTTTGAGTGTGGGACTTCAAAGGGGAGGAAGACAATTCACAAGAAGGTGGAAAAACAGGTGTTTGGTAAACAAATGTTTCGGGGCCATGCAGAGACAATGGGACACTGAGAAGACTTGGGCCTGCAAGCCCTGCTGAGCTCTCCCATCACAACTAGCCCATATGTTTGTAGTCACCTCTGGTGATAGCTTTTCTTCCTGGAACAGGCCCTCTGTCTATAATCTTTTAGGCAGTTAAGGGGGGCCAGCAAACATCAGACATTGGCGACATGGGAAGCAGCAGCCATGTGGGCATAGCTGAGTTACATTAATGGTAGAGCTTGCGGGCAAGTACCTAGCAACCTTCCCCAGGCCTTTAGACCCTCCTTGAGTTCTGAGCAGCCCTCCAGCAACAGTCTTTGTGAGGTTCTATCCTGAGACAGGGACACTCCTTGAATTACCTTGGGCAAATAGCCATCCTCTCTATGCCCCAGTTTCCTTAACTGGAAAATGGAGGTAATAACAGAATCTACCTATCCGGTTGATTTTGGAGAATAAGTGAGGGAAGGGCTTAAAACTGGGCTTGGCATATAGTGATCACTGAATTTATGTTAACTCTAACCATAATTATTTCTTCCATGATATATTTTATGTTACAACTGTGGACGAAAGGGGCCACATGCTAACCTGACAAGCTCAGGGGAGGCCTGCATGGTAGTCTTGCAAACTCAGAGACCTAAAGTACCACAAAGGATGAGCTGAAAATTAAATATTTAACTACAAACAAGTTATAGTGGGTAGTCATGTCCTAGGCCAGTATTTTCCCTGACAAAGATCAACTTAGATCTTTACTGAGCCCATTTGTCTTTTTGCCTCTAAGATAATGTGTCTTCGAAATGTACCAGTAACTTGTAACTTCCCTTCCCCCCACCCCACCCACCACTCAGGGCACAACAAATGGCACCAGGACATTCCCTCATTGTTATTGTCATCAACTGTTAATTATGTTAAACTATCCTCTATCCATCTATGTAAAAGGACCATATGTCCATCATTTCACTTTTTATCCTATCCCAGAGGTTTCCCCTCTTTGCTTTATCCCACCTCCTTAATTTATCACTAATGGATTTCATGTAACCCACCTATGTTCCTTTCCTTTGATTGCAATGTATAAATACAGATGTAACCTGCCATTCTCCAGAGCATTATCTCAATTCATTGAGGTTCTGCTTCCCGGCATATGTGGACAGTTTGGCTCAAATAAACTCATAAAAATGCTTTACAGGTGTCTATGGTTTTTTTACATGAACACAATCAATTTAACTGTGTTTGAACTAGCTACAATGGGACTCTGCTTCTTATAGTGAAACTTCCGTAAAACAAGTAGGTGTTGTAATTTTCCTTTTGCATCTTCTTGGCACTTCATCTGTGCTGGTAAGAAGTATGGGCTTTTGGAGAAGTGGTCATATAGAATTGGATCTCTCATTTTTAGTGAATTCATTTTGACCTCTGATAAATTAAGACAATGATTTGCTATAATGGTTCAAATTTAAGGAAAGATCATTATTGAGTGTGTTATATTAAATACAGGGACTAATGAGATTTTGTCATTTTTTAGACAAAGAGAAAGAATAATTGGGTAAGCTAAAGTTCTGAAATTCTGAGAAATTCAGAGCCACAGGTCCCCCAGGCAAGAATATAATGCATACAGTTAAAGGAAAGGAATGGAGTGGGATGGTATGCAGAAGGATCCAAAGAACTGGCTAAAGAGTAGGGAATAAATTATTTCTGTCCCATAAAACAAATGATTTTTCTTTTTCTACCTCTTTCTTTCCAAGTGTCTAATTTGGTCTATAGGAAAATAATTCCTCCTACCTCTGAGACTTGCTTCTGAATTAACAATGGAAATCAGAGGGAATGCAAGGCCCATGCCTAGCACAGGGAAGGAGCTCAGCAAATGTTTGCTTGCCTGAATTGAACAATAAAATGGACTTTTCAGACAACTTTGTTAGAAATACTTATTCCATAAAACAAATGGTCTCTTGAAAGCACCACGGAACCCAGAGGAAACCAACAAGGCCTGGTGAAAGAAAGAGGAAATGTAATTGCCTTAATGTTTTGTTTCTGGAAGCATTTAGTCACACCTACCAACCCACCACGACTTTCCCAGTCTCCATGGAGACGCAAGAAGGCTCAACTATACCAACATAAAGTAAGTGTTAACTCAGAGCTGCCAGACCTCATGAACACCAATTTCTCACGTGACTACACATTTCACAAAGCTTTGGGCTTCCAGGAGAACAGTGTAAGAAGAGCTGGCTGGCCTTGAGCTCTGCCTTTGCCCGTAACCCACTGGGTGACCAGACAGGTGCTTCACCCCTATAGATTTTTTTTTTTTCCAGCTGTAAAATGAAGACATTAATCTTCTGGAGATGGTCCATAAGATGCCTTCTGGCCCGAACACTAAATTAAAGTATGCTCAAGTTCAAAATTTAGATTGTGGGAAATGTAAAACAAGCAGAAAATGCAAAGTTCAGGAAAGAAGATGGCAAATTACAATGGGGGGGAGGGCGGTGGGTACAGGGATTTTTAACAGTGTCTGCAGTAGATGACCCTCCAGTGATTCTTGCCTCCTGGTATTCATAGCTTGGTGTGATCCCCTCCCATATTGAATAGGGCTGACTTGCGTAGACAGTGGGATTGACAGAAGTGACTGAGTGTGACTTCTGAGGCTAGGTCATAAAAGACATGGTGGCTTTCACCTTATCCTCTTAGATCAATCTGGGGGCATCGGGCCACCATGTCCTGGGGACACTTGAGCATGTAGAAAGGTCCACATGAGACGGGATTAAAGACTCCTGCCAACAACCATGGAGAGAACTGTCTTGGAAGCAGACCCTCCGGCGCCAGTTAAGCCTTGAGATGAATGCAGCTTCAGTGAACACCTGGACTGACTTCATCAGAAACCCAAGCCAGGATCAGTCACCTAACCAACCCCGAATTCCTGAGCCACAGACACTGTGCGAGATAACAAATGTTTATGCTTTTTTTTAAGCCACCGAGTTTTCTTACA
Organism: Plecotus auritus; assembly: GCF_963455305.1. Classification (NCBI taxonomy): domain Eukaryota; kingdom Metazoa; phylum Chordata; class Mammalia; order Chiroptera; family Vespertilionidae; genus Plecotus; species Plecotus auritus. Next base: position 47,474,075 of record NC_137776.1, read on the forward strand.
TAGAATGTCTATTAAAAAAACAACAACACATTTTTACAACATCCATTGGTTGTTTCATCTTCACTCAATTTATTCACTCATCAGAAAATTTATTGAAAACTTATTCGTGCCAGACACTGTGCCAGGTGGTTGAAATTCAGGGAAAAAAATAAATTTCCTATCTTCAAGAAGCTCAAAATCTGGGAAGCTGGGGGTGGGGAGAGTGGTGCCAAACCATAAATGCTTGTAACAGATGCCACTTTAAAATCCCTGCTTTCATATCGCATCTTCTCTTCCTGCTGGTGTTTTGAGTATATAAACTTTGGCTGTGGCTTCAGTGGTTGAAGAGAATGCCACATGATTGTTTTTGGTTTTAATAAGAGTGATCAATACCATCAGCTCCCCTTTAAATGCTAATGAATGCTTTAACACAGCAGATGCAAACATACAGTACACTGCAGATTAAAATTAGGCACAAAATTAAATTGCTTACACATAGCAAAGGAGGCAGTTTGGACATCTTGATAATCAGTCACAGCCAGCTGACAAATCTTGAATTGTCCCTGAACCAACACTACGTCTCCCGCAGTCTCAACCAGAACAGGCATCATCTGGTGTCAGGAGTGTGTGTGCCTGGTGTTCCGGGTACAAAAAGGGGAAACAGCCAGGTCAGGCTTTCAGGGAAGCTGTAGAAGCAGCCACAGCAGGACTGTAGAACCCACTAGGATTAGGAACAATTGATATCCGAAGGGCATCAGAAGTTGTTGCCCTAACATATGCCTCTTTGTCACAAGGATTATTTTAGGCTGATTATTTTTAAGAAACTGAAGACACAGAAGCTCTGGAAGCAAGTAAAGTTACCTGTTTGTAAAAGGTACAAGGGAAACCTTCATTTGTAAGGAAAGGGAAGGATGACCAAATCTCTAGAAACTCGCATCAGTGGACAAGGCAATGACTTTAATCAGCATAGCAACCTTACTCTGTTTACTGTGCTTTTCCTGATCACCCCCATACCTGGCTGCCTACCCCTACTCACCAACATCTGCTTTTGTCTTTAGATTGAGATGGTATTTAAGGTGATGGCTTGACAGCCATTTTGGGGAGTTACTCCTTTTTCCTGGGTATCTCCCTTGTATACAGGAGTTAGATATGTTATCACATTTCTGTTTGTTTTTCTCCTTTTAATCTATCTTTTATTATGGGGGTGGAGAGGGTTTCAGCCAAGATCCTAGAAGTATAGAGGGAAAACTATTTTTCCTCCCCCACATACTTATTAAAACATCAACAACAACAAAAACAGAACTTTGGGCCCTTGAAGCGAAAAGTGATATAATGAAATTCTATAAATATCTAAAAAGACAGTGTCGCTGTGTGAATTTCTTGAGCATACATAGTGTTTCTATTGTCTTTTATTCCTGCGACAAGTGTTTATTGAAAGCCTGCTTTGATAGTACTACACTAGGTAGAGTTCAAAATGGAAATGAGTTCACTATGATGTAAGCGGCTGCTTCTTGGGAAAAACAGACAGACCTTTCTGTTGGGGGCCTTTGGTGTACCCAGAATCTGCTCTCAGCAATAAGTCCAAAAACATAATCTCTGATTCAGAGGTGTACTTCATGGCCAGCTCCCATTGGCAAAACTCACAAAAAGACTGATGTATAAAATAAAAGTGGCAATTATTTGAACACTAGAAATACAACTCTAAAGTTGATCAGAGATGGTTGTTAAGGTCACTTAAGGAGCATGAGATTAGAACAAGAATTTAGATGATTTGATGGTTTGTTAGCCTGGTTAATGAGCTAATCAATCAATGCATTCACTCAACAAATACATTGAGTACCAAATATGTGTTTGAGACACACTGGTGATCAAGATAGGCATAGTCCCTGCCTTCATGGAGCTGACAGTCAAGTGAGGAATACAGACAAGCAAATTTTGTGACAATGATAACAAAGGGGGAGACATATGATTGAAACAGAAGGTTCTATTTGAACACATCAGGAAGGGCCTGCCCCAAGCTGGGTGGGGAACAGGGAAGGTTTCCTGGAGGTCATGATACCTTAGCAGAGAGCTGAAGGATGACTTAGCCAGACAATGTGGGGGAAGCTTGATGGAGGGAGTAAAAGTTTTGGCGACAAGAGAAGGCATGGTAGCGAATTTAGTGGGGCTGTAGTGTGGTGTTTGATTGCTATGAGGAGAGGCAAATGGAGATGCAGAAAAGGTAACAGGAGCTGGATGATATGACCATCTCCACAATAGGTTTACCTCTCTGCGACTGGGTAGATTCTCAAGTCAGTTTGGAAGGAGCTCTACTGGACAAGACTGTCCTGTGCATGGGCCTCCATGACTATGCCCTCCAGGAAGACCTGGTATGGATAGTGCAGCTAACCTTCTCCTTTGTGGATAACCTTATCTGGGCTTCCAAGGCTGACACTCCTGGCTGTCCCCAAACCCACCTGCAGCCCTGCCACTGCCTCTAAAAGACTCAGGCTCTCTTTGGATTGCTTCATAGCTCCCATCTGATTTACAAATATGTTTTTCAGGCCTGAGGTATTGCAGTGTTGTGGCCATTCCATCAATTAATTCTTGGGACTTAGTCTTATTTTCCTATTGTCAATTTTGTGGGCATCACTGCACTGTTCTCACAACTTGAGGAGGAGGGGAATGGCAAGGGTTAAGTAGTGGTGCAAGGGAGTGTGTGACAAAAGGTTCCCAAGAGGAGGACAGAATGGAGACAGTGGCTGGAACTATGTGGGGAGGCCTTCGGGGAAGCAGATGTCACCTGCACCCTGAGAGCTGAGTGAGATTCATCTGGGATTATAGGGAAGGAAATTCCTTGGGACAGCTGAGTCAATGGAACATCGGTTCTGAAGAGTCCATCCTGATTTTAGTTTTGAATGAACTATGAGGTCATAAGTTGCTTTCATTTTTTAACTCTCTTGCTTTGGCCATGTAGTATTTGGCCAGCTGGTTACTCAAAGGGAAAGGGCAATTGAGTAAGAAGTCACTGGTACCTGCAACACTAACGCCTTGACAATTTTGACCATGAACTTGGCACTTATTCTACCTCTGCAATCTCATAAACCAGTTCCAGTAATAGAAGATAGAACTGGGTCCAGGTCTTATGCTCTGACTTCCTGGAGGCATCTTGGCTTAATTGTAGCTTCTCAAATCCAATGATGGCAAGAGATTTTTTATAAGCCTCCTGAATACAGTGTCTACAATTCAAAATTTCAATGAACAAGTTGGCACAACCTAAATCATGGCATCTTATAACTGAGTAGTTTCTGAGAGCCAGTGTCTCAGATGCATGCCATAGATGTAATAACTTGAGGTGAAATGGTAAGTTACAAAGAAGGCACTTAGAAGACATACAATATTTGGTATTTCTGAACAGAAACAGTTGCAGTTAAGTCAGAATGCCCTGAGCTGTGGCCAAAATGTTCTGACCCTGTCATTATTTTAAACTACCAGATGTTCTGATCTTGCTGTTTTGACCTATATCCATGGGAAAAATTTTGACTCTATATCTATGGGAAAATTTTTTCTAAGCAGAACTATGTAACTATTTTTGTCAAGAAAGAATTTCATGGAGTGACTGCCATTATGTCAATTTAATTTCCCGATTCTCTACCCAAGATAATAGTTGCTCATTAAATTTTTTATTGTACTAATTTATTGTACTGTGAGGTCAGTTCTTTTCAATTTAAATTTTACAATGAAGATTTTTATATGTCAAATTTTCTTTTGTTCATACCAATTATCACTTGTGCCACTAAGAGGTTTTGTGTGTGCCCATTGTTTTTTAATCTGATTATTCCCAGGTCAGATTTTCCTGTTCTAAATTTTGCTATGCATAGTTTTAAACATTGCAGCTTAATTTTATTACTTTTATGAACTAAATTCATGAAGTGGTTGAAAACAATTGTCAGTTTATATTTATATCTGAAGTAATCCTTGATAAATAACCCTTGATAAAATGTTTTCCTTTACATATTTAGAATTATGTAATTATTCGGGTTAGTTCTTGTTTATTATTTATTAAGTTTTGGGGGGGTGGGGAGAAAGAGAGAGAGAGAGAAACGTCCATGTCAGAGACACAACAACTGGAGCTGGGATTGAACCTGCAAAGCAGGTATGTGCTCTTGACTAGGCCAACACCCTAACCATTGAGCATATGGGCCAGGGCAGAACATCCAAATCTTATTATTTTTACAACCAATAAGCAGACTCTAGATGTTCTTATTTTGGTTTTGACTGAGAGCATTGATGCTGACAAGTATTTTCCCACGAGATATTACAAAGTGGCCAGTTGTATGGACTGTTGGAATAATCTCCTTGTGACCAGCTGCTACACTAAATAAGGCTGAGGTCACTAAGTTATTTTACTACCAGCTTGGACTCTCTATGGCCCAAGAAAGCAAGAAGGGAAAAACAGCAATCATTTACAGTGCCTTTTAAACTAGTTTTAAATAATTCCCCAGAATTCACATTTTTGTTTAGTAGTTAAAACCATATTTTGTGTTCCTTTCAGAGTGACTCAGTTAAGATCCTGTGTTCAGCTACTTACCAAAAATTCTAGTCAAAGAAAATATTTTGTTGCATTTGAATGTAGCATACCATTAAGATAGCATACTTTGTATTAGTCTACTTTTCTTGAAATTTAAACATGAACAGCCCTGGCGGGTTTGGCTCAGTGGATAGAGCGTCTGCCTGCGGACTCAAGGGTCCCAGGTTCGATTCAGGTCAAAGGCATGCACTGTGGTTGGGGGCACATCCCCAGTAGGGGGTGTGCAGGAGGCAGATGATTGATGTTTCTCTCTCATCAATGTTTCTAGCTCTCTCTTCCTCTCTGTAAAAAAATCAATAAAATATACTTAAAAAAAATTTAAACATGAACAAGGGGAAACGTAACTAAAAACTGTGGTTGATATAAGCTTAGTGAGAAAGGATCCAAATGGAGCTTAAAACCTTAGATAAGATATCCAAGATGGAAAAGAGTGCCTCGCTATTTGATTTCACCATTTCCCATTGCTTTTGCTTGTAAATGCAGATGGCAAACAATATGACTTATAAAATCAAGTTGTTGAAGCAACGTTTAGATCACAGCTTCCCTCGTAAATAAAGGTCATTTCCTACAACCTTGACTTTAATGCTACCCAAATACAGTTTTCCCCACCAGGCCCGAGCACTGAATTAGAGCAGGGCAGCCACTCTGGGAATAATGTATGCATGCACTTGATGACTGATTTCTATTAAAAGAGGACTGAACCCCACGAAATTACCAGGGTGTCATCAGGATTTCTACAGGGCATGGCGAATCCTGTGCATGGCAAGGGACACTTGATATTTAGGGTGAGTGAATGTTGAACAGAATCTCAGAATATATGGAGTGACATTAATTTATTTGACACATAGTAAGTTTGTTGCGCACCCCAACCCCCCAGCCCCAGCCTTTTTGGTTTGTAAAATTTCACAAGTTGGATCCACAATTCTCATCCTAAATGGCAGGCAGTTTTTTCACACTTGCACCCGTTACCTCTTTGCCCCCAGCTGCTTAGCACTTTCTTGCTGCAAATATAGTATTTACTGTGTTGCTGGAACAAGGATGTTGGTAATTTTAAGTTTCTTTGGCTCTTAGCCTGCGACATTATTATCCTGCTCTGTGTCAGTTTCCTTACAGATTTTAGATTTCTCACATGCCAACTTTCCCTCTTTGCTCCTCCTTTGATAAAATGTTGAAAAAATATTCAAAAGCCTCCAGTTGCTTAGGAAAATAACCACAAATCTCCTAGATCTTTGGTTTCTGATGAGTCTTAATGAATGAGATATGCATCATAATCAACATTAAGTTCAATAACATTTTTATTGCCTAAAAATGACAACCTAAATCAGTTCAGCCCTGACCATAATAAAAACCCAAATATCTCACTAAAATAAATACTAACCAGTAGTGTTGAGACTGGGATGAGGCAAGTGAGGCACTTGCCTTGGGCACAAAATTTAAGGGGCCATTAAACAACAACAAAAACCCCTCAAAACCGAACAGCTCAATAATCAAGATAAATTATATTTTTTAAAAAAGAAAATTAATGCCAAAAAATCATGTTGAACAAAATATCAAAATTTTAAATAAAGACAAGATCAGTAACAGCACCTTGTCAAGCCATATTGGAGCCTTAGACAAAAAAGAAAAATCATTAATATTGATTCTGTCTTTATCTAGGATTTTGATTTTTTTTAATCGCATATTTTTTGCATTAATTTTCATTTATTTAAGTATTGCATTAACATCTTATTTCTCTTGATTGTTGAGCTTTGGGGTGCTCCCTTAAATTTTGCACCCAAGACGAGTGCCCCACTTAACCTCATGCCAGTCCAGGTCCTTGCTAGCCAGACCAGCAAAGGTTAGGGTAATACGATGGCATATCCCTTCCTCTGAAAATGTTAATTCTGGGGGGGAAAATAAGTACATTGTGATTAAGTCTAGTTACTATCATTGGTCTACCAACATCCATAGTTTAGGGTCTGGTTTGGCAGTAGTTTCAATGAGAACGTTTTTCCCAAATCCAAAAAATGGAAAAGTTGTCTTCTTGTCAGTTCTATTTGAAGGCATCATATTATGAAAACCCGTTTTTTTTTGTGTGTGTGTGTGTTTTTTTTTAAAGCTTGCTTAGAAAAGAAAACTCATCTAGTTCAATTCATCAAAAGGTTCTCCTCCCGCGGTAGCTTCCTCGGGCTCGTTCTCTGTTAGTCTTGGCAGGAGACGGCCTGTGGGGCTTCTTCCGATATTCCACCCTCGTCCACCCTCCGTCGCTGACTTTGTTCTCCTCTTCGCCGGCTCCCGAGTCCGTCTCGGGGTTCAAAGGCATCCCTGGGATGGTCCGGCGTTGATGGCGGTCATTCGGGCTTCGCTTGAAGGCAGGCGACTGAAGCGCATTGAGCGCTGACGGATGGACTTGGTAGAACTTCCCCGAGTACCTCTCTCTTGAAGGAGTGGAGTGCGAGCTCTTCCCACTGTACCTTCCCCTGGGGGAGGAGCTGAGCGACACGCTTCCGCGGTCGTATTTGTTCCGACTTCTGCCTGAGGACTGGGCCCGCTCCGAAGAGCTGTCGGTGGTGAGACTGGCAAAGCCGCTGTCCCTGGAGTTGAGGTGCAGAGAAGAGAAGTTCCTGGTGATTCCGTACTGGGTGGGGGAGGAGCTCCTGGACTGGTTTATGGGTGTAATCTGTTGATACTTAATGGGCACCTGGGTCCGCCTCACAGCAGCAGCGTAGGAACCCTGGTCGTTGAAGTAGGGGAAGAAGGGTGACCCCAGGATAGGGTTGCTCTGGGAGCGTTGTAAACCAGTGTTGGAGGCAATCTGCCGCATGCGCAGAGTGTCTAACCACTGGCAATCAGCATCTGCAGAAGAAACGGAAGTGAGCATCTCTTAAGCCACAGCAAAGCTGCACTGCCTAATTCATCAGCCTGTCTCTGGATAATGCCAGCTTGGGATGCTCTAAGCTTTACCATTCATAGAAATTCTAGGCTGGGTATAAGGACATTTCCTTTATTATTATAAACTAGAGGCTCGGTGCATGAATTTGGCCTGGTCTGCAGGATTGGGCCAAAACTAGCTCTCTGACATCCCCAGAGGGTCCCGGATTGTGAGAGGGTGCAGGCCAGGCCGAGGGACCCCACCGGTGCACGATCAGGGCTGGGGAGGGACGTGAGAGGTTGGCCAGCTGGGGAGGGACCACAGGAGGACTCCAGGGCATGTCTGGCCCTTCTCGCTCAGTCCCGATCCACCGGACCCCAGCAGAAAGCTAACCTACCAGTTGCAGTATCTGCCCCCTGGTGGTCAGTGCATGTCATAGTGACTGGTCAACCAGGTGACTGTCTGCTCCCTAGTGGTCAGTGCAGTCATAGCAAGCATTGAGTGGCCTTAGCACATCATTAGCATATTATGCTTTGATTGGTTGAACGGCTGACCGGCCAACTGGTCACTTAGCATATTAGGCTTTTATTATATAGGATATGTTTTAAAAAAAAATAAAGGCCTTTACACTATATATTTACACTTATATGCTATATGCTTGTCATTGTTCCATATGCTTCATTTATATTATTTCATTTAATCATCTCGCTATTCTTTTCAGGTAAATAAATACTAATAATCTTATTCCATAAAGGAGGAGCAAGTTTGGGAAATAAGTAACTGGTCCAAGACCACTCAGGTAATAATTCTGGGCCCTTCTGCATCTAAATCCCATCTTCTTCCCACTTAGCCATGTTCTCACTTCTGAAAACACTGTGTGAGTGTGTTTGGATGGCAGGGACACATTTAGAAAACAAAAAGCTTTTTCTCAGTGAGCACTTTTAAATCCTCAAGAACTCTGCAGGTAAAAGAAATTGGATTCCAACAGGAGACAGCTAGAGATTGTTTGGAAGAAAGCCAGTTCATATCTCCAGAGGAGAGATTCCTGAGGTTCAGGAATAAAAATATATATATATATATATATATATATATATATATATATATATATATATATATATATTTTGCATGGAAATGAAGCAAACAGGAAAAGGTTAAGGCAGTGGTCGGCAAACCACGGCTTGCAAGCCACATGCGGCTCGCGAGCCACGGTTTGCCGCTCTGTTGACTAATGAGTTTGCCGACCACTGGGTTAAGGTAAAAGAAAATGGCCAATTAACAAAAACCATTTTGTAGGCTATATTTTAGTAAATAAGCAAGTTTCTCACACCTGGGATCTCTCCTGTCTTCTCCAGGGCCCCGCACTACGTTGCCCACATTCTTGAGTTCCCTGGTGGTCCTCCCTGAGCTCCTGATGGAGCTTCTGACGAGAACAGAGAATGCTCACTTCTCTCTGCCAGCAAGTAGCCTCCCTTTGAAGAGTCCCAGGTTCGATTCTGGCCAAGGGCACATGCCCAGGCTGTGGGCGCGATCCCCAGTAGGGAGCATGCAGGAGACAGCCGATCAATGATTCTCTCTCATCACTGATGTTTCTATCTCTCTATCCCTCTTCCTTCCTATCTGAAATCAATAAAAATATTTTTAAAAAAGAAAAGAAAAGAGAAAACTACAGCAGACGTGGAGAGAGAAGACCCCTACAGATTTCAAGAGTGGGTGTTGTATGGATCAAAGGTGTTGCATGCATCAAGTGGGATCATGACTATGACAGTCCTACAGAAGTAAAATGTGCCTTAAAATATTAATTGTTTGGGAGGGGAAAATTGTTATAGTAGGAAGTCCTTAAAGGCTTGATAGTATTTGCATGCAACATAAGATTGTTGAATTAGCAAACGAAAGAACTTAGAGCTCCTTCTGTAGAGAAGCTAGTGAGGATCAACATCTACAATATGGGGTTAGTCATGTGTAGAGACAGCATGCCCTAAGAGATGTTTGAAGATGCATTTCTGGCTGAGAAGGCCAGTAAAAACTCAAGCCCAGTCACGACGGTCAGAATATCTTCTTGTAATCAATTGTGAAAGAAAATAACCTAATCAACTGTGTTGACAGAGGAAGGCAGGTCCAGCATGCTATCAAAGTATTTGTTGGAGAGTTTGGCTTACTGTACAGGATTCTGGGCCTTCCGGCTGATGCATATGTAAAAATATCTGGGCTGGTTGACAAGCCAGTCCTTATAGTAGAAGACATGTAGCCAGGCCCTTATAACTCTGTCACACTAGCCATCAGGGTCCTTTGTCTCCATGCCAACAAAAAACCTTCTGATATGGCTTTTCAGGTAGATTCTCTTACTAGGGAAAAATGCACTGATCAGAAAACATGTATTTCTGGTTTGTTTGCAGCTATATTTCTCACAATAAAAACTGAATTACTCGGGGTTTGCATCCATCCCCCATGTGTTTTTTTAGCTTGTCACAGTCCTGCAGAACGTAACTCTGGGTTGTATTTGAGTTTCTGGACCCACAAAGGTGACGGTCAGAACCTCTTCCCTGAATGATGACTAATTTACCATCAAGTCAGCTGGCCTTCCTCGATGTTATTTCTAAATTGTTTCTTTATATCATCTGCTAGAGGCCCAATGCATGGAGATTCATGCAAGAATGGGCCTTCCTTCCCCTGGCTGCCGGCACTGCCTTTGCTTCAGCCGGAGATGCCTTTGTGCTCTGGCCCGGAGCCGCCTTTCCGCCTTCCCACGCTGCCCAGTGGCCCGGAGTGGCTGGGGTAGTGTGGAACGTCTGCATTGTCGCCATGCAATGACGCAAGCATCCTGCCCCGTCTCCAGCCGCTCAATGTCTGCGTATGCAAAGTAACCCGCCATCTTTGTTGGGTTAATTTGCATACTCACTCCTGATTGGCTGGTGGGTGTCATGGAGGTATGGTCAATTTGCATCTTACTCTTTTATTAGTGTAGATAATTACCATCACCACTATCCATTATATGCATATCATGATTTCTCTTTCTCTGTCCTCTCCTACCTTTATTTTCCCACTCCCTCCTTTCCTTTCTCACTTCCTCCCTCCAGCTCTCCCTCCCTCCTTCCTCATATCATTCCTATGCTTTGATGTATTGAAGCATAGTAATCCCTCCTTTGGAAAACTGTTGTTTGAAACTGCTGTTTGAACTACTCTGTTATTCTTAGACAGTCTCTTATTCTGTAGGTCAACTCTGTTATTTTTAGATAGTCTCTTATTCTGTAAAATATAACTTGGTTTTTTGCTTGAATAGAAAAGATAAACTTAATTGTCTGACCTTGCAAGCTAGCAATCTAACTGATATTGATGCCAGGTGCCTGTATAGATATGATACTCAAGGTTACAGGTGTTTGTTAGATATGATATGTACTCAGGGTTACAAGTTGTCTGTAAAAGTAACTTACACAAGGACCCAAAAAGATATAAAAAGAGAATGCTTCCTCATTTGAGTGTTCAGAATTTGACAGAGGTAATCTGCTCTGAACCTGTGCACAATAAACAACTCCTAATTAATTGGCTCGTTAAGGCGTCTGGTATCTAGCTCACTGATTTTCGATACAACAGTATGTATGGTATTCAGGACTCAGGAAGTTGCGCAGTAGCTTCATAAGAATGTTTGTTGAACATAGAAGATTCATATCTTTATCTACAGTTTTGAAAACTAAATATATATGTGTATAAATAGATATACTTATTTTATTTAGCAATATAACATAATCATTAATTTTCATGTTTTATCATAGTTATCCAAATATTGAAATTTATTATGATACTAGAGGCCTGGTGCACGAAATTCGTGCATGGGGGTGTGTGTACCTCAGCCCAGCCTGCACCCTCTCGAATCTGGGACCCCTCAAGGGATGTCTGACTGCCCATTTAATGGGCAGTCAGACATCCCTCTCACAATCCAGGACTGCTGGCTCCCAACTGCTCGCCTGCCTGCCTTCCTGATTTTCCCTAACCGCTTCTGTCTGCCAGCCTGATCACCCCCTAACCACTCCCCTGCCAGCCTGATTGATGCCTAACTGCTCCCCTGCCAGCCTGTTTTCCCCTAACTGCCCTCCCCTGCAGGCCTGGTCACCCCTAACTGCCCTCTCCTGCAGGCCTTGTCCCCCCCAACTGCTCTCCCCTGCAGGCCTGGGTCCCCCCCAACTGCCTTCCCCTGCAGGCCTGGTCACCCCTAACTGCCCTCCCTTGCAGGCCTGGTCCCCCCCCCAACTGCTCTCCCCTGCAGGCCTGGGTCCCTCCCAACTGCCTTTCCCTGCAGGCCTGGTTGCCCCCAACTTCCCTCCTCTGCCGGCTTGGTCACCCCTAACTGCCCTCCCCTGCAGGCTTGATCGCTCCCAACTGCCCTCCCTTGCAGGCCTGGTCCCTCCCAACTGCCCTCCCCTGCTGGCCTGATTACCCACAACTGCCCTCCCTTGCAGGCCTGGTCCCTCCCAACTGCCCTCCCCTGCTGGCCATCTTGTGGTAGCCATCTTGTGTCCACATGGGGGCAGGATCTTTGACCACATGGGGGCAGCCATCTTGTGTGTTGGAGTGATGGTCAATCTGCATATTACTCTTTTATTAGATAGTATAGAGGCCTGGTGCATGGGTGGGGGCCAGCTGGTTTGCCCTGAAGGGTGTCCCGGATCAGGGTGGGGGTTCCCTTGGGGCATAGGGCAGCCTGGGCGAGGGGCCTGTGGTGGTTTGCAGGCCGGCCACGCCCCCTGGTGACCCAAGTGGAGGCCCTGGTATCTGGGGTTTATTTATCTTCTACAATTGAAACTTTGTAGCCTGGAGTGGAGCCAAGCCTTCTGCTTGCTCTGTGGCAGCAGCCATTTCTCTTGGGATTTATGTATCTTCTATAATTGAAACTTTGTAGCCTTAAGCGGAGGCCTGGGCCGGCCAGGGTGTGTGGAAAGCTTGGCTTCCTCCATCGCCGGGGGCAACCCTAGCCTCCTGCTCTTTCCAGCTCCGTGGCTGCCGCCATTTCTGTTTGGGTTTATGTATCTTCTATCATTGAAACTTTGTAGCCTTGAGTGGAGGCCTAGGCCGGCAAAGGCATGCGGAAAGCTTTGCTTCCTCCATTGCCGGGGAAACCCAAGCCTCCCTCCTGCTCTCTGTGGCCATAGCCATCTTGGTTGGGTTTATTTGCATATTCGCTCCTGATTGGCTGGTGGGCGTGGCTTGTGGGTGTAGCAGAGTGATGGTTAATTTGCATATTACTCTTTTATTAGATAGGATGCTCATATCTATAAGTCCATAAATGCTATTCAAAACAAATATTCAAAAAATAGAAGAAGAGCCCTTGCTGGTTTGGCTCAGTGGATAGAGTGTTGGCCTGCAGACTAAAGGGTCCCAGGTTTGATTCCAGTCAAGGGCACATGCCTGAGTTGTGGGCTCAGTCCCCAGTGGAGGTTGTGCAGGAGGCAGCCAATCAATGATTCTCTCTCATCATTGATGTTTCTATCTTTCTCTCTCTCTCTCCCTTCCTCTCTGAAATTAATATTTTAAAAAATAGAAGAAGGAAGTATTGTATTAGAAAGCTATATCTATTCACAGAGTGCACTTGTCCCTGGCAGGAGAATTTGGGACCTAAGGGTTTGGAGTCCAGTCTAGTGCACGCCTAACTTACTTGAGTTAGACCTGCTTCCAGGGTTGCCCTCTGAGGTGGGGAATAGTGTCTGAATGGCAAGTTCGACGGCTTTCACTTCATCCTGAGGTTTCGTTCTATTCCACTGAATCGAATGAACATGTTTAGTGCTTCTGGGAGTTCTAACATCACTCTGTAAAAAATAAAAATAAAAAAAATAGTGAAACCCACAACCAAATAAATATACACGTTAATAAAATAGGAAGGAAAGAAAATCAGGTTATCATATCACTTCAATTTAACTTCTTAGAACACTATAATAAATGCATTAGGTGAAATATTTATAGTTTGCCTAAATATGGTAATTTGATTAAAAGACACATTTTAACCACTTTATTCCAGATGATAGCACTTTATTCCTTAGTGGAGTATAGTCATTAAAAATGTGGCTGTCTTCTCTCAGAATTTATTATGTTTGGCCAATCTCAACTTACTTCTTTTTAAATAAGAAATGAAAAAACAATTTCTTCTGTTTATAGTACTTGAAAGCTGACATTTTGCTGAATACATAAAAATCTGACCACCATTTTGCCTGACTGCCTCTGATCAGCAGGGTAACTGGGTGAGTGTGGGTTGTTTCGTGGGACTAATTACCCCACGGAAGGTGCAGGGCAGCAGATACAAAAGGGAGAGAGGATAGAGTCAATACCAAGAATTTGGAAAAGAAGAGGACACCGGATCAAGACACAGCACTTTCTTGTTCCAAAACTCCCTACTCACCAGGTGTCACGAAGCAGGATTCAAGAGCCTCTCAGGGTTCAATAAGGTTACAAAAACATGTTTAAAGAGCCCTGAAGTGACAGTTACAGATGCCAGTGGCTTACCAGCATGGAGTCTGAGAAGAAGGAGAAGGAGGAAGAGGAAGGGGATACAGAAGGAGAAGGGAAGAATTCGGTGTAGTGTGTCTCCTTACTGACTAAGGAAGGCAGAGAGGAAGTCTAGCTAGTATCACTGCTTAGTTAGTAAAAAGAGGGTTTTCCTCGGTGGTGGGGTGGGGACTGGTCAACAGGCTCCAGAATAGTCTAGATTCCAAGTTCCTCAAGACCTCTGTTTTTAGGTTTTGTGTCCTGCAAGCAACACTTTGACAATTAATGCTATTTCTCAGGTGCCTCATCCCTGGGACGCTGTGCACCCTGGCTGGTAAGGATACATAGCTGCTGTAATACTATTGGCTCCAGGGAACTGGCCAGGGTTTGGATTCTAATGTTGAAAAGCCAGACCCAGATGGCTCAGAAGATGAGTCCACTTGGAGGCTAACTTCATACATCTTACTGCTGGGAAGGGAACAGAAGGGACAGCTGAGAAGAGTGGAAATTGTGTTTACAGTCAGAGGACCTGGTGGGACTCCACCCACAATGACACTGACAACTCCAAACCTGGGGCTACCTTTCATCTCTCCGAGCCTATATTCCCTAGCTGCCAAGTGAAGACAATGCTACCTGTCTTTCGGTATTTACACAAGATCGATGAGCTAAAATGTGTCAACTCCTCTTACAGTGCGTAGGTCATAGTAAATCCTTACTGAATGTTCCTTGAATGAATGAATGAAATGCACATCATATTGATGGTAGATGCATACCAATATCTCCATGTGTGCCAAGACTCGGGGCTATAACTGGCCCCCTCGGCCCCAGTCTTCCAGGGTTTCTCTACTTTGTACGTCCCATCAGCCATGAAGTCTTGCTAATTTTCAAAACATAATTATATTATTTTAAGCACTTGGCTTCCCCACCATGCTGAGAGTAAATCCAACTCCTCACTTTGGCCATGAGACTGCATGCTCCAGCCCCGCCCACCTCTCTAGCTTTGTCATTGCCCTCTGTGCCTCAGGAACTTGCACTTGCCTCTCCTCTGCTGTTTCTTGCTTCTTCTTCCTCCTCAGAGGAGCGGCCTTCCCTGGTCACGCTATCTCATGCCTGAGTCTCACTATTTTCTGGTTAGCACTTATCACTCCCTGACATCACTTATTTATTTGTTACCTATTTATTCTCTATCTCCGCCCTCCCCCACTGGAATGTAAGACTCAACAGACTACAGATTTAGTCTATCCTAATCACAGAACAATATTTGTCAGTAGGCATTTGCTAAATATATGAATTTTAACTTTAATAGTATATTTTTAGTGTAAGTTTTTATAATTTTCTGTATATAAAATCTATGGAATATGCTTTTGATAATAGACCCCCCTCACCTCCGGAAGGTAGTTGAAGTTGAGTCTATCCTTGTGTAGAATCACTGATCTACTCTTACCCCTAAACTCTAAGCACTCTGTTTTATTCACTGGCATCCCCAATACATAACACATTATGTGGCTTGTAGGAGGTGCTCAGACATTTACTGATGAATGAATGAATTACTACTTCAGTCTCTATCTAGGTAAGTGTATCCTATTCTCTTTCCTTCCCAACACTTTAGTTAGAGTAATTATATTGATCTTCCCATGTTCACGTTGGTTCAATAGTTTCTCGTCTAATAAATTTTAAGCACTCTGAGGGAGCAAATAAATTCCTATTGAGAAAGCCACCAGCCCCTCCACCCCTCCACCCCTGCCCCTGCTCCCCCACCCCCATCCCAAGCTTACCTCATATGTGACAGTACATTCTACAGTCTGATTTTCTGTTATTCCTACAATCCACTTCTCCATTACAAATGGGGGCTGAAAAACAAAAGTTAGGCCAGTGTAGGGCAATGGTACAGCCTGTTCTGCTACAGCATGTTCCTTTGAGGCCAGCTGCACCAGACACAATTGGCAAATGGGGGCATAATGTCAGGTTAGCATGGAAGTCGCACTGGTTCACATATGATTACTCATAGCATGCTAGTGTATGGGGTTTGGGTTTTTATAAGACATATTTTCATATATTTACAAACTACCAGTTCTGGTCTCCCACAATCTTCTCTTTTCTGATATATCACTCAATCCTATCATTACGTCATTCATTCATGCTAATATTTTGAAGCATCAGCAGAAAACTTTCTCACAATGAAGAGAAATCCTTAATAATATAAGACTGAGAAGCACCTTCCTCCAGCAGTGGCTGGTTCAGTGGCTTCAACAACCACTCTGCTCTCCCCTATATCAGGCTATTGGCAAAGATGTGCATGCAAATCAAACTGTGGAGACATTTCCCACTATATTAAAACAAAGGATCAACGAAGAAGTGTACACCTTGGATCCTATTTTAATTTTGATGAAAAGGTCATTATTAGAAATGAATCTCTCTCTTCTCCTCCCCTCAACCCCCCTTCATCCCAGGTGTCTGTGAACTGGGTACAAAGCAAATGCAGCTGAGATTTAACTGGGCTAATGGGTTTTTTGTTTGTTCTTCTTCTTCTTGTTTTGATTAGAATTGTTATTGCTTCTGATGGTGTTAAAAATTCTACATATTTTGAGTGGTCTGCCGCAATTCTATTTTCCCTAAAAGCCCTATTAATGTTGGCATGTGATTTTTGCAGATGATGTGGTTCGTCAGGAATGCATATATGGCATTATAGCAGAAACACTTGTATTTGATTTAACACCTCCACCCTGGTCTTTCTGCCCTAAACACCTTCCTTCCCTTAGCAAGCAATGGCTTGGATCCTAAGTGACACTGAAGCAATGAACAATTGCTGCAACCAGAGATGACACAGGTAGGGAGGAAAGAAGTACCTTTCCAGTCTTCAAGATGTCACAGCAATATGTCCCAACAAAATAAAGAAAAGGTGCAACCAGATCGTAACCTTTACAGGTAAATAACACCATTGAAACAACTCCATTACTCAGGGAAATCCAACAATGAATATCAAATCAATCTACTGGATGAACTTGGGAGTTTAGCAATTTTAAATTAAAAGGATTTGGGAGTTTAGCAATGTGATGTCTGGGAAGGGAACACATTTGCAAGTCTAATGATGTGGCTTTGAAGACTCTTTTCATTTCCCATGTGGATGAACCCTGGTTCTTTTTTGCTACCAACCCCATTTCCTCCACTAACACCAAATACACACTTACTGGCAAGAGTGTACAAGAATTAATGGCACATGTGAAGTTCAGGGTGACAGTCCTATTGGTACCATGGCTGTTGTTGACCTTCTACAATTTAAGCCTCATATATATATATATATATATATTTGTAGTGTGATTGGGACAGAGTTAAACATTTTTTCCCCAACTTCTTTATTTACTGAGTCTTTTAAAAACCTTTATTGTTGAACATATTACAGTTGTCCCTTTTTTCCCCATTGACCCCTTCTAGCATGTCCCCCGCCCCCATCTCCAGGCCTTCACCACCCTACTGTCTGTGTCCATGAGTTATGCATATATGCATACAAGTTCTTTGGTTAATCTCTTCCCACCCACCCTTGTCTTCCCTCTGAGATTTGACAGTCTTTATTTTATTTTATTTTATTTTATTTTATTTTATTTTATTTTATTTTTTAGGAGAAGCTAAGCATTTCTTTAAGTCTTTCTTAAGTATTAAAATGGGCAGGCTTCTACCACTGACCCTAAAGCAGGAACATGCGCTCTGGCCTCTCCAGGGATTCATAGGTGTGAACTTCAAGAAGCTGTGAAGACTTCCACACGTGCCTCATGACTAACCTCATCACTGCCCTTCAAGAAGCAGCACAACCAAGAACACCTTCCTCCGTACAAATTTTCCAAAGTTTAAAATGAGCCAAAATTTGAGGTAAATATTTTCATCTTTAGCGTTTTCTTTCCTTTAGTAAATGATAGAAGGAGCATAAAGAGATGTAGAAAAAAATTAAAATGACACCTTCTGTAATACTTTTTAGCTCACACAGCCTAAGTGGAATTTTAACAAAAAACTATTATGATCTCAATCTGCTAAATAAAACGTGCCTCTCAACAGCCAGCTTGAGGCTCAGCTGATGTGAGCATCAACAGCACAAAAGCACACTGCTGGGGTATTTTAATGCCTTTGTTTGATATCTGTGAATTCATAAAAGCTTTTAAGCCGTAAATAGAACCCTACCTTTGTCATCTTTAAAATCTCTGCATCAGGTAGGTTGGTGTTGAATGTCACATCTTTGATGTAGGTTATTGCAATTTCATCCCCATCTATCTCCATATACATTTTCCACTTACAGTCCTGGAATTAAAGGCAAAATTACAGAATTTGAGAAAGTGAAAAAAAAAATTTTTTAGTCTCAATGTTTTATAACACATGAATTATCCTATATAATAAATCCCTAATATGTAAATCGACCGAACAGTGGAACAACCAGTCGCTATGATGCGCACTGACCACCAGGGGGCAGACGCTCAATGCAGGAGCTGCCCCCTGGTGGTCAGTGTGTTCCCACAGGGGGAAAACCGCTCAGCTAGAAGCCAGGCTCACGGCTGGCAAGTGCAGTGGCAGTGGGGTCCCCTGAGGGGTCCTGGACTGGGAGAGGGTGCAGGCCGGGCTGAGGGACCCTCCCTCCCCCAGTGCATGAATGTCGTGCACCAGGCCTCTAGTTTTAAATAAAGTATTATTGGAGTGTTTCTTTTCCCCCCTCATTTCAATAAAAGGACATGAAATTAGATCTCTCTCTACATAGTTAAATAACCCCCAGTGAGGGCAATCTTGAGACATAATTTATTCATGTAAGTGTTCTATTATAGGGGTTGCAAACTCCAAATCCTAAAGGGGCCAAGCAGATAATAAAAATGAGTAAAGCCGCCAAAACCGGTTTGGCTCAGTGGATAGAGCATCAGCCTGCGGACTGAAAGGTCCCGGGTTCGATTCCGGTCAAGGGCATGTAACTTGGTTGCGGGCACATCCCCAGTAGGAGGTGTGCAAGAGGCAGCTGATCGATGTTTCTCTCTCATCGATGTTTCTGACTATCTATCCTTCTTCCTTCCTCTCTGTAAAAAAATCAATAAAATATATTTAAAAAAAAAAATGAGTAAAGCCAGGCAGTTTCATTATGGAGCCTTAAATTATAATCTTTCAAAATCGACCCATTTAATTTACATATGAAACATTGTAGGAATATTTTTTTTCATTGACACAGAGATGTAGTCTTTCCATTTTTTTTTTTTTTTTTAATATAAGGCCCTCTTAATCTAACTTTCACTTTTCCAGTATTGATGATGACATGGGTGCAAGGAAGAACTCACTTTCCTTTTAAGGAAGGAAGACAATACCACAAATGTGATGATGTATGACAACTGGCCTAACTAAGTATTGGGGAGTTATGGGAAGGGGAAGGGACTCTGGGGAACAAAAGGGCAACTGTCCTAAAGGAACAACAGCCACAACTCAGCTTCTGTTGATTGTCCCTACGTGGGAATACAAGCCCAGTGATGCTAAGTTCTTTAATGTTTCATGAAAAACTGGATATCTGGATTCTTATGTGAAAACTCTTGGTTTTTTAAGTGATGGCATGTTAAATTTTCAGGAAAAGAACCATGTAATAATACAGTGCTTTACTAGTACACCATTAGCCACCAGGGGACTTTAAATTAAAACCACAATTTGATACCACTATACACCTACCAGATGGCTAAGACTGATAACACCTAATGGTGGCCAGGATTTGGAGCTACTGGATTACCAGTGGGAGTGTAAATGGTATAATTATTTTGGAAACAAGTTTTGGCAATTTATACTAAAACTAAACATACACCTATTCTATGACCCACTAAGTCTTTTCTTAGGTATTTAACCCAGAGAAATGAAAAATGACTTGCACAGCATTGTTCTGATTAGCCTTCTCATGAGAACCAAAGAGTTGGAAGCAGGCCAAGTGTTCATCAACAGAAGGATAAACTATTGTATATTCATAGAATGGAATATTACTCAGCGATACAAAGGAACCATTACTGATGCATGTAATGACATGGGTCTATCACACAAACATTACAGTGAGTGAAAGTCTTATACAAAAAGAACATACTAAGAATTCCATTTATATGACTTTCTGGAATAGACAAAACCAATCTTGTGGAAAAAATTCACAGGAGTGGTTGCTTCTGCAGATGGTATTGAATGGGAAGGGGCCTGAGGAACTTTCTGGGAGTGGTAATGCTCTACTGATGGGGATTTGGGTTATATAGGTATATGCATTAAGTAAGCAAATGCATATTGGAGATGTGTACATTTCTCATTGAACTCTAGCATACTGAAATATTTAGGAGAAAGTGTACTGATGTCTGTAAATTACTTTGAAATGCATAAAAATAAGGACTGATAGGTAGACAGATATGTGATAAAGCAAGTAGAGTAAAATGTTAATGGCTGAAGTGTGGAGGTGGGTATATGAGGTTTCACTATAAAATTTTTTCAAATTTGCTGTATGAACAATATAATATATATTGTGGGATGAATACTGTGTGTACAATTAAAAGGAAAAATAAACTCATGTCTTTGCATCATAAATTCACCTTCTTTCTTATATTCTTTGAAGGATTCTGAGAGATTAAGAATAATGTACTGAGCACCTTACGTGCTGAAACTAGAAAATGCTCTCATAGCACTAGCCCTGGAATGCTTCCTCAGCAAGCCCAGACAAAATGGTTATGAAAGAGCACTAACAGAAAGGCTGTTGAAAACCTGTTGGCTTCACAAGGAAGCTGGGGGAGCCTGATGTCTTAGGAAAACTTGTAGAAGAATTGCAGAACCAAGAGGAGCCCAGGCCTGCGGGGAGTCACCCTCTTTCTCCAGCCACAGGCACAAGAAGGAGAGACACTTAGTGATGGAAAAGGTCTATTAAAAAATGTGAAAACCTAGCTCGTGGCTAACATAAGTCAAATTAGTCACTCAGAATTGACAAATGTCTCAGTATTTCTTTGTTTTGGAGGCACTGCTACCACGGCAACATGGCCCCAGAGATAATTGGGCAGGATAATGACTCTTTGGCGTCTCAATTGCTCTTCTCTGAAACAGACTCAAGGCAGTGGCTGGGATAAAAAACCTTCAACAAGCTGAGTTTATTTAGTTCTGTTTCTTTTACCTGTCAAGTTTTGGAATTAAGTTAGTCAAAGCACAGTCAAAAGACCTTGAACTGTGTGCAAATGTCCAATTCCCTCTGCTTGGCTCTCCCATCTCACAACCCAAGTACTCCTCTGTGTCCTCATTCCTCAAAGTGCACATGCTCAGAGAAAGTCTACGGTGAGAAGGGGCTGACAGGAAGGGACTCACAACTGTGGAATGCTTACTATGCTCTAGGCATGTTGCTGGGTACTTACGCAGTTGATCTCAACTTACTTATTTGATATCCTTAATAATAGGTAACAGAGGAAAATGGGCCTCAGACGATTAAGGACTTTTCCAAAAGTTTCCTAGCCAATGAGTGGTGGAGGTGGGATGATAACAGCACAAGGCGGCCTGGCTCCCAAGTTGGAGGAGAGGCCAATGGGGAAGGACAGTTGGGAAGGGTGGCAGGATGGATTCACTGGGTGGTTTGGGGAGCTGCACAATGGGATCAGCGATTGCCAACAGGCAGGAGGGAGAAGGACCAGAGAGTATTTTGCTAATACAACCAAAAAGTCAAGTGGCCATCAGTCCTGCCCTGTTGGAGAAACAAAGATCTACATAATAGCATTATAGACCTTCTACTTTCTAAATTCCCTTTTTCTCTTATCTGAAAGAAAGACTTTCACCTGAACCATAAAGGAAAATAGCCGCAGAAGCAATAGAAGTATAATCAAGGCAGTTATAAGACAAGGGTGGCATTCTCCATTCATTAAAAAGCAGGTACTTCCTGTTACAAAGCTGGGTGAGAAGGAATGAGAATATGCATTGTTTACTTGAATTATTAACTCAATCTGTCAATGCCCTGCTATTACTCTTAGGTAGTTTCAGGGCCTCTATGATTCAATTGTTGTCTACTTAAGAAAAGTAATCCACAAAGTAATGAAATTCTTTAACTTTTGCTCAATTTCAAATTACCCTAAGGTATTCCTGGTATTTTTGTTACCCACTGAGTCATACAGTATCAATGAGCATTCTCCACACTCCTAGGATTTAAACAAGTTACTGAATTCCACAGGACCCAATTCCAGATGGAATGCCATGGAACAAGTTCTTACCCAGTTGATCACTGAAAACATTTTCATACAAATAAGATGAATTGAATTGTCAGTAATATCACTCAAAGTAACAATTCCACATATTTACAAGCCCAATATATTTACATGCACAATCATTACCTTTTCAATTCCTTGGTAGTGATAGGGACCAGATCATGGGAATGAGGGCTCTGTTTTAAAAACCATTCAGTTTAACCAGGGTGAACTATTGATTTTGGCTTGATGTGAGTGACAGAAAGGTGGGTATTGATTTTTGAATCGGAAACATTTTAGAGTCACTTTGGACGTGTGAGAATGACTCTTAATTCTGACAAGCAGAAATCAAAAGCAGGTAACTCTGTATTTTGAGAGAGCCTGTGGGGCCTCAAAGAACTCCCTTTCCAAAACTATTTCACCCATGGTGTTATTCATTCATTTGGTTGAAGATTTTGAGGATTTCTATTAAAATGAAACAATACAGGAAAGAATGATACATTAAGCCATTTACTAAGGGAGCAGCAGGAGGGGGAGATAAAAGATCACAAGTCTAAAGTCCAACTACATGAGTTTGAATCCCCCCAACTTTTTTCTCTCCCAACCTTAGCCAAGCTATATATCCTGTCGGAGCTTTAGTGTTCTTTATTTACAAATGACTGGTTGTGCTGTCTGAGGTTTAAATGAGGTAACGTAAATTAAGTTCCCAGCACAGTGCCAGAGCCAAAAAAGGAGCTCAAAGAGGAGCAATTATTATTGTTACCAATATTGGTTACCAACAGAGCTCCAGTTTGTTATTGGACTGGCTGGCCCGTTATCTAGCAGCAATTTAAGGGAATGGGCCAGAAGGTAATGAGTGTTCACTGGCAGGAAGGTATGAGGAGTGCCTAGACTTGGGATCTGGCCAGAGCAGGCAGGCTGGGTCAGAGCATCTTACGTGGGCATGAATTTGGGGATCCAGAAGACACTAAGTAACTCTAATGCCAGGGAATGACCAAGGTTGGAAAAAAGAAGAAGGTGCAGCCTGGTGGCAATATAACAATGACTGATTTTATGAATGAAATCAAAGAAGGAGCAAACTTGTATCTTCTTACATAGACGGATAAAATAACAACACCAGTTCTTCCCTTTCCTGTGTCAATGAATCCTGATGCGGCCCTACCAATAGGAACATCATCTGGAGGTACAATGGCTATGAAAAGTGATTGACAGCCAGAGAGCCTTACCTCAGATGAGGAAACTAAAACATGGAGAGATGAGGTATTTGACCAAGACAGCAAGTTGTAGAGTTCAGAATTGAACCAAGGTGGTCTACTATATGAGAGCAAGTTTCCTCTGTCTTTTCTGAATACTGAACAATCCGTGTTATGGGTTAACAAAAGTAAGAATTACAGTACAGAGGACTTTTATCTTCCAAAATCAATAAATAGTCTAAATTACCTTTTTAAATTATTTTTTATGTTTTTTTTAATTTAATAAATCTTTATTGTTCAGATTATTACAATTGTTCCTTTTTTTTCCCCCCATAGCTCCCCTCCACCTGGTTCCCACCCCACCCTCTGCCCTTACCTCTCCCCCACTGTCCTCATCCATAGGTGTATGCTTTTTGTCCAGTCTCTTCCCACACCTCCCACACCCCTTTCCCCCCGAAAATTGTCAGTCCACTCCCTTTCTATGCCCCTGATTCTATTATATTCACCAGTTTATTCTGTTCATCAGATTTTTTATTCACTTGATTTTTAGATTCACTTGTTGATAGACATGTATTACTTGTTCTTAATTTTTATCTTTACCTTTTTCTTCTTCTTCCTCTTCTTAAAGAATACCTTTCAGCATTTCATATAATACTGGTTTGGTGGTGATGAACTCCTTTAGCTTTTTCTTATCTGTGAAGCTCTTTATCTGACCTTCAATTCTGAATGATAGCTTTGCTGGGTAGAGTAATCTTGGTTGTAGGTTCTTGCTGTTCATCACTTTGAATATTTCTTGCCACCCCCTTCTGGCCTGCATAGTTTCTGTTGAGAAATCATCTGACAGTCGTATGGGTGCTGTTAGGTCTCTGTATAATATTTTTTATTTCAGTCAGTGTATGTTTAATTTCTAGTTGGTCCTTTTTCATGTCCTCGAGGGTCTCGCTAAATTTATCTGCCTTTTCTAGGAAATTCTTGAAAAACCTTATAACCGTGGTTTTGAACTCTATATCCAGTCGTTTGTTTTCCTCAATTTCTTTCATTTGTGATCTGTTTCTTTGTCTCTGCATTTTCATTGCTTCCCTGAGTTGGTAGAGTAGCTTTGTGTGATAGGTGTCCTATAGGGCACAGTGGCTCAGCCTCCCCAGTTACCTGAGGTGGACACTCTTGGTGCACCCCTTTGTGGACTGTGTGCTCAGCCTTGTTGTAGTTAAGTCTTGATTGTTGTTGGTATCACTGGGAGGAATTGACCTCCAGGCCAATTGGCTGTGAGGATCAGCTGTGTCTACGCTGGGAACACTTCTGTGATGGAGACACTCTTATGAGACAAGACTTGCAAAATTGCAAAAGTCTCTGCTCAGCCTGGATGGGGCGGAATCTCAGGGCGGAGCAGACAGCCTTGGTTTCCCATCAGCCCTGCCCTATGAGGCCCCTGGGTCTCAATGTCCCTCGGTATTCGCTGCAAGCACCTCTGAGAGAAAGCCGCCCTCCAGTTTTGCCCACTGCCAGACAGTCCAGTTTCTCCCCAAATGAGCTGGGGTTCCCAGAAACTTGCCCAGAACTGGAATTCAGCGTAGTCGGTAGCTTCTGTCTCCCTCCTGCTTTAGAAAGCCAGCCACGAACTCAGCCGCCCATGCACACAGCCGCCCATCCTCTTTGCGTGTGAGTCTCCGTACTTCAGCCTTTTGCAGCTCCTCTGAGTCTCAATGTGCTTTCCTCTTTTCTTCTAGTTGTAGAATTTCCACTGAGCCAGCTTTCCTGTGGTTCTGGATGGTGTCCATTTGTCTTTTAGTTGTAGTTTTTTGTTTTTTTTAAAATATATTTTATTGATATTTTACAGAGAAGAAGGGAGAGGGATAGAGAGCTAGAAACATCGATGAGAGAGAAACATCGATCAGCTGCCTCCTGCACACCCCCCACTGGGGATGTGCCCGCAACCAAGGTACATGCCCTTGACCAGAATCGAACCCGGGACCCTTCAGTCTGCAGGCCGACGCTCTATCCACTGAGCCAAACCGGTTTCAGCTTTTAGTTGTAGTTTTGATATTGTTGTGTGAGGCAGCAGTTTAGGTGTTTACCTATGCCGCCATCTTGGTTTCTCCCTAAATTATTTTAATGAATTCCTTTATAAGGCTCCATGGCAGAGATTAAAATACTGAGTCTCTAACAAGTCCAACATGGCCAATTTCCCCCTCCATTGTTGAAAAAGATCATTGTTAAAAGTGCCTATGGTGCCATCTCACTGTCTGTATGCTCCTTCTTGACTGATCTGGCCAAAGTCTGGAATCACAAACACTTCCTTCCAGCCCTGGAATAAAGGGCTTTGTGGCTATGTATGACTTGCACTTCCCAAACCAACAACAACCCAATCCTGTGTAGTTACACAAACAGATCATGGGACAGGTCCTGGCTACCATGGATTTTAATCTCATAACTAGATTCCCACCTGAGGACATGCCCACTGCTCATATCTGCACCCTGATGCACATTTCTTGGGGATGCTGATTACTGTTCAATAGGGAAAAGACACTGATGACCGGAGCAGAGCTGGGCACTGGGAAGCTCTTTGTTAGGGTGTTGAATAGCAAAAAAACAGTTACCCACACCTTTCTACCAGCGAGATAATCTGCCTCCCAGTGCAAATCTACAAGAAACATATGGAATTTTGTTGAGGAGAGGGGAATTTTTGCATTTGAAACTGATGAAAAGGTGACAATTCTGTTGGGTGCCCAGGATATGTACCATTTATCTGGGCAGCTGCTGAAATACCTAGATAATTTTAAGAGCAAGTGCCTGGTAGATGGAGGACAAGCAAGCATTCATTCCCTTTGAACTGCTTCAGCATTGCCAACTTTATGAAAGTTTTTTTCTGATTTAAGATTACTGGCCAAGTAAAACAGAAACTATTAACCCTATAAAGACAAAATTCTAAACAACACTCAGTTATTGAGAAATCATTATTATGTTCTTTGCAAGCTGTTTAAAATTATTTGGAGTATAAATGATGCCAAACATAGCTATCCCTACTCCCCCCCCCCGCCCCTCCCCCCCCACCACATACACACACAAATCAAGATAGCGATAAATTTTCCAAATGGGAAAAGGAATTGAAGGAAGTACAAAAGTGAAACTTTAAATATTAAATTCTGGGCAACTCAGGGAATAAAATCTCTCTAATTTTTTTCCTACCAACACTTTATTGCAAATATGAACACTACAGATTAATCTTTAAACATCTAAGGCCAAGATTTTTCAGGACATTTCAGAAGGAAACAGACCCCAAATCAGGCTTTCAGGCTCCTACAGATCACCTTTACCTGAAGGTTGCAGACAACATTTTTTAATGTATTTTTTTATTGAGGTATGATTTGCACACAATAAAGTGCAATATCTTAAGTGCACTGTTTAATAAATGTTGACTGACGTATACACCAATGTAACCACATGAACAAGCAAGTTATTTTCACTTCCCTAGAAAGTGCCCTCATGCCCTTTCCCAGCCGATCCTTCCCGCGCAACCAGAGGCACCGCCACTGTTGCAATTTCTATCACCATCGATTAATTCTGCCTGCTCTGGAACTCCCCAGAGCTGGAATTTACAGAACGCGCTGTATATATCCAGCTGTTTCCACATGGGTTTTTGAAGTGAAGCCACGCTACTTATCTTCACAGATTTACCCTGTCATAGATACCATTTTATAGATGAACAGACTGAGGCTCAGAAAATGTAGATTTGCAGAAAATTCACTTAGCTGCACTAGAATTGGAGTTTAAGTGCTGGGCATGCCCCGTCTAATGGTAGACACACTGCTGTTTAAAGTCCCCATCAGTCCTCCATCTGTTCCCCACGAATAGAGGGAAAGTAAAATCATCAGAGAACGCTCAGAATTCTAGCAAAGATGCCCCTCCACCTTACAAAGGCCTGTACCGAGGAAACATTTTAAAATATATAAAACACAGAGGTCGAAATAAACTTTTTAAGATTCAAGAGGGGGGAAGAAAGGGAAACAATCTCATAGCAGGCGACTGACGGTTGCGAAATGTAAGAAGAAACGCAAGATGAAATAAAAATACCATAGAGATGTTGGTCATGCTGGTATTAAAAGTAGTAAGATGTTGATGATTTAGGTCTCTGAAGGTGTCTTTACATGCGTTGCTATTATCTAGCTCAGCTGCTGGAACCTGCTGTTTTAAAGGCAGGAGAGGGGAACATCCCGTGCTAGCACCTGGGTTATTTATCATTATGTATCACCCGCTACACTCGATTTTATGATGCTGCCTTTAAAAGGAAGATAATGCAAGTATGGTTAATTTGCTCCTCTTCTTTATCTGTCCAGTGTCGTGACCCATCACAGCTTTGTCCCACGAGATTTGTTTTTCCACCAAAAAGAAATGCGCAAGAAACTCTCCCTAAAAATTCCATTAATAACCTCTTTCAGCGCATATAGGTTGCAGGGTCTGGAACTAAGAATGTTTTAATCTCTTCAGCAAAACAATGTCTCATAATGATGTACAGGACTATTGCTGTACTGATGAAGAATCATACATAATTCAGCACCTTTCACTTGGCACCACTGTGATGTCCTCATTAGCTGTGGCTCACAGTGTCTGTCAGATGGTGTCCATGCGAACGCAGGCATTATATTGTCTTTGAGATGTGCAGCTGCTTCCATGACACTGCCAGTATATAAAAACATGACGCCAGTTTGTTTTATTTAGTGCTAAACCTTCCAGTTTGTAAAAACAAGGCTGACACAGAGCCTGACATGAGGCAGTGAAAATAATTAGCTCTCATTTTCTCAGCCTCCTATTTCCTTCTCCCTGCTGTGTTCTCTTTCCACTAAACCACCACATGTCAGTCGAAATGGGAGGCAATTAGTGGGCTCATTTCAGTCCCCACAACTGTGCTGAAAAGAAAGTATTTATGATGGCACAATGCACAGCTGAAAGATTAAATAACATTTGCCTTTTGAAAAGAAAATGACTTCTAGCTAAATGGGCAATTTTTGATTATTCTCAAACAAGCTTAGAGTAGTTGGTTTTTAAAATACAAGAAAGGAAAATGAGTCATTTTTAGGTGAAAGAATCAAATAAAACTTGACACAGTAATGCAAATAACTGATGTTTTATTGCAAAATATGTAAATGCGTTACACTCTTAACAATGGCTTGTGTCTAAGGTCAGGGCAGATTGGTGCCAACTAGACACTAGTGGAGATAAGGTTGTTATATTGCATTTTGGGGGGTTGTTATTTGAGTTTTGTATAAAAAAGGGGCTTTGGGGATGATGGTAAAATAAAGTGAAATCAAGTGAGACATACTTTCATATGATGTATTAGACACTTGACTACCTGAAATGGTGTGGATATTAGGTGACATGTTTGAAAGGGCTTTTCTTATTTTTTAAAAACTGTATTTGAAATTGAAAGGTACTAGGTATTCATCTTAGAGAAAAGGAATAGTAAATCTTGTTATTGATTTTTGAATAATTAAGACTCTATTCTATTTCAGACTGAATATCTTAATGAATATACTAGTAGAAGGTGGTCAGGCTTACCTAATTACTACTTACATTTTTTTTTTTAATACTGAGAAATCGGCTGCAAAAGAACTTTTACCCAGGACCCTCAAAATATAAAAACAGCTCTTTTACATATTAAATTCTCCTCTCATCTTCTATGACTACAAGAAATATGATTTTTTTTTCTAATATATTTTTATTGATTTCAGAGAGGAAGGGAGAGGGAGAGAGAGATAAAAACATCAATGATGAGGAGAGAATCACTGACCAGCTGCCTCCTGCACACCCCCTAACAGGGATTGAGCCCACAACCCAGGCATGTGGCCTTGACCAGAATAGAACCCGGGACCCTTCAGTCTGCAGGCCACTGAGCCAAACTGGCTAGGGCAAGAAATATAATTTTAAAGAACCACTAGTCTAGTTAATAGGCATTGTTTACCAGTTGAGCTATTCTCAGTCCAAATCCTAATGTCCACGGTTGATACAGTCGTCATACATCTTCGCTTTTACAATATGCTACTTTTAATTTCATTTCAAATGATCTCTCCCTCTTATAGCTGATTATTTTCAAGACCTAATTGTTGGTTCAGAAAACACAGCTCACTGTGAGTTACTGAAGTCTTCTCTCTGCCGAACTTTCAATGAGCCCCAGAGGCTTTGGGAAACCTTCGTGTAAAAGCAGACATCTCCTCTACTATTATCAACATCCTAGAGTCAACAACTACAACTTTCCAACATTTTAAAAAACAATCACAAATTAAAATTTTGTCTATCTATTTTCCATAAGTATTTCCATGAGTACAAACTCAAATCCTAATCTTTGATTCATACAATATGATTAGTGCATCTGTATGAGCCAGTGCGACTCAAGGTGACCTAAGCCAACAATGGAGTCATTGGGCGGCTGGAGCTCCCTTTGAACTAACTCTGCATATAATTACAGCTGGAAACCAGCAACAATGTATTTGTAATTTGTTCAGACCAAAGTCTTTTCATGAGATCCTTGCTATTAGCTATTTTAAAAGGAATTCAGAATCTTGACTAAGAAGACCAAGAGTGATCCAATGGTGTGCTGGAGCCAGCTCTCATGGTATGAGGGCTCACATCTCTCCCTGACTCCAAGTTCAGTGATGTCAGAGTGGTAACTTGAACTTGGCTGTGGTGGGAGTATTTATTTGAACCATGGAAATATGCAAACACTGCAAGTGAGGGCTGCTTTTTCCGGGTGTTGGACATTTTCTGGCACACCATTCCCACACATCACTGGCAAGTACGAACTGAGCACCTCTCCCAGGTCCGCTTAGTTGTACAGGCCATTTGAAGTCTATCTCCACACTCTAATTAGAAATCAGCTGCATGTTGTGTAGTCAAATTCCGAACTGAATTTGTTCCTTCGCTGTCAATTAAAATTTGGTTTCCTATAGAACCTTACCACTGCAAGCTTATGTACTTAGTCACACAAACACATGTGGGTACATATATTTCCCTCTCAAAATAGTTGAACCTGGGAAATAAATTTCCCTACACTGAATTTTTAATAAATGCAAGATCTATAAGAGTAAAGAAAGTGCTAGTTTTAGCTGTTCTGAAATTTACAAAAGGTGTTGGCTTTTTACTTCCTTACAAAATCCTTTTCTTTGTGCCCTGTTATTTTATTCATGTTTATCCATTTATAAAAATTACACAATAGGGAAAAAAAGCCCTGTTTGACCGTTTTTGATATTCATAGTGCTGTGAGAAAGGGCCTGGAGATTCAATTAAGTTTATTAAATGCAACATTTTATAAAGCAATCTAATAAAGACCTAAAAGCACAATAGTGAGTGGGAAGTATTTGTAAAAAGCAGCTTTTTAACCTATAGATGAAAGAACCAGAGAGTGGGAGTGGGAGAAGGGGACAATGACTGTGTGGAAAGAGAACGTGGGAGAGGACAGGAAAAGCCTTCACTCTGATGGGCAGTTAGTGCTGCTCCCCTCTCTTCTAAACAGGCCCCTTCAAAATACGGCTCAAAAGAAACCAGAAGAGCCCTAACCGGTTTGGCTCAGTGGATAGAGCGTCGGCCTGTGGACTGAAGGGTCCCACGTTTGATTCCGGTCAAGGGCATGTACCTTGGTTGTGGGCACATCCCCAGTGGGGAGTGTGCAGGAGGCAGCTGGTCAATGTTTCTCTCTCATTGATGTTTCTAACTCTCTATCCCTCTGCCTTCCTCTCTGTAAAAAAAAATCAATAAAATATATTTAAAAAAAAAGGAACCAGAAGAGATGGTCACCTGGTGGGACGGACTGGGGTGGGGAAGCCGGGTGTTGGGGGAGACGTTGCTGTTTCTGAAGCTTTTCCAACCCCAGTCTCTTCTCTAATGGCAGGTAGTCAACATCTACCCACAGGAGCCCGGCCGCAATCATGTTTCCTCACCTCAATGGGAAAAGGAGGACATCAGGATGGGAAGGGACAAAGTGTGTGACTGCCAACAATGAATGAGTGGCCTCCCGGATAGTTCCTTCGTAACTCTGCTTTTGAATTTTTATGGCATGAAGTCTCAGAAAGATCTTAGTGAGAAAACTGCTGGGTGATTTGATAGTTTATTCCTTGGCAATTTGAGAATCAATATTCCTGACTGGTGAGTTTCTTACAGATATAATAATAAACTCTATGCAGCAGAATATTTCAATGAAAAAGGTTGGTTTCCACCCTGAGGAGTGCATGAGGCTGCCTGGGATTCTGGGAGCCCCTTTCCTTTGTGCCAAGTCAAAGGCCTTAGATTATACCCAGACGGTGTGGCCCTGTGGTTGAGCGTCCACTCATGAACCAGGAGGTCACGGTTCAATTTCCAGTCAGGGCACATGCCCGGGTTGCGGGCTTGATCCCCAGTAGGAGTGTGCAGGATGCAGCCAATCAATGATTCTCCCTCAACACTGATATTTCTATCCCTCTCTCCCTCTCTCTGAAATCAATAAAAACACATATATTTTTTTAAAAGGCCTTAGATTACAAAACACAAGGCACTTTCTACACAAAACAAAGTGGCAATTTAGTATTAACTGACCAACAGTTTTTGCTTTTTTATTACTAATATACTTGGGGGATGATGATACTTCCAAAAAGAGACAGTATGACAATATGGTTCTGCCCCTTACCAGGTGGGGACTCTGGATGAAAAACTTGACCTCTCCCTTCCTCAGTTTCCCCCGAGGGATGATACAGGGATAATGCTCCCTGTGATGGTGGGTTATAAAAATTACATGAGAAAAATGTTTGCAAAGTAGTTGCCACAGTGTCTGCCAGAGGTATAAAATAATAATAATTATCATAGGCATTTCAAGCCCCTAGCACAGGAAACTTGAGCTGAGAAAGACCCAATTTCTGCTAATTCCATGGTCATAACTTCAAGGCTGCCTCAACATA
Source organism: Plecotus auritus (assembly GCF_963455305.1). Taxonomy (NCBI): domain Eukaryota; kingdom Metazoa; phylum Chordata; class Mammalia; order Chiroptera; family Vespertilionidae; genus Plecotus; species Plecotus auritus. The sequence goes on from NC_137776.1 coordinate 47,506,240, forward strand.
CAATGCTACTTCAATTAGTAATTAATTGTACTCTTTAGAAATAGGTCAGGTAAATAGGTAAAATGCATCCTCACTAATTATTAATTTAATTTAAAATTTCAGTGAGTGAAGCCTTTGGTCCAATCATTTTCTCTGCCAGGTTGTCTCAAAAAAGGAAAGGAAAGGAAAGGAAAGGAAAGGAAAGGAAAGGAAAGGAAAGGAAAGGAAAGGAAAGGAAAGGAAAGGAAAGGAAAGGAAAGGAAAGGAAAGGAAAGGAAATAGCTATTTCATTTGTGGAAGGATCTTGAAGTGTAGATGGTGCTAGGGTCTGGTGAGAGCCTGGTTCTCCAGAGGGGTATGTCAGCGAGGACTAAGATCCAGGCAAGCACAGTGGCTCTTGACCACAGTAGCAGGCACAAGCTCTCACATGTGATTGGCTTTGCTCAGTTGGACAAAGCAACCTTACTTTGGTGTTACAATTCATCTGGCTGTAAATAAGGCTTAAAAAATGTTAGTATGGAAGACATAAACAAATGGAAGAACATACCATGTTCATGGATTAGTAGAATCAACATCATTAAAATGTCCATATTACCCAAAGCAATCTACAGATTCAATGCAATCCCCTTTGAAATATCAATGGCATACTTCAAAGATCTAGAACAAACTCTCCAAAAATTCATCTGGAATAAAAAAAGATCCTGAATAGCCACAGCAATCTGGAGAAAGAAGAACAAAGTTGGAAGGATCACAATACAAGATATCAAGCTATATTACCAAGCCACGGTTCTCAAAATTGCCTGGTACTGGCACAAGAACAGACATATAGACCAATGGAACAGAACAGAGAACCCAGAAATTGACCCAAGCCAGTATGCTCAATTAATATTTGACAAAGGAGGCAAGAGTATACAATGGAGTCAAGACAGTCTCTTCAGTAAATGGTGTTGGGAAATTTGATCAGATACATGCAAAAAAATGAAATTAGATCACCAACTTACACCATAAACAAAAACAAATTCAAAATGGCTAAAGGACTTAAATGTAAGATGGGAAACCATAGAAATCCTACAAGACTCCATAGGCAGCAAAATAGCAGACATATTTCGTAGCAATGTCTTTACCGACATGGCTCCTAGGGCTATGGAGACTAAGAAGAAAATAAACAAGTGGGACTACATCAAAATAAAAAGCTTCTGCACAGCAAAAGAAACCATCAACAAAACAGCAAGAAAGCCCACTGCATGGGAGAACATACTTGCCAATGATATTTCAGATAAGGGTTTAATCTCCAAAATTTACAGAGAACTCACACAACTTAACAAAAGGAAGATAAAAGATCCAATCAAAAAATGGGCAATGGACCTAAATAGACACTTTTCGAAAGAGGACATACAGAAGGCTGACATATGAAAACATGCTCAAAGTCACTAATCATCCGAGAGATGCAAATCAAAACAACAATGAGATACCATCTCACACCTTTCAGAATGGCTATCATCAACAAATTAACAAACGACAAGTGCTGGCAAGGATGTGGAGAAAAAGGAACCCTCGTGCACTGCTGGTGGGAATGCAGACTGGTGCAGCCACTGTGGAAAACAGTATGGAGTTTCCTCAAAAAGTTAGAAATCCCACCTCTAGGACTATTTCCCAGGAAACCAGAAACACCAATCAGAAAGGATATATGCACCCCTATGTTCATAGCAGCACAATTTATAATAGCTAAGATTTGGAAACAATCTAAGTGCCCATCAGCAGATGAGTGGATTGAAAAACTGTGGTATATCTACACAATGGAATACTACGCTGCTGTAAAAAAGAAGTAAGTTTTACCATTTGCAATAGCATGGATAGAATTGGAGAGCATTATGCTAAGCGAAATAAGCCAGTTGGAGAAAGATAAATATCACATGATCTCACTCATATGTGGGATATAATGAACAACATAAACTGATGAATAAGAATAGATCCAGAGACAAATGGCAGGGGACGGGGGGTTAGAGAGGAACCAAAGGACTTGCATGCATGCATATTAGCATAACCAATGGACACAGACACTGGGATGGTAGGGGCTTTCCAGGGGTGGGACTGGCTGGGGTGGGGGGGAGGGCGCAGTGTCAAGCAGGGAAAAAGGAGACATATGTAAAACTTTAGACAATAAATAAATAAATAAATAAATAGAAAAAAATGTTAGTATGAATTCTTAGACCAAAAGGTTGACAGATCTTTCAATAAAAGGCTTTTCCTCTTCCTATGTTTGTATATTTGTGTATAAGGTCATATTTTCATGGTTTCCTCTTAACAGGTCAGTTACTTAGCTGACATTCCAATTGTACATGGTATTTAGCTGGTGGTCCTTCTTAGATGCAATGGGAAAAGGTAGCTACTATTTCCATGATACAAGCACTGTCAGACATTATCCCTAGTGGCTGTCATTAGAACACATCTTTCATTTTATTTGTAAAAGAAGAAGTGAAATGGACAGCCAATTTCCCAGGTTTGGAGAGAATTTCTGAAGCTCCAATGTCCTCTTGTAACTCACTCTGGTCATGGAAACAGGGCCAAAGGCTCTATCTTTTCCATGAAGATGGGTATGTAAGAACTCAGTTAACTGGGATTTTGAGGATATCCTTTTTCAGGTCTACCTTTAAGGGTCAAAGTAACAAAATTTTCATGTGGGGAATTTCAATTTAAAGTGCTTCTGTAAGAAAATATTTCATAATGTAAGGGTATAGGCTGGCATAACCATCTGGTTTAGAACTGGAGAGTAATTTATTATAGTATTAGTTTATGAACGTTTACAAATGGCTCAAAAACCTTGGGTCAGGTATGAGAGAGAGCACTTGTTTAATACAGAGGCGATAATAAAGATGTAATTTCTGGACTCAGCTCTATCCTCACCTCAGCTAACACTCGCTTTCTATCAGTTTTCTAACCAGTGATGACAATACTAAGCACAGTTAAATAATGTGAAAGGTTTGGCAGTCAGGAAGCTTATTTAGGTTTTCAAAGATCTATTATATGGACCACAGTAGAAGTAAAATTTCTCAGAGAAATGCCAGGGGGATAAATGAGATGACATTTATGAAATAACCTTCGCTCTTTGGAAAGAAGTACTCTCTAAGCATAAGCTTCAAACACTATATTCAGGGAATTATTTGCAAACAACCCCTTCAGGCCTGTTTCAAAATTCATCCCTTCCAAAAAAGCTTTTCCTGGTTAAACTCACCCATTTCAGTTGCTTCTTTATACTATTAGCACCTTGGCATTACATCCACATTGACTTTCACTTTTTGACCTATTATACTATAACATCACCTGTCCTGCTGCCACACTAGAATCTTTGGTACCATCCTGGCTCCTCCCTTCCACTCACCCATCTCCAGCTAGTGACAAAGTCTGTTCAAGCCCGTCTCAGAGTGTCCTTGAACCCATGGCACTGCACTGCCACAGCTTGATAAGCTATTGGCTCCTTGCAAGCCGTAACTGTACTTTTTGACTTTGTATTATGGAGTATTTAGCCTAGAGCCAGGCACACTGGAAGTCCTCAGTAAATGTGTGCTGAATGAATGGGGGAAATTCCCCCGCGCGGGTGACCAAGGATCAGCAGAATATCAAAGGTTGTGGTGATTTTAGGCTTTGTGAATAACCAATGACTCAAGAAGTCTACACAATTATGGTCAAAAACAGACTGCTGTATTTGGTATCAAATGTCATTTATAGCTTCTAATATTTACTAAGCAATTATTTTTTAATTTTCCACATTAACAAATCATTTCTTTGTTAGCTGAAAATGAATTTCTTGGTTGAGACTACCCTTGACTAAGTCTGTCAAGAAAGTTCTTTCCTCTTCTTTTATCACTTACAAGCCATTAAAACATTAAAAAAAAATAAAAAACACAGAGTACCCATCAATTAAGTGCCATGAGGCCGAGAATACTAAAGAAGGCAAATTAAAATGTGCAACTTGTTTAACATGAGATGGGCTCAAAGGTGCTCACCGCTACAGAATCTCAGGGTTAGAAGGTCCTATGCTTGCTGTTGGAGAGAGAGGAACTTACTGTCCTTCCCCCTTTCTGTGGCTGTTTCTAACAACAGGCATAGGTAGACAATGGCCCATTTGCAGAGGGAAAATAAAAATATTCATAGACGGGACACCTGGAGAGAGAGCAGCTCTCACTCCACCAAGTTATGTGGCTCAAACAAGGGAAGTAAATATTTCCCTTCAGCAAAAGCATTAATACAGCTGCAGCAGTGCAGGAAAGACACACTGTCAGCTGTCTAGAAAGAGCATCTTTGGAAGCCCCTGGTGAAATGTCAACCCTTTGCAACAATTTCAATTCATTCCCAAGCACTGGTTCCAGGCATGGCCTGGGTCAGCCTCCTTTAATTAGTGAAGAGCCAGTGGGCTGACACCAGCCCTACCAGAGCAACTGGCCAGCAAGCATGTCAAACCCGCGGCTGGGCCGCATGCATCACTTGTGGCCCGCCAGCCGTGAGTTTGACATGCTTAGAGGAGCTGCATTTATGTACAAGGTCTCGGGCTGCCTCCAAGGAAAGGTACAAATCGTGCAGTAGTTAAAAGCTTGGTTCTGGGGTCTGAGAGGCCTGCATTCAAATCCTTATTCTGCTATTTCCTAGCCATGTTACCCTTGGACAAGTTATTTTATCTTCCAGAGCCGCAGTTTCCCCATTTGTAAATGGGTGAAAACAACATCAGCACCTCAGTACTGCATACCTGGAACGTCATATGTGCTCAATTAGAAGGTATCATTATTACTAGTTATCTGTGGGAATCCAAAGGAACACAATCCTTTATGGTTCCAATTCATATGCTGCCTGGGCCGAAGAAGTTTTCCAGACTTTAACTATAACAGAGTGAAGCCTGCCTGAATGAATCTTGGTCAAATGTCCTGCTGCCCTATTTAGAGCTAATAATTTGAGTTTCCATGTTGCCTACTGTTCCATTCTCAGCGTTGTTTTACTCTTGATATTAAAAATTGCTTCCCCTTAGGAAACAGGAAACAAGCCGCTGTGATGCAAAGCAGCATAAACACTCAGTCCGCATTCACCCCTCCCTGTCCACGCTGTACTGTTTCCTTGAGGGTTTGGGTGGCGAGAGAGTCAGGTTCCTAGAAGGGATGACAGAGGCAGCTGGCAGAGTTTCAACTAAAGTCTAATTTATAAAGTCTATAAATGTACTCAGAATCAAGTCACCAGCTGGGAGGAGGGGGGGTATATAAAACCACAGAATACCAGGAGAGAAAAAGAATAAATGAGGTTGAAATTTATCCAAACAACTTAAAACACAATTTACCTGTGGGCCTGTTTCTGGCTTCAAGTGAAAACCAAAAACAAGTTCAAGGTTCACTATTTTTTCCTCATTTTCTTCGGGTTCACCTACTGAGTCCTAAAACAGAAAACCAAACACCATTTATTCTAGATAGAATTTTTACTTTTACTTCTCATGTAAAAGAGATGATTTCTCAGCACCAGTTGTTCCATTCTAATATATTTTTTAACTTTTGGTTATTTTTTGGAATAAGATTCAAAATTACAATTACTTAAAGCAATGGAATGACATCTTAAGCTTTTGAGAACTTTCCCGAGTGATTTATCTCACCTGCTCCAGGTTGAATGTCACCAGCTTACATTTTTCACAGTGCTTCTTGCATTGTGTAATTTTACCCCAGAAATGCACGGAGCACCTGGAGATGCACTGAGAGACTTTACCTTGAGTGTTTCACAGCACTCAAAATATTTACAAACTCTTTCCAAAGAGGAATTAGCAGTTCCGAGAGCATAAGCGGATGGAGGACCAAGCAGAGGAACAAATGAGCCTTCTAGGGCTTAGAGATGAAAAACCATACTTGTTAATGATTGAGAATTCTGCGTATTAAGAGCAAGTATCTGGAGATTACGATATGGGATGTGAGTTTAAGGTTTAAGACTGGTGAATGGCTTCTAAGTATTATGATATTTGCTATCAAAATTGAAACAAAAATTCCCAAGTGAATTTTCTTAAGTGATACATAGACAATTCAGGAACAAGTCACTAATGTTTTTTTCTTGAAGGGAGTAAGTATTCTAATTCTTATTAATATGCTTTTACTTATTTCATAGATGTTGGAGACCTTTGTCTTTCAATCATTTTAAATGATGTCAAAAACTGGTTCAGTGAGAATATAAGCCATAAAAACAACTGGTAACGTGAAAATTAAGCACAGTTAAATAATGTGAAAGGTTTGGCAGTCAGGAAGCTTATTTAGGTTTTCAAAGATCTATTATATCGACCACAGTAGAAGTAAAATGATCCCCAACTCTGTATTTTCTTAAAATAAAAAATTTAAAAATCTAAAAAAAAGAGCAAGTATCTACTTATTTAACAACAAAGTATACCATATACCTTTAGACTATATTCAAAAGAATATGTCACAAATACTAATATGTTGTTCAAACAATAACCCTCCCACCCCAAAATGCAAGTGACCATCCTGAGCTCAGGTATGTGAATTCCTTCAGTGACTTATGAGTCAGGCAAAGGTCTCCAGAGCCAGGTGGGAGGCCAGAGGTTGACACTTCCATCCTCTAGCCACTAAGGTGACATGTGTAGTTCTTATCACGAATGTATTGTTAATGTTTCAACTTTCAGGGAATAAGGGTGTTCAATTTAAACAAATCCTGAGCTTCACTCAAAGGGCCTTTTGTTGGACAGATATGATTAAATTTCACTTCAAACAACAGTTCCCAACACTGGCAAATTTAGGTGTGGAGGTGGCAGGTGCATATGTCGATAAAAGCATATTCTCAGTAAGAAAAAAACCTTACTTACCTTAATTAGTGGTGGGAAGTGAAACAAGTTTAGATAATCATGGGTTAATTTCTCAATGGCTGACTGTAAAAAAAAATCACATGGCTTTATTAATGGTCCGATAATGCCGAGAGGATTAAAATTATTGTGCACATATAAAGGCATTCTTTATGTAGTTCATAAAATATCTTGGGGATGTTAATATCCAATATCTATGGAGAATAAACCTGACTGTTCACAGTATTATATACAGTTTGTAATTATTTAATGGAACAGGAAGATATTTAAGAATTTAAATCTCAGACTAAACAATAAATAAAACCATTCTTCAATCACAGGTGTAATAGTGACAAGTTGATGTTCCAGTGTATAGAATGCAGTTGTCACCCTGAGGTACTGGGAAAAACAACAAAGAACATGAATAAGTCACCAGAGACCTTCATTAAGGCTGAAATCTCACCGAAGGGTTTGCTGCTTTGTAAGGGCTTTTCTATGGGTATGTATCCAACACTCCCTCCCCCAATGAATCACAAAGAACTCTTAAAGGACAGGAGGACAATTTAAATTATGATTCTTTTTTATACTCATCAGGTGTAATCCGGCTTTTCTGTGAACTGAACATATCATATAGAGAGTAAAAAGTGCCAAATGTGAGAAAAATTAGATGCATTTTATAAAGTGAAATGAAAGCTGTTGACACTTGACAATGTAGTGAACACTTACTGGATGTTCAACCCTATCCCTTGTACACGGCCCCTCCACATGAGGGAGCCAAGACCGGCTCAAAGGGACCACTGAGCAGCAGAAGGGTCAGAGACCACTCCAATGACCTCCTGTTTAAGGGCTTAGACTCTTAGAGAAGGTATACAATAATGCCTGTGCCTACATTAGTGAAAGAACAGAGAATGAAGGGCCCATTCTCCCCATCAGTGTGTGTGTGTGTGTGTGTGTGTGTGTGTGTGTGTGTGTGTAACAGTTCTGACAAGTAGCATGAGGACTCCTCTAGTCTGGAGGTACTCATCCAGTACCCCATCCCAAAAGGCCCAGCTTGAAGCACTGTGTATCCTTAGTACCCCAAGTACTAGTATATGCAGTTCCCTCCTGGAGCAAGTTTCCATGACTCTTTTTCCTTAATTTTCCCCTCTCATATATAAGCTTATTTGTCAGAATTACCTGCCATGTAGCTGAGTTTAACAGAGTGTCGCCTGTTGGCTGAGCCCCACTACATGTCCCTCTAACATAGGCTGGCTCTGGCAGTCAGGTGGAGGGTCCACCACTCTGAAAACCACATGCAGACTCACCTGGGAGCTTGAGAGGAGTCTTGAGGGTGGCCACACCCTCTTTTGGAGCAAAGGACACTGCACTGCCCCTCCCCACCTGGTAGCCTCCCACAGTGGCGTTTTCTCTATGCGTGTGTTTCTGGGCTTCTCCGTAGCATGGACCATTTCTATAAAGCTTTTCAACCGCTGGCTTCTGTGACTGTTCTCTGCTCCCTGTGCTACTTCCTACAGCTCTCTTACCTGGGCTGCCCTTCCTTCTCTCCATTCACACGTTCCTACCCTGGCCAGGCCTTATTATTCTCTATTCCATAGCCTCTGAACTGGTATTTCAAAATCCAGCCTTTCCTTTCTAACCCACTTGATAACTTCCAGAAGCAAAGTTTTAAACATGTCAATTCTCAAAATTTCCAATAGTCCCCACAGACCCCAGGTCCCAGGTCCCATCCCAGCTCCCAGGCCTGAAGTCATACGCTGTCCATGTCTCTCCTGCTTTGTGTATGCTGAGTTCCCTGCACCTGGGCTTCCTTCGGACAGAGACACACACTGTTCCTTTGGATTCTCTTCTGCTGCTCTTCTTCTCTCTTAACTCCTTCTCTCTGTCTCGACCAATGTTCTTTCCTTTCCCACTCCCATCTACATTCCAAATTTTGTCTTTCCTTCAAGATCCAGCTTAAGGGCACCCACCCCCTGATGTTTCCCCTCTCTGTTCCCCCCCACCCCCGCTACTGCCCCTCCCAAGAGGAGGTAATGTAGTAGTAACTTTCCTCCAAATGGCCAAGACCCTGTATTATGAGAAGTTGTATGTGCATGCTTTATCTCTTCTCCAGGACATAAATTCCTTTGGGGAGAATTCTCCTTTGTGTTTTTTCAGGCCCAGTCTTGCAATGAGTAGGCATTTGCTGAACTTGTTGAACAATAGCCAATAGGTTTGGACACTGCTTGCCTTCATGATACCAACTTGGCATGCACAGGGCACTTTGGCTGTCCTAGACCAAGTCTGGGAATATTTCCATCACCATGGGCTTTGGTGAGGTGTCACAGCTTGCCCCTCCCCCCCTTTCTTCCTGACTGCTCCTTAAGGAGTGTGGTCCCTTTTCAAAGCCAGCAGAGGGGGAGGGGAGGTAGGAGCATCTTATTGGGCAGCTGTCAAATAACATAAACTTTACCAGATTTCTCTCTTGGAACCCTGACACTTCTTTGTACTAGAAAAATAATTTTTCCTACTATAGGCCATCTAAGCCAGCATAACTTTTGGGGATGGACTTGCCCACACCCAGAGGTCGAGATTAAATTAATATTTGCCAGCCTTTGAAGTGTATGCCTATGCATGAGGTTTCCTGCCCATCTATTGAGAGGGAAAAGACTTTAAGGTTGAGGCTAAGCCAGCACTTAAGGGCTGCTGAGGGCTATAAGGATGTTCCTTCCATGGATCCAGAGCCCACAAAAAATGCAAGTAGATGGTTCTCTTTGGACCACAGGGGATTTCCCTGGAAAGGCTAGTATCAGGGGCTCTAATTGAGGCAAAGGGAAAAATAGTTGGCATGTTGGTTGAGGTTACAAAGATGTGAATTTGGATGGAGCTGCTTTTCTACATTCCCTTCTTTATTCAATTTCTCTTCTTTCTAACATGTGTCCACCCCTCCATCCACCCACACTGGGGCTGAGGAAGTTTTGGGAGCAAACTTGATTTTATCCTAAGATCTTGCTCAAAATGTCCTCTGATTAATAGCAATGCTGCAAAGATGCCAGAAATTCTTATTTGGTTTCAGTAACTAAAACAAACAAACACACAAACAGATCTGGTTGCTAAACTATAAGAAAGGAACAATAAAAACAGAGGCTTAGCTTTGAAACTGTTCAAGACTGAAGTTTTGGGATCAATGTGAGAATTTCCTGAGAAAATGAGGGTTTAAAGTACATGTATGGTATGTCTATTGCAGGTCAAAATTATGAAGATTAGAAACTGAATACACACACATTCCTATCATCTGAGGTACTGCAGTGGCTCAGGTTCTTCCCAATCCATGGACAAGTTCCATCATCCTTAGGGATTTCTAATTCCTAGCCTCTCTGGCCTTAAATGAAGTTGCATCCTGCTATTCTGGGTCAGACACCAGTTCTGCAGGCACCCACTGCCTTATTTCCAGGTCCTCTGGCACACCAAGCTTCCTCCCACCCGGGCTTTCCACAGGCATACTCTCCCCCCAGAACACCTCTTCCTACCCCCTTCACCTGGTTAACACCTTCTTGTTCTTCAGCTCTTAACTCCTTCACAACTTCTTCACAGAAGCCCCTCCTCATCCCAACCTCACCTCTTCTTTGTGGCATTTTTTACATCTGTCATTTTACCAATGTTGCATGATTAATACCTATCTTCTCCTCTAGACTAGAGACTTCCTGAGGACCTGGGTGTGATCGTCAGGAGTATCCAGGTGACCTCTGCTGTGTCAGGTATTAAGCCTTTTGTTGTTGGCTTATGAGGAGGAATAATCAGCTGGTGTGGACATGGTTCAGTACAACCAGCGCAGCTGTGAGTCTGTCCTCAGCCGCCCACAGACCACGTGCTCGGCTACAGAGCAGGCGCTCAGGGAGGATTTGTGGACTGCTCTCCCCCTTTCTGAGGTACCTTTAAATGAATGATGTGCCCCTTGGAGACAATGCCCATGTCCTTCAAGTCTTCTTCCTCCAGGAGAAGCAGGCGCTTTCCCGTAATGTTGTTTTCCTTAAACAAGCTCGCGTACACGCTCATCTCTGCTGAAGAGTCACCTGAAGGGAGGGATTAGAAGGTGGAATAATATTAGATGAAATCATGTCCACAGCAAAGTTAACTCCATGAATTAAGAAGGTAAATTATTCCACTTGCCTTTTCTGACGAGCTGCTGAACCCAAAAATACTGCGAAAGAGAGGACATACAGAGTTTTCAAGATTCATAGATGATCCACAGCCAGACTTAGCAATAAAAATCTATAGTTCTCAAGAGGTTAAAATATCTTGAATTTTGGCTCAACCACCAAGGTAAAATAGAAAATTTTCTTTTTATGATTTTAAAAACTTCAAGCTTTTACATTGGAGCTTTCTCTCTCTTTGGGGGTCTTGGACACTTGGTGGATATTGGTTTTCCTCCTTATCTGGGAGGAAAAATATTTTAAAATCCTTTCAAGAAGGTTCTTATAATGGTTTTCCATTTGTGTCCCCAGGATTGTTGAGGGGCACTGGTTTAGCCAGAAGTTGTATGAGTAACAGGGACCACACAGCAGTGGACAGAGAAATGGGTAGAATTTTTCCTCTGTTCTGGGCCTGGTCATGAAGTAGGTATGTGGCCCAAGACAGCTAAAGCATGGAGCTTCTTTTATAGGATGAGGTTGGACCGAGTCCTTGAATTTCACTTGGCACATGTTTACTGGTAGCGTCTCACATTACCCTGGTCACGGGAGATAGAAAGGAGGCCAGATCCAGTCCCATCAAGTCTCTGGGCGGGGGGAGCTGGCGGGGGGGGGGGGGGGGGAAGCCTTGATCCTGGAATTTTATTTAAATGGTTTGAAAACCACTGAATCCCAGGACAAAGACTAAAAATAGCCTTTAAAAAACTTCTCAAATTCAATGCACCAACGCTGCAACTGGGGATAAAGGGATTCTATCCATGCCCTGAACAAAGGAGATCCTATGTCCTCTTTCCCTGTTAAGCAGGAACCTTAGGATCACTAGGGCTCAGCGAATGGGACGAAATAGACGCAACTGGTACCAAGTTTCCTTTCCCTGTAGAAGCCAGAGGCCGGCTGATGTTGAAAGCACTTTTACTTCACCAAATACAAAGTTGGGCGCGAAATGCCTTGGCCCAGAAATCAGGTTGAGTTAACAGACCTTCCCCAGAGTTTCTGGTGGTGAGTTTGTACCTGTGGCGCCTGGTCCATTTCCTGGGGCGGGGCCTGCTAAGGCTGGCATGACAGTGTTTTCCCTTCTTTCTCATTTAATGAGACCTTGAGCACAAGGCCCTGAGGTCTCTGATCCAGGTTTTTTCACTAAGGAAACAGATACAGAGATACAAAGGGCTAGGTAGGACTTTCCCTCAGGGTCTCTCCCCGAGGGTGGGGTGCAGGACTTCCTTTTGACTGAGTCTGCCCAATTCTCTCAAAAACCTGGGGCTCCTCTGGCTCCAGCTGTAGAGAATGTCTGAGAGCCCGTGTCCATTCCTCCTTGGGAAGGTCAGAGTAAAGATGGCAAAATTGAACCTGTCACTTTTGAACTGGCCTAAGGCGGGAAGGAAACCCAGTTCAGAGGAATCGCAGTCCAGTGCTGCTGTTACCAGATCTTTCTCCACTGTGGTTCAAGTCCATCCCTGGTAATTTTAGGAAAATTTAAGATCTTTTTTTTTTTTTAAAGTGTGTTCATTTGGTATCCCAGACCAGCCCTTTCCTTTAGTCATTGGGATTCACTATTTTATTCTGGGACACCTTTCAAAGCAAATAGGGAGGTGGAATGCTCTTGTAAGATGTGAAGCCATACTTGCTCTGCCCTTGAGGCCTTATTTGAAACATTACTGCATTAAAAACAGAAAAGCATGGACTGTGTCAACTTCTAGTTCCTGAGGCGTTTGTAACTTGTGGACACTGATTAAATACCTGCCCAAGTCATATGCGGGCATGAGCAGAAGCAGCTTACCACGTCATCTTCCGTCCATGCGCCAATCTCAAAGGAAGGCAGCAGCTGCATGGGAAACAGGAATGAAACAGAACAAGCATATTATCATTGTCCTTTTGGGTTACCTATCCCCTTGTCTGTTTCAGCTCTCGGCTGCTGCTCTGGTTGGTTCTTCCTGCAGGTGAGGTTGAATGGAAAACAAGTCTCCTGACCTTAAGAGTTTTCAGGGCTCCACGGATTTTGCCCACAGAAGCCAACCATGTGTATCCACCTCTCAGTAACAAGTCACTGCTCTCTGTGGGCTGCCGGGGCCGGACTCGGCACATCTTGAGATTTTTCTCTCTTCGTACTTGGCACACCAAGAGTCCTTTCATATCCCACAATAGGGCTTGGCAGTCAAGGAATGTCTGACATTTGTCAGATGCCAGAGCGTTCTTCGGAATTCTCAGTTAACGTGAGGATCGCTTGATTATTAATGAAAATTCCAAAGGGTCCGTTTGGTAACCAGACGACTCAGGCTTATTCTTACAGGAGAATGTCTAAGTGTTGAACTCAATGTCTTGCTTGCATTATATTTAAAAACACACACAAATATCAGGAGACAGGGATGAAGGAGGACAAGCGAAACTGGAACTGCTCTAAGCAGCCCAGGCCGCAGAGCGGCTCTACCTGAAACAAACAAAACTCGCTCCCTCGCCGGTGCGCAAACAGGAGAGGTCACTTTGCAAGAGGACCTCAGTTGGCACCATTTTCAGAGCCAAAAGGCTACTCACCTCAGGAAGTGCCCCGCGGCCATAGACTAAATAAGAAATCCCTACAAGATTTGAAAAACACCTGGGTCTCCTGTGACTCGAATTAGAGCTTGTTAGAGCTGCCAGCTTTTACTAACTTAACTTGTCAAAATGGTTGAACTGCTCATGAGATAACTGTAGCAAAGTGCTTTTTAATCTGTTACAAATATTTTTTGTGTGGTTGAGTTGGAAAAAAGCTGAATTTGGTTATTTTTAATATTAGTGTCAAAGTCAGAGGGTGGGTGAGTTCATATTTTAACCTGCAGGCATTTTGTACTCGCAGGTTCAGAACCTGCTCCGAAAGGCATGACTCGGACTACAAGGAGCTTTTCACTGAAATGGGGGGTAAAGCAGGTGTGAATTACACATGGAGGATCCAGGACACCCTCCTCTTGGTTCACTCAGTGCCTAGCCCAGTGTCTGGCATACAATACCTGGTAAATTTTTGTTGAACAGTTTGTTGAACGAGTAACACCGAAGGATGTATTTCCTAACATGCTAAGTTCTCCGGTGGAGAGTTCAGTGTCTATGGGTATGCCAGGGGAGAGGGAGGCTTTCCTAGGCTGAGATGGGGAGATGGAAGGCATAGTGGCTTGAGCTGGGCACTGCAGGGCAAGGAGAAGAGCAGGTGAGGAGAAGCAACAGGGCAGAACACCGGCAGCGGGGTGGGGTGGGGAGAGGAAGGATGGGCAGGCACATTTGCCCAACCAGGGCACCAGAGGCAGTGTATGTCTAAGAATAAAGAGAAATAAGGCCGACGCTGGGGGCCAGGCAGCAGTTAACAAGCCCCACTGGTTACAGTGACTGTGGCTGGGTAGAGTCTGAGTATTATAGATCAGTTGCAAGGGCATAGCTCCCTGTGCTCTCCGTATACTCTGTTGCCCCCATGCACTCCTTCCCTGGGGGTTGCCCCTTCTCTCCTCTGAAACACCCGGTGTGTGTAGGAATCAGCGGTCACACGCACTCACCTGCTATAATAATGCGGAAAGGAAAAGGACGGGAGGAATAGGACCTAAACGGAACTTCATCAAAGAAAACACATGACAAGTTTTATTTCTTCGCAGGGCAGCTGGATCCAGCTCCAGAAACATGTCATTTCCTTTCCCCATCACGGAAACAAATGTGAAGTAGGGAGCTTTCCTGATTAGTTCAAGAAACAACAGACTAAGTTACAAAAATACTTCCCTGCATCGGGGCTGGCTTTTCGAGGGAGGAGAGAGATGTGCAGTGTGTTGGTTTTTACACCATTCTCAAATGTTGTGCTAAACAACATGGATAAATAAGTATTTCTTGATTGGAATGAAGGTTGTAAATGAAATGACTTATCAAAACCAACACCTTTGGTTTCCATGTCAAAAGGAGAGAAGAGCTTTCTGGCGCTCTGAGGATGGTTCATGCAGATGGTGCCCAGGAAAAGGCCCTGGCTTCAGTGTGGGACTCGCTCTGGCGAGGCTCCTGCAGATGCTGCGAAGAGCAGCGAGAGGAAGACACTGCTGCAGGACGGCGTGGGCTTGGCAGGACAGGGGATGGGCGTTAATGACCTCCAGCCACAGCGGCTCACCGTCTCCTTTATGTCTTCTGTACCTTGTTAACATGTCAGTGCATGTGCTGGAGGGAGAGTTCCAAGCCTTCCTGTCCCTCTGGGGGATGAGAAAAAATCCACCTGTGACTGAACCCCGTCCCTTTACAAATTCACACACTCCACCCGATTTCAGGAGAGAAAAGCTCGCACTCATGTGCATGCGTGTGACCTCAAAGGGTGTCAGGAGTCTAATCTAAGATGTGATATACTAGTACACAGTAACACATAACAAAGGGATTTACTGTCAAAATGTTTATTGTAAAATGGAGTCTTAAAACAAAGGAAAGCAGAGTTCACATCAAAATGAAATTTATGACACCAGCTTGGATTTCTGAATACATTGTGGACTTTGTGCCGGAATATCAAATTCCAACGATGAAGTCAATCACTGAGTAGTCTTACCACACAAGAGTAAAATTTAATCTTCCATACAAACATTACACAAGATTTTGGCATATGACTTCCTCAGAATAACATTGCAGTAGAATAATTGAGGAAAAATTTTGTTAAAAAACAAAAACAAAACCAAAAAACAGTAAAGTGATAATGATAATGCCATCTATTCAAAGCTCACACTCAAAGAATATAAATATTTTCTATTATTTAGTACAAAATTTTAAAACAGTGTAAAAGCAATATGTGCAGTGTATTGTATCTGACATGAAAAGATATATTATTCTGCACACGATGTAAAATAATTAATGTAGGTGCTTGAAACTCTACTTTGAAGTAAATAATCACATGCCAGAAAGCTCCTCACAGGCAATAGAATGCAAATAAGTTGGAATCAGAGGAAACGTGGCCAGTCCTCCAGATTTCCTGGTAGACACTCATTTTCATCACAGAAATGCTGCATCTAGAGCTGCCAGGCTATGCCCCAGTCAAAGCACTGAACATCCTTCTCTCTGGCAATACTTAACATCTAAACAGGAAACCAGTCTTACTCAAAATCAGTATAAGGCACCTGATTATAGAAACATGTATGCTCTGTTACATACGTGGTTTGGTGAGACTGCTAATTTCAAAAGGCTGCAACAAGTTTAGTGTATCACAACAATTGAAAGTATCAATATTTAACTCAGAATAAGTTTTAAAATGACCTTCCATGAAATTCCTACCACTTCAATGAAAACTCAGAAAATAAAGTTATCTTAGTGCTACAGAAGTCCTTCTGGATCGCTCCCAAACCTTCTCCCACCCTCAATTCCTTGATTTTAATGGGGTTCAAGACGGCAGGCTTCAGCTGGTGCTGAAGTCTAACTAATCTGCTGCATGTTAAAAATCACTGGCCAAACCCAGCCTTCAACAGTTCTACAGCATCAAAAACAAGAGGGCTACGTGCCTGTCACCTCTTGCCATTGGTTACTTATGTAAAGTATTACATTGGGACTGGTAGGAAAAGGGCCCTTTTAAATGAAGCTGGCCACTTCGCAGAATTGTAGCTACCTCAGTGATGTTTCCCTTTAGTTATTGTGGCGTTGGGGTAACAGGGGGGTAAACTTAGTTTCATCAAGTTTCCACCAGCATTCTTATGGGGAAAGAAACCATTCCCACAAGTGGAGATTTAAGATAAATGCCACAAACCTACAAAATTCAGATTGTGTAGCTGAGATTCTGAAAATGCATCTTTTGACTTGAGTGATTTTGTTTGGGGGGAAAACAATTAGACACGGAACTCTAAAACTGCCAGGTTTAGCAAGTTTCTTCGTGGAGGAAGGGACAATGGAATTCTCTACTGGGTGCAACTGTCCCTGGCATTCGGGATGTTACCATTTTTGGCACTGGGCACTAAATACACCCCCAGTCACCATGACACCCAGCACTCCCAATCACCCTTAGGTGACAGCACTACTCGGCTGAGAGAGAACCACTAGCAGGTGCCATCAAATTCTACAGGATCAACTTTATGAGTAAAGGGAAAAAGATGAGAGAGTAATATGTTTTCAGTTGTATGGCTCCAACAATTATTACTACAATTCAGAGTTTCAATTCTCATTTTGAATCTTCAAATTTACGTTTCTTTCTCTTACAAATGTACATTTTTGTAAGTCAAATAATTGGAAATAAAGCAAACACCAATGATTTGCTATTTCCAAAACTGATCTGAAAAGTGTATTAATTAGAAGCTGCACAATGAACATCAGATTAGATTTTCTCCACATGGCTAATAACTGTTTCTTTATAAAATTAATAAAACTAATAATAGAGTCTAAAGTCTTCTAATCTTCGCAGAGTGAGACTACTTTAAAATCCCGTTTATATGCTTTGGGTTTCAGGAATGTTGAAAACCCTAGGAAGATATTGCTTTGGAACAGAACGTAAAATAGCCAGTGCATATGGTAACTACCTGCAGCCTAATTCTCGGTGGAGAACATTTTCAACTTAGTCCTGAGGTTATCAACCTGCTGGATCCTGAGTCCTTGCCGTTTCTTGATGGCAGAGTACACTATGACCATCTCTGGAATATTAGTGGGAAATGGCAGCAGTTGAAAGAGTAACGAATATTACCTAATTAATGGTAAATCAGGGTCTGGTACGGAGTCCTATTACCTTCTCTTTTGGCCCCACTTGGCTGTTTTTATTAATGCAGCAAAACTTTGTGTGTAATCATAATAGATTTACATGTAAAGCAAAAAAAGTCTGTTTCATTAAGTTCATCTGTTCTAAATTTATTGCTGATTATTCCTAAATGAGGGGCAAGATTTACATTCTTCCATAAAGTGCACAGATCCCAAAATTAGCCCATAGACATTCCCTTATCAGGGAGGCCTTTCCTGACCAGACATTAAAAAACCTCAACACTCCGCATGGGCGGTATCCTCCTTTCCTGTCCATTTTACAGCATGCACTTACCAAATGTTTCCATTCCATACGATATATTAGTGTGGTTTATTGCTGCTCTCTGCTCTCTAGCACGTAAGTGCCACACGTGCAAAGATTTTTTGTCTAGCTGCTCCCTAGGACAGCACCTGGCACAGAGAAGGGGCTCAGTGAATATCTGTGGATGACTGACTATCTTTGCCTGGTAAAATGTGCAAGAGGCTTTTAAACTTCCCTCTTTGCTCTCTCCTTTAGGCTGCTAAGCCATAGTGTCCAAGGGCATGCTGGGAAGTCAAGAGTTGAAAACTGTCCCTTCTGCTCCACTCCCAGACGTTCTGCTTGCGTGGCGTGGCTTGAGCCAGGGAGCAGACAGGAAGCTTGTTTAAGCGTGTGCCTATTAGTCACCAGCACTCCGTTGTAGTGTGCGTGTATCAGATGGGGTGTGTGGGAACCCAATTTCCAGGTGAAAGGCTTACCTACTCTTTCTGTATTTACCTAGTCTGTGGGTGGTAGCTTCAAAGAGCAACAGGATTAATCTATAGCTCACACTCTTTCCGGAAAGTAATATTTCATACTAAACAAATATCACTTAAAGTCGATAGTTTTCCAGAAGGTTACTGAAACCATTTCTTTTTTGTTGTCTTTTCACTGGAATAATTACAGCAGCTAACATTAACTGACAGTTTACCATGGGTCTGGTTACCTAAGTGCTTTACATATATTAAATAATAACAACAACAACAACAACAACAATCCTCACAACAATTCTTTGACATAGATTCTATTATCATTCCCATGTTAGAGATGAGCAAACAGACACACAGAGGTTAAATAATTTGCCCAAGATTGTATAGCAAGTGGGCGCAGGGCTTTGAATCATGATCTGACTTCATATCCCTCTCTTTATCACTCTACTTATACTTTGGGATCTGTGTATTTCATGGAAGAATGTTCTACATCTCGCACCCGGAACATTTTATTCGTTATTTTTCTCCAAACAAAGCTGGAACAGTGTACTGATAATTTTGTGGTATTTTTCAGCTTTTAATGGGGATTAGAAGCACACCACACTTCAAATTCCAAGAGGCTTTTTATGATCAAATATACTTGGAAATAGGATTAGATAGTATCTATGATAATATCCTTTCTTAAGTCTTCCATAAAAAGAATCACCAAAAGTACTTTGATGTAATAGTCAAATGAACAGCACTGCTCTCTAATTTGGGCTGGGGGAAAGAAAGTCTTTGTTCTTTTGCCTTTAAAAAATATATAACTATAAATGTTCTGTAGTTTTTTTAAAAAGTGTTTTATAGTTTAAACAAGCTTTAACAAATAGGTGGTAACATTCAGAGACGATTTCCAGTGTTTTAGAGCCATGCCTGCATCTACTTCTCTTTAACTCAAGCATCACTTAGGGTTCAAAATAGACAGCCCTGGAAGGCTCCATCTGATATAAGAACGCTTCCTCTTGCACTTTTGCCTAAGTAGTGAGGACTTATCTTTGCCAATCCTTTTATAATATTTATTTCTTTCTTTAAAAAAATCTATACATATACTTAGAATCCAAGATTATCAGGCCCCTCTGGGAAACAAACACGCATACGCCCTTACCGGAATGCAGGGCAGACCTGTGCCAACACACTGCCTGTAAGGTCCCTCTAAGACCATATCCTTGTCTGTATACAGGAGAAGGTGAGCCTTAGATGACAGATGTTGTTCAGAAGCTTCCAGGGCTAGCACTGGTTTGAAAGCCTGTGACATCTGCTGCTGTTTTCAGAAGAGAGTATTTCTCCTTTGAATGTACTATGGAGAACATCTCTCAGGTTTTGACTAGTTGTGCTATTAAGTATTGAAAGTTCTCGGCAGTTAGGTATTTCTGAGGAAGTATTTGTTAAACCTCTGTCATCTCAATTTTTTTTATTGTTGGATTTTGTAGTCACTGTCAATTATTTCTTACAGGACAGTGTATCGCCTTAAGAAAAAAACAGTAGTATGTTACAAGAAAATCAAGTGTCAAAAAAGATTAGGAGTTAAGAGTGCTTGTCCAAAACATCAGTTTTCCTAGGCAACTGAATAAATGAAATAAAATAAAATAAAATAAAATACAAGCTGTAAAGCATTCATTAAATTAAAAAAAGCCAGAATGTCATTAGTTAAAAATACTATTTTGTATATGGAATCACGAGTTTCTATAATCAGGCACCACATTTGCTGATTCATATGCCTTTTTGGCTTGATTTCCCCCATCCCCATTTTTCTATAAGCAAAAACAAATCAAAAGTAAAATCAATAAAGAAATGACTGTTATAGAAATGCAATTGGCCTACAAATACTTGGTTTTCTACCTCCTTCCTGGCTTTTGTACAGACTGAGATAACAAGTTTATTTTCTTTTTCCAAACATTTTCAATTTTATTGCTTTGCTTTCTGCTTTCATTCACTATTATTATCCATGTCATTATCCTCCTCATCACCGTCATCATCATCATCGTCACCTTCTGACAAGTCAAAATCACTGAACCCCAGGGCCATGTTGACCTTCTTCCCCTTTCTCTTAGATGTGGTTTTAGAAGAATTCTGCTTGGCTTGCATGTTTATCTGCATCCCAGAATGCAGCACAGCTCCTGCTTTGTTCATTGAGAAGATATCCCCAAAGCCCATCAGCATCATGGCCTGCAGGCTTTGGTTCATGCCATGGCCCTCCCCGTTACTTGTTGCTGTGATCTGACATGACATCTCTGCACTGTTTGACTCCTCTGTCTTAGATTCAAAGTAAGACTCCTCAGACATTCTTGCAGCAAGAGGCAAGAGAAGCTATCACAAGGGAAGAAAGGACAGAAGTAAAAAGAGAAATTAGGATCAATTTAAACAAAGGAAAACAGATACCACAAAATTAGCGGGCACTGCACAGAAGGTACATGATTAGGGAAGTAAATCAATCTAGGGAATTATGTGAGAATTTATTTATTGGCACATTTGGCTCCAGGAGATTTGCCATAATTTATAAATGACAGAATCAATCACAACCCAAAGTTTGCAAAGCACTGTTGCAAGCCAAATTTCAAATGGGGAGGAAGCTGCACATTTTAAGCCTTCATTTTGCTTAAAACAAAATAGTTTTTAGATTTCTCTTAATTTTTCCCAATTTCACTTTCATTGGAGAAACATTAGTTAACTAGTATATTAAAAAAGAAATTAAGTGGAGATGAAATCTCAAGTGAAAAAATCAAGAAACCTTGAACCAAAGAAGAAAAGCTTAGAGGAAGCATGGAAACAGCTCAGCAGTCAATATAGTTCTAAAAAAAAAAGTGTGGGTCATTAATTACCCTTTTAGCTAAATTAGGATCTGACTCTAAACCGAAAATGAGGCCAGAATTCACTTGTTTCCATTTATTATTTATTACAGCCAGATAAGATATCATACTAGTTATCCGATTTATGAAACAATTTACTTGTGAACAAATTCTAGATTCTGTCTCTAATAGCTATGTTATAAACAAGTACATAAATATATGTGAAAATTGGGAGGAAAGGAAATTGCTACTAATTTAGATAGTTATTTTTTTTTTCTTTATTCTCTACTATGTAAGTTTTCTCCTTTAGCATGATTTTACTTTTAGGAATTCTCCTTTTCATAGTGGATACAGACATTTATTTTTCTACCTTATGTAATTATGTTGAACAGCCAACCTATTTCCATAAATGTTGGTCAGATTCATTTTGGGAGTAAAACTGTTTGGCTCCGAAAAGTGTTACTGCTTATTTTCTTGAGAAATAAGCAAATTAAGGCTTATATTTTTGGCGATATTTAAATATGGATAAATTTATGATAATGTACAAATATATCACTGTGGGATGACCTTTACCTTCTGGGTGTAAATATGCTTTTGAGGGCCAATTTCCTAATTTTTAAATTAAAGTTGGAGCTGAGTTTTTAAAATATCCTACTCTATTAAGAAAAGACTTCTGTGATTGTTAGTTCAAAAAGAATTTCATCTAATTCTTCTATAGAAAACAATGGCTTTAGATCCTTTAACACTGAAAACAGGATATTATTTTCCTTGTAGTCAAATTTCCCAGCTTCGAAAATTTGTTTGCAATTGTTAGATGCTCTCAGGAAACTC
Source organism: Plecotus auritus (assembly GCF_963455305.1). NCBI lineage: Eukaryota > Metazoa > Chordata > Mammalia > Chiroptera > Vespertilionidae > Plecotus > Plecotus auritus. The sequence continues at coordinate 47,528,268 of NC_137776.1, forward strand.
TTTGTTGCTTGTTTATTTTATTACCTAATGGGTCCTTCCTCACATTATGTTAAGATCTTAATAAATATCTCTCAAATAAGCTTTTACTCTTAAAAGAAATAAAGTTTTTTTTACATCAAGCTACAATAATAATTATAAATTAAACACTGTTCATATATATGTATAGAGAATTCATCTTCCCAAATATCTTTAAGTAGTATTTTAATTTCAGGGAAGAAAATAGTGTCCTTCCTCAGAATAAATCCAATAATACAATTTTAAAGGACATATATCAATTTTAAACTTCTATAATTAAGATGAAGCTACCTACAGGAAACTTAAACCTCCAGCCACTTCATTTTTAAAAGCTTTATTTTTTATCCCTTCTCTCAGAAACCTCATTTACAGTCATCTAGAAACTGGTGTGAGGATTAAAGAAAATACCTACTTATAAAGTACCTGAGCACAAACTTTCCTTCAGAGACACCAGCTCTAAGCAGGAGAGACATTAAAGGCAGGTATGTAAAGAAAGAAAACTTAGTGCTCACAAGTGAGAAAAGGGAAGAAAATCTCGCTGAGACGGTGCTTCATGCTGGCCATTATTAGATGGTAGCCCTCAGAGCAGCCCCTTTACAGAAGGTTTTCTGCAGTTAAAATGCAGCATACAACCTACTGAGCACTCACAGTGTTTCATTCTTTATTACACAACCATGTTACTAATAATAGCAAGAACGTGTGCAAGGCGGCCCATAATTTCTTAGCAAAACGAATGCCAACAAACCAGAGAAAGGTTCTAAAGCATACTCTAAGAGGTGGTTTAAAGTTTGTTCTTACAACGCTACATTTACAGTCAAGCCATGCAATGCTTTATAGCTGAAGATTTCAATGTACTGGGAAAAAACAAACAACTCAAGGAGACGGCCGGATTTCTGCCTCTCATCCGCTCCCAGAAAAGTAGAGCTCCTTACAGATCCTAGGGCCATGCTTTCTGATCAGCCTGATGGCATCAACTCAACCAGGACAGGAAACTTCCCTCGACTTATTTCTGGGAGCCCAGTTAAATTCACTGAACTTATAAAATGTGGTACCTCTTTAATATCCACGATAGTCTGAATGTATAGCAATTCAGGTTTTACTTTGGGATTCCCTGAACTTTACTTTTCTGAAAAAGTAAAATCTGGTAAGAAACATTTACCTTCACTGTATTTTCCCTGTTTTGGGTATCAGGTTGCTTTTCCACGTAAATGGGAAAAGGAGGAGAACTATTTTATTCTTTAGACGCTGGAAAATACTTTGCAATTGGGCATTGACTGCTAAGGGAGATTAAGACTTTTAAAAATAGGAAAGCTTTTTGAAGATCATAAAGTGAAGGGCATTTATGTATTTTTTTGGTATAATTGCCATAGCAACTATCAAAAATAAATTTAAAATATATAACAAATGTACTTTTAACCTTACCCTTACTTGTGATTTTAAAGTGGACAAATATGACCCATTAAAAAACCTGAAAAAAAAACAATGATAAATTTATACTTCATTTCCAAAATGATAAATCATTTAAAATAGAAAATGCTGAAATTTGATTAGCTTTATTTATTTATTTATTAAATATATTTTATTGATTTTTTTACAGAGAGGAAGGGAGAGGGATAGAGAGTTAGAAACATCGATGAGAGAGAAACATCGATCAGCTGCCTCCTGCACACCCCCTACTGGGGTTGTGCCCGCAACCAAGGTACATGCCCTTGACCGGAATCAAACCTGGGACCCTTCAGTCCGCAGGCCGACACTCTATTCACTGAGCCAAACCGGTTAGGGCTGAATAGACTTTAATATAATATATCAATATATAAGCTCAAGGTAAGTGTATAAATAGCAAAATCCGTAAAAAGAATTTTTATTGTCCTTGAATTATAAGGCTTGGAGTAAACCGAGATATTTCCTAGGTGTAATAAATATTGGAGGTCTTTTTTACTGCCCATGATCATAATGCTAAATTGAGTAAGGAACATTAATGCTTGTCATTTTTAAGTCATTAAATTATTTCTCTTTTAGAAGAAAAACTTGGTGAGGTTCTGATACATCAAAGACTTTCTTAGACAACTAGCTGCCTTGGTGTTTCATTTATTAACTGATGAACTTTAAAGAGTTAAGCAGCATTAAGGCACATGTTCTGGGCAGCTAGCGGATGGTGTGAAAATACATTGGATTTTATTTTTGTAATTCTAACATATGAACACCCTGACAGAATAATAGTTCTTAGGCAAAGAGCCAGAAATAGAGTAAGCTTTTCTACATTTCTGTCATTTTGTAACTGAAATGAGATATGAGCTCTACTTGAGTGTAAGTGTGGGCCTTATAATATACAGGTGTTAGGCAGGAAGTGAGGAGGTGGTAGTGGGAGGGAGGGAGGGGAAGAGTTGCCATGCGCCATGCTCAGCCATGTCTTCTACGTGAGGGGGCGGGGGCGGAGAGGGTTAGGTCAACCCTGTGGGAACACTCACCGGAGTGTTGGACTGCTCGGTTAGTTTTTGCTCCCACATCTTCAGACGTCTTTCTCGTTCTTTGAGCTCCTGCTCTTTAAAGCTGAGGTCACGTTCTAGTTTCTTCAGCCTCTCAAGAGTTGCTTCAATTTCACACCTGCGCAGGGATAACTGGTTTCAGTCTCAACTTAGCTCAGGAGTGATTAAATGGGTCCAGCGGAATGCTTAATCAAGGTAAAAGGCTAAAACTCATGCTTTTAAACCAAACAGCAAACTCTCAGAGAATAACACATCTTTCATGGCCTTCAAAATCAATGAGTAGTTTCTAGTTTGGAAAAATAAGCTCAAGTACTTTAACAAAGCATTAAAGAGCCAAAGCCATGGGGCTGGTGTTCTAGTCTAGCTATTTAATAAAAGCTTACATTCCTCTAGCTCTTTACAACGAACAAAGGACAATTTATATTATCTCATTTTATTCTCATAACAGTCCCGAGAAACAGGTGCTAATCTCAGAGAGAGAGAGAGAGATGGGAAAATGATATTCAAGTTAGGTGATCAATATCACACCATGAGTAAATTCACAGTTAGCCTATTCACTGGCTAAGTCAAGTAATCAATTGATTAAGCTGACTCTGTTTCCTGAGTTGTAAGGGGTGGTGGTTATCTTACATCAGGGATTCCTAACTTGCCTGATCCTAATAATTATCTGCACAGCAGGTTAAAACAAACAAACGAACAAACCCATACAACAAAACTCAGATTTCTAGGATCCTTCCTTAGAGCTCATGATTCAGTAGGGTTGGGTGGAGCCTAGGAATTTATATTATTTAATAAAAGATCCAGATAGCTTTTACCATTAGGCAAGTGTAGGAAATTCTGGGCCATATATACTCCAGGGTCCTTTTTAACTAATAGTTTTAAAAGAAAGCCCCCTCCTGAGTCTGTAGAGGCCGACCAACCTCACCACTTCATAGAAATTGAAGCTGATAAGATGGCTCGATGCATTTTTTTCCTCTTTCAGGACGACCATGTTTAAGTCTAAACTTATCCTTTGAGAGCTGGATGTTCTTTCCCTTGAGTTTCTGAAGAGCCCATGAGAAAAGTAACAGTAATGAAAAAAAAAATAGAGAAAGAAAAAGAGAGAGAGAGATGGAGAGAGGGAGGGAGAGAGAGAGATGGAGAGAGGGAGGGAGAGAGATTGATGGAGAGAGGGAGGGAGAACCCCAGGGAAGAAAGGCTGGAGAGGGCACACAGAGCAGGAAGAGTCTGGAAAGAGGTGTAGAGCAGCTGTTGAGCGCTGCCAACAGCTGTTTCCAGGTTTCACGAAGACAAACCTGCATGGCAGACTCGGAAATTCTGGCTGAGACCTTGTCTATGGAAAGTAGAAGCCCCCAGATCTAAGTTAATGAATATATGTGACCAAAATCTGCCTTTTTTTTTTTTCATTTCCCGGGAAAATCAGAGTAAGTGGACAGCTTATTCCAATGTCCTTGTAGATGAGAACTAAACGAATGCAGACAAGACAATTATTGGCAAATTCCAACTCAGGGAACAGCTATTGAGATGGGTCTAGATTTGGGTCTGACACTTTACTTCCTTGGTGCCATTTGAAAATTAAAAAACAATAAAGTCACACGATAGTCCCCATGTATGATATCAGACATAAATGTAATACCCATTCATAAATAAGTTTGTTTTTATTTTTCAAATAGAGTACTGAGGAGGAAAATCAATGTGGAAAACCTTAGGTTCAACTTTCGTAACAAAGAGCCATCTTCAGTCAATGAGAGGGAAAGAGAGTAAAACAGCCTGTGCCCCTTGCTGTCCTTGCTTTTGTTGATGTGTTGTTTTGCATCCAAATGCACCTCTTAATGCATTTATATAACTTTCCTGTTGTAAAAAATACGGTTTAAATGTTTTAACTGATGAAAATTACAGCTTTACTCTTAAACAAAACCTAACGAAGGTTGACTGCCACTACTATGAATTTTCCATATGCTAATAACAGGCGATGAACTATACTTATCTTCTTTTATTAGATAGAAACTTCCTTTGAAATAAAAGGTCAATTAGTAAAAAACAGCTTTATTATATATATATATTACATAAGTATGTAATGTGTAGATTATATTTATTCTTATGTCTTAAATGAGTTGTGCTAATATCCAAATAGCAAAGATTAAATATTTTTGATCTTTGTTTTTAAGAAGCCATGCCCCAGGGAGAGTTTTTGATCACAAGTCAGACCACAACCCACAGCGCTTTGCGGAGACAGAGATCTGAGTGCTCCTTCACACACCACCCAGCTCACAGAGCACAGGTTCCCACAGGCCGCAGACGACCCCCCGGGGCAATGACAACTGAAACAGGATGACATATTTTCTGTTCTGAATGCCCACTGCCATTATTGCTAGTAAGCCAAGGGAGGAGAAACAAGCTGAAGGTGTGATGAGCAAGAAATGTAGACAAGATTTCTTTCCTATTATTCATTAGGTCAAAGGAAAGAACATAGTTAAGGTGGTTTTTAATAACCTAGTTTTAAAAAGAATTTCCAGAATAATCATTTAACTTTCTAAAACTGGATAGATGCTCCATCTGGTCTTTGTATAGAGGAAGCTCAACTAGAAAATAAGCATTTGCCAGAAACACCAGAGAAGAACTGGAATCTGACTTCACTGTGACTCTAATTTTCAATACACGCTTTGGACAATAGCCACATGGTTTCAGACACCAGACCAAGTGGGGTGGGGGGAGGGGAGAGAGAGGAGTGGTCTGATGTGTTGTCTTTTGAAATATCCAGATGATAACAAAACATTTAATTCTTTTCACCACTTGGTATACTGAGTGAAACAGTTGTCTTACCTTATTCATAACCTAAAACAATCATGCCCTGTAATATTTCTCTTCGCTAAAAAGGAGCCTGGTTAAGTGAACACTGCACGCTAATAAGTGGATGGTGTGACACTGGCCACAGTCCCGGAACAGTACTGCACACGTGTGCTACTGCAGGCCTGGGGATCGGACCACCTGGGTTCCTCTACTGGCTCCATCTTATACGACATGATTTGGGCAGGTTACCCAACCGGTCCAGGCCTCGGTTTTTGCATCTGTGATGTCAGGGTTGCTATGTGGATTAAAAAAGATAATCTGAATAAAGTATAACTATCTAGTAAGAATGTAATACATGACAGCTGTGTTTATTGTTATTCTAATTAATATATTACTTTCCATGTTTTTAACCAATGCCCAAGCTCAGATAAAACAGCTCTGCTGTATCTCAACAGTGGTTTAGTGGTCCAGGTAAAGAGCTATACTCTCAGCTCTCAGGATTAACTCGTTCCTGAAAGACAATGAGGCAGCCCTCTAGGCAACTATTCACCTTTTACTAAAATACAATGTTTTACCAATTTATTCCCCTTATCTTTTCATTTTGAAGCCTTTGAAACATTAAGTTTATTATTCACCTAATCCAGGTTTATTGTAGAAAAAAATTAAAGATATACAAATAGAAAATATTCTTCCATAATCTTATTACCCAATGATAACAATGACCTTTTGATATTTTTTTCTATGTACACACAAATATACACATAAACATATAGCTTCTATTTTAAAATAATTTTTATCAGATCTCTGATATCATGAATTGCTCCATACTATTCTGTGAATGGAGATATCGTAACTTTTAAAAACCACAAATAAACAATAAAAACAAGACGAATCTCCTTTTTATTGCACTTCATGCCATTTCCACTTTTTTGATTCTAAGGATAGAGGTGTTCTACATTCTTGCATTATCTTCTCATTCATTTTTTTTAGGAATACCTTCTTCGGAAAGGTAGAGAAAATTCCTAACACTGGGTATTTTCATGATATAAATTTTCACTAATCTGAGAAGTGAATTGTGTTCCCTTATAGTTATTTACTTGATTGCTAAATGAGGTTGAGTATATTTCATATGTTTCTTGGCCACTGGGTTTCTTCTTTGGTGAACTGCCTTTTCATGTCCTTTATTTTGATAGTTTAATTAAAATGTTCTTTTAAACAATAACTCTGTCTATCACAGTGGTTTTCAAAGTGCAGTCTGGGGACCCATGAAAGCTTTTCAAAGAATTTGAGAGGTTCAATTGGTTTTCAGAGGCACATTAAGCAAATCGATGATTTGCTTTTGCTACTCTCCTTCTCCCACTAGTGTGCAGACTCTTCCAGAGGCTTCGTGACATGTGATAGTGCCACAGGCTGAATGCAGAAGCAGTATTTATTATTTTTTAAATGAATCAATAAATACATATTTACATTTTCCTCAGTTCTAATTTTGAATGTGATAACTATTGGCAGATGCAACATTTAAACAAAAGCTCTTTGGCGTCCTCAATAACTTTTCAGAGTGTAATGGAGTCCTAAGACCACAAACTTTTAGAACTGTTGATCTATCATACAGGACAAAATGCTGTTACAGTGTGGCCTTAGTTTTAGAATTATATTTATGAAGCAGGATGCTGTTTTTGGACATTGGAGGTTTTACATTTCTATATAGAAAACTTACCAACGTTTCCCTTGTTTCCGAATTTTGTTGATATACTTTAATAGCAGGGTATTAACATTAGGATTAAAACCTTACAAATCCTTTGGATCAGCAGTTGCCAACCGGTGGTCCATGTATCACTGGTGGTCTGTGAGGTCTGAAAGGTTGGTGACCGCTGCTTTGGATAACAGATCAAACAGCATTTCCTCAGGGAATCCTTTAATTATATTCTCAGCCTAGTTTAGGTTTCATGGTTATATGCTCTCAGATGTCCAGTACTCCACTGACATAATACTTCTCAAAATAGTAATAATTATTTGTATACTTATATTTCACTAGAGGCCTGGTGCACGAAATTCGTGCACGGCGGGGTGGGGGGGCGGGGAGCCCTCAGCCCAGCCTGCACCCTCTTCCAATCCGGGATCCCTCTCGCAATCCGGAACCACTGGCTCCTAACCGCTCACCTGCCTGCCTGATGCCCCTAACTGCTCTTCCCTCCTGGCCTGATCACCCTAACTGCCTAACTGCTCCCCCCTGTCGGCCTGATCCCCCTAATTGTCCTCCCCTGCCAGCCTGATTGCCCTAACTGCCTATATGCGCTCCCCTCCTGGCCTGATCCCCCTAACTGCCTATCTGCTCTCCCTTCCTCTCCACACCCTTCGGAGCCCCGGCACAGGTGTGCTGAGAGCTCTCCACCACTGTCCTGATTGGTCGTTATGTGATGGCGTCCCGGCCAATTTGCATATTCCTCTATTATTAGTATAGATAGTTCAACACTGGGCATTCCATGTGCATTGGGACTGATCTGTTCATCACCAAACTCAATACCTAGAAGGGCACCTTGCCCCAGCCTAAGTTCAACAAATATTTGAATGAATGCATGTAAGAACATATTTGTCGTGGCAAACAAATTAACTTGCATATTTATATTCTCTTGTGCAATACTATACTGCTTTTATATATATTATTAACACCATTGCATTCTCTTCCCCAAATAGTTATTGAGCAACTGCTATGATCAAGGCACCTTTTAGATGTTGTAGGTATAGTGATGAACCTGATGCATTTTAGCCAGTGACACACACATTAAATAAACTGTAAATTACTTATTAATTCCAATAGCAGTCATGGGCTATGATGGAGATGTTCTGCGAGCACATAAAGTGGAACCTCATGTAGTCTGGGGCCAGGAAATACTTCCTAAAAGTCATGTTATTTTAGCTGCTCTCTGTCATTAGAGTTGATGTTGTAAACAGGGATGCGCTTCATTTATTTTTATATTTTTAAGTTAAAATTAAAAAAAATATTTTTATTGATTTCAAAGAGGAAGGGAGAGAGAGAGAAACATCAATGATGAGAGAAAATCATTGACCAGCTAGATTAGGTTGCACGCCCCCCTACTGGGGATCGAGCCCACAACTCCAGGCATGTGCCCTTGTCCGGAATCAAACAGTGACCTCCTGGTTCATGTGTCCACGCCCAACCACTGAGCAACACCAGTGAGGCTTGAAGATGCTTTTTATTTTTAACCATAAAACCCTTTGGGCATATATCTTTGTCCACATCTCTACTTCCTTAGAATAGATTCCTAGAGATGGAATTTCTCTGACAAATGATATGGAAAATTTAAAGGTTCCTGATTTGAACTGATTTCTGGGAAGGCTGTATCAGTTTACAATCCTGCAAGCAGTGTGTAAGAGTGCCTGCCTCACAGTACATGTACTTGGAGGGGTATCAGCGCTTTTTTAACCTTCACCAGTTTGATAGGTAAAATATTATCTACTTGATATACTGTGAATGTTCTAAACAGGGATGAATTTTAAACAAAACAAACTATATTTTGCAAGAACTCTGAGGGAGGAAGAACTATGCACCTTCTGAGGGACTGAAAGCCAGAAATAAAGGACAGACCGATGCTCTTAAGATGAGGCTCTGGGGCCAGAGTAAAGTGAGTCTCATGAGTCTTATTAAATATTTTGGCTTCTGTCCTAGAGTATTGGGCACCCCTTCATATGAATTAACTATTTTGTATATCTGCGCTGAACTCTTATTGTAGGGAAAAAATATTAATTTTATATGTTTTGTTAATTATTTCAGCCCAGAACCAAATCCTTTGTGCCTAGACTAGAGCAGGCAGTATTACTTTTGTGTCCCTAAATAAAAATTCATTTAACTTGCTGGCCTTTGATAAAGATTTCAAAAGAATAAAAATAAAGTTATTGTAAAACACCAACCAAACAGCCCCAAAACATGTCTAAGAACAGGAGAAAACAAGTTCATAGTTTTCAAAGCACATGCAGTATTCATTTGGCATCAGCAGGTGGCGCAAGGAGTCTCATTACCGCCCGGGCTCTCAGGAGCAGAGATGCAGTTACTTAAGTCTCTGCTGAGTCAGGAAGGAATAATGTCAGCTCCCAAACATGCTATTTATATTCGAGCATCATGTGACCTGGCTCAAATGTCTCATCCCAGGCTTACTTCTTCCACTCACACAATACCATTTTCTCATTACTGAACTTGTTTTACACTTGACACAATTTAATAGGATTTATAACATCTAAAGTTTTCTTTCAAAAGTGTTTTTATAGTCTCCCTACCTTCTCCATCAACATACAGTGCTCTGCAAATTTCCAGGCAAACAGTATTTTTATTTCTCACTGGACAGGGGCCAAAGCTTCCTAACACAGAGTGTACACAGAGAAATGGTAACTAACTGTCCTCTGTCTCAGAAGATCTGATTTCAATATTCTTTCCAGATACTCATACAACATGCTCAGAGGGAACTCTCATTTTTGCTTACATATGGAATAGAAGACTTATTAGATCTCCAGAGATTTTTAACACAAAAACAAAACAAGCCCGGCCGTGATTGAGTATCAACCTATGAACCAGGAGGTCACGGTTCGATTCCCGGGCAGGGCACCTGCCCAGGTTGTGGGCTTGATCCCCAGTTTGGGGGTGTGCAGCAGGCAACAGATCAATGATTCTCTCTCATCATTGATGTTTCTATCTCTCCCTCCCTCTCCCTTCCTCTCTGAAATCAATAAAAATATTAAAAACAAAATAAAAAGCCACAATTCCTAAGCTATCCTTAGAAATCAGGATTATCACCTAGTTTCCTGGTTCTCTCCTTCACTTCAGTTAGTCCTGGCCCTTGAGGCCAGGGGAGGTGCCTGCTGAGCAGGCCTACCTACCTCCACTCGGCCTTGTTGTGCAGGAATGAGTTACACTGGTCGGGAAGGTTAGTGTCATTTGACATGGACTCCAGAATTGAAATGATTTGCTTGAAAGACGGCCGTTTCTGAAGAAGAGAAAATAAATAACCACTTGTTAGAAATTCAGATAGATCCTCAAGAGAAAATCTATAAGCGTAGTAAGAAACTCAACTTATGATGACAAAATAAAATAGGATGTAAAGTCCCAATTTAGTTAGTTTCCAACTGCCAGACCACTCAGGTTTAGGGAAATGTATTCCTTATTTTCAACCAATTATTCATAAGGATAGACTCATGCCTTTTTTCTATCTGAGGCCTACGTTTGGAATAGTTTCAGTTTTTCTTCAGGTAAGGAAAGTACTAATTCTCTCTTTGGGGTATGATTAAGGACTCCTAAAAGGCAAAAGTTAAGTCCAAACTCTATGTGATAAAGCAAGCAGGTAAACGTTAATGGTAGAGTCTAGGTAATAAGTGTACCAGTATTCGCTGTAAAATTCTTTCAACTTTTCTGGATGTTTGAAAATGTGTACAATAAAATTTTTTGGGGAAAATCTACTTACAAACTTATCAGAACTAACAAAATTTCCTAAACCACTTGCTCAGAAAATTTCCCCAATTTAAAAGCCATCATAACTTCATTGTTCTCAATATTCATTCCACGTTGTAACTAACTTTGGTGCTGGAAACACTAGGATACTGTTTAGCAGACATTGAAAAGGGAGTGGTTAGATATATTTCTTTAGCTTGCAGTAACTACAGTAGTCTATCTCTTTAGACTGGAGCCAAGGTTGAGAGAAAAGGTTAAACCAAAAATGGAGAAAGATAATAAAAGTATGATGCATATTCTCTCTTCATCATGCCTCATAATTATAGCATTTCTGAATAAATTACAGTTGCAGCAATTAAAACATGCATTTTAATTTAGGAGCACAAAAACAAGAAGGAACAATGTTGAGGTGCTTGCTCTCAGGACTTGAGTGCTTCCTACATTAAGAAAAGCAATTTTCCCATTTCTCAGGAATATAAAATGGAGATATTTATTCTGAGTTGTTTTTTTTTTCTGAGTTCTTTTGAGAGTGTGTGTGTGTGTGTGATTAAGAGAGGGCAAAAGTAGCAAAATGTCACTAATATATATCAAGCCTTCTAATAAGCAAAAAAGAAAAATGCTATAAATAGGAAATTTGAAAAATATTGTCTTCTTTTAACTTTGTTCCCATTTTAATTTCTACCACTATGTGTAAGGCTGCAAAATTTTAATTATTTGTATAGGAACAAATTATATAACAAATATAGGATTTTCATTTTGCATTAAAGAGGCAGAAGAAATAATGAAGTTTTAAATAATATATTCCTACATAATCATTCTTACAATGAGGTGAAATTCTTTTGTAACTGGATGACAAGTACCCCTAGAAAAAAATCTTAATTTTATCAATAGAATACGCTCTCAGAAAGAAATTATCAAAGTGAACATTTAACAAAGCAACACCAATGCAGACTTTTGTGGTAATGATAGTTTATGAATATTCTGACTGCAGAAGACAATATTTGGGCTAAGGTCTTATATAAGTTCCTCTGAAGGAACTTAATTTCCTTTCAGGAATTATGCAGGCGTTCCTTACTTAAAAATCACAACGAGGCCCTTTATTAAGCATCTGCACACAGGTTTCGTTAGTTATCTTCATTTTATAGATAAGGAAAATCAGTCTCAGAGAAGTAACAACTGTCCAGCATCACACAGGAAGCAGGCCACAGAGCCAGGGACCATGCACATAACCCTTCAGAATGCTTTATCACATGAGGGTAAAATAGTACTTACTTTCAGATTCAGGGCTTTAACTGTTATATTTTTTTCTTATTTAGAAATGTCACTTTAGAACTTGAACCAATACCTACCTTAACTTCCTTCTTTTCTTCACTGAAATATTTTGAGACCTGGGGGTAAGCCACTGGAATGACCGGACATTAACCTAAAACCAGCTTGATCTTGTACACATTTCCTCCTCCTCGTTGCAAAAGAACACATTTTTATAGCTGAATATTTTAATCTATGTGTTAATATTCTAAAACTCAAGGACTGGAAAAAAAATTTTAACCAGTTATTATATGTGCACAGGTCTGGCACCAACTTCTGATTGAAATGCTATGTACTTCCAGCCAGAGAACTAAAATAAGCCTCGGTTGGCTACTTCAGTCAACCACAAACTGGGCATCTAATACTCACTTATGTAAGGTGCTATAGAGAAACACATATTAAAACTAGCTCTATTCCCTTATATATCCTGCAATCAATTTAGGAAGAAAAGATACTGTAAAAAATACAACAATACAAGGTAAGGCCTAGCCCAGATTGTGGGTTAGGAAAAGAAACACTAATTATAGGCCAGAGTAAACAGAGTAACAGGGGACGCTTGACGATGAAGCGATGAGGGGAGGAAAGAAAGGAAGGGAGAGCATGTTTGGGAATGAAGGTGGGAGGTGTGTCTGGAGGAGCTCAGCAATGGAGCTGGGAAGGTGGGCTGTGGCTGGGTGTGTAATCAGATCAAGAACAGGTGCCATGTATTAGTTGTACCAAAACAAAATGTCATGAATTTAGGAAATAAAAACCAATCAAACTTTCTTTTTATACTTCACACGGCTAGAACACAAGATTCCTTTGGTCCTAAGGAAGTTCAGCTTAGCACATGTTAAAGACATGTCAACTTCACGGCACCAACATGGGGTCTAATGTTCTGTGCCGATAGGTGTTTATACTACCATTTCATTAATGCACCATAAATGTACATTCTCAGAATTTTAATTAAGGTAGTACAGAGTTTCTGATTAAGGAATTCGCAACCTGCTTTGCATACTGAAATATAATTACAATTATAGGGATCTAGTTGCACTAATCTAATTCAATGCAAATAATTTCAGGTAAAATTTCTATTTAAATGTCAGAGAGGAAAATACTGACGGAATTACTGTATATGCCACCATGGATATATAGCTGTTAGGAAGGGTATGAAAAGGGTAGTATTTGAACAGTACAAAGTAACTGTCCTACAGCAAGCTTGCAAGTAGCCACTTATAGTTTCTACTGGATTAGTTACAAAGTGCAGGCCTTTATCTTAATGCTTAAAAATCCCCATAGTCTGGAAAATCTCACTCTAAAAGAATAGGGCTGAAACAGGAATAGGGCTGACCACTCAAAAACCTATGTAACTTTGTCACGGAATACTAATAAAAACAACAGCTATCCTAAATAAAAATACCAGCACAGTTTACACATTTTAAAGGACTCTACTTGTTAAAAGACAAAGGCAGTTTGATGAACAGGAGTAAAAGCAAAGGTGGAGGCTGTTGGTAATGAGAGGAAAGGCAAATGCTCAAGGGGGAGAGGGGGGCGGGGAGAACGGCAGCAAACCCTTCCAAGACAAAGCCGGCAGCCGGCAGCAGGGGCAGGCAGGTGGAAGGGGCGCTGCTGCACTGCTGGCTACTGCCATACCTGATGTCAGCTGTTCTCACCTGGTGGTGCGGAACAAAGTGCTGGGAAATGTTACATATGATTCATTGGGAATTCTGAGTTATACTAACACAATTCCCATACGCACCAATTATAACTTATTCCCACTAGAGAAACATGTACTATATGTTATCATTCATTCCTCTTGAGGGCCAGACTGGAACTGGGTTTAAATTAAGGAAGAAATTTTATCCTTAAGTTTTTATTTTTAGATCTCTATAAAAGGTCAGGTTGCAATAGATATATTTCCATGAAAAACTGGACAAATTGAAACGATAAAATTTTAGTTCCTTTCTTGAGTATAATTCTCTTACTATAGGCAATGTTTAATCTGTGAGACTCTTTATTTTTAACTTATTATGGAAAATTCCAAACATACACAATGATAGAATAATATAATGAACCTCCATATACCTATCACTCAGCTTCAAAATTTATAGCTAATCTTATTTCATTTATACCATCAACCATTTCCTTTCAATTTATTTTGAAGCAAATCCAAGACTAGCCTATCATTTTATCTATAAATATTTCCGTATGTATGTGAGAGTCTTTTAAAATGATCTTTGTAGGGAAAGGAAATGGGCCATTCATGCTTAAATGTGATAACCACATGAAAGCCAAAGTTTGGAATTTCTCCAACTCCATTGTGATTGTCTAAAAAACATCACTGAAACTGGACAGGAAGTAGGTATCAAGGTTCTCTCCAAGGGCTACTTCTGGTCTTTGGTTACAAGAGCAATAGAGTATAGTGGTCAAGAGCAGGGACTCCTGTCAGACTGCCTGGGTTCGTGTCCAGCCCCACCACGTATTAGCAGTGTGGCCTTGAGCTCGTTACTCTACCTCAGTGTGCCTTGATGCTTCATCTATAAAATGAGGATAATGAAGGTACCTATTTCATAGAGCTATTGTGAGGAATGAGTTAATACACATAAAGTATTTGGAACGGTGCCTGACATATAATAAGCACTGTGTGCTAGCCATCTTTAAAACATGAAGGTGCAATAGTTACCATTAAAGATGAAAAAGAAAGGAACAAATTTCTCTTTATTGAGTCAAGAATGTCAGAGTGCTGTAAAAAAGACCAATTTTATTGAGTTTCTAGGGGTCAAGATAAGCAGATGTGAACAAAAAGCCTTCACAGTCAATCTGGGGAACAGCAGCCCAGCTTTGCTTTGTAATAGATTTTATTACCCCCCATCCCCAAATTCAAAGCCAAACAAGTAAAATTCCAGAGTTCTGAACAGCAACAAGAAAACATATACATACCTTGGCATCAGCTTCCCAGCACTGATGTAACAGTTCAGCAAAACTTCTGGGGCAACTGCTTGGAATGGTTAATCTCTACCACAGACAGTAAAAGCAAAATGAAACGTAAGGATTGCTCACTAAGGAAAGCAAATACTAACTGAAGGGTCATAAAAGAATTAAGAGCATGAACAAGGCATTGCATTTAAATCTTCCATTGATTAATATAGGACAGGTGAGAGTTTATGTTTAGAGTCATAATATCTAATCTCTGAAGACACTTGTACTTTTCCGCAAAAATAATCACAGTGGATGGAGAATCAGGTTCAGCACAACAAATGCTTTAAACAAAAAAATCAAGTCTAAAAGAAACTACAGAAGGAGAGGGGCAAGTCTGAACTTAAATACACAATCTAAAACCACAAATCTATTACTGCACTTTTATAGGCAACTGTGAAATATGCAAACAGGCCGGGCAACTCGGAAACCAGTTCGGTTTTGGCAGTAGATGGACAACTGTGAAAACATCTTCACTACAGACAACCACAGAGACAGTTTGATGAAGTGCACACTCCGCCATTGGTAAACAGGACGTTCTGAATGCATGGCTCATTATGGCTTCGTTTTAGTCAAACTCATAAACGGTAAGGACCTGGTACAACAAAGATGACAATGTGAGGATCAGTGCTGTCCTAACATTCCACAGCAGTGGTTCTCACAGAACATACAATGCTCCTGGAGGCTGTTTAGAAGTCCATGCGAGCATTTTTATTTGTTTTAAAAACTGGTGGGTTGCCCTGAAGTAGGTCAAGAATGCAAGCCAGCCTTCAATATGCAGGGAAGTCCTACTTGATTAAGAACTCGCTTATATTCCATCCAACTTCAAATGCCCCATGTGCATTCATGTCAGTAAAACAAGCGAACAATGAGGTTTACAATTATCTGAGCCTAGAATCTAACACTGACTTACAAATAAACACAAAGTATTTTTAATTGCACTGAATGTTCTAAGAATGCAATTACCAAATGAAATAAGTTAAGGGGTGAGTGAGTTTTGCATTAACTAAAAGTTTTGGAAAATGTCACAGACAACATGGTTGCTCATGCATGGTACTGGAGTCATTAACCCAACTCGATGTGCGTTTGTAGCTATTGAAGTCTATTTATCCATAGGTGCCAGCACCTAAAACTGCTCCATGACCTCACTGTGGTCATGCCTGAACATTCACACATTGCAAGTTCAATACACATTCCATTAATTTCTTCTTTATATTCCATTAGAGCATTATATTGACTTAAAATCTAATGTGTATCGGTAGGTTGTATTACCTCTGAATTTCATTTAATGGAAGTAGAGGTGGGTATTAACACACAGTTATAAAAAGCACTGGGGGTGCTGGCATTGAGAACTGCTGTACTAAGAAGTACTGGGAACATTTATTCCACAGTATTGTTTGACAAAAAAGTTTTGCAAATAGGAAACTTAAAACTGAAATGAGTTGGGGGGAGGCTATGTGTAAAAGTAGAAAAATTGTTGCCTTGGCAAGAAAACAGATAATCTATATTTGGAATTACAGATAACCTTAAAACCAATATAAAAGAAAATAAAAAATGAAATTAAAAACTCTCTTCGAGTTGGAGGCTATGCTAAACATCTTTTATCTTCCAGCCTAATGATTTCATAGAATAGCATACAAGGTACTGATAATAAACTGTAATGTGAACTGGGACTTTTTGATGAAGGTCAAAAGAAAAATCAGGTGTTTACTTTTCTTAAAAATAAGATGGTTTGGGTGGCAACTAATAAAACAGACAGTAATTACAATTATGCAACTGAATGTGCCTCATGAGTAATGAAAAATAATTTTTCATAAAGGATAACATTTGCAATACAACTTTACCTCAACATTTTTTTCCCAAGAACTGAAATGTGAACAGAATGAATATGAATATTGATCATTTCTATTGTCTTTTTTTACTGACAAACTTTTTAGATACCCTATCTGGGACATTGTACAAGGAGACATAATATTTTAAACGATCTGACAAGGTCAGTTAAATCTAGACTCAGGCTTTTAAAAAATATATGTTTTTATTTATTTCAGAGAGGAAGAGAGAGGAAGCAAGAGAGATAGAAACATCGATGAGAGAATCATTGATGGGCTGCCTCCTGCATGCCCCCTACTGGGGATTGAGCCTGCAACCTGGGCATGTGCCCTGACTGGGAATCGAACCATGACCCCCTGGTTCATAGGTCAATGCTCAACCACTGAGCCAAGCTGGCTGGGCCATATCTGTCACATTTAAGATATTTATTATTAATGTTGTCTTAATTTCATGCCTTCTATAAGTGTTCGTTGTTTGCTTTGTAAAGTTTAACAGTGCTTTATGTATCTGGTTTTAATAGGATTTAATATTAGGAAAAACTATTGTTTAAAGATTTTATTTTATTATTTAGGGTTTAGAAGCAAAGACCTTCAGATATAATTTTTAGACAGTACTGATCTTCCTATAGATGCAAAAAGCAACCTTAAATGGTGAAACCAAATAAGGTCTACAGTCTTGTTAAGAGTAATGTTTCAATGTCCATTTCCAGGTTTTGATATACTATGCCTACGTGTCACGGGTAGGGAAGTTGGGGGGAGAATACACAGAAATTCTTGATATTTTTCAACTTCCTGTAACTCTATCATTTCTTTAGAATAAAATGTTAATAAGAAAAGATAACCCTAATATTTGGATATAGGTACATTCTAGGGGGACTAGTTCACATTTTAAATATCTCCCTGAAAATTTAAACATACCATCCTTTGTTTAATGAGGCTTGTTTTTATAAAAATACAGCTTTGTCTTTTCAACTCAATAACCCAAGACACCTTCTTCAATGGCAATGGAAACTACATTTATGCTTAATTTTCATATTTGTGACAAATAAATATTGTGCACAGTAAGGACAGATAAATAAATATATTTGTAATGCCCAGTTTTCCTGAAGTTCATTAGAAAATTGAGAAAACTTATTTCACCTTATGGGTTTTTTCAACTTACTAGTGTATGTGATAACTACAGTATGGGAGATATTTGAGCAGTCTCCATCAGTTATTAGCTGATCATAAGATCACACCATGGATGAAACAGTAGTCGACTTTAGGGGGTCCCTGGGGATAAGGGGGAGATGGCCTCCTTGTATACATGTTGAGGAGGTTCTGAAGGTTATGGATGATTCCCAGTCAACTATCCAAAGGCACATTCTAAATTCATTTTTCTTTCCAGCTTTAAAATTCCTTGATGGACACTCCAATGTTTTGAAAGTACTTTAGATTTATACCTATTCTGCCATCCTTTAGATGAAATGTTACTTAAATGATTAATTATTCTATACATATTTGGAGGGTTCAGTTAGCTTTAAAAAGAGTTTATCTTAAAACAAGGTAGAGAGGAAAAATGATATTGAGTGTTCTGCTCCAAAGTCAACAGAAGGTCAATAATTTTCTTCACTCTCATTTGCAAACCCAGAACCAAATATCTAATCATCTCGCTGGCAAAAGAAACAGAACAGAACAAGTGGGTTTTCATATCATGAAAATATCAGTTCTCCTGTATGCGAGACCTGATTTCATAACACACCAGGAATTACTCCCACATTTAATTAAAACAGAGCAGTTCCTGTGAAACAATGAGTAAGACACATTCTTGAATGTAACTCCTTTTAATTTTTCTTACATTGGCAGCGCTCTCCTATCAAGTTCAGTCATCACAAACATTTCATCCATTCCCAATGGCTCAGGAGGACAAATTAATAACTCTGGATTATGTGATCTAAAATATGGAAACCTGCTTTCTCTTAGTCAATAGCAGCTGTTTGATTAATCTAGTTTGTTCCTGCACTCACATGGGGAGTAGATCTATCTAATTCTTTTAAAGCATTAAAAAGGGACTCTCTCTCTATAGATATTCATCTTTTGCAAATTATTTTATCCTCAGGTTACACTCGTACCCTTTGTAGGGGGCACACACCAGGTCTGGAAATGAAGAAGTTCTGTGCAATGAAGTTGTTTTGCATTGCAAAGACAACCGCGTGCTTCCATGACATGATCTAAGTTCTCCTAATACCCTGATAACTGGATGCTTCATCCGTATGCTGAAAATTTCCATGGCTGTGCGTTTCAGTCACAATTTTAAACCTTTCAAAACGTAGTTGCTCTCTTTGATATGAATGTACCATGTCCTCTGATGTAGGCTCATAGGTCCAACTAACTGAAAGCCTCAATTTGTGGGAAGAAGAAAAGCGAGGCTGGGGACACAGCACAAACGGTGTTTACGCCACTGAAGTTCTTTTGAAATGGAAAGGCTCTGCATGAAGAAGCGCACAGTTATGCCACTGCCTCGGCAATTCCAGCGAGGAGCTCATCTTCAATGTAGTGCTCAACGTAGGTGGCAAAACTGTAATTTTTCCCTTTTTTGAAACTATTTTTTCTTCTTTTATTTTTGAAATTCTCATCTAAGCGACAGTTTCTTGTACTATAGTGACTCCTGCTGGGAGAGGTAAGTTGAAGTAGCTGAAGGTCTCTTACAGATATATCAACTCTCAGCCAGTAAAAAAGATGTCCTAAACGCAGGAGATGGAGTTAAACTGTTCCCCTACCTTGGACGCAATGGCTTCTTTCATCACTAAGAACAAACCCCTAGGTTTTACAATTGAGACTGAGAAACTAGTACAGTACTTGTACAATTTTTGATCTACAGCATCACGACGTGAGGCTGCAACAATTAGATGTAAAGGGTCCATTCATGAGGAATAACATCACTTTGACCCTTTGTGTTAGCTCCTACTGCTAATCTTTCCATAAGCGTGAACTTACTTTCAATTTGAAGAAGATGAAAAAGTCTTTTGCAAAACCCCAATACTGTTTTCTGATCTATGTACCTGAATGGAGAATCATAGTCTTACCTCGTTTTTTTCCACTACAAGCCAAGCTACTTGTAATCCTTCCAAACCTTTAAAGGGGACCTCCCTTGTTAGCATCTCCCAGAGAACCTGGAACAAAAAGAAAATGGAATTTTTATTCTTGTACTTTATATCTTGGCATATTACTGAAACTTTATGTAACACTTAACTGTATCCAATTACCAGACACAACCAATCCCATCTGTAGAAACTTGGGCAAAATGTATATATTCATGCATAGGACTCCTTCCATATATTATATACATTTTTTAAATAGAAAAATTCTGATTTAGAAATTAGAACATCTAGAGCCAGACTTCAATTTTTATGAGAACAATGGACTTAAGTGATTTAAGTTTATCTTGTAAGTTATTAGAATTCTCACGTATACCCATAAATTAGATTTTATATTTTGTTAGTTAAAACTTTTCCCACCTTCAATCTCTGATACGTTTCACTATAAAATAAATAATAACTAGGAATTAAAACATTTTTAAAGGTCCAATATGGTCTCATCATAAAAAATAATCAAGCCCCAAATCTAAATCACTGGCTAAACCACTTATCCCGTAATAGTAGGTACTTGCAAAATTGTAACGTTTAGATTTTGTGTTTTGGAGAAAATCTCAAAATGTGTTAGTCTAAGGGATTAATTTTCATCCATAATTTGTTAATACTATATTCTAAAATGTAATAAATACTTTATGTACATATATAGACTGAGAATGTGTGTGTGAGAGAGAATCGATGTGTGTGTCCACCTGTCCGCAGCCTTGAGATCAGCATGATTAATAAATTGGCACTGGCGTGCCCAAAGAAAGCAAATTGATTCTGGGAAGGCTGAGAGCAGCCAATGATTTTGGTTTCACTTTAAACATTAAGTAATGGAGATTTTTACGCCCAGTTATTTTCTCTATTGATACAATTGAGCATCAAAATTTGAGTCTACCAATAGTTTGTGAAGTGCAAAAAGAAAAGTAATTATGATTTTATCAATTATAATCCTAACAACCACTATCATTGACTGACTGATTATGTTCCAGGCACTGTTAAACCCTTTAGATATGTTATCAAGATTAATATTGACCCACTGGAGAGATAGTATCTTCATTTTATAGATGAGGAAACTAAGGCTTAAAGAAAGTTAAATAAACTTGCCCAAGACACTCAGTTATCAAGTGGCAGAGCTCGAACAGGAACCTGCCGTCCTACCCTGAAGGTCAAACTCTCAACCCCATGTAACCCTACAGAAGGAAAAGCTGAAGCACAGGGAGAAGGTGACATGCCATATTTCAGGGGTGGGGCCATGGCAGAAACAAATTCAGCAGTTCTGATTTAAATTTATCTGGTTCTAAAAACAAACAAAATTGCTAAGTAAGAATATAGACTGAAGATATATACTGTACTCCAGCAACTCCTATAAGCCGTTAGCTCTATATCCACTATTTCCTCAGTCGATGCTATGTGAGCCATACATATTATTTGAGCCATAACATTTTCAATGAATTCTGGCTGACATGCAGATAATTAGCAGGAAAATCAGGGAAATTGGCAGATGCTGCTCACACAGGAGAAAAAAAATTCACTGAAGCCTCTTTGGGCTTTTAATCAAATGTGTAAGGTACTTCCTTTGAGGAGCTTCTGAATAATTCTATTTGAGGAACAGAAGGTATTAGGAAAAGGTAAGGGGCATCCCAGAAGGAGATGATTCTGGGGAAGACCGTAAGTAAAGGAAGGACGAGGCAGGTATGCAATCATACCTGACGGACGGCCTGCACAGGGCAGGGGCAGGGGCTTGGAGAGGGCTGAGCAGGAAATGAAGCTCCTCACTTCGTTGCATTTACCGCTCCCCTGGTGTTGGGTTTGGGGAGGGGAAGGGATAGGAAGCGCAAGTAAATTAATGGACTTGACATTCCTAAGGAGAATGGGAATCAGGCTCAAATAAATCAAATGCACCAGATCCAAAACGTTCAGGTGAGCAGCCTCGCTCCCCCCTTTCGGAGTCCGGCCCGCACGCACAATATATTGTGCACGTCCAGACATGAAGACAGACCGGGTTTGTGAGGGAAAATGCAAAACCAAGAGCTTGGGGAATAACAGCAGAAAAAGATTTATGTCATTCTTGATTCCAAAGTATGTAGTTGGAAAATGTCCAAAATCTAATAAGATCATAGTTAATACTTCTCTAAGAGTTCTAACTCTGGGAAAATAAGACAGTTTCTCTTTCCTCCCTCTCCATGTCTCTAAAGAGCTACTCTAGCTGAGGGAGCCACTTGATGGAGGTAAACCTATCGGGATGGCGTCATGAACCGCTCAGTTCCGAAGCCCCAAGGAGGTCCGTAGTCTAATTCCAGTATCAGCACATCCTCCGACTTCCTATAATTAACTCATCAGATCCAGGAATGTATCAAAGAGTAGGAGGTCTGAGACAGGACAACAGCTTTTCCTACACTAAACACCATGACATTTGGCACACAAAAAGGCAACTTTGTTGAGGAAGTCATCTGGAGGTCTAAAAATATATTAGACTCTGCCCGAAAATATCAGTTATGGGGATGCAGGCCAAACATTGTGACCTTTCACCCTGAACATATTTTCCAACTTGTTTTACATTGAGACGCCCTCCCATTTAAACTGCTCACAAGGAAGTTTTCTATTTTCAGTTTACAGAAGAGAAACTTGGCCCCGGCAGTGTACTTTTCCTGCCTTGGCTTTTACTAATAATGGGAAGCCGTTACCTGAGCTGCCCGCTCTGGAGCGGGCTCACAGGCCAGACTGGCGGTGACGCGCTCTCTCTCAGCCACTCTTATTTTCAAACCTGGTTTGGCTGAGCAGCTTCTCAAAAGGTAATGCTTTCTGCGCTGTCATCAGGGAAGCTTTGTTTTCAGAGAGTGCCCGGCCTGTGTTCTCGGAGGCTGCTTCTGCCATGATGATTGCTTTCCTTGAGTGTGTGGGTAACCTACTAAATACTCCTGGTTGGGTCCTTCGAGAGCCGTCATCAGAAGGGGGTAGAAAAATCTCTTCTAAAGTGGAGAGAGGAACAACTGCCTGCCTAGCAAAGTGCACCAGCCTGGAAGGCAGGATCACAAGACCCATTCCTGGCATTCGCAGCCCATTTATTTTAGGGCTGGTTAGTCTTGCCATGTGTTCAGAAGCAACAGGATTAGCAAGCTGGGGAGGGCTAGGGACTTTGATAATATTAGGGGCTACATTCCTATAGCAAGTCTAAAAAAAAAGCAAAAATATATTGGGAACTTGGGGGAAGGTTTCCAAAAAGGACAACTTTTTTAAAAAAATATATTTTATTGAGTTTTTACAGAGAGGAAGGGAGAGGGATAGAGAGCCAGAAACATCGATGAGAGAGAAACATCGACCAGCTGCCTCCTGCACAACCCCCACTGGGGATGTGCCCGCAACCAGGGTACATGCCCTTGACTGGAATTGAACCCGGGACCCTTCAGTCCACAGGCCGACGCTCTATCCACTGAGCCACACCGGTTAGGGCCAAACCGGTTAGGGCAAGGACAACTTTTTAAAATGGTCTTATTCATCTGTCTGTGACTGTTGTGTGTGTAGGGGCTCAAAGAACAGAACAGAGTTCTAATATATTATGGGATCATTTATGCAAAGAGATGCTCCTTCTGAGAAATGAGTCCTGGCTACTCACCTAGTTTTGAAAGGACATCAAAAATTCTAAATAACCACATTGCTTTCCTAGCTTGGTATCCTTCTCAAAATTTATACATTGAAAACTTCTGAAACCAACCAGGCCCCTCCCTAACCACTGTCCTCTCCTGCTTTTAGGTAACACCTACATCGAATATGGAATACCTCCTTGGTTTTCTTTTTTATTATTGATCGTTTAAACACAAAGGCTCTGGAAAGCAGGCCTGGTACTTTTTCTTTCACTAATGGTGTTTATCTAGAACAGAAGGTGGGAAGGGGTCAGAATTAAATAAAATCCCAATTTCCATTTATTATTAAATTAGGATATATGCATTTTTCTGAATGGAATTCTGCCTATATAGCTATGGGGTAAGAATAACCAGCACTCTCTTCAGTAAAACAGAAGCTGTTTTAAAACAAACAGATTCACTGAAAAGGCATTTGTTTTCACCCGTTAAGAGACCACCCTAACATGAATGTAAAACTGATATTCAGAAGCAGGTGCTGAAATCAGTTAAATTACTTGACAGAACCATTTATTAAGAACTTGTTAAGTCCCTCAAAACAAAACAAAGGCAGGGGCAGTAAACACGTAGAAAACCTAACTCCCAAGGAGAAATGCCCAGGCCGAAGACTGAAAGGCACTGCACAGTCACTAGAAGGAAAGCTTTTAAATAAACCAAACTGAGCATGTGCAGCTTTGGAAAGGTGGTTCACACTGTGTTCAGCATGAGAGGTCTATGTGTGTGAGTGAAAGAGATTTTCAATGGAATAGGAAGAAATCCTGAGCGCCGCAAACAGGAGTCACCTCTCAGTATCTTTTATGGTTTACGTGTGAAAAGGGATTTGTTTTTCTTGGCTACTGCAACTAATATTCTACTTCAGCTAAAGGAAAGCAGGCGGGCCCATTTCACACTAAAGTCCCTGCCACTGTAAGCCTATGGAAGAAGGCAATGTGTGAGGTTTGTTTTCGTAAATGAAATAATACTAAAACCAAAAGCTCACTCTATGCATAACTCATAGTCGTGTCTTTCAGGCGTAAAACTTCTGAGGTCAGGAAATTCCACGATGTGGGGAGCATTGTAAAAATAAAAGCCCCGTATGAGGACTGTGGGGTGCTAAAATGAGCCTCAAGTCTTAACTCATGTAAATGTGCAAAATAATTTAAAAACTATAATCATCCAACTATGCTGATGTATATTTATATGCATGGGCAAGTGACAGCAGTGAGTCACTCTGAACTGTTCTGCAGCCATGTTGCTCATCTTCCATCCCTCTTGTTCCACAGAGGTGTCTGCAAAGTGTGGCCTGCTGAGGAACGCAGACCGGTGCTAACATTTTAAAGGGTTTAAAGAAAACACCCAACACACACACACAGAATGCAGTAAAGACTATGAATGGCCCTCGAAGGCTAAAGTATTTACTGTCTTGTCTTTTATAGACAATGTTTGCTGGCTCCTGCTCCAGTACAATGAAGTCTGTTCCAAATAATCCACTTTACCATTGACTTAGATACTCTACAGTCATGTCGACCCAGGAAAGCACTCGCCACAGGGTGCCTCAGGCCCAACACCAGCTTAGGTTCCATCTAAGTTGCCTCTTAGAAGTGGCACTGGCTTCCCCTCAGCATAGGACAAAATAGCTCAGATGCATAAAAGTGATCAAAGTAAACATTCTAGTAATTACACTGTGCCAGGCATTCCACAAGAAACACCATTGTCTTAAAACTGTGTTAAATTGTTGCATCCCACTTCTGTAGTTTGTTTGCTTTTTGTATTTCCTTTAGCAACAAGAAATGAGAAATGAACTCACCACACCATAGGAATATGTGTCACATGTTTCAGACACAGGAAGACTTTGGATAACTTCTGGAGCCATCCACGGGAAAGTTCCAACCAAGGACATGTGTGTTGTATGGTTATGGAACCGAGAGGCACCAAAATCGCAGATCTGAGAAGAGAAATAAGTATCAACTTTCTATTTCATGACTAATAAAAAACACAGTCATAAACACCTACCTCTGAAATTCACAATTTTTTAAAAATTAAAAGAAATAGTCCTACCTTCAATACCCCATCAGCAGCTATCACAACTAAAAAAAAAAGAAAAAAGATAAATTATGAAAATCATCTACTTTGTTTATCTTATACTGAAATATCATAAAGTTCTATTTCTATCTTCCATATAGCATCATGATGGGTAAAATTAGAGTGGTTACTGCACATTGAAAGATTCTGAAAGAAGGAGCTGACATGAAAACAAAATCAAAACAAGAATTCCATGAGGTACTTAAAAAGGCTTCTAAGACATTTAGCGTACTGTCCGGCAGAAAAGCATAGATTAGTAGCAGTCAGGAGAACCAAAATTTTACTTGGGTTCTGCCGCGAGGCCGCCAACAAGGTACTAAGGAAGTCAGTAGTATTATTACTTCATAGTATATATGTTTTTTTCCTCACAAGTGAGGAGTAATTTTCTTGAAGGCAAGGACAATATTCATTCATTCAGTTATTCATACATTCATTTATTTAACAAATATTTGCTGAGCAAAGCCACGTGCTCCATTCTGGAAGAAAAAGGTAAACAACACTATCATTGTCTCTGCTCTTATGGAGCTTACATTCTAATGGGCGAGATGATAAAAGACACATCTATAATAAAGTGGGAGAGATTTCACGCTGAAAGGAGAGATTGCCATGTAACTAACAAGCAGGGATAGCTAACTGTAAGCAGGTCAGAGGATGCTTCCTGGAAGAAATGATGCTTATGCTAAGACTAAAAGAACAAATTGGGATTAACCAGAGACTAGAGAGCTGGGGGAGAAAAAGCAGTTTTCTAGGCAGAAGAAAGAGCCTTACAAAAAAGGTCAGCAGAGAAATAGGCATGCGATTTTGGAAGACAGAGGCCAGCTCCAGAAGAGCCTCTGAGAGAAATGGAAACAGTGAATGACTTTTAGCAGAGGAATGAGTGGTCAAATGTGCAGAGGGGAGAGTATATTGGGGAAAAACGGAACTGGAGGCAAGGAGACCTGTGTGTGCCAGGTCTAGTCCAAGAGAGGGATGAGGATGCCCGTAGTGCGGCTGGGGGAAAGGGCAGACGTGGACCAAAGTCCAAAAACATGTAGGAGGCAGAACCAACTGGGCCTGCACAACTGGATATGGGGGAGAAGGACTCAAAGATGCAATCAAATAAGGAGGCAATAGAGCGCAACGGTTGAACAGGAGCTCTGGAATCAAGCTTCAATTCCTTTTCTCCTAATTCCTGGTTTAGGAAGCTGGCATAGCCACTTCCTGAGAAAGAGAAGGCAGGAATAATTTTTTAGGGGATAGAGAGAAGATGAAAAGATCAATACTTTGGACTAAATACATTTTAGGGTCACATCAAACGTGGCCACATGCAATAAGCAGAGAGATACATAGTCTGAAGTTGGGCTCTGTTTGGGAATGTTAATATACATGTGGGGCTTTTACAGGAGAGAGAGTAAAAACATAAGGAGGGAGAGAAGGGTGGGGTGGCTCAGTGTTCGAGCATCAACCAGGAGGTCAGAGTTCAATTCCCGGTCAGGGCACATGCCCAGGTTGCAGGCTCAATCCCCAGTGTGGGTCATGCAGGAGGCAGCCAATCAATAATTTTCTCCCATCATTGATGTTGCTATCTCTCTTCCCTTCCTCTCTGAAATCAATAAAAAAAAAATTTTTTTTAAGAGGGAGAGGACAAGGACCCTGAAGAACGAAATGTTTTTGGCATTTTTTTTGTAAGTCATGCAGTGTCTTGAACATGGTAGATGATCAGTACTTATTGGCTGTTCCTAATGACCTTGATAACTGGAGGGTGGGTAGGGGTAATCTTTGCATGATCTAATATATATAAATAGGCTAAGGGTAAATGTAATACTATATATAAGCTATAAACTATTTCAGATAAAAATGTAAATATTGATAATACTATATTCAGTTATTTTAAAATCCCTCTATTACTTTTTTCTTATTATAATATTGAAAGTACTCATTTTTAAATACCTAAGATTACAAAAACATATAATACAGAAAATAAAAGTTTCGTTATTCCCTCTTCCAGGAAAAAAAAGTTAAAACAGGTCTATAGTGTTTCAAATGTGTATGTGTTTTCCCATCAAATAACTATACAAATTGTAGTTTTAAGAAATGGGGACATTCTCCATTGTTATTTAGTTTTCACAGTGACAGCATGAAGAAAACACACCCATAATTTAATCATTCTCTTCTCATGAGATATTCATGATATAGAGACAAAGCAGATTAAAAGGAGAGAAATCAAATAACTTGCTTAGAGAGAAATTCTGAGTAGAACTAAAAATTTTAAAGCCATAAAACTCTAGTAGTTCCTACAAGATTCTAGATTATTTTTAATGGCTTTCTGTTAGCCAACTATATGTCAAAAGTGTTTAGTGCCTGAAGTTAAGGAGAGCCAAAGGATAAGTGATAACCTAGAAGAAGGGCAGGACAATGAGCCACAGCCGACTGGCAGGGCCAACCTGGTGGTACAGCCTGATAAGTGGCAGCTGCAACAACATCCCTTGCTCCACCCCCCAGAAACCTCACAGTCCTAGGATAGGAGCAAGGGTAGCTGTTCAATTCCCCGCTCCTCTCCCTCCACTTACATAACTACCAATTCTAAGGATGGCACTATTAGCATGCACCATTTTAACGGCAGTGATTTAACATTTTCCCAAGAATAAATAGTTCTCTTCCTGCTTACTTAGAAGAATCACGTAGAAAGCACGTAAACAAATCAATTAAAGCAAGCAATTGAATTGATAGCAAGGTGCTTTCTACACGTAGCAAACTCTGATGTCTACTTCAGCTAGTGCTGGCTCGCGATATAATCCCACTGCCTTTTTCCATTAACTTTCAAGTGACGTGATGGAAGAACCATTCTGTTCCACTCCTACTTGAAGGTAACTTATGTCTGACCCTGCAAGTCATTTTAAAATGCTCTCTCTCCATATTACAGGATCATAAATAAACTTTAGAAAGTTCTGAAGGAGAGAAGAAAGATAGAGTAAGGCTTTAATTTCTAAACTCCTAAATGTGCTGATCACTTTTGGGCACTACTCCAGGTAACATGACTGCCATAAAAGATTTACACGAAATAATTCAGAAGTAACACGGACAAAACTCAAAACCACCAGTACAGAGAACCGTCTAAAAATAGGAGACTAGAAATACACGACTTCATGCTTTGATCCAGCAATAGCTCTTTCAGAAAACGATTCTAAAAAAATAATTAAGGATGTGTTGAAAAATTTTGCTGAAAAGTATTAAGCTCAACATTTTTTTGTCATAGAAAAAAATGTAAACAACCACATATCTACACTGCACTATTCATACAGTGAAATACTATGTAACCTCTTCAAATAATATGGAGAAGTTTGATATTTATTAAGAGTGGAAAGATTTTCATGGTATCAGTGGTTAGTCAAAACAGCAGGTTGCAAAAAATATGAAAAGTATGATTCTTATTTCTATACACAGGTGCATGTATTTTGAAATAAAATAGGTAAAATAAAAACATTTACCGTTTCTTGATTTGAGATCTCTGTGAATCACCTTGACAGGAGCTTCCATATGTAAATAGTGCATTCCTTTTTATACAGAGGGAAGAAAGGCCCATTAATACTGTTTTTCAACACTGTACCAATATTACCTTTCTATTTTAAACATCAGCAGTAACATTCACATTTTGCAAAGGATTCAATAAAATAGAGGGAAGTCATGTCTACATTAGGCCTGATAAAATAGAGACAAGATGTGTCTCCGTAAGGAAAATTCATATGCTAAGGAAGACATATGTCTTTGATCTCTTGGAAGTTGGAATTTGATTGTGGGTAAAGCTAGCTTCTTACAATACCTAATAAGGACACCTTATTTTCTGGAGTCTGCACGAAAATAGCACAGTTACAACTGGAAGAACTGTTCCAATGACTAAGGTATTCCACTGCCTTCTAAATCGGTAAGTTCTGACCGAGGTGTTCTTTTTTCATTTGGATGTCTCCGGTCACCCAGTTAGTTGCAGCTTGGCTTATTTTCCTAGTGCTCATTCCAGTGAGACCCTGGGAGTGGAGGTGGGGCTGTGTGTGTGCGTGTGTGTGGGAGGGGTAGTGGGGTCGGGGGGAGACTGGCTGGATTCCTTAGCTGTGGTTGCTAAAGGATTTTATGATCCTCAGATAGAAAAAAAAAATATAGTAGTTACAAAATATTTTATCCTTCTTACAAGAATAAATCTTTGAGATAATCTATATTTATAGGCACTCCAAATTCTTCTTCACCATGTTTAGAATATAAATCACGTTACTTCAGTAAATTGGATCCACAGAAATTAAATCGAGTTTTATTATTTTGAATAAGAAAAATTATACTTTGAAAGACACATATTTCACACTTACCCCTTTAGTAGTGTTTGACTCTTTTTTTTTTTTTTGTACTTATGTATTGTCTACCCCATTAGAATAAAGATAAAGAACATTTTCTATGGAAAATTTCCCCTCCTTTTATTTCTCACTTTGTCTTTTCTAAGTAATAGCAGAAATAGCCCCTCCCCTTTCCAAATCAGACAGGCTCCTTTTTGAAATAAATTATCCATTAAACATAATAGGCTTTGGTTCTTTTTTAAGTACACAGAGAAGTTCAATTTTATAAAGGTTAATTGTAAAAATAATCTATCATGTTTCTAGTAATCTGATTATTACATAATGAAGAATCATGAAAGAACAAAGAATATAAGAGAATTTAAACTCCTGCCATATAAAGATATTCCTGAAAAGAGTCTACTTAACAAAAAAGTATTACTGATTTAAATGATCCTAAACACAATGTAATTGGAATAAAGGAAATCTAATAAGAAGTTCTGCATACTAAAAACTGTGAAAATTCAATAGCTACAACTTGGGTAACTTTTAATAATTTTTATGACTGCATTTCATAGTTCTCTCACTCTTGCTTTAAGAATCAAATTCCCGAATTACTGTTTTCAGGTAGAACTGGTTTAATTATTATTAGAGGTACAACTAGACAGTTCCTACACTTGTGACAAGTAAGGATTTCAAAAACAACAACACTCAAGTACAAAAGCTTTAAATACTGGCACTTTTCTACTCATGGCAGATATTATGAAAATAAGTCGCATAAATTATTGTGTATAATACACAGCACACACAGAATATTTAGTGTTCATAAACATGGTAGTAATCACAATCATATAAAATTCTATTTAATTTGTTTTTATAGTGCCATCTGTAATTCTACCTTATTTTTATTGTAAACAATTAAGAAGACTGAAAATACCTTCATCCGTTTTTAAGATTCAGGGTTTCCTAAAAAAGATTTGACTGGTGTCATTTGGAAGAGATTTGGAATCAATGATGACCATTTTGAGACTGGATGCAGGTTTATCTGCTTTAATTGTTCCTCTTACACAATGCTCATTGAATTGCAAACATTTCAGATATATTTGTTCGCTTGCCCTTCTCCACTCCTCTCTCCACCCCTCTCTCCACTCCAAAAGAGGAGAACCTTTTTGGTTTTGAGAGGCATTCTCTCTGCAGTGATGGTGCAGTGCCTATGTCAAAATGCATGAACCAACTCTTCCTTAAAATGAATTATTCATTCTTTGATTTCTCAGCATCTTGTTACTATAGTGCCTTCAATCTTGGTCAGACTGAAAGGTACATAGCTGAATTTGTAACAGAATAAATGAAAATCAAGCCTTCCTCTTTAATCTCCAACTTCTACATATAGCTTTACCAGAGAGGTTTGAAGTCATTCCAATAGCACTGACTTCTTCTTCCTTTTATAGCCCATCTTAAATAGGAAGTATGACTTGTAACTGTAAACAAACAAGTATCTTCTCTGCCTCACTCCACTGAGCGTTGGCCAAGCACATTAGAGCTCGCCTTTTGGATCAATCACAAAGACGTGATCTTATTACTTTGTAGTTTTGGACACTGTCCCATGATCCACTCCCGTTCTCTCCATCCCTGTTCTTTGCCTTTGGTTCCAGTTTGCTACTTAGTCCTGTTTCTTCTCCTCTTTGTCCCCCTGATATAGAGTGCCAGAGGTCTTGAGAAACCCCAGGAATGACAGGTGATCTGGAGCCAAGGGACTACCCCTCAGACAGGAACTATGCAGGGGAAGGGGCCAGGAGGGACGAGGTTTACAGGCTGGGAGCCAAGCAAGCTTAAGTAGAGTGTGCACAGCAGGAACCAGAGTGACTGATGTCAGCTGGATTATTGGCTGTCTCTCCATCCTACATGCCATCCTATCTAATAAAAGGCCAGTGACAGTAACGGCGTAACGACCAGAATGACAGATCGACCAGTCGCTATGAGGTGCATTGACCACCTCTCGGTCCCTCCCCCCGAGCCCACAGGCTCTGATCGCTGGATGGCCAACAGGAACCATGGGGAACCTGGGTAGGTGGCGATGGGGCGGGACTGGGGACAGGCAAGCGGGCAGAACGCCAACCTCTTGGTCCCCCCCACCCCCACTGGCCCGAAGGCTCAGATTGATTGCCCAGCCAATAGGAACTGGGGTGGGTGGAGGCGGCGCGGCAGCAGGACTGGGGACTGGTGAGTGGGCAAAAGATGGCCCTGATTGCAGGCGAGGCCTAGGGACCCTGCCTGTGCACAATTTCGTGCGCTGGGCCTCTAGTTAAGAAATCATATAGGTGTTATAGGCTGAGCTTACACCCCTAAATGCAAATGTCTGTAAGGTGAAGTGCTTTAAGTCAAGGACTGCTTATATATGTACTTGCATTCATGTCAGTGTATTTCCATAGTGCTTCAGGCAGTTCCCAGTAATAATAACCCTGCTTACAAACAGGCGGTCCCTGTGTACTACTGACATGCAGAGAAGTGACTGTGATGTTACATGAAAATGTCTTGAAGAATGTGAAATTTTAAGGCTGATCTGAGATGCCTGATGCATGAATACACAATTAAGTTAATTAACACAGCCAAAGCCTTAAGTACACAATCCTAAATGTAAAGCTTATTGTTTTTATAACAATGAAATATCATTTAGCAGCAGCATTTAGCATGAAACTTAAAAAAATTTTTTTTTCACTTTCTTTATTTGAAGAATTTGGCAGGTGGTGATGAAAGTTAAAACAAACAAGATAATTTCCCAAAGGAAAGACTATTGTTACTTCTGGAAGTCACTGTATGACTTCCCAGCTTATAGAATCTGGAGTAGCAAAACTCAAAGGAATTAATTGTCCCAGTAACAGGCTTTCTAGAGGTTGTTAGAATACAAATATAACTATCAGTGTTCATTATTTAGGTTATGTTGTTTCCAAAGCAACTTTGACAGTTATAAATAAAACTCAGAAATGTTCAGTTGGGAAAATGGAAAAAAAAAGATAAAAATAAATGGAATTTAAATTGCTTCAGAAAGCATTAGTCTATGTAAGAATTTATGAGGGAAAAAGAACTGGGCACCTTGTTTAGGGATTTTGTGGATTAAAAATATATAATTTCCAAGGGTGATTTCCAAGTTTACATTAAATATGAAATAAAATCTGAATTGCTTGTACATGGCAGCACAAATCACAATTTTTTGCAAGTGGTTACTATTTTTAGTATATTACTATGTATACAAAATGAGTAGAACTAATCCTACAATAAATCATGTTTTCTGCATACTGAATCTAAGTAGAGACTTGCAGAACAATAACAGGCTTATGATCTTTCCACTTAATTTGTCAAGCAAGCTCATCGATTACATTGGTAAAAAATGTGGTAAAAATGGCTGTTCTGGAGACACTGATTTTGTGGGGACTTGGTTTTAGGGAAAGAAATAAAGTGAAAAATGGAAAGAGAGAAAAGGAATGCGTGAGTGAAAAGGCAATGACCTAAAATATTACCTATACAGTAATTTGCAGAATTCTTGCTACTTTTGGTGTGAAAAAAGAACTTATAAAAGACATAGAATAACAAATCTTCTGACTTGAGTCACCATGTCAGGATGGGACATCCACCAATTCTGCAAGAATTCACAAAGGATTAGGATTACCTTTGGCTACATCAGTGGCCCAGGTCATAATGTGTTCCATGTCCATCTCTTCACTTCTGTTACTATTAATGTAATCATACAGTGATCCCAGGGAAGCATATTCTGTTTTTAATGGAAAGATAAGCATATAATTAAAAATAAGGGGCATCTCATAAATAAACCTTTATATTTTCATTAGGAAGATGTATTAAAGAACTTAACAAAAGACATCAAAATTATATAAAAATATACTTTTCTAAAAGTGTTTTCTAAAAGTATAAAAATACACTTTTCTAAAAGTGGTTTCTAAAAGTTAGTCTTATCCTGGAAAGAAAACTGTCTAA
Organism: Plecotus auritus; assembly: GCF_963455305.1. Taxonomy (NCBI): domain Eukaryota; kingdom Metazoa; phylum Chordata; class Mammalia; order Chiroptera; family Vespertilionidae; genus Plecotus; species Plecotus auritus. Next base: position 47,562,206 of record NC_137776.1, read on the forward strand.
GACAAGCACTAACAGAACGAATAGTAAATCTTCAGCCAAGGATAAAATCAAAAGTCACTTAAATGCAACTCAGAAACACAAAAGTGTATTGGAAGAATGTACTGGAAGCAAAGGCAGACATGTAAATAGGTATTTCTTTTAAAATGGTTGTTCTTATAGGATAGATAAGACTAAACACAAGTCAGAGTTTATATGACTATGTAAATAAATCAACCTTGCTGCGCCAGAATTTAGACAAGCCCTTAAAATTTAGCACAAATGGCCAAGAAAGAGACAACGCCTTTAAAAATGGCTTTGAGGTATAAATTACATACCATGAAGTTCACTCACTCTAAGTCTACAATTTGATAATTTTTAGTAAATTTATATAGTTGAGCAATCACAACCACAATCCAATTTTTAGAACCTTTCCATCATCCTAAACAGTTCCCTGTGCCCATTTACAGTATTCACCACTCTCACTATCTACTTTCTCTCTCTGATTTCTCTGTGCCTTTTCTAGATATTTCATATAATGGAGTCTACAACAGAAGGGCTTTGTGTCTTTCTCTGTGTTCTTTCTCTTCACATGTTTACAAGGTTCATTCATACTGTAGCACGTATCAACACTTCATTCCCTTTTATTGCTGAATAATATTCCATTGTATGGATTTACATTTGGTTTATTCATGACCACTCAATAGGTATTTGTATTGTTGCCAGCTTTTAGCTATTATGAATAATGCTGCTATGAAAATTTTCATAAATGTCTTTATGTGGAAATATATTTTCATTTCTCTTGGGTAGATTCCTAGGAATGGAATTCTGGGTCATATAGTAAGTTTAACTTTTCTTGTAAGGCAGGATTGCTAGCAACAGATTCTTTCATTCTTTATCCAAGAATGTATTTATTTTGATTTCATTTTTAAAACATAATTTTTATGGATAGTTTTTTCTTTTAGCACTTTAAATGTTTACTGCCTTTTGGCCTCTACTGTTGTAGATGAGAAGTTAGTCATTAATCATATTGTCATTCCCTTGTACATGAGACATTTTTTCTTGCTACTTTCAAGAATTTTCACTTGGATTCTATCAACAGTTTGACTATGATGTTCTAGGTGTGTGTTCTTCTGCCTTTATCCTACTTAGAGTTCGTTCAAGTATGTAGAGGAATGCATTTTATCAAATTCGGGATTTTTTTTTGGCCATTATTTCATCAAGTAGTCTTCTATTTTTTATTTTTATACCATTCTTCTCTTCTTCCTTTGCTTTATACATTAATTGGTATACCTGATGTTGTCCCATAGGTCTTTAAGGTTCTGTTAGTTTTTCTTCAAAATTTTTATTTTTCAGATTAAATAATTTCTATTGACCTAGTTTAAAGTTCGCTGATTTTTTCTCCTATCTCAATTATGCTAAGTCAATTCTAGAGAATTTTAAATTTCAATTATTGTCTTTTTAAACTCCAAAATTTTCTCTGAGTCCTTTTAAAAAAAATTTCTATCTATTTGATGAGATTCCCTATTGGTTGGTTCATTGTTTTCACACTTTCCTTTAATTCTTTAAAGTCTCTTCTAGTTCTCTGAACATTGATGCTTTGATGTTTTTGTATGTTGAATCCAATGTGTTAATTTAAAGAGGCAAGGTTAGTGCTATCATCCCCCAACCCATCTAGTTTCTCAAACTTGGCTCAGTTAACTACTACCCATGCACTCAGTATGGCTAGATCCTAATGCTGCAGAAGGCTGGTTGAAAAGTTCACATATTGTTTTGGTAGATACTTGTGAACAAACAATTTAAACTAGCATCTTTAGGAACAAAGACAATTTAGTACATTTTAACACATCAAAATTTGTCTAAGAGGTATCTTTAATAATCAACCTCATAGGTCAATAAAAGAGCTATAAATACACAACTTACAATCACCTCACAATTTTGAAACTTGTGTTGTTTTAAAGAAATGATTAATGTTAATATTTAATGTTACTTACTGGCCTTACAGGTAAACAAGTATAGATCTAAAAAGAACAAGTCACTGATAACCAAAGATTTTGGGTAGGAATAGGTATGAGTAGAAAATATTAGAAGGGTTCATGAAATAAAGGACTGGCTAGTCTATTAAAAAAAAACACCACTAAATACAATCAAACATACTCATTCAATTACTTGGATTCTTTCTCCCTCTTTTGGATGATAAGACAGGTTGAACACGCTAGCTAAAAATGACTGTTTCATATCCTCCTAGGGACTGAGAGTAAACTCTTGGAAAAAGGATTCACATCATGACCCAAGTCTTTTTTTTTCCTACTCTTCATCCTCATCTCAAAAGAAACTAGAAAACTTCCTGAATAGTCCACCGAGTTAAAGTTAAAAATCTCATCCTCAAAAGCATTAAGCATGAAGGGCACAAGATAAAAGCAGAGTTTCTAACCTCTTTGGAGTATCATACTATCATCTACTAGATAAGAATAATTTAAGCTACATCTGAGGATCAGAAAACTGGGTTCGGATTTATAAGGTAAACACAACCTGTAAAAAGTAAATACAACAGACTAGGAAACAAAGAGCAATATGGGAACTGGGTCAGACACAGGGTTTAATTTTAAATTAGAAGTCTGATCTACAAGGTTAAGCATGGCTAAGACACTAACAATATAACCCTTTATTGGGTATTCAAGTTAATAGAAAAAATATAAGCTCAAGAAAAAACTGCCACATACCTCATTTTAGGCACAGATCTAAAGATAGCTAATTGGGGATAAAATACCCACTACTTCCGGTAAAAATACCACTTATCATAGTAAAAGCATGTTAAAATGCCTGCTATCAGAAGATGGAAATAACAGCAGCCATCCCCTTTGAGTTTAAGAACCAGTGTAACCACAGCTTGCACACAAGAAGAGGAACTTCTGTACAAGATCAATCTGAGAAATTTCTACCACTCTGATTCTACCACTAACGGTGACCTTGGGAAAGTTACTAAAGTTAGAATTTTAGGCTCTTATTTGTAAAACAAAAATTATTTTACTCATCTCATATGGTTATTGTAAGTATCAGATGAAATAATTGATAAAAAAGTACCTAATCCAATCCATTTTATTGAGTGTGTTTAGTTGTTATTTTCTATAAAGACAATCCAAGTTCTTACCACTAGAGTAGAAGAAGATAGGGCTAATCTTTTAAGGCAAAGGACTGTCATGAAAAACCACCTGATCAAAGTTATTTACTGTAAAATTGAACATTATACTTATTATCTACCTAAAGCTGCTGATTGGATTATAAAAGCATGAGTATAAAGTATCTAAAAAATATGTCTGTGTGTTTTTTATGGCAAAATTTTCTGTGTGCTCCTTTTTGAAAAGGACATTTCCATCAGTTATAAACTGCTGTTGCAAATTATGTGATAATTTAGATCAAGGTCATTACCAACCTAGATGACCAAACCTGAAAAATATTGTTCTCATGTCAGAGACCTTGAAGAAAGAATGCTCTAATGGGATTAAAACGTCTTGCAAAGAATTATAACATGAATAGCTCAAGAAATCTTAATTTGTAAAAGGTCACAGTTACAAAAAACATCGCTCATTTCAATTAATTAAATGAAATTTTAGTTAAACGGCACCTTTAAATATTGGTATTGCAGCTGCAAGTGCATTTAAATAGCATTTACGCAGATATAATTAGCACAATTAAACATGGGTAGAAGTGGAAACACCATTCTTAATTATATTGATATAATCAGTTTTATTAATGCTTTATAGCAACAAAGGTGACATCTGATAGTGGCACACAATTCATGACTGAACCTAATATTAAACATTTTAGCATATTAAGGAATCTAAAGCTAGATAATCTGGGAAGGAAAATCAAATAATGAGTTCCTACCTGTGACGATTCCATAGTTGGGAGGTTCAAGAACTACTCCATAAAACTGGATGATGTTCCTGTGACTGAGGACACTGAGTATTTCTGCCTGTATAAAAATAAAAAATAAAATTTCACATTTACAAAAGTCTAATGAAATAGGATCCCTATTTATTTTTCTTTTACATACATTTACAAGATATATGCTTATAGAATATATATATATATATACACACACATATATATACACACACACACACACACACACACACACTCAATAAGTGTATAATGCTGATAAAACTCTTGTCGTTAGCAGCATTCTTGAAAGTTTAAGAATTTCTACTGAACCTTTCTGAAAATTTAAAGCTGAAATGGGGTTGAAGTGGCAACAAAAGAGGAGCCAACTCACAAGCCAGCACACCTGACGGTAAAGGAGGATGACCAAAGAGGGAGGTACCATATTTATTTGAAGTGAAAATCCTCTTTCTAATAGTCAATGTATTTCTTCTGCATAATGTCTCTTCTCACAGAGGCTGCAGCAAGACTGAACTTCTACCAGTTGGATGAGCAGTCACGATAAAATTAAGGTAGAAGTTTTTAACTATTAGTGGGACAGATTCAAGTAATATCTATTTATAAGTGTTTATCTAATCATTCATTAAAAATGTTATTTCTGGCCCTGGTTGGGTAGCTCAGTTGGTTAGAGAGTTGTCTTCATACGCCAAGGTTACAGGTTTGCATCAACCAATGAATGCATAAAAATAAGTGGAACAACAAATCGATGTGTGTGTGTGTGTCTCCCTTCCTTTCTCGCTTAAATCAATAAAAAGTCTTAAAAATGTTGTTTCTCTCCTACTGTATGCAAAAGGTACTATAAAGGCTAGGAAGGTGGATTATTGACTTATAGCTCTGACTTGATAGGGAAGCCATACTTTACACTTTAAAATGTATTAAATGCTAGAAAACTACTGTGGAGTGACATGGTAAAAAATAAATTACATTTATTAAACTTAATTTCTGAAGTGAAAAAAAAAAAGATAGTACATTTATATCTGGTGTGTGTGGTATTTAAAACACTACTCCTTGATCTCGGATGTCCTCACTGATTCCAAGGTTCAATGATTCCATGAGAATATGATAGCAAAAGACAGAAAAGCGGCTCATCCAATCATTCAGAGGAAGCAGCCTCCTTACTGCACTGTATTCAAGATCAAAAGCTCTCTCCAAAGACAGCTGGGTCTCTAAAACATCAATATGATCCCATATTTTACAAAAATAAAAATTATACATATAGAAGAGAGACCAGGAAGAAATTAAACAAAATATTAATTGTGGATATCACTAGGTAGCAGAAAGATCCTAAGTGATTTTAAAGGTTTGTATATTTCCAAATTCTTTATAATAAGCCTAAATAATTTTAAAATCAGAACAAGTAACACATGATTGTTATAGGTACTATGTATGACTAGAACATCTATATATATAAAAGGCTAACATGCAAATTGTCCCCTCGGGAGTTCAACAGGGAGACCAGGAGTCCAATCACTTGCTATGATGTGTGCTGACCACGAGGGGGCGGCACGGAATGAAGTAAGGCCCTGGCTGACAGCCAGAAGGCCCCGATTGGCCCTGATCACCGGCCAGGCCTACGGACCCTACTCGTGCACCAATTTCGTGCACCATGCCTCTAGTATAAATATAAAAATATTTATTTGCACGGAAATTCTGATTTTCCTAGGAGAGAATTAGGAAGAATCGAAACTCTTACCTTACATTCGCAGGACTCTACTAGGCATATAAAAACTAGTTTAGTGAATCTCTGAGCTATGCGTTTCTCCTGACATGGCTCTGAAACAAACTAGTCTTTGCCTGGGTTATTCTTGGGAAGGTTCTCAGGGGCCCTGAGACCAAAGATGCAGGTGCTGGAAACTGAGTGTACTCTAGATTGAGCTCAGCCTGCTCAGTGTCTGGATCAGTGTGTTAGTAAATGACGTTCCCCTCCCTCCTTACATTTGCTCCTATGCCTGCTGCCCTTTATGGAAGCTTTTCCCACTTTGCTCATCTTGCAGAATGTCTAGTGTAATACTACAAGAGAGAGAAAGGTCAGGTGCTTTCCACACTGAAAACACACAATACTCTTTAAGGATGAATGAACAAATCGTATTTGATGATAATAATATTTAGTGTGTTTAAATTATTGCTATAAGGCATCCATGTGAGCAAATGTTTACTCTGAACAGTACAGTGAGAAGAATGAAATGCTGGTGGACATAGATCTGCGCCAGCATTTATTCTGTTCTTTTACATGCATAAGGGTTACTAAGGCTATGATCTCATAAGAATGACAGTCGATCAATTATATAACCACAGTAGAAGCTACATTTGAAATTTGTATTTACCAGCTCACTGCGGTTTTAAACTTTCAGAATGAAGACTTTGCCTGTTGCAGGGTCTGCAGTCCATGGCAATTAAATGAGCAGTTTCTTGACAGCCTTTTCCTGTTTTGGTCATTCTCCAAGCATGCCCTTGCTTTGGCATTATACTTTTTCAGATTCAGAATGCAGAGGATTGCTTAGGCTTAACCCTTCCATTTCCGGTTTTCTACCCAATACATTTGCCATTTATTTCCAAAACCACCTCTGCAGGTAAGCCAGCCTTTTGTCAAGTACACCGTTTCCCTACCCACAGTGGCAGGTGCTCCTCTACCATGCACTGAGAAGGGAGCCCTAATTCTCAGGAGTGGAGCTACATTTCAAGCAGGTTCCCTGCTCCAGATGGAATGCGTTCCTCTAAAATTAGTATGTTGAAACCTAACCCCCAATGTGATCAGGTCTTTGAGAGGTGAGGGTGGAGCCCCTATGAATGGGATTAGTGCCCTTATAAAAAAGACCTAGGATTGTTCTCTCACCCCTTCCACCACATGAAGAAACAGCAAGAAGACAGCCATCTGTGAACCAGGAAGCAGGTTCTAATCAGAAACCAAATCTGCTAATGCCTTGATCTCAGACTTCCCAGCCTCCAGAACTGTGAGGAATAATGTTTGTTGTCTATATGCCTCTTCAGTCTTCTGTTAGAGCAGTCCAAATGGACTAAGACAGTCTTCTTCATAGGATTAGGCTGGCATAAAAGTCCACAGCTACTGAACTAGGCCTCTCATGAACAGAATGGGTTCAAAAAGACAATGCCACTGTACTTCTCAGGACAGCATACCTCTTATCTTCGTCACCACAGAGCCCGGAGTTATTGCACGTAGCAGCGGGATATCAGGGACAAGGGAACTTCTTGATTTAAGGACTCCTAAAACAGTGTTTCAAGTCTGTAAGACCAAAACACCGAGCTCTTACAGGCAGGACGTGGTAAGACTTCCCCTCCTTTCTGTTTCAGGCTCTGATTGTAAAGATAACTGAGGCAGAATGCTCAGTATGAGGAATTAAAAGATTTATATGCACCAGGTCACAAAAACCAGGATAAAAAACAACACAATGCTGTTTAATTAATTGCGTTTTCACCCCAAGCGTATCATGGTAGGGGCATTTTCCTAAAAGAAAAACTTGATCCTTACACGTATGGCAAGATGGAAAACCAGGCCCTCTACTCCTAAAAATGCAGCGTACGGGAACAACTTAAAAAGTAGGCTTGACTTTCAATCCTGTATTTAATCACCAGAGTGTCATGCACAGGTCATGCTCTTTGAGGCGCTTTAGGCTTAATGAGACCCATTCACTAACACTGTCACATGACAAGCAGCAAACCTCATAGCTCTGTAGGTTCTCTTTCAAAAGCTGCCCTGTAGGTATTCAGGGAAATAAAGAAGGACAAATGAACCGAATTCAGGTTCTATAATTTGAAACAGCCTATATTCCTAATGATGTTTCATGTCACGAAAACTTTTCTCTGGAAGGAAAATGGCTAGAAATACTAAGAAAAAAATAAGCCAGTCATCTGTGCACTCCCGGGGAACAGCTGAGCGGAGCCCTGTGGGATTTATTACGAACATCCCCACTGCTGGGAAGCCTATTGCTCGGTGGTTTTCCTGGTGGGCTGCAGCAGACTCGCCGCATGTGGCCACTCGGAGAGCAGCCTGGGCTCCCCTCCAGGAACCAGGCTGCTGCCTAGTTAAGTACACACCCAGTTCAGGCAGACTAACCTGGCAGGGTAGGAGGGTGGCTCAAACGGAATGAAACAAATAGCAAAGATTTAAGAACAGGGATTGGAGAGCTATTTCCAAATCATCAAAAGACTAAGAGATTTTACAATCTTCGTGCCCACAACGGAATGTCACTGTGATGATAGGAAAAAGTTAAATATATTGTAAACAACTTGTATTTAGTTTGGGTGACAGAAGCATATACCAAACCCCAGATTTCCACTAAACAACTTAGGTAATTTGGTCAAAGAAATAACTTGGTGCTAAAATTACATGGGAAACCTCCCTAAAGGGAGCCTATAAATTAGTCCCAAAGTATGAACTAATGAAGGATTGAGCTTCTAAAAAACTGAATAGCAATATAATTTAATTAAATACTGACTACATGAGTGGAAATTTAAATTCTAGTTCCAAAATAGATGGCCCTAAAGCCACCTGGTCACCCTGGACCTTGTTTTCCTAGTAAATGACTTGGTTGGACGAATTATTTTCCAGATTCCTTTATGCTTTAAATTTCTATGCATTTCTGTAAAATAAATACAAAGTATTATTAACAGTTCTTTTCACAGAGTGGGTACTCAATAAATATTTGATAAGCTGAACTGAGATAATTAATCATGATGTATCAGGACATTCTCTAGAGTCAAACAGGCTTGAGCATGAGCCTTGGCTCTGTCATTTACACAGCGAGGTGACTCTGAGGAAGTTGTTGAACCTCTCAGGGCCTCAGTCTCCTCATCTGTAAAATGGGGACAGTAATCCTAGCCCAGTGCCCAGCAAATGCCAGGTGCTCATCTCATGCTAATTCCTTTCTCTGACAGCTTACCCTTCCTTTATAGTCAGCTTATCCTTTACAGTGAGGTCAAGCTTATGGGCAAATCCAGATCTCTCCCAACAGTGGATTCCACCTTCATTTTAATTAGCTTTGTGTATTTATTATATTCCACCTTCCATGTTTACCTATGTTTTTACCTCAATACAGCACTTCAACATTCCAAAGCACTTATCTTAGTTGACTCTCAAAAAGAAGTTATTTTATCATATTTAAGATTTCAAAAAACTAGGCCTTTGATTGGATTTGTTCAAGCTCACTTTACAGGAGCTCAGTAACGGTCATTATAAAATATAAATCTAGGTTTCCTACCTCTGACTCTTTTTATATATTTCTCCCCTCTCTCTTTAAAGGAAAAGTCCAATAAAAATATGAGTCCTTTCATCTACACTTTTTTTTTTAAATTAAAAGCTGCCCTTGCTCAAAGAGATTCCAATTTACAGACTCCTCTATAATAACACCTAATATTTACTGAGTGCCTACTATGAGATAGGCCAAGAACTTTACAAAGATTAAACCTTTAAATCCTCACAGCAAACCATGAACTTGGGCCTACTATTACCTAGGCACAGAGAAACTTAAAAACCTGCCCAAAAGCATAGTAAATGGCACAGTCAGGTTTTTAATACACGTAGGTGATTTCTAAGCCCTTCTTATAATCACTAAACCACCCCACTGTCCTTTACAAACCTAATTTGAATACAAAATGGAAGGCTAGTTTATAGAACATCCTAAAATTACAACATGCCTAGAAAATTCCAAGCTCTCTTTAGTTACAGAAGCATCAGAAACAATTCCTCATCAACTCCCTCATAGGGCCTCAGCGCTGGCCCTGCGGTACTGGTAAGGTTGCCATGCCTTCCGAACACTCAGCTGCACAGGATCAAGTTAAGCACCATCATCTCACTCTCCATAGGCGCTAGGCCATCAGGCCAGCTTGCAGCAACCAAATTTATAGCTAATAAAACCAGGTAATTGCACAGCATGAGGCACCCTCTCTCTATGCAAAAATTACATGGTTAGAAATTTAGAGCGACTCTCACAATCTGATTAGCTAAGTGCTTTATAATATTACTCTACAGTGCAACAGAGTTTGATTATTTACATCCCAAAAGAGAAATGTTTGCCACATTGATTATGGAAATCTGCAAATTCATTTAGAAGAATTCAGGCAAATTTATTTTTCAAATAGTCTGCAAAGTCCTCTAACATCTTATAGACTCCAATTAGACAGTATCTTGAATACCTGGATTCTTCAACTGAATTAATGATTTTACTATTTCTGGGTTCTGCCAGCATACTCAAACAATAACTAATGACAAAGGCATGTGTGTGACACCTGCCAGACTGCTTATTTAAAAAGAAGTAGCAAATCCTAACAAATACACAGTAAAAATAATCTGGAGGATGGGAGAGAACTTGATCAAAAGTATGAACATATTTAATAAAGCTCTGAGTGTGTATATTTGTGCACATGCATGTGTATGTTTAGTGGTAGTTAGGGATCGTCAGCCATAATGGTCTAGAGTAAAAGTTAAAGAGATGATAAGGACTGGCAGGGAGAAGAGGTGAGATGGGTGTTGTAAGGCATCATAAACTCCCCAGTGAGGTCCTCCTGGTGAAGGGTATATTAATCAGATTATCAGCAGAATATAGTATAAGAACATATTAAAATCCCATCACTAACACCTTTTGTTCTGAATCCACACGGATGAAGCAATCTCTAAGTTGGTTTTCCATATAACTCACCTACAAATCGAAAATTTAATAATTAGCAAATTGATTTTATTCTTTAGTCTCAAGTCAAATATGCTAGTATGATTTAGCATCCTGAGTTCACTCAACTCTGAGCTCTTAAGATAAAATTTCTGAACACAGAAAGCAGAAGCCACCATACCAGGGACCTATTTGGGCATCCAGCAGCTTTTCCTAGGAGGTGGCTTCACTATATCCTTGGGAGTCTTAGGTCTCCTATGGTGGCAAACTATTTTTCAAGACAGCTTATTCTACTGTCTCAAATTACTAGAGTTGACCTATGTAATTTCCTGTGTTCCTGATTCGATCTTGCTTGCTATATCCAGTTCAGCTCAGATTTTTATTTCATTTCCACATACTGTCTTACCCCAAATTCTGATTTTTTCTCTTTGCTTGAGGGGTCAGTGGATGTCCTTAAGTTGACTGTAACTCTTCTTAATACCTTAATACTTATAAACAGAAAGAAATTTTTAAAAAGCTCCTTTAAAGGCATTTGCTAAATGGTACTTAACGATACTGTTACTGGACCCATTCTTCATGCCTGGTGACCGGGTTAGTGTTTGTGTAGCAGATTTCTTCTATGTCATGCAACAATGCTTAGAACCCTAGAGAGATCAGAGACGGGCCTCGGTTTCTATTTTGAGTTTTCTAGGTGGAACTCTTCTCACACAACAGACTCTCATCATTACTAATTTCTCTATAATACTGCTTTATCAACTGCCTAGAACCCCCAAGAGACAATAATTATTTTGCATGTAAAATATATCTATATATATAAAAGGTTAATATGCAAAGTGTCCCCTTGGGAGTTCCACCAGGAGACTGGGAGTTTGATCGCTTGCTATGATGTGCAGCAGTGGGGCACTGAGGGAGCGAGGGAAGGAGGAGGCAGGGAACCTGATCAACCCTGACCATCGGCCAGGCTTAGGGACCCTACCCGTGCACGAATTTTGTGCACTGAGCATCTAGTATATACAAACCAGATAGTGACTGATGCCACCTACCCACCTGCATCACAGTAACACTTCTGGCACCCCACACATTTATTAACAAAGCACACAGAAAGTCACTGCTGAATAATGTTGAATGGTAACAGTGAGCCCAGAAATAAGTTTCTCACTAAATAATGAGGTCCGATAGTGAGCTCAGAGATAAAGAAGAAAGTAAATTAGAACATCAGTGTGTTTTCAAGGAGATGGATAAATTGTGGGCTATGAAGCCTGAGCGTATAGATCCTATTAAGGGCCTACAAAAAGGCATACAAATTTCTTTAAGGCTGGGAGAAAGGGATTTTATACAGATGAAACAGATCATAAAATATCACTATTATCATTCTTTTGAGTTTCAGAACTTTTGAGCTGAGTATAACCTCACTCATGAGAGCTTCCTGTGTATCAACACTGTCTCATCACTACACATATTCACTCATTTAATCCATGAAGTCAGCACTATTATCATCATCCCCAATTTATCTCTAAGAAACTAAAGAACAGAAAGATGAAGTAACTTGCCCATGATCAGACAGCTAAGAGGTAGTGAAGATTCAAACCAAGAAGTCTGGCCTGAAAGCCTATGATTTCAACCATGATGCAATATTGCCTCACAAATGAGTATCGATTTTTAAAATCACATAGGCATACATGTCTATACATGTACACAGATGTACATGCACACACATTTCTACGTATTGCATACAGATAAACTCACATATGACTATACATATGTCTAGGACTTTATACACAGTAAATATTCTAACACTTATTTGATCTCAGTATGCAAAGAACTCTAGAATCAAAATCAAGAGACCTACGTTCTAGTCTTGGTTCTAACAGTGGATGGCTATGTGATTTGGGGCCTCAGCTTACCTACTGATAAAATGTCAAAATGTGGAGGTAAAAGGGAAAGAATGGATGATCTAAAAAGTCTCTTCAACTCTAACATTCTGACTTAAATCTGATTTAATTGGTTTGGGGTGGGGCCCAGGCATGGGTGCATCTTAGAAGCTTCCAGGTGAATATAATGTGCAGCCAGGATTCAGCTCCACTGGCCTAGCATGATTGTTGGCAAGCTACACTGTAGCCTACTTACTTTGCAGTCACAAAACCCTGGGGCTGTTTCGGCTCTATCATGTATGAGCCGTGTGGCCCTTGCAAGTATCAATGTCCCTGAGCTTGCTCACTCTTCATCTATAGTATAAAATAAGAAAACCAGTATCTACTTAAAACAGCTGTCAAGACTAGGTTTACATGGAAAGTACATGCTAGGCACAGGTTTTTCCTCAATAAATGTTAGCTGCTAGTAGTTGTACCTATAGTGAGCAAAGAAAATGTTTTTTAAAAAATACGAAGAACTGAACGTGAGCTAGAACTATGAATCGCTGGAAAACATATCCACAGGCTGATAGCAAGAGCACAGGGAAACTCATAAAGATGAGAAGAGGTCAAAACACAAGTCTGGACAGGACACTGACCACAGGCCAGAGCGAGGCTAGTGAATGCAGCATCGCGCCATCCTGCATACTCAGGGGTACACGGCAGGGGAAATCTCTAAATTCAAAGACCAAAGTATACCACGATGACCACAAGTTGTTAAGCCCGATTCTTCAACTTCTCAATAAATCTTTTAAGGTGTCTCAGTATTTTAAAAATCAAATGCCAAGCTGAAAAAAAGTGACCCTCCCTTCGCTTTTCCACTTACAGGGTAAGGAAGATGGCTTATCATCATTAGCCTCACCATTACTGCACTGGATGGGGAATCTGAATTTGAGGGGCAGTTCTTGTGTTTCTATTTTCTACCCATTCTTATATTCTGTGCCAGAGGTCACAGAAGACCACACTACACTATCGTTGTTTTTCAAAACAACTCTTTGGCCTTGGCTATCATTTATCATAATGAAGTTTCTGCTGTATTGTTGTATGGTTACGTCAAATGAGCCCCCAAGTATGAGCTGATTCAAATACAAAAGGATAACAGATCCAAAGTCAGGGGAAAAATATTTTTGAGTAGTGAACACGGAACACAATGATCTATTATCTGTAAAATGGAGGATATTATCTCCCAAATCTCAAAAGGCAGAGAGCAATGCATGCTTAGTGAGCAGCACTGAATTAGGAGCAAAGACTAGGGTTTTGGTGGTGGGTTTTTACCACCTCTCCTGTATGCATGCAGCAAGTTCTTAGCCTGCCAAGAACTTAAAAACTGTTGGGCCCTAGCTGGTTTGGCTCAATGGATAGAGTGTTGGCCTGTGGACTGGAGGGTCCTGGCTTCGATGCCAGTCAAGGGCACATGCCCGGGTTGTGGGCTTGACCCCCAGTGGGGGTCATGCAGGAGGCAGCCGATCAATGATTATCTCTCATCATTGATGTTTCTCTCTCTCTCTCCCTTTGCCTTCCTCTCTGAAATCAATAAAAATATATTTTTAAAAAACTGGTGGAATTGGGAGCAATAAAAACTATTAAATAAACTTAAAAAATAAAATGTTTATTTTGGAATAATTTTTAGACTCAGAGAAAAGCTGTGTTTTAGATTACGTTTAGATTCAAAGTAAAAGGTAACAGCGTCCTTATAGCCCTCACCCAGTTAATATCTTATTATGCTACTATAGTGCATCACTATTCACTAATGCCAGACTGTTTGCACCTTTCACTAGTTTCTCCGTAATGTCCTCTTTGTGTTCTAACATCCACTCCAAATACCACATTGCATTTAGTTGTCATGTTTCCCGAGTCTCCTTTGGCCTCAGGATTTTGATAAGAATCAAATAAATGTGAAAACACTTCTATAAAATAAATAGGAGTATTAGAATATAATTTACTATTGTTATGCATTAAAGGAGTCCATGCATGTAAAGCACCCCCAAAACTGCCTGGAATGCATTAAACTCAAAATGTTAGTTATTCACATCGTCATCATAAGTACTTATACCTATCCTACATTCTGACCAATCCTAAGTCTTCAACTGTTGCTTGGGGTTCAGAATTCCTTTATGACTGTGGACTTTATTTTCTCTGTAGTCAGCTTTATAGAGTTACTAGAGGCCCGGTGCACGAAATTTGTGCATGGGGGGGTTGTGTGTCCCTCAGCCCAGCCTGCACCTTCTCCAATCTGGGACCCCATGAGGACAGTCAGACATCCTCTCACAATCCAGGACTGCTGTCTCCCAACCGCTCGCCTGCCTGCCTGCCCCTAACCACTTCTGCCTGCCAGCCTGATCACCCCCTAACCACTCCTGTGCCAGCCTGATCAACGCCTAACTGCTCCCCTGCTGGCCCGATTGCCCCTAACTATCCTCCCTTGCTAGCCTGATTGCCCCTAACTGCCCTCCCCTGCAGGCCTGGTTGCCCCCTACCCTGCAGACCTGGGTCCCCCACAACTGTCCTCCCCTGCAGGCCTGATCGTCCCCAACTGCCCTCCCTTGCAGGCCTGGTCCCTCCCAACTGCCCTCCCCTGTAGGTCTGGTCCCCCCCAACTGCCCTCTCCTGCAGGCCTGGGTCCCCCACAACTGTTCTCCCATGCAGGCCTGATCACCCACAACTGCCCTCCCCTGCTGGCCATCTTGTGGCAGCCTTCTTGTGTCCACATGGGGGCGGCCATCTTTGAACACATGGCGGCGGCCATCTTGTGTGTTGGAGTGATAGTCAATTTGCATATTACCTCTTTATTATATAGGATAGCCCTTGACCAAATATTGAAAAACAACTTGCTTTAACCAACTGAGTTAGCAAAGCAGCTCAATCTAGGAGAGCAAGAAAGACAAGAAGACAAAGGCATTAATGGAACCTCAGAAGCCACCAACGTTTCACTTCATCATCAAACAATGTGTCTCAGAGCTACACAGACAAAGATGCCATGACATTCAAGAGGGAATATTCCATAGACATCAGAAAGTAACCAGTATCTATACATTTCCTGTTAAGTGATCTGCACACAGCTTATGGTGAGGGGAGGCAGCAAAGTGATGCTTTTCTTTATCCATCAGTTCACTGAGCTTGTTAACTTGCCCTGGAGAAAGCTCAACCAGGATCCATATACTCACACAAACTCATCCTACGGAGATCAGGAAATAGTGCATAGATTCCAAGTTACTTTAGAAGAAAAAAATAGAGGAAAAGCTCTGGAACTGAACCTGTTCTGAAAGTCACTAAACATCCTGCTGATAATAGCATAATAATTTACTAAGTGTTCACAAGGTTTTATGGCCCAAGAACCAGGGAGAATACTGAGTTTTTTTTTTTCATAGAGAAGCCAACATGTCCACTTAAGGGTATGTTTTTCAAACCCATTAAATATAGTGTAACATTAGCTGATAAAAAGTACAGTGTGTGTGTGTGTGTGTGTGTGTGTGTGTGTGTGTGTGAGTGAGATGAGGAGCAAATAGCTTAGTGGAGGCATAAGAAAGAATGAAATAAATTATTTAATTGTAATAAATGGCAAGCCCTTTCAACTTTTAGCATTATCTTTAGAAAAACCATACTAACAAATAAAAATACAGAAATCTTCTTTTGAAGCCAGTTATAGAATGCTTCTTGGTCAAATTCATAGTTCCGAGCAGTTAGGATAATTCTTCATGAAGTTTGGTGATACACTGTTTTGAGTCAAAAGAAAAAACTGTATGTGTTCTGGCAGTTGTTTAGGGTAGCACTGATCCCAACCAAACTTCCATCTTCTACCCCTCTTGTGCTAAATTGTGGCCATATGACACAATTCTGGCTATTAAGATAAAAGAAGTTATTATCCACATACAAAAAAACAACACACACTCACATTTGACCCCTTCCTCACACCATACACAAAAATTAACTGAAAATGGGTCGGACATAAATGAGCTGAAACTATAAAACTCTGAGAAGAAAATATAGGAGTAAATTTTATTGACCTCGGGATAGCAAAGTCTTCTTAGATATGACACCAAAAGTATAGGTAACAGAAGAAAAATAGATAAATTGAATGGTATAAAAATTAAAAATGTTTGTGCTTCAACAGACATTAATCATAATCAGAATTCGAACAAAAGTTAACTGCCCATTTGTGGCAGGAATGCTGCAAAGAAGATTCAGGCAGCACAAATGTGGTCCCTTGGAGTCTTTTCCAGAGCTGAGCTTATTAAGGGTAAAGAGCACTGGATCCAGAGCCAGAAAACCTATGATGAAGCTCTGGTTCTCGAGGATTATATTTTGTGAATCATACTGAACCTGTTTCATTTGTAAAGAAGATAATGTAAGTAAGAGTACTTTATAAGTGGTAAATACATTATCTGAATATTATTTATTGTAATTTGAGGATAAGGCAAAGGATACCAGGTTAAAACCTTAACAGGATTTATTTAAGCCTATCCTATCTAATAAAAGAGTAATATGCAAATTAGCCAGCACTCCGCTACACCCACAAGCCATACCCACAAGCCAATCAGGAGTGAATATGCAAATAAACCCAACCAAGATGGCTATGGCCACAGAGAGGAGGGAGGCTTGGGTTTCCCCGGCAATGGAGGAAGCCAAGCTTTCCGCCTGCCCTTGCTGGCCTAGGCCTCCACTCAAGGCTACAAAGTTTCAATGATGGAAGATAACATAAATCCAAACAGAAATGGCGGCAGCCACGGAGCTGGAAAGAGCAGGAGGCTAGGGTTGCCCCCAGCAATGGAGGAAGCGAAGCTTTCCGCACACCCTGGCCGGCCCAGGCCTCCGCTTAAGGCTACAAAGTTTCAATTATAGAAGATACATAAATCCCAACAGAAATGGCTGCCGCCACGGAGCAAGCAGAAGGCTTGGCTCCGCTCCACGCTACAAAGTTTCAATTGTAGAAGATAAATAAACCCCAGATACCAGGGCCTCTGCTTGGGTCACCAGGGGGCGTGGCTGGCCTGCAAACCACCACAGGCCCCTCGCCCAGGCCGCTCCACACCCCAAAAGAACCCCCACCATGATCCGGGACACTCTTCAGGGCAAACCAGCTGGCCCCCACCCGTGCACCAGGCCTCTATCCTATCTAATAAAAGAGTAATATGCAGATTGATCATCACTCCAACACACAAGATGGCTGCCCCCATGTGATCAAAGATCCTGCCCCCATGTGGACACAAGATGGTCACCACAAGATGGCCAGTAGGGGAGGGCAGTTGGGAGGGACCAGGCCTGCAAGGGAGGGCAGTTGTGGGTGATCAGGCCAGCAGGGGAGGGCAGTTGGGGGGGGACCAGGCCTGCAGGGGAGGGAAGTTATGGGTGACCAGGCCTGCAGTGGAGGGCAGTTAGGGGAAAACAGGCTGGCAGGGGAGCAGTTAGGCATCAATCAGGCTGGCAGAAGAGTGGTTAGGGCAGGGGTGGGCAAACTTTTTGACTCGAGGGCCACAATGGGTTCTTAAACTGGACCGGAGGGCTGGAACAAAAGCATGGATGGAGTGTTTGTGTGAACTAATATAAATTCAAAGTAAAGGAGCGGAGGGGAGAGCAAGAGAACCCTCCGCTCTTTTGGCTCCGCGGGCCTGATAGAACAGCCGAACGGGCCGGATCCAGCCCGCGGGCAGTAGTTTGCCCACGGCTGGGTTAGGGGGTGATCAGGCTGGCAAGCAGAAGTGGTTAGGGGCAATCAGGAAGGCAGGCAGGCGAGCAGTTGGGAGCCAGCAGTCCTGGATTGTGAGAGGGCAGTCAGACATCCCTTGAGGGGTCCCAGATTGGAGAGGGTGCAGGCTGGGCTGAGGGACACCCCACCCCCGTGCACGAATTTCGTGCACTGGGCCTCTAGTTTATTTATAAAGCGGAGTTCTGAATGGTAAGGATTAGAGTGGCCATTTTTCCAAGAGGCTGTGAAATCTGGACAAGAGTTAAGTAATTCTCAGTGATGATTCAGATACAATGTTGAACTAGATCAAGAAGCTGAATAGTGAATTATGTGATACTTTATTCACTAGTTGCTAGAAATGCTATGAGGAAGAAAAGCAAAAGGACCGTTTATTGTTAATGTTATCAGATGCCTATCATTCAAGCATATTTAATCTTCTCTCTTGTAACAAGCATAGGGTAGGCAGTGAATGTCATTTAAAAATAACATACACAGTAGGAACTTAACAGTGTGCTCCTGACAAGAGCTTGAGACTGGCGAACCAAAGACCTGGGCCATGCACTGGAGTTTACTGCTACCCAACATAGCTGTTCTGGACTTCAAATTACTAATTTTTATTAATGGGGTGGGGGGTGGAATTGTTGGATTAAAATAGCTATTAAAATTGCAGTTTGAGTATTATATGAGATTTCTAAGATAACAGACCATTTATAATTATGTGCAAACCTATCCATTAAGCAAATCACCTGCCACAGTATCAATTCTTTATCACCTTTCAAAGCTCCTTTCTCTTATTATATTGATGTGACTAAGTATAAAATAACCAAATCCTGACCCACCCATAATTAGGAGTTCACAACATGGTCTCATAGTTCATAATCACGAACACTTACATATTTTAAATGTTCTTTCTAAAATTACAAGTATTTTTTAAAATTTTCATCCAAAGATATATTATTATTGATTTTTAGAGAGAGAGAGGAAGTGAGAGGGAGAGAGTGAAACATTGATCTGTTGCCTCTGATATGCACCTTGACTGGGGATCAAACCCTCAATCTTTTGGTGCACAAGACGATGCTCCAACCAACTCAGCCACACTGGCCAGGGCACAAGTATTTATTAAACTATGTCTCTTTTCCAATAAGCTATTTATCAAGAATAAATAAGGATTGCTAAAGTATAAAAAATTGCTACATAATTGTTTAAATAGATTTTTGTAGGTTGGCTGGTGGAAGAGCACTATTATTTTTTTACTTGAATCTAGCTGTCAAAAAGCCAACAGTCCTGGTATTAGGAAATTTTATGTGGGTTACAATTTAAGTCAGTACTTCAAACACTAGATAAAATAAAATCTCCTTCTGCTCCTGGATTCCCATTTCTTTCTTAGGACCCCAAATTTTTCACCTATATATATAAAAGCCTAAGCGACTGAGCCACCGAATGACCTGTCAACTGGTCGCTATGATGCGCACTGATTACTAGGGGGCAGACACTCAACACAAGAGCTGCCCCCTGGTGGTCAGTGTGCTCCCACAGTGGGAGTGCCGCTCAGCTGACCGACAAGTGTCAAATGCAGGGCTCACGGCTGGCGGCTGCAGTCCGGGGACCACAGTGGAGCAGCAGCAAGCCTACTGAGCTACAGCAGCAGGTGCAGCGGGGCCGGGATGAACAGGAGCCGCAGGCAGAAGTGGCAAGTGGCGTCAGAGGGCTGGTTTCGACCCGATCCCCGCAGGCTATGCCGAAGGACCCCACTGGTGCACAAATCCATGCACCGGGCCTCTATAGCAGCGGTCGCCAACCTTTCAGACCTCACAGACCACCAGTGGTCCGCAGACCACCGGTTGGTGACCGCTGCTCTATAGAATATAAAATGCAGTAGTAACAAGATACTTATTCACTGAAAGAAAGGGCGGAGAAGAGACAAAAGAAAACACTTCTTTTTTACTGTTATATATGATTACTAGACAACCTCTCTTACACATAAAATTACTTGTCCTGAAAAAAATCCTTTCAAGATGACATTTTAATTAAAATTGATGCTTCGTTTTCTCTTGTGCCTTCATCCTGACACCTGCCTCCCCAGAGAACTTAGATATTTATAATTCTCTTCTTTACACACACCTGCACTGCACGATATGCCTTGGTAACAAGATGACTATCAAGGCACAGAAGCCTTAATACGGCCATAATCACTATTATTCTTGAAGCCAAGTGTCTGGCAGATTCCCAATCTAGATTCTGACAGCAAATGGGGGGCTCCACAAGTAAATTTTATGGTAAATCATTATTATGTTTAAAATGTAAAATATATATAATGAAGAGCTTAGTAAAAATCTAACACAAACACAGGAAATCGTGTTTTCCCATGCAAAGTCCACAAACACAGCCAGGGATCTTGTTTAGATTGAGAGGGAAACCGGGAAGACCAATCTGAATATTTTCACAGCCACTGCTCCTGAAAAGGGGTGCCTCTTGCAAGAAAGGGGTAGAACAAAGATCTTAATGTTGCAGGTCTGAAAGATACCCACATCAAAACCAGGTACGGTGGTCCTAACCTAAGCAACTGGCAGACTGCAGGATGGATGTGGGCACTCTTCTGCCTAATACAATCTGAATCAAACACTTTGCATCTGATTCTCCATGTGAGCTTTTATGCAAACTTCTAAAGTGCAAGGAATCCTGGGGTGGAAGAGCTATTCTGAGAGATTTCACATAGTTCATGTAATTAGGGAAACCACTTCCTTTGATTGTAAGTGTTCAAAACAGCTGAATTTCTCCTATCAAAGGCACTCTGTGATTTGGGTCACCTCTTTTACTTTCCCTTTCATGTTTCTCAGGATGAGAGGTGAGGCTGGAGAGCACATTATTTAGGGGAAAAAGCGATTTCGCTTTTTGTTTTAGGGATTGAACTTACACCATATAAGAGACTGTCGTTTAGAATCTCCCTTTCTTTTTCACCCTCTGTCTCTTTCCTTCTCTATGGAGCCTCTTCGGTGACTACAGAGAACACAACCCAAAATGCCAATTTAAGGGTGATGGAAAACTGTCATACTGTGTGTGAAGGATTCTAATTTTCATGTTTGGGCTTAAAACATATTTAGAAAGAACTGTAATGGGCAGGATCTTGATCTCCACATTAGCATGTTTGTTGTTAGAACAGTTGAATATGCAAGAGACAGACAGAGACAAACAGGCCTGGGAAAAGAAGACTTCTCCCCTCTCCCAAAAAAGCACAGGCCACCAGCTTACAGTGTCAAAGAAACTACCACTCTGTTCTTTTGCTGTGTTCCCGGAGCATCCTTTCCCCCTGAAAGTGGAAGCAAGCTCATTGAATGAGGTGGTCCATGCTGCTTTTGCCACTGCTAGTCTAGCAGTGATGCTGTTGGGGTATTCAGTACAACTTTTTCTCAAATACCTTGGTCAGTTTAGCACACAGATTTGTCAGTGAATATAAAAACTGAAAATGAATATGCAAACGAAGTAATTTACCATTTGTCAACCACTTCGATGCCCACATTTTTCTAAATATAAGGCAAGCCAAAGAATAATGAATATGCTACAACCTCTAAGATTTTAGTAAATTTAAATTTTAGTTAATTAAAATTCTGTATAGCTAAAAACTAGTAATGTCAGTCATATAAAGGAAAAAGGGTTTTGAACCACATGAATAAAATATGACAAAATTCTCTAAAGTGACAATATCATTTGCATTCATTACATTTGCTCTTTATATTTCAAAAGGGAAACAAAACTAGGCAGGAATTATCTCCATGTTATAGGGGAAGAAACGAAGTTCCCGAGAGGTTAACTGTTTTGTCTAACATCCCACTGAGTAAAAAAGCAAAGTAGAAGCAGACTGAGAACTTTAAACCGGTGAAGAGGACACGAGCTCCCTCGTCCAGGATCCTAAGTTTCTCTTATCACAGTTTGAATTTCACATTAGCTTTTCTGGCAGTGTATCACATTTTAACTCACAATAAGACAAATACAAGGTAGGGCGTATCAGTATCCTTACCTTAGAAACGAGGAAGTTAGGGCACAAAGAGCTTGCCTGAAGACTAAGCTAGTCAAGTGGCCTAGGTAGGGATCCCAACACAGGTCTGACCCCACAACCACACTGTACTGAAGGTGTATGTTTGTAAGTGTGTTTCTCTCAGTTGAACTATTAGATCCTGTGGGTCCTCCAAGTTTCATCCAGCACAGTTCTGGCACATAGTAAGTACTTAATAAATGGCTTCTGAATTAAGAAACCACAGCACAATAAGGTGGGAAGGCTCTGCAGCCTAAATAAAAGAAGGTTTAAAGGGCATCATAGCTATCTCCAAATATCTGAAGGCTGCCAGATGGAGGAAGTATCAGGCCCAATTTATGTGGTTCCAATGGACCATACTAGAACCAATGGGTAGCAAATTCTAACTAAAGCCAATTAAGGTCTTTAAAAGAGGGCAATCAAAAAAAAAAAAAAAAAAAAAAGGGTGTGTGTGTATGTGTGTCTTAATATAAGGCTCCTATTACCAGAGGTATTAAAGTGTCCAGATAATTGTATGATGTAGGAAATAATCCCATATAAGAACCTCTGGTTGGGTACCTACACGCCAGTCCACTGATCTGCTATATCAGGGATGTTATAAAGACAATACTCACACATGCCCATGCACACACATGTGCTAGACTCTATCTGGACCTATTAATTTAGAATCTTTAGAAGTAGGGCCAACTATGTATATTTTAACAAACCAAGTTATGCAGCCAAAATTAGAAAAACTAGACTTGTGAGGTTGGTCCTTTTCAGCTTTATATTTCCATATTTTATGAAGGTATGCTCTCAGTTGTCCCTTCATTTTATGTCTGTGTTTAAAATTCTAAAGTACTATAGATGCTATAGTCCCTGAATGACTCTCACTCCCTACATCAAACTCTGGCCTATGTCCTTTCTGTTAGCTATTGTGAAAGAGCTTCTTCCAGGAAATTCATTTCCAAATTGTGCGTCATTTCTCTCCGTGTTACCCAATCTGTTTTCAGATAACATCCACTTTTATTTCCATGGTTCAAAACAATGACATCAGCTCTAGGGGTAAAGGACTCTTCCAAGTGTACCCTGCTTTGCTACTATACTTTCTTCTAAAATTCAGGAGTTACATATAAAATGTTTATTCACCATACTGCTCCTCGTAAAATACACAAAAATTTAGATAAATCATTTAAAAATATTGCCTCCCTAGTCCTGTCAGTGTGGCTCAGAGTTGAATGTCAGCCCATGAACCAAAAGGTCTCTAATTCGATTCCTGGTCAGGGCACATACCCAGGTTGTGGGCTCGATCCCCAGTAGGGGACGAGCAGGAGGCAGCTGATTGATATATGTTTCTCATGAATGTTTCTATCTCTGTTTCTCTCTCTCTAAAAAAAATCAATAAAAACATATTTAAAAAAAAGTATTTCTCCCTAAATTTTATTTACCTCCATTAGCTGCTTTAGTAGAGAAATACTTCTTGAGGACTCTATAGAAATAAGCCAGTTTTTAATCAATAAATATTTTTGAGTACCTACGATGTGTAAAGCACTGTTGGGAGCTGGGCAGTGGAAGAGATCACAGGATATACTCAGTATGTATTTCTAACATTTATTTAATGCTTACACTGTGCTAGGCATTGGGCTACACTATGCTGAGCATGTGCTTCTAACCACCACACTACACAAAACCAACTTAGGACACATGCTAGGTAGAGGTATAAGCAGAGTCTATGAAAACACAGAGAGAAACTGTAACTCTGACAGGGGGGAAGGGACTGAGGGCAGGAAGAGCTTTTAAGGAGGGGAATTTTAAAATTAAATTAAATTAATATTGATATTAGAGAGGGAAGAAGGGAGAGAAAGAGAGAGAGAGAGAGAAACATTGATTGGTTGCTGTATGTACTCCAACTGGGGAATTAAATGCAACTTGGGAAGGTACCGTGACTGGAATCGAACCCAAGACCTTCTATTGCACGGGATGATGCCCAACCAACTGAGCCATACCAGCCAGGGCTAAGGAGGGAAATTTTAAAGACAACAGCCCTCTGACCTGTGGGAGCTAGTAGAGATGCATTCCAGCTGGAGGCAGGAAAGTGCACTGCCCATTGGAGAAAGTTCTGTCCTCTCATGAGGGAAAGGTAGCAGGAGAAGAGGTTGAAAGCATTGTTGAGCTAAATTTGTTTAAAGGGTCTAATATATTATTAGAGGTTAGAAATTATTCTATAAGTAATGGAAAACCATCAAAAGTTCTAGTGTAGAAAGACGTGATCTGATCTGCTTTTCTTTTCTTTTTTTCCAATTGGTGTCCATTTGGCAGATGGATCAGAAAGGGGAAATAGCCAGGCGCTGGAAGGAGAGAGAATAATGACTTGAATGACAAGAAGCAGAGATGGCGATAAGGGAGAATCAATTCTAAAACATCTTTCTACTGCCAACCAAATTTATACAGTTGAGAATCCAGCGTGATGAATACCCATTTCCTTAGCAGTCCTAACTTTCCATTTCAGGGACCTCGTTTTGGAATCCATTTGATTAGAAATGAGAATTTCAATGGGGATGGGTTGGGGTGAGGTCAGGGAATAGCTCCAGGAAATTGAAGAATTAGAATTAGTCTTGTTTGCAAACTACTCCTAGCCACAGGGGAAAATGTGAAATCACATCAAACTAACTGCCATCCTTACTATTGCTTCTATCACATCTTATTATCTCTTAAAACTTGCTCCTTTCCAAAATCTTTGCTTTGAAATCAATCCAAAGGCTGCTTAGCGTTCCCAACTCTGAGGGCCCATGAGCAGACCCCCAGAGGACTGGCCTCCTACTGTCCTATCGCCATCCTTCTGCATTTCTGTACTTGATGTTGAGTTTTACTCATTTTTGATTAAAATATTTTTCTCTTAAGGATATCTGTATGCCACATAATTTCCCAGCTAAAATGAAGAATTCTGCCCAGCATTTTGGCTTACAAAACAACAGACAATATAAACTAACTTTCATTAATTCATACTCATTTTGAAACGTTTTCCTTTTAATTGACAATTTTGAAAACAACTATTTGTATACATGACTGGTTTAATGGTAGCTATTTCTGGACACTGTATTTTCCACTGTACCTCACAATGAAATTGCTGAGTTCCTAAGCAACTCTTTCCCCATCTCTATCACACTGGGTATCCATGGCAACATATCCTAAAGAACTGGTACACTGTGGCATTGCATTGTTTAATGGAGCACCTCATGTCAATTACTATACACGTAAGTTTATATGCATGTGTATTACTAAGATACCTTATATCCTATATGGCACACAGGATAACAAATGGCACTACTATGTAAAGTAACTTAATACCTAAGAACTCACATGCACATTGTGATCAAAGGTTCTCCTAGAAAAGTCAAAATCTGTTTTGGAAAGCATCTTGCTTTAGTCATAGCAACGTGTTTCAGTAGAATTTTGGTAGGTTCTAAAATCCTGTCAAACTCTCAATCCTGGTGCAATTAAAGTTTTTGTTTGATGCGGACCTGATGACACTCTAGTAGCAATAACAAATCACCATCCTGACTTTCCCTCTCTCTCACTGCTAATCTCATTTCACTTACCAGATAGTCTGCCAGGAACAGAAATGCAAAGCCCTTGGGCTCACAGGCAGTGCAAGTAAGAAAAATAAAGAAAGTGATGAAGAAAGACCCTCTCTCTAGCCAAGCTCTGGACAAGCGCATGCACAAAGTGTCCAGAGGAAATGCTTTGCAGTCTGCTGAAACAATTCTAAGAACCAAAAGAGAGATATGGAAATGAAGAAAGCACCCCCTTTCCACACAAGCCAAAATAGGAACTTCTGGGTGAACTGTGTCAAATTATGAATAGCTGAAAAATTAAATGGCAATTGCCCTTTTTTTCTTTTATAAAATTTGGACACACACACGTACACATATACACGGCAAGTAATGATACA
Organism: Plecotus auritus; assembly: GCF_963455305.1. Lineage (NCBI taxonomy): Eukaryota > Metazoa > Chordata > Mammalia > Chiroptera > Vespertilionidae > Plecotus > Plecotus auritus. The sequence continues at coordinate 47,588,298 of NC_137776.1, forward strand.
ATAACTATAATAAAGGAAACTAACAAAAATATTTTTTGACAATGGTGGGAAAAACAGGTTATTGGCTCTGGCTGGTGTGGTTCAGTTGGTTGGAGCATCTTCCTATACACCAAAAGGTTGTGGGTTTGATCCCTGGTCGGGGCACATACGGAAAATGACCAATTGATGCTCTGTCTTACATCGATATTTTCTCTCTTTCCCTCCCTCCCTGCCTCTCTCTCTCCTGCCCTCTCAATGAGCATATTCTCAGGTGAGGATTAAAAAAACAACAGACAAGTTCTGGCTTAATGGAATTTAAAGGAAATCCTATTTGAATAGGAAGTGATCTATTATTTTATACTTCCAGGAAAGAATCAGCTCAATAACCTTCTAAATCGTGATCTTAAGCAAAGTCTTCCTATAGCTATGGGGGAAACAATGCAAAGAACAGTACGGAAACTTTTAATTAAAGTCAATGTAACCGTAATTTTTCCATCTGCTGCTCTGTCACGGGGTCTTCTGCAGATGCATAAACCCAAACCAACGCAGCTTCCTGGGAACTGCAATTAGAAAACTACCATGAGAAGCACCGGAGAAGGCATCGAGGAGGCGTGTGAGACAAACCCGGTATCAGAGAAAAAATAACTTTCTCTTCTTATTTTACAATTTTCATAAATGTTTCGTTTCAAAGTTAATTCACTTACTGCTCTTGCTAAAATAAAAAATAAATTTATAACTAGGCATTGGGAAGGCTTCAACGAGGTGCATTTCAGTTAACAGAGGTGCAATTGAAAGAAGTGTACATAGGAGCCGGGAAGGTATGGATTCAAATTCTGGATCTACCACTTACTATGTGCCCTTAGGCATACAAGTTAGCTCTCTTCATTTTCTTCTCCTGGATATTGGTAATAACACCTAACTCACTGGGGTGGTACCTATGCACACAGAACATGGCACGTGGGAGGAGTTGGGTAAAGGAAGGCAGGCATTATTAGTTGACATATGTAAATTATAGGGCTTCTGACATCATCTCTTCTTTTGCACTAATTTAGGATAAATTATACTAACATTATATTCCAAACCAACATATACATTTCAGGGGTTAGCACCCCATCTCATTTAGGAATTAGGCATTTAAAAAAAAAAAAAAAAACTTCCCCAAGAAAGAAGGCTGCCTTGTTTACTAAAAGTACATATTAGCTTTTTCTCCTATCCCATGCCAGTCAGTTCCCATCATGTGTCTTCCCCATCAAAAACTCCTCAAAATGTAAGCATGTTTGTATTTAGCTGGGATCCTAAATTTGAAAGATGCTGCTAATTCTAACAGTCCACTTTTTAAATAGAATCTTATGAAAAAGCAAAATTGCTGTTTCTAAGCAAATTATTTATAAAAGTATTTTTCATCTATTTCCCCATTATGAATAGCAGGGCATGTTTTAAGAAAAGGGGTAAGAAAGCAGTAAATGGTTATTTAAATTATTTAAATATTAACAGAGGTTTAAATGAGGTAGCAGATGGAATGGGGGAATGGGAACCTCACCTTCAGAGATTTTATAATCAGTGTACATCCATCCATCTTTTTGTTCTTTCTTAAACTCACTGAGATAATGAGAGGGGATTGACCACTGGGTTGTCCTCTGCAGTGGAAACTGGTTTTCTTGTTCCTTGTTTTATTCATTTGTGATCAAAATCCTGATGTGCACTGAGTAGTCACCATGCTAGTCCCTACTTCCTGTGGCATGCTCAAAGAAAACCACAAAACCAACCCCAACAGGACTGTGGTTTGGCGAGAAACAAAGTGTCCATTCTAAAACCACGTGGCTGTCACACAGGGAACAATACTTGCAGGCTCCCTTTCATTTCCTATAGCCCAGAAAACACACACAGCTTACTGGATGCAGCGGCCAGCCTCAGAGTTAAACATGTGGATGCTGCCCAGCTGAATGCTGACCCTGCCTTTCTAAGACAACCTTACTGCCCAGGATGGTCTGCAAGAGCATTCTGCAATTCGAGCAGCTCTCACTTCCCTTCTCTATGGACTGACAATAAAAATAAGAAGTGAATGTTCTCTTTGTAAAGAAGCACGCTTTATTACTTTAGACATCACCCTCTCCCTGTCTCACCACTGGAATACTATAGCATTATCTCTTTGTCCTATGCAGGTCATTCTTTTCTCTGTCTCAACTACACAGTAGAATCCCAAATTCTATACCCACTCTAATCTATATGTAAATATTTATATCAATATCCATCCATACATACATACATACACAGAGAGACAATACCTCACTCTTTGGATTAAACCTATTGAAATTCCATAAAGAAATTTAATTATATTGCTGCAGAGCATTTGTTTTTAATCATTCTGGTGGAGCAATTTTCTGTTCACTTACAATGTACAGATTACTGGAAAGCGGAATTGGAAAAGTATACAAAGGATACATCCCTCAATTTAGGAAATTAAAAGGAAATAAAGGGTAAAAAAATTTTTTGAGAAAACTCTCTGGCATGAAATGCACCTTTTCTTCCACTCCCCAGTCTATTGACCTTTGCAGTGTTAGACAAAACAATACTACTATTACATTCAATAATGTAAGATTCTGTTTTCAATGACCATATCAAAAATTTAACTTTTTCTTTTCCAAACTATGAGGTAGAGGCTCTAAGCTGAGAAACACGAGTGAGTGAGGTTACTCTAAAGGCAATGTGAGCTACTTGTTTTGCTGTGAGAGGGCTCCCACCGTGACAAAAAGCCATGAAACAATGTATGTTCTTTAGCTGCCATCCCAGGACACATAGGTATATTAATGATCTGAAGACAGAATTACACGGACAAGAATTTATTGCACTGAGAACACGCTTTCTTTCAGGCGGTAATGTGCATGAGATTCTACAAGAGATATATTTAAAGGCAGATTGAACATACACATCTCCCACAAAATACATAAACTAATGATGAGGCCATTTGCATATCTCCTTTGGAAACAAATGGCTATTTCCCCCATGTTTTATATACAAGTTGTTAGGCGTTAACTTTATAATTTAGTCTTTAGGTAACAGAATATTCAATGGGGCTGTGATAGAATGTGAAGGGGAATTAACAAAGCCAGCAATGGACACCATGACTGCTGGGATTGTGTGTCTCCTTATTTTAGGGGAAGAGAACTTCTTCACTTGTACGAGGGACAGCTGGTGTCGACTGGTGAAAGCACAGAGTTGTTTCATTATTATATGGAAGTTCAAACTGCGGAGGGTGTATGCAGAAGCCGAGGAGCCAAAGGGGTGAACTGTGCCAGTTAACAAGTTGTTGCCTCCTAGCACCCCATCTATTGTGTTTGCCCTGCCCTGTGAACTGGAGCTAGACATTATAAACATTATAAAATTGTTTTCCTTTGCCAGCTGGCACAGTGCTAGGCTATGTCAACATAGGGCCTGGGAGGGACACTGCAAGGCACAGCAAAGGGAGACTTCTCTTTCGGTTTCCTGTGTGATTTCCCCCGTGGCTGTGGCTGCTGGAGCATGAGTGAGACCCAGTGTCACTCACCCTCACGTGTTCTGCTGGGACCTCAATGAGAAGATTCTTGTGGACCAGCTTCAGTCTGCCATCACCCAGCAGGTGGCTTCCAGCACACCAGCCCCAGCCATGGCAACCCTGAGAACTCCACTGGAACCCCAGCAGATGGCTTCTTGTGGGCCAGTGCCAGTCTGACACCACAGCAAACCCATCGTCCAGAAGGCTGCAGCCACATGCTCTCCAGTGAGGTCTAAATTTCCGCCTGGGGGTGGGGGTGGTTCCAAGTCTGTTCCTCCCTAAGCTCTAGAGGTGGGAACTGCCCCCACATTTGCTATTCCTATATTCTTTAGGGGTTCTTACTAGCTAATGGTAGTTGACCTTTTGCTAGTTAATAAATTTTATATTGAATTTTCCCCTTTCAAATTACTGGCATGGTTTCTGTCTCCTGAGTGGAACCTGGCTGATACAATGACCTACGGCTTCATACTGAATTACCACCCACTGGACAGGATTTACTAGCTGGACAAACTGTATACCTTTCAAACTTAGTGATAGCTACCTCTAAAATCATTATTATGATAATATTTTAAGTAAATAATAGGAAAAAGTTGTGATTCCTTGAAGGAAATGTCAGTTTGAAATCAAGTCCAATATACCATGATGATGTAGATGCAAAAAATGATGGTGAACTGACATAATTACTACTCACTTCAGAGGCAAGCTTGCCATTTAGGACTCCTGCACCTTCAGGAACCCAGGGGGGAAGTCCAGCGAAAACCTAAGGGGGGAAGTATGTGGGTGTGTCATATATACGTGTGTATGCTTGTGGCTCCCGAGTGTTCATGTCCAAAGGAATCAAAATTAGACCCCTCAGTAAATCTAAGTAACAAACACATAAAATAGTCACATGCTGCATTTTTTTAGCTGCTGCTTTTCTAAATTGCTCCTCCATCACAAACCAGTAACATAGAAATAAGAATCGGGAAATAATTTTTAAAAATGAACAGGTCCATACAACTCTGGTTAGTTCTCGCTCCCGCAACTAGACTCATTAATTTTACTAACTTCACACCTCATTCTTTCAGGCATATCTATTTAAAGAATTATTTTATCTCCTTAAATGTAAACAACACAATAAACTAAGAAATATTCTGATTGGAGGAAAATGGAATTACAAATTGAAAAAGAGATGAAACAAAATCTTAAGGTCTTCTAAATGGCTAGATTGCTCCATTTGAAAAACAATGGAAGCAAAAATAGCTGACCTGAGATAAAATGTTTTCAGTCCAAATTGTTGTGGTTATAATTGTGGAAAGAACAGAAAACCCCATGGGCTAAGTCTCCTGCCATCCCAGAGATTTAGAAACTGTGCTTTTGTCACACCTCTCAGCTTACCACTACCCCGAGTACCCACCACCTCTTCCCACCCTCCCTACCTTGACAAATGGCAGGTACATCGCTCTAATTGAACAGAGAAGGCCTTTATATAACGTAAGCATTTCTCTAATACACCTTAGGAGGAAAGAGGAAAGTATCTCTGGTATTAGGTGCCAGAAGAGAGTAACAAAAATTTCTGTCGTTAGAAGTTATTTATCTCTTTGACTCATTCAGACGCATTTTCTAGATGAGCACTCCTCTACAGAATCTTAACATTTGTTCTAGTCTGCGTTGTGCAATCTTGGAAATTATGAACCAGTTCTTCTTGTGCAATTAAGGATATTTAGGTTACAATCTAAAAAGTGGAATTTTAGTAAGAAAATAAATAGCAAAATAGATGAGGTATGTAAGAGCCGTGTTATTATTTTCATTTATGAGTAAATCACTGAGGAGATAACTCATATAAAATTTTATCTTTGTATTGTTACAAACTTCATTTAAAAAAATTCTGTTTTCAATAGACAAAAAAAAATAATTAAATATACCAATGCACTTAATACTCCCTATAATTTGGGGAAAACCTCCAAAAGAGGTGGGGGTGGGAGAAGCCTTTAAATGGAATAGAAATGTCTGCTAATAAAACACTCTACTATGTATTAAATATTACTTCTTTTCTTTTTAAAAAATACATTTTTTTATAGATTTCAGAGAGGAAGGGAGAAGGAGAGAGAGAGACAGAAACATCAATGATGACAGAGAATCACTGATTGGCTGCCTCCTGTGCACCCCACACTGGGGGTCAAGCCGGCAACCATGCCCTGACCAGGAGTCGAACCATGACCTCCGTTCATAGGTCGACTCTCAATCACTGAGCCATGCCGTCCGGGCATTTACTAAATCTTTTTAAACTGATATTTCCAAGTGCGCCTTGCCCTCATCAATGAAGTCGCCAGTGTTAACCACTCAACAATAGGGATCCAGTGTGTTTCTTTTTCACGGAAGCTAGAAATCTGGATTTTCATGCAAAATCATCTAAGTTTTAAATGTTGGCGATACATTTTTAAAAATTAAAATACCGTGTGGACCAAAAAGAACATATCTGCAGAACAGATGCATGCATGAGCTGCCAGTCTGGATCTAGTTTTAAACAGTGACTGCCCTGCTGGACTAGCACACAGCTATGCCCAGTGCAGGCTGCCCTCTCCACTCCCCACAGTTTTCACCACTTCCCACTGTGCGACACCAGGCTGACTTTACTTCCTCAGGTTACTTGCTACATGTAGCCTCTGACGTTTGTAGCCCAGAGTTAAAACTGCAGACCCTGTAATTCCATTAGTTGGGTTCCTCAGTGCTGTAAACATTTGTCCTCTGATGGTAGGGTCAATTTCTGACACAGCCCAAAATTATTAAAACTAAACCTATGAATAGATATGTTGACATCACTTGCCCATTAAGAAGGCAAGAACCCTGAGCCAGGTGATGCACAGATGCACAGATCCACTGTGTTTTGTCTTCAAGGACTAGAAGATCAAGGAGACAAGAAAGGGGGAGGGAAGGTGGGTGGGAAGTGATCAACCAAAGAACTGGTATGCATATATGCATAACCCATGGACACAGACAATAGGGTGGTGAAGGCCTTGGTGGGAAAGGGGGGCTAGAAGGCGTCAATAGGGGGAAAACAGGGACATATGTAATGCTTTCAACAATAAAGATTTAATTTTTTAAGACAGAAAGGAATTTAATAGGATTAAGAGGTGAGCCCTGAAATGAGTGCATGGTGGGAAATCTCTAGGCTTGGAGACAAGTGAATCCAAATGTGAGTGCTGAGTTTGGAGAATAAAACCTAGATGCTAGGATAAGGTTGAAGAACGACAGAGCTGTTGGAAGACTGGGGAAGATAAATGATGGGCAGAGGAGGGATGCTCCTCTGAAGGCAGAACAGCCCTAAGCTATGAGATGTTGAAGGTTTTACCCAGAAGTGGCTGAAGGAAAGTGGAGCTGACAGTCATAGAAGCGGTAGTGACTCGAGTCTGCAGTCAGCTCAGAGGTCTTTCATGTGGACACCAAATTCACCAGGAATGATGGTCAAAGACAGGAAGGCGACCACAACTGAGGCAGGTACTGAAATCAGGGAAGGTGGGAAGGTGAAGACATGAGGCTGCAGCCAAAGGTTAAGTGGGAAGAAAGTTGGTGATGAGGGGTGGTGGCAAACACAAAACAGACCAAGTTTCTTATATAACTTATGAACTGATTCAGCCAAAAAGGACATTACTTATTTTGATTTAGAAGTTGTATAAAAAAGGACTTTGTTTCTTTCTAAAGTCAAAAAGACATTATTTTTACTCATGTCATCTAACTTACTACTGGTCTGAATTAATAATATCTTAAAAGGTAGGTCATCAGCCCTCGCTGGTTTGGCTCAATAAAAATATATATTTAAAAAAAAAAAAGGTAGGTCATCAAATATTCCTTTGGAGGAAACAGATCCATGATGCCCCACCCCGACTAGATTTCCCAATATGCTAGGATGAGAGAGACATTTACTATCTCAAATGGGAACCAAAACTGAAGGTAGTTTTCATTAAAGAAAAAATTCTAAACCCTAAAGTGTGTTTCTGAAAATGTGTCATAGGAGTGTCTTGTGAGAATAGACAATTCAGCTGGGTGAGCTGAAAGACCTGCAGCGATGGACTCAAGTGGAGAAATGGGAGATGCAGACAAGGGTTTTGTCTGAACTGTGGGCCCTCCGTCTGGCTGTGAGTGCTCTTACCCAAAGCTGACAGTCGCAGATGCTCTCTTTTCTAAACGCCTCTCTACATGGAAGAGTTAATGGAGAATCTACCTCCCCCTCTCTGCAGGCCCTGCTAAGATAAACAGGTGTGAAATGTTTTCCTCTGTTTATATACAGATCTTAAAAGGAAAATACCTAACTCATCCTGTCAAATGGCTGTGGGTAAGCATTCCAGAGCCTTTATGGGTTTGCGAAAACAAAAAGAAACAAACAATCCAACAAAATTAAGGAAAATACATAATTTCAATTACCACCTGAGTACTGGGTTAGGTGTTCTTTATAGGTTTTCACCTACAGAGCAAATGCAGATTCATCTTCCTTATAATTACCAGATCTGGAGCAAGCTAGAAACAAAGGCAAAATTCTAAAGCCTTATTGGTTAGTAACCAAATGAGTTATTTATATTCCTAAAGAATACTAAAAGAAGGTGCCCAGGCCCAGATAAATGCAAATTACATTTAACTTAAAATGTCTGCAATGTTTCTTTAGCTAACAACTAAGACCTGGAAAAGCCGTTACGTAGAATATGTGTTTACTTTAGACCACATGTATGCAGAGCTTCATGACAGCAAAGAAATTGGGGGGAAAATAAGATTTTTATCAATAAGATTAAAATTATAAGCCATCAATGATATTCTGGGAGAGTTGAAGCAAAAAATATCAAAAGTATATGAATATACTTTCAAACAACTTCGCATGATTCAAACCTAAACAGAGGATAAATTGCCTCTGTATATAAAACAGACAGACTGTAAAGATGTTTTTCCCATCTACCTGCTATAAGTAAGATTCCATGCATTTGGTTAGCTTTGAGTTTTTTTTTCTGATTATAAAGGTAGCACTTGCTCACTGTTTCCAATTTTCATGGCCATACACAACTCTTAATACATATGAATGTTCATTTTTCTAATTATTTTCTTAGAAAAAAATTCTTAAAAGTGAGGGTGATGGGTCAAATGGCATTTCATTTTATTATTATTTTAAAATATATTTTTAAAATTTATTTCAGAGAGGAAGGGAGAGGGAAAGATAGAAACACCAATGATGGGAGAGAATCATTGGTCGGCTGCCTCCTGAACACCCCGCACTAGGGATCAAGCCTGCAACCTGGGCATGTGTCCTGACAGGAAATCAAACAGTGACCTCCTGTTTCATAGGTGGATGCTCAACCACTGACCTACACTGGCCAGGCAAATGGCATTTCATTTTAATCTTGTCGATTTCGTAAACTGCCTCCAGAAGGCTATGCCATCTTAGACTTTGAATGAAAATCTAAACTTCCCTGACGTTTCCTTCTTCTCTGCAGGCCTCTCAATGGCAGTGGGTGAATCCCTTTCAGCACTTGCCCCACTGGGCCTGGAGGTGAGCACACTGTCCTCCTTGTTTCTCATTTCGACTTCCACACAGCTCTCCATGCTCCTCCTTAACCACTGAGTCACATGTTATTAGGTTGCACTATTCATTATCCTTCACCGTTGCCCTATTCATTATCCTTCACCGTTGCCAGCATATACCGAAAGACCACGAGCCCATTATTTCATATCCTCACCAGCACTAAGATGTCACTCCTTTTCACTCCACCACTCTCATCTGTGAAAAAATGTCTCCATACTGTTCTAGTATGCAATCATAAGGACCCTACAGGACAGTGATTCTCGATTGAGAAGATATCACTTTCCAGAGGACAGGGAAAGGGGAAGGAACATGTATAGTTAAAGAAAGGTTAAAATATCCTACTTCATAACACAAAATACAGTAAATTCATGACCAAATATTATTGCTGGTAAGGAAATAAAATATATGATGAGAAAACATCACAGCCTGGCCAGCGTGGTTCAGTGGTTGAGCGTCGACCTCTGAACCAGGAGGTCACGGTTCAATTCCTGGTCAGGGCACATGGCCTGGTTGCAGGCTCTATTTCCAGTGTGGGGCATGCAGGAGGAAGCCAATTAATGATTCTCTCTCATCACTGATGTTTCTATCTTTCTCCCCATCTTCCTTCCTCTCTGAAATCAATAAAAATATTAAAAAAGAAAAAAGAAAACATCACAGAAAACATGGTTTTAGAAGACCGGGAAATATTATCCTATATGAATTATATAAGTAGCTAGTTATCTACAAGCCTCTTTAAAACTTTTATTTTATTTTTTATTGAATGTATTAGGGTGACATTGGCTCACAAAACCATACAGGTTTCAAGTGTACAGTTCAACAAAACATCATCTGCACAGTGCATTGTGGCCCATTGCCCCAAGCAAAGTCTACAAGTCTTAAAAAGAGAAAGCTATGCTGAAATACGTGCTAACAAGCCACAGAGGAGAGTATAAATATTGGGTGTGTTCTGATTATAAGCTGCTGAAATAACAGTAATAACAACAGTCACCAATACTGAAAGCTGACTGGGTGCCAGGAAGCATGTTAAGTGCACTTACATGGATAGCCTCATTTGGTCCTCACAACATCCTTAGGAAGCAGGCCCTATTATTATCTCCATTTTATAGAAGAGGAAACTAAGACCCGGTAAAGTAACTTGCCCATACAGCAGCTGAGTCATGGAGCCAGGATTTCAGCCTACACTGTCTGACTTTGGAGTGCCAGCTCTCAACACTAAGCCACGCTGCTTCCTAGGGATGAACGCCTCCATTTCCAACACAAGACAGAAGACTTCGTGTAAAACCGCCAAATGAAATTCATCATAAATATTTTGACTGCTATCTTTGCCAGTAGATTGATTCCCCTTTAAGGACATGCTGGCAAGAAGGTTCTCATTTTGGTTTCCTGGTTTCTCTAGAATGGCCTTGTTCTCAGCCAGTTATCTGCTCTGCGTCTCTGACAAATTCCAGACCACACAAATCACACAACCTGAAGTCAAGGAAAATCTCTTCTCTTGTTAAATAGATTTTCCTAGTCAATGTGTTCCTCCCCACGTGTTTCTTCTGTCCAACTCCTGAGGCCAGGGGGGCCAACACCTACCCCTTCCCACCCCCACAGCCTGGCTGCAGCTATCTGCCTCGAGAACTCCGGAGCCAGTCTCACTGTGCCCACTGTCCCTGCTGATGTCATCACCACAAGACAGCCCAGGCCCCAGGCTGTCCCTCCCTCATCCCTCACATGCTGATCCCTGTATGACTGCACATATTCCAGTTAGACCCTACTTCCCACTTCCCCCAACTCCTGAGACCCTTCCAGTGCCCTCACATTCCCTCATCAGCTGGACCACACCATCCTGAACCTCTTCTCTAAACTGCTCATCCTCTCTGACGGAAGCCACGCTCTCCTCCGCACGCATGTCAGTGGCAACCAGCCTATCGCTTTCCACACTTACTCCATCGGGCAGGGGACAAGGTAAGCAAGGTGGCCTCACTGCCATTTCAGAGAGCTCTTCCCAGGTCCTCCCTAAATCTTATGCCATTAGACTGCATCATCTATTAACCTTCATTACTGCCAACATATACCAATTCCAGACAACCCCCCACCCCCATCATTTATTATTTCAGCTCCTAGCTGTCGTTTTCTCCAATTACTATTCCTGTATCATAGTGTAGGAATGTTTACATGCACATAAATGAGCCTGACACTTGTCCTCTAACGTCCTTGAACTCCCCTGTGAGGATCTAAGCCTTCACCACACCTTGGTTGCACATTCCTTTGGTCACATCCTAGACCCTACATTACCAATAGCTGCACCCCTCAATAATACTAGTCCATGCACCCCACTTGCTAACCGTCGATTCCTATGTTTCCAGCTCCCTTCAATTCCTGTTTCCAGCTCCCTTCTTCTAGTACCTAAATTCAAACAATCCCTCGACCTACGATCAACCGTTTCTGTATCTTTTCAGTGCCACTCCCTTCCCTGATGTCTTCCCTTCCCTCTTCACCTAGCTTAGATTCCATGGCAACCAACAGAATCCTTCCCTTGCATCCATCCTCAACTCTTTGGTTCTGCTTTTACTTCACTGTACTCAGGACAACCCATCTATCTGTACATGAATACCACACAATCTTGATAACTCTATAGTAAGTAATGAAATAAAGCAGCAGTATAAATCCTCCAACATTGCTCTTCTTTTTCAAAGTTATTTTAACTATTCTAGGTTCGTTGTAACTCCATATCTGTTTTACAATCTGCTTGTAAATCTCTCCAGCAAAATTGGCTGGTATTGTGATTGGGATTGTATTGAATAAACAAATCAAGCTCAGGAGAACTGGCATCTTAATAGCATGTATTCTGACCCAGGAACACAGTGTAACCCTCCAGTTATTAATGCCCTCTTTAATTTCTCTCAGCAATGCCAGTGCAAAGGTTTTGCACAGTTCAGTTGTTAAATTTAACCCTTAGTATTCCTCTTTTTAAAATAAAACTTTGAATTTTACTTGTAGTACATATAAAACGTACCATTTTAACCATTGTAAGTGTAATGGGTTAAGTACATTCAGACTGTTGTGCAACCATCACCACTATTTCTAGGATTTGTTCATCATTGCAAACAGAAACTCTGTACCTATTAAACAATAACTGCCCATTCCCCCTAGTCCCTGGCAACCACTACTTAACTTGCTATATCTGAATTTGCCTACTCTAGGTACCTCATATAGGTAACATCATACCATATTTATCCTTTTGTGTCTTGCTTCTGTCACTTAGCATACTGTTTTCAACATCTGTTCATGCTGTAGCATGTATCAGAAATTCATTCTTTTTAAAGGAATGAATGTTATTCCATTATAAGCATATACCTTATTTTGTCTATCTAACCATCTGCTGATGGACTTTTGGGTTGTTTCCAACTATTTCATCTTTTGGTGCATTGTAAATGGTATTTTTTAAATGGTTAATTCCAATTGTTTATTGTTTATATAAAAAATGGACTCTTGATTGCTCTTACAAACCTGTTCCACCCATGTTCTCTCCATCTCACATGATGGCAAATATGTCCTTCCATCTCCTTGGTGCAAGCCTTGTGAAATTTCCTTGATTACTTTCACAGACCACGTCCAATCAGTGAGCAAATCTAGTTAGCTCTACCTTTAAAATACACCCCAAATTCAATCACTTCCTTCTGCCTTCCTGGCCCCAGCCACAAACATCTCTCATCTGGGTTATATTCCTAGTTGGTCCTTTCTGCCCATACCTCTGCCCCACATCGTCTTTTCTCAACAGAGTATCTAGAGTGGTCATATTAAAACATAAGTCAAATTATTTCACTTCTCTACTCTAACGTATTTGATTGTTCACCATTTCCTCCCAATTTAAATGAGAAGCTCTTACAGTTTCCTACATGGCCCTCTACCATTTGGTCTTGTTACCTTCTGGTCCCATTTTCTGTTTCTCCTCCCCTCATGCACTCACTCCAGACACAGTGGCTCCCTTGCTGTTTCTCCAACACATCAGACATGCTCCCACCTGGCACTCGCCTCTGCCTGGAATGCTTTCCCTTTATATATGCATGTGGCTCCCTCTCTTCCTTCCTTAAACTTTTTTCTTATATCTCTTTTTGATATTTTCCCATTGACTTTTAGGGAAAGTGGAAGAGAGAGGGAAAGACAGAGAGAAATATCAATGTGAAAGAAACACATCAATTGGTTGCCTCCTGCATGAGCCCTGACCAGGGCCTGAGCTGGGGAGGAGCTTGCAACCAAGGTACGTGCCCTCGACCCAAATCGAACCTGGGACCCTTTGGTCCACAGGCCGATGGTCTATCCACTGAACCAAACTGGCTAGAGCCTTCCTTCAGCTTTTTACTCAAATATCACCTTCTCTATAACTGACTAACATATTTAAATTTGCAACTTCGGCCCCATTCTGTCATATCTTATCTCCTTTATACTGCTCTATGTTTTTCCTTAAAATTTTTATATAAACCTTTTATTTTGGAATAACTTTAGATTTACAGAAAAGCTGAGGAGATCATGCAGATGGTTACTCTCATCCTATTTCCTCTAATGTTAACATGTTGCACCACCAGGATAGATTTGTCAAAACCAAGAAACCCTCATTGCTACATTACTATTAACTAAACTCCAGACTTCATTTGGATTCACCATTTTCCCACCAATGTCCTTTTTTTTTTTTTTTCTGTTCTAGAATCTAATTCAGGATACTGCATTGTGTTTGGTTGTCATGCCTCCTTAAACTCTTCTGGACTATGACAGTTTCTCAGTCTTCCTCTGTTTTTTAAGACCTTAATAGTCTGGGGGCTACTGGCCAGGTACTTTGTAGAATGTCCGTCGGTTTGGGATATCTGACGTTATCCTCATGACTAGGCTGGGGTTATAGGTTTGGGGAAGAAGACCACCAAGATGAAGTACTTTTCTCATCACATCGTATCGGGATATATGCCATCGACATAAATTATCACTAGTGATGTTAACCCTGCTCACTTGGTTAAGGTGGTGGCTGCCAGTTTTGTCCACGATAACATTACTAATTCCTCCTTTTCTGTACTCTAATCTTTGTATGTTAGTAACTAAGTGCAGCCCATAGTGAAGAGGGGTAAGGGTCTTTATAATGTTTTCACATACCATATTTTCCACATTTGTAGGTTAGCTCTAAAAGGACATGAATATTTGTCTATTTTAGTTACTGATGTGGCTCCAATATCTAGAATAGTGCCGAGCATGGAATAAATACTCAATATTCGTTGGATGGCACAACACAGAAAAGGAGGTTGCCTTGCAATCTGTTCAGGTCATAGAGTCCGGCAGCTCCCCACCTAGAAAAGTATGTGCTCAGGGAAAAAGCCGCATATGTCATTTACTCGGTGATAGTACTAACATGTGGAGTTACCTTTCTCAGTGGTAGCTGCTGTTTTTATTAGGGGAAACCATCTTAAAGACTGAAATTACAATGCTAAAATTTGAGGCATTAGCAATAGAATTACATAGAGAATACATGTAAAGTGCTCAGAGTAGTGGCTATAAATAACAGGAATTCAAGAAATGCTCATTTCTTTTATGTCCTTACTCTACATTCAGGTGAGAGATTTTGGGGAGGTACAGAGGATTTTACCAGAACCTCAAAAATATACTCATCCTACCTACTAACAATCTGAAACTGTTTTTAAAATCAGGCAGAATATAAAATTTTAACACTCCATACCTCAAATTCGGTTAATGTTAATTTCTTGATCTCTTACTAAAATCTCTTAATTACTCTGAGTATAAAGTTTGTCCCAAGGAAGAACATAGGCTTTGTGGTTAGAAACTATCCTGAAATTTTAAGGAGAAAATGTTCTCCACTTTCACAACTCTAAAAATTTGCTCAGCAGCTAAATCATTTTGGTGCAGTTAGTTTAGATGCTAAGTAAACTATGCATTATATTTTAAAACCCCCACCCAATGATTAAAATAAAAATGTATACATATTTCTTTTTTATTTTTTCTGAGTACTTTTTTTTAATTTAATAAATCTTTATTGTTCAGATTATTACAATTGTTCCCTTTTTCCCCCCATAGCTCCCCTCCACCCAGTTCCCATCCCACCCTCTGCCCTTACCCGCCCCCACTGTCCTCATCCATAGGTGTACGACCTTTGTCCAGTCTCTTCCCGCACCCCCCATATCCCTTTCCCCCTGAGAATTGTCAGTCCACTCCCTTTCTATGCCCCTGATTCTATTATATTCACCAGTTTATTCTGTTTATCAGATTTTTTATTCACTTGATTGTTAGATTCACTTGTTGATAGATATGTATTTGTTGTTCATAATTTTTATCTTTACCTTTTTCTTCTTCCTCTTCTTAAAGAGTACCTTTGAGCATTTCATATAATACTGGTTTGGTGGTGATGAACTCCTTTAGCTTTTTCTTATCTGTGAAGCTCTTTATCTGTCCTTCAATTCTGAATGATAGCTTTGCTGGGTAGAGTAATCTTGGTTGTAGGTTCTTGCTATTCATCACTTTGAAAATTTCTTGCCACTCCCGTCTGGCCTGCATAGTTTCTGTTGAGAAATCAGCTGACAATCGTATGGGTGCTCCCTTGTAGGTAATTAACTGTTTTTTCTTGCTGCTTTTAATATTCTCTCTTTGTCTTTTGCTCTTGGCATTTTAATTATGATGTGTCTTGGTGTGGTCCTCTTTGGATTCCTTTTGTTTGGGGTTCTGTGCGCTTCCTGGACTTGTAAGTCTATTTCTTTCACCAGGTGGGGGAAGTTTTTGGTCATTATTTCTTCAAATAGGTTTTCAGTATCTTGCTCTCTCTCTTCTTCTGGCACCCCCATAATTCTGATGTTGGTACGCCTGAAGTTGTCCCAGAGTCTTCTTACACTATCTTCAACTTTTTGGATTTTTTTTTCTTTTTGCTTTTCTGGTTGGGTGTCTTTTGCTTCTTTGTATTTCAACTCTTTGGCTTGATTCTTGCAATCCTCTAGTCTGCTGTTAGGTCTCTGTATAATATTTTTTATTTCAGTCAGTGTATGTTTAATTTCTAGTTGGTTCTTTTTCATATCCTCGAGGGGCTCGCTAAATTTATCGGCCTTTTCTAGAAAATTCTTGAAAAACCTTATAACTGTGGTTTTGAACTCTATATCCAGTCGTTTGTTTTCCTCCATTTCTTTCATTTGTGATCTGTTTCTTTGTCTCCGCATTTTCGCTGCTTCCCTGAGTTGGTAGAGTAGCTTTGTGTGCTAGGTGTCCTATAGGGCCCAGTGGTTCAGCCTCCCCAGTTACCTGAGGTGGACACTCTTGGTGCACCCCTTTGTGGACTGTGTGCTCAGCCTTGTTGTAGTTAAGTCTTGATTGTTGTTGGTATCACTGGGAGGAATTGACCTCCAGGCCAATTGGCTGTGAGGATCAGCTGTGTCTACGCCGGGAGAACTTCTGTGCTGGAGACAGCCTTATGAGACAAGACTTGCAAAATTGCAAAAGCCTCTGTGTTCAGCTTGGATGGGGCTGAGTCTCAGGGCTGAGCAGACAGCCTTGGCTTCCCGTTAGCCTTGCCCTATGAGGCCCCTGGGTCTCAGTGTCCCTCGGTAATCACTGCAAGCACCTCTGAGAGAAAGCCACCCTCGAGTTTCACCTGCTGCCACACAGTCCAGTTTCTCCCCCAATGAATCTGGATTCCCAGATTCTCGCCCGGAACTGGAGTTCAGCGCAGTTGGGAGCTTCCGTCTTCCTCCTGCTAGAGAAAGCCAGCAGCACACTCAGCAGTCAGTCCTCTCTGCGCGCACTCACGCATGCGCATCCAGACCTCTGCCTTTCACGGCTCCCGAGTTTCTGTGTGCTCCTCTCTTTTCCCGACAGTCCAGACTCCCCCCGTATGAGTCCAGGTCGCCCAGAACTGGGGTTCAGTGCAGTCGGAACTGGGGTTCAGTGCAGTTGGGAGCTTCCGTCTCTCTCCCGCTAGAGAAAGCTAGCCAGGCACTCAGCCGCCCGTCCTCTCCGCGTGCGTGTCTCTGTATCTCAGCCTTTTGCAGCTCCTCTGAGTCTCCATGTGCCCCTCTCTTGCCTTCTAGTTGTAGAATTTCCACTCAGCCAACCTTCCTGTGGTTCTGGATGATGTCCGTTCTGTCTTTTAGCTGTAGTTTTGAAATTGTTGTGTGAGGCAGCAGTTTAGGTGTTTACCTATGCCGCCATCTTGGTTTCTCCCTTTTTTTTATTGTCTGAAGTTTTACACATGTCTCCGTTTTCCCTGATTAACTGCGCCCCCCCACAAGGTAGACTCTATGTCCCTAGTTCCAATAATAAATTCAGTTTCCCACTAGAGAAAGCACTGCTCTGCTTGTTTTTAAAATTTAGTGAGTTAAAGTGATTCTGTACATTGATTGCTTAATATAATCTCTCTTCAAAAGCAGAGCAGCCGTACAGTCCCCTCCTTCTTAAACAGAGAATGCATAAACACTGCCCAGATATTTTCATCCTTATCAGTGTAGCTGCTCTAATGTAGCTAATTTTACCAGAGCGCTGTTTTCCTGAAGAACAGTATCAGGGGTAGGAGTTATATTTTCAAGTCATTAAAATTCCGGCAGTCTCATTTCATTTAGGGCACCTTAATTTTTCTCAGGTCATGAATCAGTGAACATCTGACATTCACAGAGCTAAGGAAAAGCATCTTAGATTCCTTTTTTGGAAACAGGTCTGAAAAAACCAGATTGAGAAACATGGCCAGGAAATTCCTTCCCAGCTGCTATGGAACAGAACCTTTCATTCAAAGACAAACTAATTTATTAAGATCTCAAAAAATAAATAAATAAATTAAAAAATCAGCCACACATGGAGAAGAAAAGGCTCCCAAGTAGACTAGGAACGGCAAACTTTTTTCAGTAATTCAGGAGAGCAAAAACCTTATGCAAATCTTACAAAAAAAGGGAAAGTTAAGGTGATCCCTGTGTTTACTATTGCTTAAGATTTGTTCTGGTGTGGCCCTGAAGAGGAAACGAGTGTCAATGGCTGAAAGTTACATGGTAAAGAACTTCCTCGGAGTGAAACTGCTCCAAAATTGAACAGCCTGCATCTCACGTGTTATCAATGGCAGTGTTCAAACAGAAACTGGGTGTCCTAACCAGGAGAAGGGCTCAATCGAGAATGAGAACAAGTTGATAAGAAGGTCTCTATCTTAGGTAATTTCATGTCAGTGACTTCCTGTCTACACCAGAAAGTAGATAAGGAAATTCTTGGCACCTTTTTAATACACAAGTGAGGTAATTCTATTCTGAAGACTGAGAGCAAATCATATCTATCTTGAAACTACCAGGAGTATTCATGGGTGGCTCTTCCTCTCCTCCAATTTTCCAATTGTCTAGGCTTTGAGTATCTCAGAAATGCAATTCGTGCTTCATACTATTTTTCTTTCAGCAGCAAGAGCCTGGCTTTGTATAACACCAGTTAATCAGAAAATAACATTTTTATTGAAATACATGCATTGGTTTGAATTCAGCACAGTATTTAGCGTATGGCTGGAGAACAAATATTAAGTAATCAAAATGATTATTGCTTAATAAACCAAGATTAATACTTTTTTAAAAATTTCTTTATTGATTGAGGTGTTACATATGTGTCCTTCTTCCCCCATTACCCCACCATCCCCCCCCAAGATTAATACTTTTTTAATGAGAGCTGAAATAACAGTTGCAATAAAGTTCCTCATATGACAAGCCCAAAATAACCTCCACATGCAAGTAAACAAGTAATCTAACAAAGTTTTGAAAGGATGTAAAAAACGTTAAATGACTAAGGAGCAAAAATAAGTACAGGGGCTTTCTCTTGCAAATAGAACGTTTTTTATGGTGATATCAACAATCTGAAAAATATCATAGAGTGATGTCTGTCTTAATGTAACTGCACTCCACATAACATGGTAAGAACTTTATTTACAATTCAGGTAGTTTTCTAAACTCTCCTTGGTCCCAGAAGAAACCATTCCTGTAGCTTTTCCTCACTGTAAAGTGACCTCTCCCAAAAGGTTTGTGTTACCTTCAGAAGTATCAGTAACACATGCTTACTCATTTAATTTACATATTTGTTCAACATGTGTTCAATTTTCCATACCTCTTTCCTTTTTTTACTTTATTATTGTTTTTATATTTTTTCAATTACAGTTGCCATTCAATATTATTTTATATTAGTTTCAGGTATAGTGATTAGACAATTATATAATTTACGGAGTGATTCCCCTGATGATTCTAATACCCACCTGGCACCATGCATAGTTATTAGAATATTACTGACTATACTCCCCATGCTGTACTTTACATCCCTGTGACTATTTTGTAACCACCAATTTTCTATATCTCCTTATAGCAGTTCACATTGGAGTGTCATAGATTATAAGCTCCCAGTAACAGAAATATCTCATAAAAAAGAGCTGAGTGACAGACAGCTGTTCAATATAGACTTCTGGATGATGACTACATTAATTAGCAAATAAAATAACTCATTAGCTTTCTTATTCTCTAGTTCAAGTGATGGTTTATATATATATAGCACAGAGTCAAAACATGGCACAGGGAAATGTTTAAAATCCCTTACGTGGAAATGGCATGCCAGTCTAAGGGGTACAAAAGCAAGAGTATTTATAAAAATCAAACATCAGGTAAAGCAAGATGTTCTGTGACTACATAGCTTGCACGCAAGTCACAACCAGTGATATAGTGAGGACAGTCGTGTTCTAGCCTTTTCCCGGCTCAACAGAGTAAATGAAGAAAACGTAGGTACTGAAATTCAGGGCAGCTTTCTGTATGAAATTTTCATTTCCTGAATGAGAATGAAAGGAGAGTCTACAGTGACATGATACCAAGCAGCAAGGAACAAGTATGTTACTGTGAGCCAGGCAAGGCCGGTGAGGATTTACAAAGAAGGTAAATGTGTAATTCTCTTGTTTTCAGGGACAGGGGAAAACATTACAACAGCATTCCTACAACTAAAGCAAATGCAAATAATTTATTAATAAAAAGCCAGCGACAGAACTACAAAGAAGAGGAAAAGGGTCTCTCTCCTATGAACTAACAAAGTGGTAACAACATTAACTAGATTTCTATGAAGCGCTAAATGCTGTCACGTTGATAGAGTTTGTATAACAAAAGCTTTTATTTCTCGTTCTTTCCTAGTTTTGTGTCAATATTAAGATTGTGTTTTCTATTTCACATGGATATTCCCCTTTTATATAAAATGTTACTGGTAGCTCCCGTTCTCATGATCAGTTTTGACATTTTTGAGCGCTCTTTATAAATATTTACAATGTGGGACAGTTTTGAAATTTAAATTTATATGGCTTTCAACATTTCCACAACAGTCAGATATGGAAGGAAAAAATGTTTTTTAAATAAAGGGAGTGGTGCCTTGCATAAAGCAAGGCAAATGCAGAAAAAGCCTCATATTTTATCTCTTGAGGATTGAACTTCCTTTCAATTCTTTGGGGAAAATGAAAAGCAATCGTGTTTCTTTCACATCTCATACTTAAATCTGGTTTTCTACTATCAGTTGAATATCAAATCCCAAGTTAATGCAAATGCTTGCAGGTTTCCATCTCTCAGATGGGAAAAAAAAAATACCATGTACAGACAGGTCTGGTTCTACATGTCATCAAATGTACAGCAAGGGTAAAATGAAGCTGTTCCGATGAACCCGTTCTAAAAGCCCCCGCTGTGAGGCTGATGAATACTTGTGTGGGGACTGTTCTCTGGGCCTGCAGTCATTGGAAGGGGACACTGATCCACAATGGCCTTCTTTGCCCTCTCCACTCTTTGCTTCAATTTCAGCCTCAGCAATTTGGTTTGATCTCAGCTCAACTAAAATTTTCCAAAAAGATACAATAATGGTTTCCTCTCTTTCCTTTGGTATATATTCTTCAGGTCATTTTTTCCTGTTGTAAACTTTTTAAAAACGAAAATAAATAGTGCACTGTAGGTAAACCTGTAACTAACATAAACGAGCTACGTCACCACTGCAGATCCTGTAGCATGGCTATGGAAAAGTACAGATGAAGCATTTCAGAGGATCATATTGAGATTGAAAAATTAGTAATTTGTGACATACTAAAGAGGTTTATAAAACTCGATTTCCTGGAACAACCTTAGAAAGTGCCATAGATTGTCGGGGCTACACTTTTTAAAATTGTGTTTTTCTGATTATAAAAGTAAATATATGGGTCGCATGGGCTCACATTTGTCAAAACTGAGTGATACATGCATTTCATTGTATATAAATTTTATTTCAAAAGAAAACAAAACTGCAAACACATACTGAACTCTGGTAATAACAGGCATGCTTTAAAGGAATTTAAGGGGAAATATATTGATGCCTGTAACTTATTTTGAAATGCCATCAAAGTGGATTGATGAATATAGGATACATAGCTGGGTATATATGAGATAAAGCAAATATTGGTGTTAATGACAGACCCTGGATGGTAGATACATAGGTGTTCACTATAAAACTTTTTCAACTTTTCTTTAATTTTGAAAATTTTCATAATAAAATGTTGGGGGGGGGAGGAATATAAGATCATCATAGAAAAATATGGAAAACAAAAGAAAGTAAATAAAAACAGACACCAAGCAGACAATTGGGATCACATTACAATGTTTTATAACTTGCTTTTTACCAGTTAGCAGTGTATCATATGCATTTTCCTAACTCTTTAAATATTCTTCCAAATGCAATGGAATTCCACTGTACAAATGTAGCATCATTTTTTTCAGCTTTATTGAGGTATAATTGATGAATAAAATTGTAACGTATTTAAAATGAGCAAAACAATGAGTTTAATATACATATATTGAGTTCATTAGCACACCTTCACATGAGATGTACCATAATTTAAAAGACATTTTGTTATAGGATACTTGAGTTTCTAATTCTTCACCATTCTACATTTAGTATGAACAACAGCCTGTTATATCTATCTTTCCGCACATAGCTGATTATTTCCTATTTCCTAGGATAAAGTCCCAGAAGTAAAATTTCTGTCTCAAAGGAAATATTTTAAGATTTTTAAAAATACATTTTGCTAAACTCTTCTCTAAAAAGTTTACCAAATTGCATTCCTAATAGGAGCTTATCACTGATCACAGCGATCCAGATAAATGCACTAAAGTAGAGGAGAGCAATATATACTCACTAAACTAGAGGTCTACAAATAAAGTGAAAATCAATAGTCTTCCTCTATCCTCTCACATAAGCAACATTAAAGAGTTCGGTCTATATTTTCTTCATCTTTTACTAAGCACATAGCATATATTTAATTAAAGAATTACATGTGTGAGCCACGTGCATATTATTAAATATTCCACTGCTTCTAAAACTCATTGGCAAAAATGACCAAGTGACATGAAACTGAATCTGTAAAATAAAATCCAGAGCGAATTACCTTTATCTTACCACTTAGAAAACACCTAGCCAGCAAGCCAATACCTACCTCATAAAGTATAACAAATATTTGCTTAAGAAATGCATATTTCCTTCCCAATAACTGCCATCCCCTAAGCAAAAATTTTCTGCATCTTACACTCTTGTTGATTCAGTAGGTGTGGGATGCAATATTGCTCTGCAATAATTTACCATATCTCTTTATCATTGATAATTACTGCCTAAACCAAGCCCCAAAGCTGAAATAGAATTTATTTTCTCTACTTATAAGTTATGAGTTACTAGAGGCCCGGTGCACCAAATTCATGCACTGGGAGCGGGGGGTACAGGGGTGTCCCTCAGCCCGGCCTGTGCCCTCTCACAGTACAGGAGCCCTTGGGGGATGTCCGACTGACAGCTTAGGCCCACTTCCCCCCGGGGAGCGGGCCTAAGCTGTCAGTCAGACATCCTTAGCTCTGCAGCAGAGGCTGGAAAGGCTCCTGCCACTGCCACTGCGCTCGCTAGCTGTGAGCCCGGCTTCTGGCTGAGCGGCACTCCCCCTGTGGGAGTGCACTGACCACCAGGGGGCAGCTCCTGCGTCCAGCATCTACCCCCTGGTGGTCAGTGCGCGTCATAGTGACCGGTTGTTCCCCAGTTAGGTCAATTTGCATATTAGCTTTTATTATACATGATGCTCCTGTAGTTTACTGTAACCAACTCAATTTCCGAATGACACCCACACAGGTTAAAAGCTTACACCAGAGTAGGACCTGGCAGTTTCCAGCTCCTGCTACACCCCCTGTGCTTTCCTGTGTCATTTTCCTGGCTCTCTCAAAGGTAGCAAAAAAGGTATTAAGCCTGGGTGGGGAGTGGAGGGAATGTGTTGCAATTATTGTTTTCCTATCAATATCTGTTTCATGTCTCATGAAGTCTCACATCCAACAATCACATAAAGATAATATGTTCATTGTACTGAAGTTGCATGACCCAATGTATAAAAATATTAGCACACTTCCGTACTTCTTTGACTAAAATGTGATGGAATTGGTTTATTTTCTATCCTTAACCTGGTCAGCTAGAGGTTTCAGAGTTGAAAAGAACAACAACAAAAAACAGAGGATCTGATCTCCTGGATCTCACTTGTCCCTCTGGGGAGGCTCCACACATTTCTCAAAGCTCTATTTCCCACGATAAAAAGGGTGCATGACAATGCTTCCTATAAAGAGTCCACTAGACAGAAAAGCTAGGTTCAGTCCAGAGTAAGGAATGGTCTTATTACCTGGCTACTATTTAAAACCGTGCTGACCAAGAAACGAGGAGGAGGAAACTTGTTCTGCACAGTACCCTCCTGTTTCGCACGCACTTGGCTCTGAAAGCTTTCACGTCTACTAGTGAGCTTTCCACAGCCGGAGATACCCCACAGCAGAGGTTAGCCCTCCGACCTGGCCCAGCAACTGGGAACACTGCTGGGGACCACAGTCACACAGCACTGCTGGGGGAGGCCGCACAGTGCTGCCTTTTGGGTTTCCTTCCCTCATCAGTTGCTACGGTTCACTGACAGCAATTAATGAAAAAAAAACACACACAAAAAAACCCCACAAAAAACAAAACCCATTCAGGGAGAATGAAGGATATTTATGGAAAAGTTCACTTTTAACGATACTGAAGAGAACAATAGCTAGCCAAAGCAGGACTAGTAGAAATATAAATAGGAAAATAGAAATGACCAAAACAAGCTCCAGAGGGTAGCTATTAAAATTATCAATGCCACTGAGCCCCTGCAGGTCAGCTCCACATCAGCCCTACTCTTCAAGGCGCCACGCTGAATATGGGTGACACGGTACCACATTCCTGAGAAAGATGAAGGGCCCGTGAGCTTTGAGCTTGAAGAGGACCAGCACGTATCCCAGACTCTGAAAGCCGTTTCTGGTTTTATAAGTAGGGCAGCTCTGTCGGGCACCTGTTAATTCTTTATTAAACAAAGTCCATCGCTTTTGGCCTCAAGCAGAGGTGAAATCCAAAAAACTGGCATTGCTTATACTTCAGTAGGAAATGCTTTTTGTTTTTTAAAAGATAACTCTCGAGCACAAATTCACGGACGGACAGAAAATGGAAGGGGGATGAAAACTCGACACATTACTCTTTACTGACCCCTCTTGGCTGATTAGGGAAAGGAAAAGGTCTGAAATCTTACCTCCTCTCCAGGAGAGTTCAGAGAACATTCGGTCTATTTCATGCCATGGAAAGAAATCCTCTCAGTTCAGATGAGCCTAGTAGAAATCAACCCTAAAGCACACGCGGCAATAATTTCTATTTATGGGGCTCCCGGAATGGAGGTTGGGAAACGGCCTCGCGGATCAGCCCCAAAGGCCTTGCTAGGTCCCTGGCAGCCTGTGACCTCTGACTCGAGCTTGAAAAACTTACATAAGCGCCAGTGTGACCACTTCTGAGAGCAGGAAAGGACCTTACCTCTTTCTCTATTTTGAGCAGCTTCTTCACAGCCACCTCCTTGTCCTGTGATATCCATTTGGCTCGATAAACACTCCCAAAACTTCCTCCGCCGCAGTTTTCAAAAAACTGCAAGTCATCAAATTTAATTTGCACAAAGGAGGCACCGAGAGACGACATGGCATAATGACAAAGTATTATACTTCCACAAACTCTGCAGAGAGAAAGAGAAAGAAAAGTTGGGTTACAAGTACATTAGAATGAATCCTCTGAATCCCACTTCAAGTCACGTATAATAAGTCCTGTGAAACTTCCAGAAAGAGCCTTGATGACTCAGGAGAAGGAAAACCAGGACTATAAACAAATCAAAAGGAAAACACTTACCCTGGCAGCCCGTGCAAAATTCAGCAGCAACTTGCCCTGACTCTGCCACACAGCTGTCCACAGGAAAATGGCTCAGATTTCCCCCCTGACAAAACCTGTAGCCGCGCTTCCTGCACATCCCCAGGAGCTCTGCCTAAAGGCTACTGTGTCACCAGGTCTCCTATCATGAAGCCGGGGCGGCCGGGAAGCCTGCCTTC
The DNA here is from genome assembly GCF_963455305.1 of Plecotus auritus. Classification (NCBI taxonomy): domain Eukaryota; kingdom Metazoa; phylum Chordata; class Mammalia; order Chiroptera; family Vespertilionidae; genus Plecotus; species Plecotus auritus. The sequence continues at coordinate 47,613,766 of NC_137776.1, forward strand.
AGCGGCGAGCTTGCATAGCTCTCCTGGCATGTGAGGCATGCCATCTCTCCACGTTGTGCTCACTTCACGCAAAATACACATAACCTAAGCAACTGAGCATCCTGGCGTGAGGAGAGCCAAAATGCTGCACACTGAACGCAGTCAGCTGTTAGGGTCCAAAAGCAAAAACGTTCAGCTTAAGGACGATAGGAAAGCTGGCCAAGTGTTTTTCAGAGTGGCTCCCTGGACTGTATACTGCAGCAGAAACTTAATTAAAGAGTAGAAAACTTGCCCTGATTACAGTATATTAAGTCATCCAACGACCTCTGCCAAGAATGTCGAACAAAAACATTATGCTGGTTTCCAGAGGAACGGTGTCCCCTCCCCGAGATCACTACAGTGATATTTTCTGCAGTCTCAGGTGTTTTACGTGCACCAGGTAAGTGTTCACCCTCCGCACCCCAGGCCAAACCACAGCGTAGCAGGAAACACAACACAAAAACATACAAACAGGAAAACAGAACACTGTAATTCTGAACGTGCATAAAAAGCAGGTGGGTAAGAAAGTCTGTGTACATATGCTTGCCAACATTGTAAACCAGAATCTTATAATGAGGGAGCAAGAAGACAACACGTGGACAGGACACACAAAACAACTGGCCTGACCTCCTCCTGTCAATGTCATGAAAGATTTTTTCTCTTTTTAAAAAAGCAGGGAAACTTCTAGAATAAGGAGGACTCAAAGAAACATGATGACTAAATGCAGTGTGTGATCACTGGATATTGGATCAAAACAAATCTACAAAAGTATCACTGGGGTTTTAGGAAAATCTGAATATGTACTATATATTAGATAATATTAAATTATCTATGGCAAATAACGGTATTTCGGTTTTGTTTGAGGATGTCCTTGTTCTTGGGAGATATGCTGGTAGACATAGCAAAGTATGCTATCTACAGCTTAATTTAAAGTTATTCAACTCCCCCTCCCTCAAAAAAAATGTGTATAGAGGGGAAGCAAACGTGGCAAAATGTTAAGAACTAGCAAATCTAGATGGAAGTTCATGGCGTTCTACTACTCCGGTCATTTTTCTGTGGGAGTTGACTATTTTCAAAATAAAAAGGTGGAGGGGGCAGTTTCTATCTATTCAAATTGACTGCATTTCTTTATAAACAACGTGCAGCTTTGCTGAGTGATGGAAGCAGGCGGCTCAGAGATCTCACTGTGCAGCTGACTAGCAATCCTGTTTTAGGAACGCAGGTCACTGAAGAATGGTGATTTCTTATGTGAAGTCAAGCTCTGCTCTACGTTGGGGAGAAGGTAAAAGGGGGGACTGTTTTTTTATCCTCTAACGTTGAAAAGATAGCTTAGCATCTACGTAAAAATGCAGGCAGAACATGCCGTAGCATCCAGGGGCATACACATAGTTGAGCCAATAATTTACCTTACTAACTTTCGCTTCAATTCATCTTTAGTTAATCAGATAAAAGAAAAAAGTAAAGATAAAATTTAGGAATGTGGCAACGCTAGGTACACGGAATATGCAGGCTAAATAGTTTGTTCAACAGAATGCAAAACACCATTGCAATATTCCCTCAGTGTTACAGACGCTAGTCCTATATTTTTATTGATCATTTTTATTTTTATAAAAGTACAAAAATGAAAATAGAACTACAAAGCTTATAATAAAATTAGAACTCCTGTGCCCACCCCTCTCCTCACTGGATTCTCTCTCCAGAGGGAACTAATTTCAACTCCTTTAGCATTTTCTTCTGGTATTTACCTCTGTATTTCTAAAAAATGTTTATATTGCAATTTCTTGGTTGTTCCATTTTAGATATTATTAATTTCTGTCAGTGGAAGATAAGGCTTTAGTCCTCATATACTACCCTTTACCTCTTTGCACACAATATGCCACAATTGCCTAATCCTCCCAGCTTCCAACTACACAGTAACATTTAGTCTAGTCAATATTCAGGGTTTACAGTAGTCTGACAAAGTAAATATTACCCCCAGGAGTGCTATGAAGAATTCAATAACTTTTCCTTTCTTGGATAACTTTTTGTTTCTCCTAGAGTTATTAGTTGCTTTGTTGTTGTTTGCTTAGCTTCTTGTACACCTAACACTTATTAACCTCATCAAATTCTCCCAAGAACTGCAAAATTACTCTCAATAAAGTAAAAACATCAGGTAATTTTTTTATTCTATTCTTTTCTTGGAGACATTCCTCCTTTTCCCTTCACCCTGATTCAATCTGGCTGGAATGGTTGCTCTGGAGGCCTGACTTGAACTGGGACTTCCCTTCCCTTTCCCACCACCCTAAGAATTTCCTTCACATGTTCCTCTGTGAACGCCTGTCCTTGTTTCTACTGGCTTCTCTTTCTCGGTTTACTTTCTTGTTTTGACAGTGCACATCTCCCGTTAGGTACCTGAATAGAGTGCCCTATGTAATTTTTTTGAGAATCAGTGTGTCTCAAAATGTCTTGATTGGTAGCCCAGTTGAGTATGTAATTCTAGGTAGGAAATAATTTCGGAAGCATTACTTCATAGTCTAGTTTCTAATGTGGCTATAGAGCAGTCTGATGCTGCTCTGATTACTAATCCTTTTTACATATCTTTTCCTTTCTGAAAGCTTTTAGGATCTT